>NC_041406.2:116233713-116968713 GCF_900747795.2 Erpetoichthys calabaricus | reverse complement strand
CCAAAATGGGTCAATTACCAAAAGGACTTCAATTTATTTACAAAGTGAGAACCAAAATATGTAGCAAAGGGGAAAGATAATTATTTTACAAAATGGAATTCAAACTGAAACATGCTAAAACCTCTTTTTTTACATCTTTAAGTATGGACAGTAAATTACCCTTCATGACTATTTAAGCCATCGCATCAATAACGTCTGACGCTATGAACTGGGAGTTGCATTGAGGTGGTATGAGAATTCTAACAAAATAAATAATACTGTTTTCTAGAAGCTGTGCACAATTAAAACAAATAACCATAAACATTCAATTTGTCGAGAAAATGTATTACTTTCATAATAAGTGTAACAGAAACAACACACAGTCAGAGACTGGGCCAAGAATTAAACCCAAGTCAAAGGAGCAGTGAGGTAGCAGCACTAATCACTATGCCAGCATATCACCCATTTATAATTTGATTTAAAGCTTTAAAAAAAGAACAAAATAATTTAAGGTAAATCAAGTCAAGTAGAGCTTTATTGTCATCCTAACAATATACTTACAGTACACAGTGGGACGAAATATCGTCCTCCAGAGTCAAAAGGTGCAGTACACAAGATATATAGATATATATAAAACTAAAAAACATATACAGTATTAAGTAGTATTATGTAATCCAGAGAGTGTGTGGAGTAAAGAGTCCAGTGTGGAGGAGGGCAGCATGGTGTTCAGGAGCCGGACTGCTTGGGGAAAGAAACTATTGCACAATCTCACAGACCTGCTCCTGATGCTGCAGAGTCGTCTTCCAGATGGAAGAGGAGTAAACAATTGGTGGGAGGGGTGGTGGGGGTCAGGTGAGGTGTAGATCTCCTGCAGACTGGGTAGAGAGCTGCCAATGATGCACTCAGCAGTCCGCACAATCCTCTGAAGGGCTTTGCGGTCGGAGGCATGGCAGTTTCCATACCAGACTGTAATACAGCTGGTCAGGACGCTCTCTATGGTGCCTCTGTAGAAGGTGGTAAGTATGGGTTTAGGGAGGTGCACCTTCTTCAGTCGTCGCAGGAAGTAAAGACGCTGCTGGGCTCTTTTTGTAAGATAGTTGGTGTTTTTGGTCCAGGACAGGTCCTCTGTGATATGAACACCGAGGAACTTGGTGCTCTTCACTCTCTCTACTGTGACGCCATCAATGTTGAGTGGGAGATGGACAGCCTTTGTCTTCCTGAAGTCAACAATCAACTCTTTTGTCTTTTCAACATTAAGAGACAGATTATTGTCTTTACACCAATGTGCCAACCGTTCCACCTCTTCTCTGTATGCCGCATCATCATCGTTCTCAATGAGTCCCACTACTGTAGTGTCATCGGCGAACTTGATAAAGTGGTTTGTGTCAGAGTTGGAGGTGCAATCATGGGTCAACAGCGTGAAGAGTAGCGGGCTCAGCACACAACCCTGGGGGGCATCTGTGCTCAGTGTGATGGTGTTAGATCTTATATTCCCAATCTGTACTGTTTGGGGTCTTTCAGTGAGAAAGTCCAGAATCCAGTTGCAGGTGGAGGTGTTGAGTCCGAGCAGATCCAGCTTACTGATCAGCTGCCTGGGAATGATAGCATTGAATGCTGAGCTGAAATCAATGAACAGCATTCTTACATGTGCATTGCGGTGATCCAGATGTGACAGGATCAGGTGGAATACCATTGAAATTGCATCGTCAGTTGATCGATTTGATTGATATGCAAACTGTAGAGGGTCCAGTTTGGGGGGCAGCTGATTCTTTATGTGACTCAAAACTAACCGCTCAAAGCACTTCATAATGATTGGAGTGAGTGCCACTGGGCGGTAGTCATTGAGTTCCGAGGCTGTAGCTGTCTTTGGGACATGTCTGATGGTGGTGTTTTTAAAACATTGTGGCACAACAGCTTGGCTCAGGGAGATGTTGAAGATGTCCACTAGGACATCAGTCAGCTGGTCAGCACAGACTCTGAGCACACGTCCAGGTATGTTATCTGGTCCAGCAGCTTTGTGTGGGTTGACCCTGGTGAGAGTCCTTCTCACACTAGCTGCAGACAGGGACAGAACTTGATTGTCTGATGAGGGGATGGTCTTCCATGCTGGTTTATTGTTCTGTGTCTCAAAACTGGCATAGAAGGTGTTAAGAGCATCTGGAAGAGAGGTGTCGTTAACACACATATGCGGTGGGGCCTTATAATCCGTGATGGTTTGGATGCCCTGCCACATTCGACGAGAATCTCTTGAGCAGGCGAAGTGATCATTAATTTTCTTTGAGTACTCCCGCTTTGCTAACTTAATGCCCCGGGACAGGTTGGTTCTAGCTGCTCTGAGTGCCACTTCGTCATTGGCTTTGTAGGCAGCATCCCTTGTTTTCAGCAGCTTGTGAACTTCTGCTGTGAACCAAGGCTTCTGGTTAGCGCGTGTTGAGACAGATTTGATGACGGTGACATCTCCAATGCATTTGTCAATGTATCCTGTCACTGCTTCGGCATACTCATTAATGTCAATGTGATGATCAATGGTCGCCGCTTCTCTAAAGACACTCCATTCTGTGCTCTCAAAACAGTCCTGCTTCAGTAGCAGGGCTTCAGTAGCTCCATCTGGTCATGTTCTGACCTGCTTTATTACCAGCTTTGTTCTCTTCAGCAATGGCATATATGCCGGAGTAAGCATTACTGAAATGTGAACGGACAGTCGAATGTGGGGGTGGGGAGTTGCTCTATATGCAGACCTGGTGTTAGTGTATACCAAGTCCAATATATTGTCTCCTCTTGTCGGAAATTTAACATGCTGGTGGAGTTTAGGCAGAACAGTCTTTAAATTCGCTTGATTGAAGTCCCCAGCGATAATAAAAAATCCCTCAGAGTGGCGAGATTGCAGGTCACCGATGGCCTCATACAGCTCGCATAGCGCCTCCTTAGCATTTGCATCGGGAGGAATATACACTGCCACAATAACAATAACACTGAATTCTCGCGGCAAATAATAAGGTCTGCACTTAACTGCCACAAATTCCACCAGCGATGAGCAGTGCTTCGTGATCATACCTGTGTTTCCACACCATTCTGTGTTGATGTATACACACAGGCTGCCGGCGCGTGTTTTTCCGGATCTGCTGGCGTCTCTATCCGCACGTATAGCATGTAGCCCTGTTAGCTGTATAGCCGCGTCGGAGATATTATCATTATCAAATGAAATACACACTAACAGTGAGTACTTTCAGCCAACAAATTATTCAGCAAAAGTGTGACAAGAAACGCTACTGGGGCTCCTTCATACCAACAGCAGTGCCTGCATAATGCCTCACTTTAACTGTGACAGCCAAGTCAGGAGTTTTCTTTTCTTTCATTTTACATTTTCTTCATCTTTAGTCATTCTGGTAGTGTTCAGTCGATAGTGTGTGTATATATATATATACTTATTTATCTATCTATTTATGTATTTATTCATTGAGAGAGAGAGAGAGATGGGTTGGGAGCATGCACTGATAGCATGTTGTCACACCCACCACATGACAAACCACTTGGATTAGGACACAAGTGTAGCAGGTAACACCTCAGCACCACACTGGAACAGCATGAAGTTTTTTTTACGGTGGCTGGAGTGCCAATCCTGCCCGCAACCCCCAAGTTTTCCCTTCAAGTTGGAGGATCTGCTTGCAGGGCTGGATGCAGATTAATGTCATACTCAGAATGAAGCAATTGCTCAAGGGCCCAACAGAGTAGAGTCACTTCTGGCATTTACTGGATTCGAACTGGCAACCTTATGATTGCTGGATTGCTAGAGCCAATTTTCTCCCTGGGAATGAATAAGGATCTATCTATCTATCTATCTGTCTGTCTGTCTGTCTGTCTGTCTGTCTGTCTGTCTGTCTGTCTGTCTGTCTGTCCGTCCGTCCGTCCGTCCGTCCGTCCGTCCGTCCGTCCGTCCGTCCGTCCGTCCGTCCGTCCGTCCGTCCGTCCGTCCGTCCGTCCGTCCATCCATCCATCCATCCATCTATCTATCTATCTATCTATCTATCTATCTATCTATCTATCTATCTATCTATCTATCTATCTATTAATAATACAAAAGGGGAAAGTAGAGTAATATATTACTCTACCAAGACAAAACACCAGTGGAACAAAGAATAATAGAAAATAGGACTGATAGTAAAGTCCGGATATATATAGTCTTTAGAAAAAGCTCACAAAAAAGTAAAGATGACAAGGATGAATGTTGCATGTGGCTTGTGATTTTAGCACTTGTTGTTGTTCATGAGATGCGTTTCTGATGATCAGATTGAAACGGCCGCACATTGCCAGCGCCCACTTCTGACGTCGCTCTGTTCCCTTCTTCTGACGTCTTTGTTCATTCTTCTTCCTCCCTCCTATGTCGCTCTTCAGACAAGGCATATCTATATATATATATATATATATATATATATATATATAAATAAGTCAATGTGTGTATGTGTGTATGTATGTTCCAACATCACTTCCGAACGGCTGGAGCGATTCTCATGAAACTTGGTACACGTTTCTCACTGGTCGACTAAAAATACTGTAGGGTGAAATCAACCCTAACCCATCCCCTTCTCTTGATCTTGCAGTCGTGTATGCAGGTTATCATCCAGTTGACACTCGGAACGACCACCAGAGGGCGAACTGGAGGTGACTGCCAGCATTCTTTATGTTTGAGCACCACTGCGCCCCTGTTGGCCAGTTCTGAGAGTCAACTGGACGATAACCTGCATACGACACCGCAAGACAAGCACATTAGTGAGTGTTCATTGTTTGTTAATTTATTTTTATTTTTAAAGTGTTATTTTTTAGTTATATTTTTCCCAAACAATTAAAAAAAACATTTTATTTTCCACCCGGGCAATGCTAGGTATTTCAACTACTTTATTATAAAATTCTATTGGGGGTTTTGCAAGATGTGATTGTTAGATATTCTTATTGGCTGGCTGTCAATATGATGAATGAATCCGCTGTCCATTTTCCCAAACAATAAAACTTTCTTGATGTTGCCAGAGGTATTGGCATTCCTTCCTTTCTTTACTGGAAAACAATTAGATGTCCATCCTTTCTCAGGTTATAAAGTAATTGATAGCCTGAACCATTGCCATGTCTTCCTCTTTTGCTTGAACAGCTGTTTCAAAAGTGAGGTACAACTGAGGATATACTTTGATGTGTCCTGACTTTTGTTCATCTGTTGATTTGTCTTGAACAAAATATAATGGAAATATAAACCAAAATGTACAGATTTTGTACCCCACAACACACCTCATACACCTTTATCATAAGAGCATCCCTTATCTACGATGGAGCGTTCGATCAGAAGTAAATATGAAGCGGGTTTTAAATTAAACGTCGTTGAATTCGATGTGTCTGAGAAACTGATGCGACATTGGAGGAGGCAAGAAGATGTAAAAAAAAAAAATTTAAGTGTCGCATTTTTGAACGGGCGTATAAGTCGGGGTCTGATTTTATGATCGATTTTTTGGGTTTCAAGACCTGACTTATACGCGAGTATATACGGTAATGTAATGAAACTTTTTAGTATGGCTGCTCCATTTGCCGTTCTTGCTACGGCAGTGCCACTACTTTTGGATCACCACAGATGGTTCACTTGTGGATGTTTTTCTATATACTGTATGTTTCCGTATTTTCATAGGTTTCTTTCATCCGTAATGCATAGCCAATGGGAATTGAAAGCGGACATTGAAATTGTGTAACAAGAAAGTGCTCAGGCTGATGAATCAATAAACATACGCCATTGTTGTGGGTGATGCTAGAGCCAATTTTCTCCCTGGGAATGAATAAGGATCTATCTATCTATCTATCTATCTATCTATCTATCTATCTATCTATCTATCTATCTATCTATCTATCTATCTATCTATCTATCTATCTATCTATCTATCTATCTATCTATCTATCTATCTAACTAATTTTATAACCAACTTAACTTGCACTATGCATGGATTCAGTATTTCAAAATATGTCTTCCAGCAGACAACTGATCACTTCTTTGGAAATGTTATTATCTAACAAAAAACACTGCATGGCAAAAAAAAATACTTTGACCTTGATTTCAAAATTAAATATGTCTCGATCACATGCTGAATATCAGGTATGGTTTTAAATGTGTGTAGTATCTTACTAGACAAGATGTTCCTGTTTCTGTCATCACATTTTGGAGATTTCATTAGGATGGATGGCAACATTAATTTCAATTTTAAAAGAAAGATAGAGACAATAAATATGCCTGTTAAAAAGGACAGGGCTATGAGTAAAAGTAATTTAATCTCACATGCCGTTCAACAAAAGGGGAAGACATGCCGGCAATTAGTTTAAAGGTTTTTATTCACAGTCTACAGGGAGCTATTTCAGAGTTCTTGCTTCTTTCTGCTTCAGCCAGTATTTTATTTTTAGTTGATCCTTTCAGTGCCATGTAAAAATGAATCAGTTGCTCAATTTGCTGTTTCAGATAACAACATAACAGTGTAGTCCTAAACTTGTAAATGAACATATTTCAATGTAACGATTCCTTGAGATTGCTTTACATTAAGTAAATTACATATAAATTAAAAATACTTCTACTTTAAGCCATAAACTTTAAAAAGACATGATATAAGCATTTAAGCCTTTTTATCTTAATATTGTTATTTCCAATAAGAAAGCATTAAAAATAAAAGATCAGGTGACTCTGTGCCCACTTTATTAGGTACATCAGCAGGTGTCCCTGCTCCTCCAAACATCCAGTTGTGTAACTACAACTCAGTATACACAGTCTGCAAGCATGACCAAGATATATCATTGTTGTTCGACCAAACATTAGAATGGGGAAGATGCATGACCTTAGCAACTTTGACAGTTTTATGATTTTGGGTGCCAGACATTGTGGTTCCAGCACTTCAGATGCCCTGTCACGATTTTCTCACACTGTAGTCTCTACAGCTCACAGAGAATGGATTCTATAAGCACGGAAATCCAGAGACCAACAGTTCTGCCGGAAAGAACGTCTTTATAATGGGTGGATCATCGCTGAATATAGAGCTTATAGGAGATAGGCTACAGCAGAGCAAAACAACTCCTGTCAAGTAAGGACATGTAGATGTGGCAACAGTGGACTGTACAGTACCAAAAATGGACAAATTAAATTTTAAAAAGTGTTTTCCTCTGCATCAACACAATGGGAGGATCAGAGATTGTAGTAAACAAAATGAATCCCTGGATCCAGCCTTCCTTGTGTCAACAGTACAGGCTGGAGGTGAAAAAGCAGTAGTTTAGGTGTAGTTTTTTGGCACACATTAAACCCTTAAATACGAGTTGAGTATCAACAACAACATTTATTTCTATAACACATTTTTATATACCAGATGTACCTTAAAGTGCTTAACAAGATGTCACAGAAAAAGTTACAAGAAATAAATAAATTAAAGTAGATATGATTAATAACAAATAGCATACACAAATAATTCAATACACACTTATATTAAACAGATATATAAATAAAGGAAATTTAGAGTCCTTATATGTAGAATTGATTTTTAATTTTTCAGATGAGTCTGATGTTAAGATCAAATGGATGGTGAGGACAGAAAAATATAAAGTGTCAGATAAGCTAGAGAAACAAACAATATCTGCAGGGATTCCAAAGATAAAAGACCATCAAGCTCCCACTGGGCATTCTACTTAACATAAATGTATTTAAATTGTCCCTTATTGTGTTTTAAACTTCATCTTGGAGAATTCAACGCAGTGGGTCTTGTGGAATGCTGGGGTATCTGCTTTCATTCAGACACCAGAGAACTTTAATCATGACAGAAAAACTGAAAAAGAAAGCATAAAAACGTAGAGGTTAACAATAATTGCAAATTCATTGAAGGATATAATATGTTAATGCATATGTAGTTTATTAGGAGTAGAGCTAAAATATAGCTACAGAAAGGCCAAATTAAAAAGTAGGGTTTTAGAAGTTTTTTTAAAATGATCCACAGAGTTAGCCTGGCATATCTCTTTTGGTTAATTATTTCAGATTTTTAGCGCATAACAGCAAAAGGCCTCCTCACCACTTCTTTTATTCTTAGCTTTTGGAAAGGTAAGCAGACCACCAAATGCCACAGAGTATTATAGCAATGTTACTGACCATATGCTTTCCTTTATGGTGCCATGTTCTACCCATGCTCAAATAAATTCTTCCAACAAGATATGGTGGGCAAAGCAGGTATCATTTCAAACAGGTTTCACAAAGATAATATGGCAGTTCAGTGGCTTGCACTGTTCCCAGATCTCAGTTCAATAGGAAATTTGGGATGAAATACAACAAGATGTTCACAGCATGTATGTGTAGCCAAATAATCTGCAGGGCCTGTGTGATGCTATGGGGTTGGCATGGACCAAGATCTCTACAGAGTGATTCCAGTACTTTATTGACCCATAATTCAAAGAGTACAGGCTGTTCTGAAGGCATTAGCAGGTTCTACCCAGTACTAGGTATATGCACCTAATTAAATATTAATCAAGTATATGTTCTGTCAGGGCACTGGCAGATGAACTTTTTGAGCACCACAGGAAGATGCCTTAAGGAAAACAAACAGGGATTGAAAGTAAAAGGAAACTGAAGCCAAAATAGGAGACAAGGTTCAAGCTCAAGAGAGCAAGAAACAGGTAATGACTGAAAGTTAACATGCGAGTAGATTTTTTCATAAGGCTTTCCAAAGTTTTGGTATCTGCAGATCAAATAAGGAAATGAGTTCCCAGCTGTCTTTTAACTCATCGTGTCTAAGCACAGATCATCATCTCAGAGGCCACACTTCTAGAAATGGACCTATAGACAGGATTACAAAATAATGGCAATCGAGGACCTAAAATGGCATCCAAGATGTCACAAAATAAAACACCTCTGAATCATTACAACATTTAAGCAAATAATAAAAGAAACAGACTCCTTAACCTCAATAACTCTCAATAAAACTGCAAAATTGTACTAAATAATTAGCATAAACACAATCATGAAATTTTATATAGTGTCTTCCATAAAACATATCATGATGGCTGACTACTAATGAACACTTTAGAGACTAATTAAACAAATGTATATATATATATATATATATATATATATATATATATATATATATATATATATATATATATAAGTACACTATACAAGGTGAGTCAAAATTATGTTAACATTTGAGTGAGGGAAACTATTTATTCACAAAGCATGTTTCATATGTGCAAAATGATTTACAGGAATGTCTCAACCTGTTCGCCATCATGTTCAACACATGTACAATATGTGGCACATAAATTGTCCACAAAAATTGTATATAAGTATATACATAGCAGTACCATTTGTGTTAACATAATTTTGACTCACCCTGTTGTGGGGAACAGCCCGGACACAGACAGGTAGACATGATTTAAAGTCACCACACACGTTTATTTACACTGTTTACAAAGTTCAACACGCACAAAACCCAGTGCTGCAGCACCAATCACCCTCAGTCCAGGCCCTCAAAACAATGCCTTTTCCTTCTCTTCAGGCCGCCTCTTTCCTCTCCTCCCGAGCTCTGTCCACTTCCACCCAACTCCAGCCATCGAATGGAGGGAGGCGGCCCCTTTAATAACCACCCGGATGTGCTTCAGGTGCCTCCCGACAATCTTCTGCCGGCACTCCCCTGTGTGGCGGAAGTGCCGGCTGTATACCCGGAAGCACTTCTGGTGTCCCTGGTCTTCTTCCCCCCAGCACTTCCGGGTGTGGCGGAAGTGCTGAGGGCCAGGGCTCTACAGTCATCGGGGCGCCCCCTGGCTGTGACCACAGGCCCCTACAGGGTTGAGCTTCAAAGCTCTGTACCCGTGGTCCCCAAAGCCACCAGGGCGGTCACCCCCTCATGGTCTGGAGGAGGCCTAAGCCCTTCTCCAGTCCTCTTGGGCGTCCTGGCTGGGTACCACCCCCAGCCGCGTGCCACACTGTATATAAGTAAAACAAAGCAAACCATGCAACATACACACATTCTGCACACATATGTATATAATGCATAATCAAAAGAGAAGAGCAAGCTACATTTAATTCTAAACATGGAAGTTAATAAATGGCATGCAGGGAGTTGTAGTTTGGAGCAGCCCTGTTGGGTTCCGTATGGCGCCGCCCGGGGGTGCTGCAGGTACAGCTGAGCCCTTTGTGGCACTACTTCCACCACATCTGGCAGTGCAACTGGAAAAAGGTCAAAAAACACCTGGAGAACTTCTGGGTCCACTTTAAAAGGAGTCCTCTCACCACTATTAGGAGAGCCACAGTCAGAAGGAGGAGGACAAAACTTGCGGGAGGAGGAGTGGAGAACTGACAGAGAGAGAAAGAGAAACAAAAAGGACTGGGTGTTATACTGTTGGGTGCTTTGTACTATGCTGTGAAGTGAGGAGCAAAAGAAAACGCTTCCCCAGTCAAATAAAGGTGAGTTGTCTGTCAAGCCTTTTGTCTCAGCCTGTCTGTGTTGGGGTTGGGGGAGCCGTACACCCCCTGGTGGTCCACAGGGCCTAAACGTCAGTATAGGGATAAATTTGAGACTGACTATATCAGTAGTAATGATTCACACAAACTTTGGAAGGGTTTAGAGATGCTTAAGGATTAAAATGTAAAATGTAATCCAATCTCATCCATGTTCTCATAATGCTTTCCACACCTGCTAGGATTGTGATTACAAGAAGCCTGTCATTTGATTGCCTGTAACATATAATATAAAATTGAAATGAGTTATTGCTTAATAAAGCATCTGGTCCAGATAGAATTTCACAGAACGCCTTAACAACCCTGTAGTGACCAATTAGGTGACATCTTCAGTAGCATCTTTGCTACCATGAAAAGAATATTTGATCTTTACCTCTTTTTAAAGGACAATATTTATCCCTCTGCTAAAGAAAACAAAAGCGGAGAGATTGGAAAAGCTAGGACACTTCAAAATGTAAAATTCCAGATCGTCTGTACCACCTCCAGTTTGCATAATTGAACAACCAGTGTACCAATGATGCCTTATACCATCCTTGCTGCTATGTTATGCCAGAGTCCTGTTTATAAACTACAGTTTTATAAAGTTTTATAAAGTACAGCATTTTACGTTGTTGCATTATAAAGGCTTACAGCAAACTCTTGAATGATGGACTTAGTGTCATCACGTATTACTGAATTTGGACTTCTTGAAAAGAGCTCAGGGTGCGGGGATTGTTAGCATCACATCCTCTATACTGACCCTCAGTACAGGGACCTACAGGGTAATCTGCTTATCTCCCTGCTCTTCTCCTTATTCACTTCTGACTATGTGGCTAAATACAGAGACAGCGTCCAGCTGCTGACACCATAGTGCCAGAGCTGCAATCTGATTCTTAACAATTGGTCATAGACTTCAGGAAGCAGAAGGCAGACCTCAGTCCCATCTGTATTGAGGGGATGCTGTTGAAAGAGTAAAGCACCTCTAAATTTCTTGGAGTGACTGTCACCATTGAACTGAAGTGGACACAATAAATATTCAAGAAAGTTTACTAAAGCCTTTCACCATTTGTTCACATGAACTTCTACAGATGCACAGGACAGCCGATCCTCACTGGCTACATCATGGTACAGTACATCATGGTACAGTACATTTTGGTACAGTACCTGCTCTGCTAAAGACCGTAAAGCATTGCAGAAGCTGGTGAAGGTGGCACAAAATATAATCAGCACCCAGCTGCCTTGTGTTCAAGTAATATATACAACACGTGCAGCCTTAGAAATGCAAACCGTCTTATTAAAGATTGCTCAGTTGCTTGTCTCACTCTTTCCATCTGATTTGGGCAAGTGAAAAGATCTGACTGACTTTGAAAAGGCTAAATTATTGTGGCCAGATGCATTTCAGAGCATTTCTGAAATGATAAGGCATCTGGGGTGCTCATGGTCAGCCATGATGAGTACCTTCTGACAGTTGTCTGAGGAGGGAAAAAATCACGTAATGGCAAGGTTTATCAATGCAAGAGGTCAATGAAGGCTATCCAGTCTAGTATGAACCAACAGAAGGGCAACTATGAAACAAATCATAGCTATTTCTATTGATGGCTATGGGCTCAATGTGTCATGACATACAGTGCATTGAACATTGCTGCGTATGGGACTGGACATCTTCAGGCCAGTCATAGTGATCATGCTAACCCCTGCCCACTGTCGAAAGTGCCTATAATGGGCCCAATAACAGAGGGTTACCTTGTACTATGAAATCTGTTTTCTGTTGCATCATGTGAATGAATGGAATGTGTATGTCTTATTTACTTAGGGGAGAAATGGCAACAGAATACAGGAATATATACAGGAAGAAGACTGGCGAGTGTGGGGAATGTGATACTAGGAAATTGTGGTTTCAGGAATGCGGGTGATAATTTGACCCGTAATTACCTAAACATTGTTGCATCCCCTTCATGGCCATTCTCTGATGGAAGTAGTGTCATTCAGGAGGATAATCTGCCCTGCAGCACTGCATAGATTGTTCAGGAATGGTTTCAGGAAAAGCTGAAGAGTTCAAGGTGTTCCCATAGCATCCAAATTATCCATTATGCCCCCTTCAGAGGTCTTATAAAGTATAAGAACTGTTTTGGCAGTACACAAGGAACAAGTGCATATTAGAGAGGTTTTCACAATGTTTTGTTTAGTGCATATGTTGCATGTTTCAAGTAAGAATTTCATTGTATTACATACATATAGCTATAAATGTAAACTTAAACTTGAACTTGAATTTTGTGAATTAAAGTTATAAAGAACATAAACTACTTTATGGCAGGAATGACCATAACAAAGTGTCATACAAATAAACATCCGTATTTAATCTTGTATTAACATGTTTGACCAAGGCACTGAGCTGTCCTTTTCCAAAATACACCTGGAATGTATTTTGTAATTAAAGTGGTGTGGAGAGCAGCCCGGACACAGACAGACAGACACCAATGGTTTACACCCAAGCACACGTTTATTCATTATTTACAATATATGCAATTACCATGCACAACCCAGTGCCCCTGCACCAATCACCCTCAGTCCAGGCCTTTCTCAGCAATGCCTCTTCTCCTGACCGCCTCCACTCCTCTCCTCCGAGCTTTGTCCTCTTCCACATGACTCCAGCTATCGAATGGAGGGAGGCGGCCTCTTTTATGTTCACCCGGACGTGCTCCAGGTGCCTCCCGATGAACTTCCGCCAGCACTTCTTGGTGTGGCGGAAGTGCCAGCTGAGCAGCCGGAAGCATTCCGGGTGTCCCTGGTATTCCTTCCGCCAGCATCTCCGGGTGTGGCGGAAGTGCTGACGGCCAGGGCTATTCAGGCATCAGGGTGCCCCCTGTCAGTGACCACGGGCCCCTATAGAGTTGAGCTTCCATGCTCTGTTCCCGTGGCCCCCAAACCAACCAGGGTGGCTGCCCTCTCGTGGTCCAGAGGAGGTGTAGTCCCTCTCCCGGTCCTTCCAGGCATCCCGGCTGGGTACCACCCCCAGCCGCTCACCACAGTGGTCATATTACAAGAAACTTTGGCAGATCTAAATTCTAAAAACAGCTGAACCCTGATATTATGACCTCAATGAATGAATGCTGCAGTGAAGTGCAGTTTGACTGGTGAGAGAAATGGCAGAAGGAAGAGAGATGATTATCTGACACAAAGAGGTGACTTGAAACCTTCTGTTAACTTCACAATAAAAGCCTGCTGTAGTATTAATAGCCAAACTACAGAATTAAGCATGTTCATTCATCCATCTATTTTTAATTGAAGCAGTGCATTTCCATTTGGTACAAGGGAAATATGTAAATCCCACAAAAATAGCTACACAGGAAATAAAAAAAAAAATTCTATTAACCCAGAGACATCCATATTAGGTTGACTACTGATTCTGAAGAGGCTTGCTATGAGTGAATGGACCTTAGACAGGTACCCTGAGCAGAAATTGGATCCGGCAAAGATAGACCCTCAATCCCTACAACCCCGAGTTGGATTCAGTAGGTTTAAGGATGTCTAGTTTTATCATGGATGCTACAGTGGTATCATGCTGGCAGCTGCTGACTTTCAGATGTGGGGAGCCAAGATTGATTCCTGGCTCTATAACTGTCTTTGTGAAATATGGACTGTAAAATAAACACAGGGACACTGTCAAAGGTTTAGGGAAATTCCCCATATACTGTTGCACCCAGAGAAATTGATGTCTTTACAGACTGAGTTCAAAAAAGAACTATCCCAACAGAAAATGAGGATGGTATATATAGGTGGGTCTGCAGGAAGTGACGTGTAGGAAGAGGCGTGATCTGTAGGCTTGAAACCGGAAGTGACATATCGGAAGAGGCGTGATCTTGAGGGTTGGAACCAGAAGTGATGTTATTGGGTGGTTTCTTCAATTCTGGCAGGTGAAAGGAAAGAGGACTTAGAGGGCAGTGCCAACCCCCTGTTCGGTGGGTAACTACATCTATTTGAGCCTATAAACTGTCTCCCAAGCGCATGTGTCTGACAGGACTTCCTCTATTCTCCAGGACTTCATTTTCCTTTGATATCCCAAAGACACAGTACATTAGTTGGAATCTCTAAGATGGTCAGATGCAGGTGTGATTGAGAGTGGTTGGTGTCTTGATCAGAGCTGTCACGTGACTTGTGCCTGATAGACTTTGCTACTGCACTAACTTATAATGGAAAAATGCTAGAAGATATATGCATTACATAACATTCAGGTGCATTTTGTGACCAAGTTAACCGATATGAAAGTTGGATCATGTCACATTTTTTTACTTCTTCCATGAATCAGTTATCATATTTCTGTTTATTAAATATTTTTGTAACGAAGAAACATATTCAAAAATATTCATCGATAATAGAATGCAATTATGTGTGTTAATAGACTACATTAAATTCTTGCTTTTTAACAGTATTTTACAATGGAGTTAAAAATGGAGCACAAATAAGCTTGTGGTGGTTTTGTAGCTTTTATAGACCATTGGTTCCAATTCAGGTGACGTGAAAATGGCATCAATTGAAGTATGTTAGTGGTGAAGGGTCTGTGACTAACTGTTGTTTAATTTTCTTAAACATAACATTTTTGAAAGTATATTCAAAAGAGTAATACACAAAAATGAGCATATGAATAATAATAATTAATATAAAGTGAAAAAATGCTAGTATAAAATCACTATCAGTATTACTCGTAAGTTCCATGTCTACCTATTAATATTAGTTAAAAATCAATAATTTGTTAAAATTATGCACATTAGTAAGAACTTTGAAAGGAAGTGTTTTATTGTATATGAAATATACATATATACAGAGGTGGGCAAAGGTATGGTTACAGTTATGAGTATGCAAAACACAGAATTTATTCCTGTATTATTATTTATTTTTAATTCTGCATTATTTATTTGTATCATTTGTCTCTCTTATTTTCTTCTACTTCATCTTCTTATTGTTGTTATTATTTTGTATCCTTACTTAGCAAGTAGACTACATGAATGTGTAAATAATGAAGGCCGGCACTTTGAGCACTTACGAGATTGTATCTAAGTGCACTGTACCATTGTGACATTCTTTTGAATTAATAAAGTTAATACAGATATTGTAATAATTATAACCTGCATGTCTTTTTCCATACGAACAACTGTAAACTTAATTTTGTCCACCCCTGTATAGTCAGTCATTCATTTTTCAACACATATCTGAAACAGTGAGATCCACATGTCCCTTTCCCCATCTACTGTTGCCAAATAATACTTTGGGATCCCAAGGGGTTCCTCCCAACAAGTCCTGAGTCTTTCCCGGGGTCTTCTCCCAGCTAGTCATGCCTTCATAGGAGACCCGAATCACCTTATTCGGCACCTCTTGATGCAGAGGGTCAGTGGTTATACTCTCCTGAATGTTTGCACTTCTCACCTTATCACAGGCAGGCTGTTATATATGCCAAGGAAGGGAACAAGAACAAAGCTAATGAACTAAACCAGGTCTTCAACACGTGTGACTTATTCTTGTCAGTCCAGCCCTCTCCCAACACTGCTAGTCTCTGTGTGCAAGCTGAGGAGGTCACAGAATCCTAAGTGCAACCTGCACAACTTACAATGACATCAGACCTATGGTCACACATATAGGAGTGGAGGATGCTCTCATCTACATGTTCCACAGAACCTACTCCCACTTGAACTTATGAATGTATTGCCTTATGAAATGGGGAAAAAGCTCAAGGCTTTGAATCTTCATATTCGCACAATCTCCTGTTTCATGGACTACCTGACCAACAGACAGCAGTTTGTGTGGCTGAGGGACTGTGTGTCAGAAATGGTGGTGCATCATACTGGAGCACTTCAATGAACTTCCTGTCTCCCTTCCCGTTTACAATCTATACAACAGACTTCAAGCAAAATACCAGTGCTTGCTATCTACAGACATTTTCAGATGACTTGGCCGTCATAGGCTGCGTTAATAATGGAGATGTCAGAAAACAAGAAAATCATGGAGGACTTAGCCTTGCAGTACAGGGATAACAACCTGCAACTCAATGATAGCAAGACAAAAGAATTGGTGGCAGACTTCTGACGTATTAAGAAACCTCTGAGACCAGTCACCATTCAGAGGAAGACATGGAAGTACCTGGGGTTTCCCATGAACAACAAACAGGACATGTCTGACAACACAGTGGCTCTGTACTTGAAGGGCCAGAGCAGACTGCACTTGCTAAAGAGGCTCAGGTCATCCGATGTATCCAGCAAACTGCTGGAAATGTTCTACCAGTTCATAGTAACCAGTGTGGTGTTCTGTACTGCAGTATCCTTAGAAAGCAACCTCAGCACAAAAGAAGTACAATGCCTGAACCAACAAATCAAGAAAGCGTTCTCTATCACAGGGTGAACCCTGGACACACTGGAAGCTTTTGTGGAAAAGTGGATGATGGCAAAATTGGATGCCTTCATTTAAAATCTTTTTAGCTACAGGGTCATTCCACCACAATGTGCTAAGAAGCGCCTCTGGGGGTCTTTTATGCCCACTACTATCAGGCAATTCAAAGCTTCTACCCAACGTACTTGTTAAGTTTATTTTTATTTATTTACTTATCGATGAATTTATTGGAAGTATCATGTGTTCTTTGAGTCTATATTCTTGTTTTTATGTTTCTGCTTCTATATGCATTTGAATTTTCACATTCTATTAATACAGTTTATCTAACCTCTTCTAATCTACAGTATATTAGCTTACCTAAAGCAGCAGGAGAAGGGCGCTACTCTTTGAGATGTTAGCGCATGCAAGCCCTCCCTAGTATCTGACTCAATTGCATTGGGCATCCGAGAGGCTATCAGATAAGTAAAAGAGGAATATATGACGTGCGACACAAAAATAATCAGACTGGGCTGGGGGCTTTCCTGGAAAACCGTCTGGAGGTC
The DNA here is from genome assembly GCF_900747795.2 of Erpetoichthys calabaricus. NCBI lineage: Eukaryota > Metazoa > Chordata > Cladistia > Polypteriformes > Polypteridae > Erpetoichthys > Erpetoichthys calabaricus. The sequence continues at coordinate 116,951,328 of NC_041406.2, read as the reverse complement.
TGCTGGATGTGAATCATAGAACTATATCCCCTCTTACACACCCTCTCAAACTGCCGATCAGCTAGGTATATTCTGTGAATAGCCCAGTCAGTATTTGCACAACAATTGCTACACGAGTTGCCGCAACAATGTCGGGTGAAAAAAGCAAACAGTGAGACAAGACAAGACAAGTCAATGCTCCCGCGCAGAATGCTTTTTCCATAAAGCAGTTTTTGACTGACTGATTTAATTCCCTGTGATTTTTACTTGTTCCAAAAAATCAAAAGTTACCTGAAGGGAATACATTTTTCTTCAATGCATAAAGTGAAGACAGAAACAGCAAGCTAGTTGAGGCACCTCAAGCAAGAAGACCGTTTTAATCAATGGAACATACGTATGGAGAGGTGTAGTGATCAGGAGGGGGAGTATATAGAAGGTGACAATGTTTAGAATGCCGTAATTCATCAATAGATATTTTTTTTTTACCAATCCAGTTATTTTTGTGTCTCACCTTGTATTCAAAATATATAAGTTCAAGAAACTCCTCTCAAGCTAAAAGTGCAACAGCATACTAATTTATAGTTGAAGTCACTGAGAATGTTTCTCCATTTAAAGACAGATGGGTTCACAAATTCCACAGTGCTTTCAATTGGAGATTTTGAAATTTCAAAACTTTGTACAGTGTGATCTGTTCAAGGTATTTCAATTAAAATTGAACTGTCCTGACACATTTCCTTGAAAAGAAAGCATGCCTCATTTCAACAAAACTGGTACTTGGGGTGCCAAGTTGTTTCATGCAGACAGATGAACAGACAGACATGGTACATTGCAATACGTGCTTCATGCGTTATAGGTGAATGCACCAAAAATGGTTATAAAAATGTGCAATAGGATGCATAACAATTGTTATCATTTGTGATTCTGATCATTGATACTATTATCATCATCAATATCAAGTAAATATAGTAACAAAAGGAGGAAAAGAAATGAATAGAAGCATGGAGGCCTAAAATGGATTCACGTTATTGCAGTTAGTAGTAGATTTTCTCTTTGTAAAGGAACAAAATTACCAGTAACAGGCCACAGGTCTTTGCACTTTAAATAAAAATAATTCATCCCAGCTCTCTCCAAAACGCTATTTATAAACCAGTGTGTGACCTCACACTGACCTTCAATCAACCATTAAACCAGACGTTTACCCTTTGATGTTTTTCTGAAGGATAAAGTAATGTATGTTGTGATACCACCAATTGGATGTGTTGCTTTTCTACCAAACTGTTTATTCTTTGCTGCAGAAGAAATTCAATAAAGGTACAAAGTACACCTAGTAATATTTATTTTCACATAGTACCCTGTAGTTGCATTTCATGTCATCATTTGAATATTTCATAAAATAATTACAGATGTATATGTGTTGCAATATGATTTTCAGAAGCCCAAATTTTCTTAGTGTGCTTCTTTGGAATTCATGGTAATTTAGTCTGCAACACAGTGCTTTGTGAGGAAAAGATCATATGCAAAAATGTTGCAAAGTGCTGTAGGTAATGATGGAAGTAGCTTTTGGTGTGCATCTTATAGGTGAATTCTGAAACATCTTGAAGGACAACTTGTCAACAAAATAACAAATAAAGATGATAAAAAGTGTGATTTTCACAGTTACTGCCAACATTAAATAGAATCCAAAATACATTTGTTTTATCAATCAGTGTTTACCAGTATTTTACCACAGATGGAAATAAAGCAGGTTTTTCATGATGAAGAATCCAGAAATTCTTTGTAAAATTTGAAACCAGAAAGTCTTAACCAATCTGTTGTCAAGGTTAATCAAAATAACAGAAAACAAAGTCAAAAGAAAACAAAGCTCTAAGTTGTGACCAGAAGCTCAATAAACAAAATTCACTCTTCACTGAAGATTTTTATTTAGAATTCAGACAACCAGGACGTTTTTGAGCAGACCTTTATACCCTCTAATCGTTGACATCACAGGTCATGACCTTTGGTTTTCCGTCATAGCAATGTGGTAAGCAGAAGTACAAAAACTAAGCCCAAAACAGCATGGCTACAGATAACAAAATGACATCATGGAAATTAACATCTTTAAATAGAGGTTTTTACAAAAAACAAAATCAAAATACAGTTCAGCAACCTTCAAAACTTTTAAATTTACTTAAATGTTCAAATAACACACCTCTCCCCCTCATTTATTGGTTAATACAAAAGCACAACTCAGTTTGAATAGGCCTCCTGTTTGTGGACTATGTTCATTTTCCGAAGGTATTTATTTATTTTAGCAAAAAATGCATGCGTTTTACATGTTGAGAGCATACAAATGGATGACTTCACACGTGGATCATGTGACACAAGTAACACGAGATTTTTTTATGGACATTTTTGATATTTTTTTCTGAAGTCCAGTGTTGGTCGCCATAGACTTCCATTCTATTAGAAACATTGTTATCTCTGTCCTCCATGAAACATTATATATTTTTTCTCAGGCATCAAATCAAACCACATGGGGTAAGTAACAAAAAAACAAGTATTTTGGAGTGGACTATTCTTGTAAGCATAGACGGACTGTGATCTAAAATAGAAAAAAAATTAGTGGGCACCAATTCCCAGTTACTGCATAGATGGAAGCATTAATAGTTAGCACATGCCAAATGCAAGTGGGGACATTATAAGGAGACATAGGTTATGCATAATACAACTGGTGGCAGAAAACAAGCATGCATGTAAAGGATAACTACAAAATGTAAAACATAAGAATACTAATTAATGAAATGGCTTGTCACTTCTTAATACTACTGTAACGGCTGGCCCAATCGTCCGGACCGGCAACTACACCTCAAAGACTTATGGCCTGGCAACCTTAGGGGCATTAGACTTAGACAAGTAATACTTCTTCCAATTACTTCCCCAATCGACGGTCAAATAGGCAAAAAAGGCAAACAGTAGATAAGTTAGTAAAGTGAATATATATATTGATGAAAAGAAGTGAAACAAAATGGCAAACAGTATAAATATCTCACTTCCCCTTCACTAACACATACAACCCCACGAGTGAACTGTGGAATATTATAATAAGCAGCAATAAATATACTGAGTAATCCCTCCCTTGACCCTACTTCTTTCTTCTTCTTCTTCTTTTGGCTTCTCCCATTAGGGGTTGCCACAGCGGATCATCTTCTATCCTCTGCATCTTGCTCTGTAACACCCATCACTTGCATGTCCTCTCTCACCACATCCATAAACCTTCGCTTAGGCCTTCCTCTTTTCCTCTTCCCTGGCAGCTCTATCCTTAGCATCCTTCTCCCAATATACCCAGCATCTCTCCTCTGCATATGTCCAAACCAACACAATCTTGCCTCTCTTGAACCAGTTAGAAACTGTCCAGCGGAAACCGGGATATGGAAGCACTTCATTGTTTGCTCCTTTCCCAAAATTAAAAGAAATGGTCTCACCATATGGTCCTTGGCATGTCCTGTTACTACTGAACCCCGGGGTTTTGTGAGAATGGCGAGATTGTTACAGGTCTGGCATTGAGAGCAGCAAGCTGTGGAAAGGTACGTGACATGATGATTGGCGTTTCTCTGTTTCTTGATGCGTTTTTCTGTTGTGTTCTGGTTTCTCTCCTTTTTTCCTCTATCTGTCTCCTCTCATTTAAATAAGAAATAACTGGATGGACTTGATGGGTGGACAGGCAAATTACCTTGAGGGGTCACAGTCCTGCAGCATTCTCCTTCCCCCTTTGTTTCCAGGGGACAACATTTACAAGGACGCACCATAGACTACATAAACGGGACAACTCTACGAACGACACGACTCAAAACACATTAAGACGTTGTCAGTCATGTAGCACTGCTACACTGCCTCCTCCTGATGAGTTCCTCCTCTAGTATTTTGCATGCACTTCGTCCTTTAACTTTCTGACACTCATATTTTGTGCAGGCTGTAGGTTGAGAACCTCAGGCCCATATAGATGGACAGCTCAGGTTTATCTCTGCCATGAAAATGTTTTTCTATTCAGTGGCTAAGCCAGTCAGCTTACCTGGGAAATTTGATTGAATATTTTCATTCGTTGAGTCTGCTTAAACTCTTTGTGGCTGAAAAGCGTGGCGGTTCTAAGAAATGGTGAATTATTTCTCATGTGTTCTTGATTTTAAGAGATGTGGGGGAGGAAGCTCACTGAGTCAGCAGGTCTGTAGCTTGATGTTTACAGACCTCCGTTACGAACAGATATTTCACATCTTTAAAGGGCAGCACGGCAGCAGATACAGTGACGGGGGCTTTTTCTCTCTGCTTTGGTTGGAAGACTAATGGCTGAAATGTCATTTCTTATCTCCCTTTCCTTTTAAATTTCATATGAACACCAAATATGTGTGGGGCAGATATCCTCCTGTTTTTAAATTCAAATGCAGCAACAGAAAGAGTAAATGCCATGCCTGGCAAACTATTTTAAAAGCATTAACATTTTCTAGGCTGCAGGATTTTTTTGCAGAGAAACATGGGAAATATGGAAATAGAGTGTTATTCTGTCAGCAATTAACACAGAAGTTGTCAAATCAAATAAATGCAAAACACTGATTTTATAGAATAAAGGATTTTGGGTAAAATGGTAAACATGACAAAAGATTGATAGCAAAAGGCAGCCGGCTGGGAGAATGACAATAATGATTATATTGAATATTGCACACAAACAAAAATGATTTGCCAATGGACTGGATTGGTTGTCTTTGAACCAATAAGGGAAGCCAGGTGTACTGTAAGTAGTGGAGAGGATGGTCTGGCATCCCGAAGAAGTTTAAGTAAGCTTTCTTTAACTGCCAAGTTGATATAATGGAAAGAGCACTGGAGTGGAGACGCAGCTCAGGTAAGCAGAGTAATGGAAGGACAGGGGGTGGGGGGAGATTTGGGCAGCTTTTAATGGACAATTCATCCCCTGGTACAAGAGATGGCAGTGTTCTTCTGACTGGCTCCCAAGCTGCACACCTGCAGGATTGCCTGGGAGTTGGAGTCGATCCTGTAGGGGTCCTTGGGTTCCACCACAGGGCACTATAGAAAAAGAAGCTGTGTGTGACTCAGGAAATGCTTCCACAAGTTGAGTTCTTGGCCCTGGAAGCACTCCCAGGTTCAAGGTAAAAGGGAACCGTCTCACTGTGTCAGACAGCCAGAGTTGAGATGGAGTTAGATGATATTTGAGGAGAAGGACAGGAAGGAGACAGAAACTGCCTGTGTACCATTTGATTATTGTTGGTGAATTAAAGCATGTAAATGTACTACTTTTAATAAATTATTATTTAATTGAACTTAGAACTTTCTGAGTCACACAAGATATGTTTAAGGACTCTGCGAGCACAGTAACTCCATCCAGGAATGGATCCAGGTTTCAAGGATAACCTTTGGATCATCAATAAGTAGTTGTTTATTAAAACCAACAAACCATAAAAGGTAGAACAGACATTGAGACAGAATAGCAGCTTTCATCTTTCACTTGATTGTTTCATGATGATGAATCTCTTAATTCAAAATTTTCATTTATATTGGAATCTGCCTGTTGTCTTTACAGCAAAAATGATGCTTTTCATTTTGCTCCAATTTTCCTTGTTTGATTTCATTGCTGTGCTTATGGCTGCAGATTGAAAGATGATCTTAATAACTTGAGTAAAAAAAACAGAGCTGTAATAAAGAACACATTATACTTTATTGAAGTAGCTTTTCAAGATTTATTTATTCTATACACACATGTTAAAACTCATTATGCCTTTAAAAGAATATTTTTTTCAGTATTTATTGACATATATGAAACCTTCAGTTTTGTCATGGTGAATTGATGTGTATTTTCACATTAATATGCAGTAGCTAGACACAGGGTCAAATCCACTGTCTTTCAGGGTTTTGCATAATCTACCAAATTCTAACTGGAATTTTTCCAGTGGTTTGTGATTTTCCTCCCACAAATGTGCAGCTTACAGTGACGTGATTAAGCCCTGCAAAGCACTGTCACCCTTTGGTTTTTACCTAGCACCCTGTGTAGGCTCTGGTCCCCCAATGGTCCTATATTGGATGCATATATTGTGTGTCACTGTGTAATATGGCCCAGAGACGATAATAGAATAAGAGTAAAATCATTTTTGTGTTTTTTAAAAAGTGGTTAAACTGAAGCTTATATTGTAGAACCCAAAATGACTTCCTTCCTTCCACTGAGAAAATATTTTGAAGTGAGTAAAAATAATTAGTAACTTTCAGCATTTAATCTCACTGGACATTTACTCAAGCTTATAATATAAGTAGGTAGTTCTGAGTTGTTATTCATAGCAAATTTAAGTTAATGTTGAATTATTTATAACAATTTCAGCATTACCTTACACCCTTGCTGGTGCTATCTCAGGTCCCATCCTGCAGCAATAACTCTGTATCCATAATCACCAGACCCCCCCGCTTTAAATGGTCATTGACTGAAAAAGTAGAACACTGACAGTTTTTGACATTTGACTGTGATGTTCTGCACAGAACTCACAGTACAAGTGTTCAGGCCAACCATGGTATCCAGCAACTTCAAGGAAATCCCGTGAAGTCTCACGATGTCCTACAGGGCAGCTCAATCAACTGAGTTGAAAGCTTTACGAAATGAAGGGATTGTGTTAAAAAAATGCCTCGGTTGCCTTACATTTTTATGCAATCATTTTGTTCACCCCACTGAATTAAAGCTGAAAGTCTGCACTTCAACTGCATCTGAGTTGTTTCATTTAAAATTCATTGTGGTAATGTACAAAACCAAAATTAGAAAAAAGTTGTCTCTGTCCAAATATTTATGGACCTAACTGTATATAAAGAATTAATAATAATAATAATTCTTTGCATTTATATAGCGCTTTTCTCACTACTCAAAGCGCTCAGCAATTGCAGGTTAAGGGCCTTGCTGAAGGGCCCAACAGAGCAGAGTCCCTATTGGCATTTATGGGATTCGAACCGGCAACCTTCCGATTGGCAGTGCAGATCCCTAGCCTCAGAGCCACCACTCCGAGTAAATTAATTAAGAGTATCATCGCAACTGAAAAATATATGTGCATTATTATTCACTGAGTCTGCATTACAATCTCAAAGCCATTCTTATTGACTCATAGGTATAGTAAATCAGCAGATACAGTATATGCAATGCATTTGGCTTAAGGCTCTCAGACATCTCTCAAACCAGGGATGAGGTCCTAGCAGGAAAAAAAAGCCATTACCAACTCTGGAACGTTATTATGAACTAGCAACTCTAAAATGCCTTACAGAATAAGAAACCAAAACAGATTCAGACAGATCTTAAACATCCTTTGGAGAAGAAGATAATCAGGCAACCTGGAACTAATACTAAAATGTGGTTCTCATGAAAATGTTTGTCTGTGGACTGGATTTTAGGACCACATGTTAAATCACAGGAAAACTTCCATATGCGTTTGTTATATTTTCTTCAGAAGTCAATGAAAGTCAGACTAACCTGAAAGTCCTTAATCAAAGTGAATCTAAGTAGAAATTATTCTAAGTTTCCATGTTGTAGTAATTGTAGACATCCATAGAGTGTTTTTTTTTTTAATTTTTGGATCTAACATTTTTTTATGAAGTCCTAGGTGACTTTGCCTTCTATGTGTTCTGATCATGTGTTGCCATGCTACATAGCTGTCACTTTCTGTGTCAATACATTTTGTGGCAGAGAGAAAACATGCCCCTCACTATGCTTGGCCTTTCTCTCGAGACATGCTGAGGTGGTGGATTCAGACGGGTAAATATTAATGCTTGACTTCTGAAGCTAAGATTAGGTGAAATATATCTTTTATTATCCATAATCCTATAAAAGGACTGAGAGGAGCTCAAAAATACAGGGAGGAAGTTAAAAAATTATGTTATGAGAGGAAGAGGATCAATGTTCGAGTACAGCCTAGGCAGTGTGCACTCTATTTTTCTATCTCTCCTCTCACATGACTGTAGTTAATATTTAAAAAAAAACACAACTAGACTGGTAGATATGGAGCATAAGAAATATTTTGATGAGAACAGACCAATCAGCCCAGCAAAGCCTGTTAATCCCTATTCCCGTCAGTATTTGCAAAATATCAAAATATGAAGGTGCCAAAATTACTACTGCTGTTTCACAAAACTACTGAGGTTTTTTTAAGTAAAGAAAAACTTTTAAAAGCAATGTGCAAATATAGCATTAATCAGCATCCATCTGCACTTCAGCATTCCTATTGAAGAAGTAATTTTAAATAACATCTGGCAAGATGCACATGAAAAGAAAGACCAGCATTCCTATCATGGTGCTCTTTATTGCTTATTTAGACAAGACTGTATGTTATTTTACCAAGAAGCACTTCCGGGTCAGACAGAACTTCTACCTGACAGTGGAGTAACTTCCCAACAGCACCCTCTAGTGGCTCCCAAGAACCCCATCAGAACCACTCTTCAGAACTACAGCTGTAATGTGGCCCTGTGAGTGTCCAAGTGGGAGGTATACCAGAGGGATACTGCCATTCAGTCGATAGAGGAGCACATAGACCCAGGAGGCAGTCATTCCCCATCCACCCATTATTTCAACCTCCCAACCAGGCAAAAGAATAGCCACCATGAGTCCATGATGTCCTTCACACCACTCATACACATGAAAATAGAAACTAAGGGCTACATTCAGCGTTTCTGTCGTTGTGCTCTTTATTCCTTTGGTAGACAAAACTGTCCTCCAAAACTAATGACATTCCTTATAACATCTAATCAATTTTCCTCTGAAATTGGAGTTGAATTTCAAGTTAAGTCAAAGGGCAGTAGAGAAATTGGTAGTGTTCAAATATTGTGATGAATTGAATAGTCTGAGTGACTTCATGGAATAAAGTACTGTATCCAGACTGTATGTGATGTTACCAAGTTTTGGTTTTCGATAGTTTCTCCATCAAAAAGGGCATATCGACCCAACATCTCCACTGTATAAATCTGACAATAAACCCTGAATGTTTACTGGTTTGCATCCCCTTTTTAATCCACCTGCAAAGTGTATTTTATATTTTAGGCTACTGATTTTGCAGTAGAGTCACTTTATGAGATTGGGACATGGACCAGAAGTCATTTGATTCTTGTTATAATCCCTGCAAACTTTTCTATTATTGACAGAGCAGGGGCAGTGCAACTTGAAAAAGCATCAATAATTTATTACCCTGACTGTCAGAAGCCCTCATCACAAAAAAGATTCCTCCCACTGCAAAACTGCTTTTAACAACTGGTATTTGTTTGATTAGCTTTCCTCATATGCGCTTACCTTTTTGCACTTTGATTAAAAGTTGAAAGTATCCAACTTTAAGAGCAAAATGAACAAACTATATGCTAAATATTTCTGTTTTTAAACTTTGATTTCTTCCATTTTGAGTACAGAAAACATTTTATCATTAGATTAGATTTTAGATTAGATTCAACATTATTGTCATTAAACACAGTACATGTACCATGACAACAAAATGCAGTCTTGCATCTAACCTGAAATACAAATAGTAGTGAGATGCACTTGATATATAATTTTGAGTTGAATAATTCAATGCTTTGCGCATATGGAGCTCGAGTGAAACCTGTGCATTGCTACTTTCAACTTCTTTTCTGAGATGTTGAGTAAATGATCCTTTTCCCACTGTATTCTTGGATCTTTGAAAGGGAGGGACTGTAAAATGGTTTTATATATTACGGAAATGCTGTCTGAGTCCTTAAGACTGATTAATATTTTTTCCGGCATAGAGGTGGGAGGTGAGGAAAAATGGGTAGGTTTGGTTTAACAAAGTTTCTAATTAGAAGGGAGTGAAAGAAATATGTTGCTGGAAAGTTAAATTTGGAGTGTAATTGTTCGTAGGATGCAAAGACATTGTCTATGTACTGTACAGATCTCTAAGTGATTTAATCTAGAATGTTTACCAGACATTAAAAACTGCATATGTTTGCGAGGGTGGAAAAAGGTGGTTCTCATGCAGAGGTGCAACAGATAAAAGCTTCTCGATCTTAAAATACTTCCTACAATGGTTCCATATTCTGAGTGAGTGAAGCACAATTGGGTTGTTAGTATATTGGTGATAACTTGTATTTATTGGGGTGCAAAGCAGGGAATATAAAGAAGTACTGCAGGATTTTATTTCTATTGTGGACCAAGCCTATATATGTTCATCTATTTGGGTCCATGTCGATGTTTTTATAGCTTGTATATTTGCTGCCCAGTAATAAAATTGAAAGTTAGGTAGAGCCATGCTGCCTTCCTTCTTATGTCTTTGTAGGGTCGCCCTTTGGAAACATGGACGTTTTGAATTCCAAATAAATTACATTAATAATAATAATAATAATTTATTACATTTATATAGTGCTTTTCTCAGTACTCAAAGCGCTATCCACACAGGGAGGAACCGGGAAGTGAACCCACAATCTTCCACAGTCTCACCTGAGCTGGGAAGGGTGGAGGTGGCCTAGCGCTTGGGTTTTCAGTTCAGCAGAGTAGAAGCTGTTCCCTAGCCTGCTGGTGCTGCCACATAGACTCCTATACCACTTCTCAGAAGGTAAAAAAAGTAAACACAGCATGGCTAGATTCAGACAAGTCTCTAATGATGCTATGTGCCCCTACAGGTAGTTTCAGTTGGAAGTCCTCAATTGCAGGTAACGAAGCACCAGTGATGTGCTGGGCAGTTTTTACCACCTGCCACAGAGACTTCTGGTCTGAGAGCATGCAGTTATCATTTTATACTATGATACAGTTAGCTTACAGTTGGCATTCAATTCAGTTTCGAATCCATTTTAAGAGCCTTGTATTTATTTTTAAATCTTTTAATGGGTGTGCCCCTCTTTATTTGTCGGAATTGCTGCACCCTTACGTACCGTCTCGCTCTCTCAGGTCAGCAGACCAGATGCTTTTACGCGTTCCCAAGGCACAATGCAAACTCCGAGGTGATCGAGCTTTTTCAGTTGCAGCCCCAAAACTCTGGAACGATTTGCCGTTGCACGTTAGGCAGGCTCCTTCGCTAGCTGCCTTGAAATCCTATTTAAAAACACATTTTTACTCTCTGGCTTTTAACCCCTGTATAATATGTTGGCTATTTGTATACTTTTTATACTTTCTATTAAGAATCTCTTCAGTTCTTATGTGTTTATGTGTTGTTTTCCTTTGTACAGCACTTTGGTCAGCCTTGAGGTTGTTTTTAAAGTGCTTTACAAATAAATTAAATAAATAAATAAATAAATAAATAAATACAGTTGGTCTCTGAGTGCTGCACAAGTAACTAATTTATGAGTGGGATAGCAGAAAGAACATCCATCCATCCATCCATTATCCAACCCGCTATATCCTAACTACAGGGTCACGGGGGTCTGCTGGAGCCAATCCCAGCACAAGGCAGGAAACAAACCCTGGGCAGGGTGCCAGCGCACCGCATGGCGCGCACACACACACATACACCAAGTACACACCAAGCACACACTAGGGACAATTTAGAATCGCCAATGCACCTAACTTGCATGTCTTTGGACTGTGGGAGGAAACCAGAGTACCCAGAGGAAACCCACGCAAACACGGGGAGAACATGCAAACTCCACACAGGGAGGACCCAGGAAGCAAACCCAGGTCTCCTAACTGTGAGGTAGCAGCGCTACCCACTGTGCCACCATGCCGCCCGCAGAAAGAACAGCTTGAGAAATTCACATAGTGCAGGAAAAATAAATAAGTTACTGCATATTTCTTGCTGTTGTATTTGACGCATCTATATTAAATACAAAATCTGTGTGCTTCTTTACTATTCATAAGGTGCATGTGAGAAAATGAAAACGCACTTACTAGCTGTTAAAGATGAACTTTCCTACAGCCACAGCTCTGCTTTGACTAGCTAGGCTGCTTTTAAGCATGTTTGTTACATTAGAACATGAAAACTGTGGGCAGTGGTACATTTATACGCATAGTTTAATCTTCCTTGAATCAACTGCAGGTGTCGGTGAGAGTTTTCAGATGCATAGACCTTCATGCCATGAACACCAACTAAACTGAAACCTGCCGTTCTATTGGCTAGTTAGCCATGGCAATGCCTTCTGAGATGGAAAAGCACATCTAACTTCAGCTGCATACATCAAGTGCACTGGCTCACACTGGGAAGTACTGAGCCATCCTGGCATATACAAATCTGACTGGCCAATAAGTTTATTCTACCACTAAATTAATATGCCCTTCAAAGAAATGACTGCAAAAGTGCAAACCATTTATTGGAATGACTCTTAAAGTATCAGGTAACATGACATATGTTAAAATACCATTGCCAGTAATGTTCAGTAAGCAATAAGAAAAATAAAAAGTACTGTAATTGCAACCAACACCAACCAAGACCTGTCTGAAAGAAAAAGTCACTGACTGTCTGTTATGCACCCAGCACATACAGACATTATCATTTTCGGCAGCAACCTTTGTTCATGACTATAACATATGAAGCATTTAGTCATTGAAGGTAGGGTTCATACTGTGGTCCAGAGTCTGGCAGTAGCCCCTGTTGAGTATAAAGAAATCCGGGTACTAGAGAGAAAGGGCACTCAGGCAGGTTGCCCACATTGCAACAAAGGATAACACCTACTTAAGCCTGGTAATAGTGCACAGGTGGGAACCAGTTACTTAGTCACCATTTTGAATTAAATATGTCATGTTTCTGTATCTATACCTGTCTGCTTGTATCCAGCAGTCTAGTAATTTATACATTTGCAATATGCAGTAGAACTAAAAGCTGTCATGGCTAAATAACATGAGGCCTCCAAGCATTTATGAAAGATGAAGAGTTTAAGTTAAAAAAAATGCAATTGAAGGACTACTAAACTTTAAATGTTTCCACCAAATTTTCAGCTCTGTTTATATGTCAGCAATTAATTTTGTGAAAGAAGAAGAAGGTTAAAAAAAAATCAAACAAGCAAAAAGCAATAACTAAAAGCATACAAAAGCAAATGAACTTCTACACTTTGTATCTGACACTCTATGTACCGAATTTGGTTAGGTGTAATCTGAGTTAAATGACTCAGATTAAAATGAATTTCTCCATTTCAGTATACTGTATTCTTATTTAACTTGGAACCAGAAATGTTATGACTGGTGTTCTTCATTACAATTTTATGAAATTTGATGAGATTCTGAGGAACGTATTGCTTCTGTTTTATTACTTGAAGTATTCAGTTCTGGCCTTTGCTTTTACTGTATATAGAAGGGTTAACTTGAATAATTTTACCATTGTACAACAATGCCAAGTTGTTTAATTATGTTAGCATTGTAAAAGCCAAACTTAGAAAGTTAAAGTTAAATTCATATTAGTGTTTGCTTGACTTCTATAGAAGAATAGCTAATAGAATATAATTTTCTTTCCTAGCCATAGACAATGGTATAGCCTTTACCCCCAGTAAGTTGATATGACATAGAACTTTCTTACTATATCTGAGATACAGTGTGTTGATTAAGTCAGTTTTTAGTTGTTGTTTAGAACAGGTCCAATTGTTAGCAGGGACCAAAAGACCCATTTACAGTATAAAAATGGGATAAACATACAGTTTTCTGAACATTTAGAAATGTTCAACTGTATGAGAGAACTAAACAAGATATAAGCCTTAAACAGAGCTTTTCTTTACTTCGCAATACCAATTTTTCCTATATTTTTCTGCAAACTTTTTTACTTTGAATTTTTAATAAAGCTTTTAAAAACAAAGATATTTTGTCTGTGGAATCATTTCAACGTGTTAAGCCTTTTGCCAGAATCCTCTTAAGCATACTGAAGCTGCAGAACTTTGGTATTGTGGTGGATTGCCGGCTTCCTATTCCGGCCCTCACCCCCAGGCCGCCAGGAGGTGCTCTTCCAACAGCATTGATGTGCCCTGAGTTCCAGCAGGGCCTCATGGACTATGTAGTTTTTATACACAGCCCTGCTGGATACCTTGGGGACCACTGGGAGTCGCTGTCGGGAAGCCCGTGGACTCATATGTGCCCTATAACCTGGAAGTACATCCTGGTCACGTGAGCAGGAGAGATGACGTACTTCCAGGTTGAAGAAAATGACTTTTACCCTGACCCGGAAGGAATAAGGAACTGTGGACTGTTGGGCAGGAACACCTCCGGGTCAGGGTGTATAAAAGGACTCTGGGAAAGCCCAGACACTGAGCTGAACTGGGAGGTAGGGTGGCGAAGTGTCTGGGAGTGGAGGATTGGTATTTGTGATAGTGTATTGATTTATATGAGTAGTGTGGAGTGGACGGTGCTTTGTGCACGTGATAATTGTACAATAAAGAAGAATTGTACTATTACCTGGTGTTTAGAGTGGTACCTGAGGGTTCAAGAGGTGGAACGACACTTCTACTGCTACAGTATTTTTGGGTAAACGCAGCTACAAGTATTATCAGTTGCAATGACAATCTACCCAGAATGCTATGGGAATATGTGACATGTGAAACCATTGGTGAGACAATATAATTACAACTGAACACCAGCAAAACCAAGGAGCTAGTGGTGGATTTTAAGAGGCCCAGACCCCTCTTGGTCCCCGTGATCATCAGAGGTGACTGTGTGCAGAGGGTGCAGACCTATAAATACCTGGGAGTGCAGCTGGATGATAAATTGGACTGGACTGCCAATACTGATGCTCTGTGTAAGAAAGGACAGAGCCGACTATACTTCGTTAGAAGGCTGGCATCCTTCAACATCCACAATAAGATGCTGCAGATGTTCTACCAGACGGTTGTGGTGAGCGCCCTCTTCTACATGGTGGTGTGCTGGGGAGGCAGCATAAAGAAGAGAGATGCCTCATGCCTGGACAAACTGGTGAGGAAGGCAGGCTCTATTGTAGGCATGGAGCTGCACAGTTTGACATCTGTGGCAAAGCGACGGGCACTGAGCAGGCTCCTGTCAATCATGGAGAATCCACCTCATCCACTGAACAGTATCATCTCCAGACAGAGGAGCAGCTTCAGCGACAGACTGATGTCACTGTCCTGCTCCACTGACAGACTGAGGAGATCGTTCATCTCCCACACTATGCGACTCTTCAATTCCACCCAGGGGAGTAAACATTAACATTATACAAAGATATTGTCTGTCTGTATACCTGCATTGTTATCACTCTTTAATTTAATATTGTCTTTATCAGTATGCTGCTGCTGGAGCATGTGCATTTCCCCTTGGGATTAATAAAGTATCTATCTATCTATCTATCTATCTATCTATCTATCTATCTATCTATCTATCTATCTATCTATCTATCTATCTATCTATCTATCTATCTATCTATCTATCTATCTATCTATCTATCTATCTATCTATCTATCTATCTATCTATCTATCTATCTATCTATCTATCTATCTATCTATAAAGTTCGGTACATGTGTTCTGAAGTATCTGAGTTTAGAATTAAAACATATTGGTGTGTGATTCTTGCTATAAAAACTTCTCCTGGTTAACAAACTTTCTTTTGGTGTTAGGGTCTTTAATTTTTGGTTAGCATTTTGAATGTGACAACAGATCGATTACACTTTAATAACGATATCAGCTTCACTTTTTGACTTTGTCTCATCTCTTGGTCATTTACAAAATTGTGATTGTCTCCTTCTGAACTAATATAGAAGAAATGTAATATGTTGCATGTTGGTTAGATATGAAAGGAAGAATTTCACTATACCTTGCACATCTGACAATACTATTCCTACAATAACTATCATTCTGTTTTTTCCAGTCCCATTTCACTATATCATCATATCAGGTCATTTCACTCTGACACCATTTCTCCTATAATATGCACACCTGCTACATTTCTTGTACAACACTCACATTTGAGAAGTTACCTCCAGTACCTTATTTCATAAATGCCTTAAATGCTCTGACCTACCATTAACACAGCTGCACCAACATCATATGCATCAAAATGACCCCAAAATAAATAACATAAATGATTCTAAATAAATATTATATGAAACAACCAGTACTTAAAGTGTAATGAAATATATTTAACACAAATAGAAAACAATAACCATGACAAACCAGCTATTAAAGTAACTGAAATATTATTAAAGGACCAAAAATATACAAACAAATTCCAAACCAATTCCAATCCGAAACAATATCATTAGGCCCTGTTTCTATATGCATTAATGAACAAATTCTAAAAGACATGAATAATAATGTAAAATTAATGCCGTGACAATTGTGATGCCCCATTCATTTGAAAAGAACAGATATGGAATTTCTAAAAGGGAAGCTGCAAATTCACTCAACTAAACTGAGAAGAGTTGGAGGCTGGGACCTTTCCAAACAGAACTGCCTCTTTGCTGGATTTCCTTTTTGTTTTAAGCCTTGAAGTATTTTAAAGTAATCTCCACAATGACAATTAGGATAAATAGGATATTATTAGGATAAACTGCAAATCAGGAAATCACCAAACAGCTTGGGATTTCTCTCCCAATTTCTGGAATCTGATAAACTGTCGGAGACAGAACATTCAAGTGAAGCAGTTGTAAAGAGAACCACACAAACACTATAGTGGTCTCAACAGAAAAGAAGCACTGTTGTTGTACATGTACTGTTGCTTTTCTTGTTATTGGAACAATAGCTTTAATACATGATTTACATTTCATATTGTACATATGTATAAGGCAGTGGTTTTCAAACTGTCAGGAACTCCTGATGAGGTTGACACTCTTAAAATCAAAAATGCAATTTCCAGTTATAAAGATTGTCTTGAGATTGCTTCATGTAGTTTTTAAATACACAGAACTGAAAATGTTCTGCAATTTTTGCATGAAAATAGTCCAGCCTCAATGTAGTTATATATAGACTAGTGTGGTAGCTGTCAGCCAGTGCAGTACGTTAGTTGCTGTCAGGTGATACATGAGAAAACCAGGGGAGAGGGCATTATAAAGGACCTTCAGTTACATAGTAGACAAACCTGACTCTCCTTGATAGGCTGAATTTCAGTTCCACCAGTTTTCCTCGCAGTGCTCCTATAGTGACAGTCAACTCCTATCTCACTCACCTGACCCTGTTTCTCTATTCTGTGTCCACCACACTTGCCAATTTGTGCCCATGGCGTCCGTGGTCTCAACTCTGACACACTGTCCATCTCTTAGAGCTGACACATGCTAGGATGGACACTGCCTGGAAACAATGCACCAAGGTCCACATATTTTTATAGAAGAATGCATCATAAAACGTGAATGATGTCTTAATCACCACAACACAAGCACATAAAAATCAGGGCATGTTATAAACAGGAAGCGCAAGACAAATGTGATCTAGTTTTTGAACTGAAGATTAGACTTTTGACCAATGAATGAAGGGGAGAATCAGATCTTCAGTTCAAAAAAAGGCAAATCCAAGCTGACTTGCGTTTCCTGTTTACGATACGCACTGATTTTTCTGGAAGTATCTATTCAACAATGTTTTATCAAAAACTGCATGTGTTTTGTTCATTTTGAGCAAACAATTGGATAATTGGCATGTGGATTATGCAACACAAGTAATGTGAGATTTTTTTTCTCTTTTTTCCATGGCATTTGTTTCACATTGGTTTCTGTTCTACAGTATTGGTTACCATTGGCTTGTATTGCATCATCTATTTTATCTCCATTCCCCAAGGAAACACTACACTAGAATTTTTTATTGGGCATCACTACAAATAATACTGCACTACTACCAGGCTTTGGCCTACTCAGGCTCAAATAAGTAGCTGGGTGGAATATACCTTTAAAAACTAAACACTTGAACAGGCTGAAGTAGAAGTAGAGCTGGGCAGTCATGAAGCTGGCCTAGCCTTTACAGTGACTACAAAGAATTTGTGAATTAATTTTCTTTTTCTTTCACCATTAGTTCTGGATCTGGGTTCACATTTAATTGTACACTTTTGTGAATGCAAACAATTAAAAGGCTTTTTTATTCCATATCATATCACATTATTGGTTTTACATTAGAAATAAGTAATTAAAAAAGCATCTGATATATGTAAAAAATGTAAAAAACACAGACCCGCACATAAACTATGAATAATTCTTTGTTAAAATTCACAAATGCAATTTTAAGGAGGTGAGTTAAAGAAATATCCTATTTAGTTGTGCCCAGTAAGAGTTTAGCAATTTAAGATAAAAAAAAAATGTTGGTCCTTCAAAACATTTAAATTCCTGGAGGTGGAACACCAATGAAAAAGGTTGAGAACCCCAGTCTAGAGCAATGGAACTGCTGCTAGCGAAACCAAGATCCCAAATCATGTTTAACTTCACAGCACTGGGTTTATATTATTGGGAATTTGTGACCAGGTGGCATAACATTTTGGGGGGCTTTGGCTTAAAACAATTTGGAAACCTCTGGTGTGAAGCACTCCTACTCATGCAAGCACCAAGTAACACTAAACCTAGCAATCATAATATGCTGGTATTCTTATTCTTAAGTCTTATTGAGATGAAGACATGGAATTTTGTAGTGAAAGATAAAATAATTAGTTTTTGTTTGGCTTGTAATCTGATGGTGTTATTATTTTAAGGGCATATCATGAAGATGTGTCTGCAATCCCTTCTACTTTTCAGTATTCTTTATTCAAAGCAGTAGTTGCTCTTCTAGTTAATCTTTTGCTCTCATTTAACAGTTTTCAAAAAAACATATCAGTTAGTTCTGTTACAGAGGACAATGTGTAATACATTGTTTTGGCTTTTTTCTGATAATGAAGGTAGTTACAATTTTAGCTCTTCTCTGGATCACCTGCAATCAGTTGTGCTTTATCAGTTTTCCCCAAATAGGTCTTATTTACAGCACTTGCCATTAAAATACTTTAACATCGAGAAGTGTGAACTGACTTGTCAACATTGACGACCCCAGTTTGAAACTCCAGTATGCAATTAAGTCTCAAATGGGTGAGCAAAGAGATTTTTAGAGCAGGGAGTGTTGCCCTTTGCTAACCTCTGTGTTGAGATATTTTTATTATTATTGTGTTTCTTTTTGATTTTTAAATCTGCATCGCTTAACCAGGTCACTTAGCTGCCGAGCATGTGGGCATATTTTCAAATCATTGCTTTCCTCTTGCTACAGTTTGCAGTGACTGCAGTCAGAGGCCTGACAGATGGCGGTGCGCCCTTTTGAACTTGCTGTTACTATTAATTGCACCCACAGATGCGTTCATCTTCAGCATGCTTTGGCAGCACTTGGCTGATTGGCTGCCCTCCTTTGGCGATCTTCAGAAGTTTCTCTCTGTATTAATCTGATCCTTAATGTTTAAAACAACACATGGAAGACTGAACTTTTCCTTAGTCAGAAGCTGCCTTCACTTTTTACTGATTTGTCTTCACATTGCTTTTGAATGTAGTTTAATATTGATGGACAAAAATTAATTAGAAAATAATTTAGATGTGTTATGATGTGCTGACATCTGCCAGGATTAAAGTAACAAGCCACCATTAAATAAAAGAGTCTTCAAGCAAACAATAGTTGATTGGAACTAGAGGAGCCAGTATGATTAGCACTACTTCACCAGTCATTCTACAGCCCTGGGTTCAACACTTGCCCTTGGCTCTGCTTTTATGCTGGGTGTGCATTTTCTCCATGATTATGTTGATCTTATTGACCTTGTTTTAGTTTTGTGCCTTATAACGGACTGTTCTTGGCTTGGGTCAAGTGATGCAGGGATGGGCTCTGGCCACCCATGACCCTGAACTGCAATAAACAGGTCTGAGGAGGTTATGTTATGTTCTCTTCTGATTACGCTGTTGTCTTCAGTGGAGATCTTGGCCTCTCCTTTTACTGCTTGGAAGAAAACCTACAATTTATATTCAAACAATAAAAGATTACAGTACTTGTTAAAATTATTTGCATGAAACATGTATGAATTATATGAAATTGTACCTTCTCAATGCCCAAACTACTGGTACAGTGAAACATCTGTAAGGTGAATGAAAATTAATTTGTTTGTTGAGCTGATTATAGATGTACTAACTCCTGAATCTCCAGTGTCATTCTTGCAATGAAAGTTTTGATAGGGCCATACCAAAAAATTCCAGTATGTATGCAGATACTTTTAAGCTAAACATTTACTTACTTCACAATAATACAGATGTGGACAAATTTGTTGGTACCTTTACAGCTCATTGAAGAAATGCTGCATGCTTCCTGAAATGTGATTAAAGGAAAAGCAATTTTCCTGTGTAAACATCTGTGCCTTCGATAGGTTATTGAGTAAAGCAAAGCAAGTGAATAATAAGCAATGTATAAATAATGTATAATAATTATTACTTATTCTACAAAGCTATTCTAAAATAGCCAGACACATTTGTTGGCACCCCTAGCAAAGATCATAAATAATTGGATGAGACTGATTTTTCAAATTGTTTTCTTTAATTTGTATCACACACTTCTCCAATCATTTAATCAGCTATTCAGCCTATTTAAATGGAGAAAAGTAGTCATTCTGTTGTTAGCATCATCATGTGTCCCACACCAAACTTGGACCAGAGAAAGCAAAGAAAAGAGTTGTCTGAGAGAGATCAGAAAGAAAAGTATAGGCAATCATGTTAAATGCAAAGGCTATAAGACCATCTCCAAGCAGTTTGATGTTCTTGTGACAACAGTTGCAAATATTACTAAGAAGTTTAAGGTCAATTGGACTGTAGCCAACCTCCCTGAACTCATCTGCAAGAGGAAAATTGACCTCAGCATGGGCAGAAGGGTAGTGTGAATGGTCGACAAAAAGCCAAGGACAACTTCTAAAGAGATACAAGCTGAATGTCAAAGTCAAGGTTCATCAGCGTCTGATCGCACTTTTTCTTTTTGAGTGACAGTGGGCTTAAAGGAAAAAGACCCAGGAGGAGTACACATAAAAAAGCTAGACTCTAATTTGCTAAAATGCATATTGACAAGCCACAATACCTCTGAAAGAATGTTCTTTGGAAAGATGAGACCCAACTGGAGCTTTTTATCAAGTCAAAAAATGAAGCTTTCAAAGAGCACCATACGTACTATGAGACAAGGAGGAGGCTTGGTTATATTGTGGGGCTGCTTTGCTGTGTCTGGCATGTGGTGCCTTGAGTCAGTGCAGGGAATAATGAAATCTCAAGACTATCAAAACATTCTGTCTCTGTCACAGGTCATGGATCCTCCAACAGTTTAATGACCCAAAACACAGCTACAAGCACATAAGAAAGGCTAAGAAACACTGTATAGTTCTGAAGTGGCCTTTTACAAACCCTGATTTAAATCATCTATGAAAAGAACTGAAACATGCAGTCTGGAGAAGGCACCCTTCAGACCTGAAACAGCTGAAGCAGTTTGCTCTGGAAGAGTGGGCCAAACTACTTGTTGACAGGTGCAGAAGTTTCAATGAGAGCTCTGGGAATTATTTGTCCGCAGTGACTGCCTCTAAAGGTTGAGCATCAAAATATTAGGGTAAGAATCCTATTGATGTCATATTTTATTCAAAATATTCTATTAAATGAAAGATTTAAAGAAAAGTCTGATTTTTGTTAAATTAAGAATAAACAGTGATGGCTTCCAATTACTTTTGTCACTTTCAATTTATTTCAGAGACAAAAGTGGGTTGTGCTTCTTTCATGGAGAACTACCAACAAGTTTGTCCACATCTCTAATCAATCACTTTTTTACTTATGACTGGCAAAACATGCAAGTTCATGCAGCCATCATTTCACAAAAAAATTAAACAAGCAATGGGATGCTGGTGCCCAGTCTCTCTCAACTGCCATTAGATCATTGTGGTTCCTCTGGCATCATCAACATCTGAGAAAATTAAGCCACATACAATTTAATGTTAAGTAAAGTGTGAGCTTCCCAACCAGTTTCCACTTTGCTGACAGAAGGTGACTGGTATGGGAGTCAGATGCGGACCGCATTTGCCGGTGTCCCAGCCCCGCAAAGTATAGCTGGGAGATGGTTGAGCAGGGCAAGAAGTGGGATAGAGAGAGGGGGAGCAGCACTGTGGAGTGAGATAAGAGGCTCATTCTGATTCTGGCTTTATCCTTGGTGTATTTATTGACATTATTAATTGATTTTTAACTTCATCACAGAGCACTAGTTTTTTAAGACTATTTTATTATTGAAGACTTGAAACTGCACCACACTTTTGAACACTTGCTGCGTTTAATAAACAGACTATGCACTTTTGCACCAAGACTTCTTGTTTGTGTTCTCATTGTCCTATCCATCTCGGTTGATGACTAGGAATGAAAGGAGCTCATCACCACATGGCTGAATGCAATAACCCCTTTTTGCAAATGATTCATATCTTCTGTGCAGCCCATTTTTCTTGTAGTGGCATGCCACATAGCACATGATACAGCTATTTGTAGGATGATTTTCATACTTAGGTGTCCTCTGTTGATATCTGAAGTATGTGTCACCTCTTACACAGGAGGTGATTCATTTTGTGTCCAGTGAGTTTAAGACAGCAGAAATCTAGAAATGTAGTTTCTTCAACTTTACATTGTAAGCCTTTAATTTCAGGTTATAGTAGTGCATAGACGACCTATGTATAGGTCATATTGACCTTCTGGACCTTTTAAAGTCTTCTTTGTCCATTTTTTACATTACTGCTGTGAATTCAATGCTATTGCTATTTAATGTTTGATTCCCCCCAAGTCATATTGCCTGATATTATATGACAAACAAGTTTAAAATCAATCACTGTGTGAAACAGCATAGCCACCCTGAGCTACTATTCTTTTCATTATTCATTTGCATTTTTTATTTTTCTCTTCAATGGCATCAGCTTATTTTGTTTCAGATTTTTTTCTTCTTTAAGCACCTTCTCTGAACAACCACAGATTAATCAAAGTGAGCTGATGGTGAAGCCATTCATGGGTGCTCTCAGCCTGAGCAAAGGCACCAGGTTCTAATGTTTCAGTGCAGGGCTAGAGGGACCTAAACATTGTTCCAGTGATGTTTAAATGAAAAGCTCTTTTCCTTTTTTACTGGTAATGTAATTTTTTTTCAAACTTGTACTTTTGTGATTTATTGGGTTTCCAGCGGCTGACAATTGGATCCAGATCCTCATAAACTGGGAAGGTATTTTCTAGCATAATCCATTTCTGCTCTGTACCGGTTAATATATCATTCCTGTTGCTTTCCTCGAGGTGTCCCACTTAGATTTAATCTGTCCAGAGTGATTTATTTACTCATTCTCAGACCCACTCGCCTCTTTAACACTTGAACCTCAAGCATCAAAATGGCAAATATGAGTAGCACCGCAGGCGAAACATTGGTTAGCTGTATGAAAAGAGTTTTTTCATCAAGTTTTACATTCATCTTGGCAAGCATGACTAGCTTAGCATAAGTATCTGTCATAAGGTGGCAGACCTTTGTGGGCAACAGTATTCTGCTCAGCTCCATTAAGCTACAGCATTTAAATAGATAGGTTCTCCAAGAGGCAGCTTTATAATAAGATATCCTGGCTGCAAGGGCTACCCTAAGCTATGTCAGAGCGTGTGCATCTATAATATCACTGTTAGAGTCACAAGGAGGCCCCAATTCCAATAGATTCAACAACCTGTGCTGAACATGTGTGTTGTAGACCTGACACTTTATGAAGTATTATCCTGCGTGCTAGGAATCTCAGCAGGAAGTGCGCTGAATAAGAATGAATTGATCTGAATTGCTTCTCCACTGCAAGCATCATCAGATGATGGCTGTCATTTTGAAAACTGTGGGTTTGTTTCTAAATTATTGAACCTAGCTAAGAATCCTAGAAAAAATGTTCTAAAAACCACATCTGTTTTTTCCCTGGTTTACACCTTGATGCCATGATATTTTTAACATTTTTCAATGTTGTTCTCTTTTTTAAAATTCTGAAACAGACCTCTTATACAAATTTCCAAAAATATCAGTATTAATACCGATCTTGACAGAAATGTGAGTGTTTTACTCCAGTCCATAACGGTGACTTGGGCGTGGATCTAAATTATTACCATCTATTTAGTTACTTCAGTTATATCAGTAGTGCTGCCCAAAGTGGGTGAGTGTCTGCCCTGTTGTGGGCAGGTATTATATCAATTTTCTGTTTGCATTAATCCTTATGGATGTTGCAAGACACCCAAATCTCTCCCAGCAGCAAAAAGAACCAAACAAAAGCCAAACCAGCAAGACACTGTTCATCATGTTTACTATCCACCTGTACACATTTCTGTTTTCTTTTCTTCAGGACTGTGGGTATCTCAGCACAAATCTGACAGAAACAGGTAATGATCTGGTCCAGAAGGTGCCAGTGCTCGATGTCTAGTTTTTGTTCATTGTTTGCATCATGAACTGAAAACCCATTAGTAGCTTGGTGGAGTACAGACGTCCAGGCTTGGACTCCTCTAGCTTCTACCTAAAATTTATCAAGCTGCTAAAGGCCAGCAGAGCAGAAGGTCTGAAGACTATTGACAGTTTTGATTAGCTATTCATATTGCAGCTCTGGTTACTGGACAACAAATGTTTTCAAAAGTTTTCCTTCCTGAAAAAATTGTGGTGATTATGAAGCTTCAAGCTGGACACAATTTATTTCAGTTTGACTGTATGACATAGGAACTTGGAGAAACACAAATTTCACTTTTTTGAATTTCCTCATGTTTGAGCACTGAATGATTGCATTGCCAAAGCATTGCATTAGTTCATTTAAGCTTAAATTGTTTTGCAGCTGATTTTTGTTTATACTGAGCATCTTCAATGTCCAACAATAGTATTGATGGATTTCACTTGCCCTGATGCTGCCTTTCCATCATTGGAATCCATGATGGATTCTATTTGCCCGCATACTGCTTTCTCCATGTTCATCATTAACTGCATCAATATCAGCAGGGAAGTAGTCCAAAGAACATGTTGCTTTTCACGGTTTTGTATGCATGAAGCATGTTGTCAACTAGCCAGACATAATTTGATGATCTGTAGTTGCCAAGAAAATTCTCAACAACTTTTTAAAATTTTTTCCATGCGATTCCTTCTGGCCCCACTAGTAGATCCTTACACTGCTTGTCATTGATCATATGTCTTGATTTGTGAACCAACAAAAATACCTTCCTGTGTCATGGAATTCAGTTATTTGTGGAAACATGTCTTAGATATCAAAATTCTTCACCTTCCGTGTTTATCAGTTTTCCAAAATTTTTCATCATTCTAAGTTTTATATAAATATGATTCAAAAATATCTTTGTTGGATTTATGTGCTACACTTTTACACCTTGGAACCAGTTGCTTACGGAGTAGCCAGTAATGACTCTCTAGCACGGCTGTCCCATTCACAAACGAAACAACATTACATGGTATATCCAAGCCGCATTCCAAGTAGCACTGAAACTGCTTTTAGATCATCATAGATATTCCAGTTGTAGTTTTTGTACACACTTAAAAATAAAGGTGCCAAAGTGGTTCTTCAGAGCGATGCCAAAGGGGAACCATTTTTGGTTTGCAAATGACCCATCCAAATGAAGGGTCTAGAAAAAACCTTTATTTATTTAGATCTGTAACAGACTCCATACAGTAAATAACCATGAACAGATGGTAACAGATTTGTGAAATACCAATGCGTTGTTATTTTAAAAGGTCTCTTCCCTTCTGTACAACAACAGAAGCTATGTCAAGGTTTTCTTAATCTGCTAGTGTCTTGTAGACTACTATATATTAAAGATTTCAGGGGTTTTTTTGTACATATTAGGAAGCTTTACAAAGCACAAACAATCAACTTTATATGCAGAGAACCCATCCCAGAATGAAATGGTGCTTTGTCAAGCAATACTTCTACATGGAACCAGACAGGTAATGTAGTTACAAACAAAAGCACTGTTTAGGATGTAAATCACAATGTAAAGGACTATATAATATAAAGAGTGATTGATGGGTGATGGATGTAAATAATGAAACTCTGTCTCTAGAAACGTGGTTACCAAGGTCAGTCCTGGGGGACGCCAGTGGCTGCAGGTTTTCATCTCAACCAGTTTCACAGTCATTTTACCTCCAATTAATTAGTTGGTTCTTTCCTTTTTCTTCTTTTATTCTGCATTTAGAAAAGAGCAAAAGTTAGAATAAAAACCTCGAGCCACAGGGACCCCCTAGTACTGAACATGAAAACAAATACTCTAGACTTTAACAACAAAGGTGAAATTGGGGTGCGGCCCAGTGATATATGAGGCATAAACACATTGGTTAGGTTTTCTTTTCTACTGTCTACTATACAGTATATATAATCCCCATGGACACTTTTCACAACTAATCGACACATGAAGATGGCTTGAAAAAAGTTATGAAAGAGAATTAAAAAGTCCTTATTGCAGATGTCACTTTTCTGCCCAAGTGAGTATACAACCAGCACAGCATTATGCTCAGGCTGATCTCTGTAAAAATAATTCATTCCTGCTATCTAAGGTCTGCATCTCACACTGACATTTGGATTGACTGGAGTCTCTTATTCTCAATAAAAGCTTTGAGAAATGAAGCAGTCAGCCAAGTGTTTTCTTCTGTGCTATTTTCGGTTTGTTGCTGTTGATTTAAAGATTACATTGTTTATTCCAGTCTCTTATCCCAAGGCAATATATGTGTGCAATCCTAAGACTCAGGGTTATCAAGAATAGAAAACGTAGCTCTAATGAAAGTGAGTGTATGTGTTTATGTGTGTCATCTACTATATTAAATGCATCACAGTGTAAACATTAAACCCTGGTTTATTCTAAAGGTATTCAAAATAAATTAAAAAATGAAACCAAAAAGCAAAGAATTTAGGATATTCCTTATGTGAAGATGGCATTAAGAAACTACAGTGAAATCGAGAAATGACAGGGCATCTGACAAGCTGCTCATTGCCAGTAATGCAAAAACTAAACAAGGTTTAAATTACATGAGTGTGGAGCTCTGTCGCAGGGTGACTCATTTGGTCTGGGTCTATTTCCAGTTTAGATATCAAATGTAGCAAGATGTTCAAATCATAAGTTCTTTAGTGGCATTATTACTATTATTATCCAGTCATTTTCTGCCGCAAGTCCTTCCTGCTTAGGGTTTCAAATCGTTGGAGACTTTCTTAACAAACTCTATAGAAAGGAAGTGCCAGTCAATCACGGGCCACACTTAAATAAAGGTACATAAGAAAGTTGATAAACAAGAGCAGAGCATTCAGTCCTTTAACTTTGTTTAGCTAGTAACTAAGCATCTCAATATCTCATCCAGATACTTCTCAAAAGTTGTTAATGTTTCTGCTTCAACTACATGTCTCTGCAGTTGGTTCCAGACTCCCATAACTCTTTGTGTAAAGAAGAACTTCCTGGCTTCAGTCCTAAATGCACTTTCTTATTATTTTTCAAGGATGTCCTAGAGTATGTGATTCACACTTAAGATGAAAGAATCCTGCTGAATCTGCTTTATTAATGTCTTTGAGAATTTTGAAAATTGGATTAGACCTGAAATTGCACACATACTGTACACATTTGGTAAATCAATGTGGCTTTAAAGTGCAGGAAGAAATGCCAGTACCTTGAGAACACCCATAGAAACATGAGAAGAATATGCAAATGCCCCCATTTACTACAGAACCAAAGACTTTAGTTTTTACATTATATTATTATTATTATTATTATTGTTGTTGTTGTTGTTGTTGTTGTTGTTGTATATTTGGTGGGAGGCATAGTAGTGAAGGGGGTAGTTCTTCAGCACCCTCTTTTTGCATTCTGAACCCTAATGTTGGCCATATGGACTTTGCACGATTATTGTGTGTCTGTATGGGTTTTTGACTGGGTACGTCAGTTTTCCAGCAATATCCTCAAAGTGTTACATACATATTTAATGCATTGCAGTGTAAATATTGAACACTAGTTTATTCTAAAGGTATTCAAAAATAAATAAAAAAATGAAACTAAAAAGCAGGTTGGGTGAATTGCTGATTTCTAATTCACTTTGTGTGGTCACTGCAATGTACTGGCACCCTGTATAAGGCTG
The DNA here is from genome assembly GCF_900747795.2 of Erpetoichthys calabaricus. Classification (NCBI taxonomy): domain Eukaryota; kingdom Metazoa; phylum Chordata; class Cladistia; order Polypteriformes; family Polypteridae; genus Erpetoichthys; species Erpetoichthys calabaricus. The sequence continues at coordinate 116,923,411 of NC_041406.2, read as the reverse complement.
TTCCCTGCCTTGGTTGCTGGGATTTGAGAATGTTAATGTTTAATATATATGTGGTTGACACATTTGTTCTTGACTAACTGAAGTATCTGGCATTACCCAGAATCTGTAAAGTTAAGAAGGCAAATACTTTCTTTTTTTAATATGTTGACCCTCTTTTGATTGATTGCCTGCAATGCAAGTATCCCTGCAATGCAAGTTATCTACACTATCTCTCTGATTCCTATCAGTTTCTCTTCTCTCATGAGTTCAGAATTAGTTATTTTTGTTTATGAAAAAAGTCTATAATTGTGGTAACTCCTTGCTGGGTTTGAAACCATGAATGCTACTTTTTTGCATTTCCTCATTTATTGTGGTTTCACAAATAAATGTTTAATCCCACATTATTGAACTGGATGTAAATGGAGCAAAACTATGGGTATAAGAACCAATCTTAGAAAGTTAAATTCATATAGTACTTCCTTGACTCCTATTGAAGAATAGCTATTAGAATATGGTACAGTCTTCTACTCCCTGTAAGTTAATAAGAGATAGAGCTTTCTTGATCTATCTGAGATACAGTGTGTTAATTAAGTCAGTTTTAGTTGTTGTTTAGAACAGGCCCCATTGGTAGCAGGGACTGAAAGAGCCATTTACAGCATAAAAATAGGATAAGCATACAGTTTTCTGAATGTTTACAAATGGTTCGGCTGTATAAGTAAACTTAAAGAAACTAAACAAGATTTATAAGCTTTAAACAGAACTTTACTTAAACAGGAACTTCTCTTTTTTGCTATATCAATTTTTTTCTCTATTTTTGTGTGAACTGTTTTACTTTGACTTTTACCAAATCTTTTAAAAATGAAGATATTTTGTCTGTGGAATCATTTCACCGCATCAAGCCTTTTGCCAGAATCCCCTTAAGCATACTGAAGCTGCAAAACTTTGGTAATTTTGGGTAAACGCAGCTACAATGGGAGTTTGTGACATTCACTCTAATGATCCCCTATTCATGATGAAACTTTTGAAACTCCATAAACCCTCTATGTTTCGTTGAGTTAGCCGTAATACATGTGCAAAATTTCATGAACATCCACTTTGCTGTGTTGGAGTAAAATATTTTTTGTTGTGTTGACCTTCTCATTACAAATTCCCCAATGAAATTCTTGAAATTCAAGCATATAGTTTAAATTGCTTGAACAATAATGTAAATATAAATTTTGTGAAAGTAGACATAACTGTTTTTGATTTTTATATTGATCCCCTTCACCCCATAATGTTTCTATAGAATAACTGACGTGGAATATATACCTTCATTGAAAGCTGTGCAAAACCTAAATAATCTGCTAAATTCATTAAAATCAACTGATCCATTTTGGAGAGATGACATAGTTTTGGTTTTGCACCCCTCTCCATTACAACCCCATTACGTTACAGATCTTTTAAAAGGCCTCAAAGTCTAGATTTTAAATTTTATCAACAGTAATATACACGCAGAATTTCATGAACTTTGACTCAGCTGTTTTGGGGTTATGCAGTTTTTTGCACTTGACATTACAACCGCCCTTTCCTGATTACATTTTTGAAATGCCTTGTAACTTGGATTTTAACTCTATTATATGTGCAAAATATCATTAAGCATCAATAATTTTGGGGTTGCTCCCCAATAAACCCCCCAGACAAAATTTATAAGATACCATATAGCCTATATTTATGTTGAACCAACTGCAAAATACATACAATATTTCCTGAAAATTAGTTTTAGCCCCCTATATATGATTAGCAAACAAACAACAGACAAGATGCAATCTGAGAGTTGACGTGAGGACTTAAGTGTGAAAAGCGAATAAATAACATCACACAAAGTTGCTTGATTAAATCACAGACATTGTGATTTTACTTATATAGCTGCCTTACAAGTTCAGGATATGTATTGATATATATTGTATATATTGCAATAGTTCATATGTCTTTTTAAACTGTATGATTGTTTTTTTAACAGGCATTGCCGCTCTGTATGTAAAAATAATAGAAAAACTTCAGGATCAGAAAATGGACAGATGAAATGAGATATCAATTTGATTTTTTTTGTGGCATCTGCTACCTGAAGGTCCAAAGAAATTTTTCCATTTTTTTGGTGTTTGATCGAGAAGGCCTGACACAGAGTTATGTGTGGAATTTTCTTTTGCTTGTAATGCAAATCTTTTGACCAAATACTAAACAGTATTTGAGGCCCAATTATTCAAAGGAAGCAAATATAAATCAGTATATAAACTTCTAAATGGGTATAATGATAAACCTATTTTATATATTAAATATGTTGTTTAGGGATTGTGGAAATATAATTCCTGCATAAGAAGACAATTAGCAATTAGCACTAGCAGAGTACCTGGCATTGCCTGGTCTTTTCAAATCAAAACGTTGTGGGAGAGAATATACTGCATTTAATATCTTTCTTACATTGTAAGGCCCATTTTTGGGTTTCTTTCTTAATCATAATGGTTGTGAGTGTCAAAAGAGGAAGATATGATTAAAAAAGTAGAGTAAAATCATTCCTTGATTTAAAAATAATATTGAGAGAAAGGGAGAGAGAAATTAATGAATTTCCCATTGGGATGAATAAAGTATCTATCTATCTATCTATCTATCTATCTATCTATCTATCTATCTATCTATCTATCTATCTATCTATCTATCTATCTATCTATCTATCTATCTATCTATCTATCTATCTATCTATCTATCTATCTATCTATCTATCTATCTATCTATCTATCTATCTATCTGTCTAACGTATTATTGCAATACTTGTTTGTAAACTACATTCTTAGTTTTGTTTACAGATGCAAAATCAAACACATTTTTCGGGGAACCTACCCTTGAACATGCAACATAAAGTTGCCCATGTGAAAAACATGATGATCTTAAATCAACTCCAGAGTACCAAAGAGACTGCCCCTGTGACTTGTTGATTGTGATGGAAAATGCAAGTCTCACTGGGAGTTGTAGTCTCTTAAAAATAAATGGGAGATCCGTCGGAATAAGAGGTATCCGTGGAATGAAAACTGTTTTGGCTTCTCCCTTTCCTGTCAAGATGGTAGCTTCTATCACATTGGGCAACATTCTCTTTACACACAGCCTTGTCCTGTTTCATAGTTTTGGTGGGTTGAGGTTTCGTAATAATATAATAGGACATCCAATTTTAAGTGTAAGACGATGTAATGGCAATCCAGCTGGATCGAGGGAATTTAGAAACTCTGGTGGGATGTAGTTGAGGAAATACTTTGACTCCGATGTACCTTGTAATGTGTAAGACAAAAGTTCATCTGGAGGTGATTCCAATCGGGATAATTTCACTTTCCCATTTTTGCAGCACATTCCAGGAGGCTCTGATTTAAACTTTTTGGCTTGACAGTAACTACAAAGTATGTCCATTTTCCCAATGGTAACACTTGTATGTTGTGAGTAGTCCTTATGCTGGTCATAGTGAAATCCTTCCAACGCTAAAATGTTCAGCAACCCTGGTCATTCTGGCTCTCTCCCTCTTATCTGTAAGGCAAATGTCATGTTGTTCGGGTTCTGAAATTCCCCTCATATCCTGAAGTCGAATGTCACGCTGCTGTTCGGTTTCTGAAGCTCTAGATATAGTAGCTCTTTCCCTCATATCCTGAAGTCAGCCCTCACGCTGTTGTGCTGTCTCTGAAGTTCTTGAAGCTCGAGCTCTCTCTCACATCATCACAAGCCAGCTACTCTGCTCCTCGGGAGTTTCTTGTCTTCACAGTTCTTTAATCTTTTAGCCTTAGGTTGCACTTGGCCAACAGCCTTACGTTTTCTTGCAGGCATTTCAAAATTGCACCAGCTGTTTGGGGGGTTTGTGAAAGTTGTAAAGTAGCCTATCTTTTTTCCGGGTCCTGAAACGTATGTATGCCAAGTGTCATCAAAGTCGCCCCAGTTGTTTGGAAGTTTTTCAGGAACATATATACTGTATATATGCAGTGCATCTGGAAAGTATTCACAGCGCATCACTTTTGTTATGTTACAGCCTTATTCCAAAATGGATTAAATTCATTTTTTTCCTCAGAATTCTCCACACAACACCCCATAATGGCAATGTGAAAAAAGTTTACTTGAGATTTTTGCAAATTTATTAAAAATAAAAAAATTGAGAAAGCACATGTACATAAATATTCACAGCCTTTGCTCAATACTTTGTCGATGCACCTTTGGAAGCAATTACAGCCTCAAGTCTTTTTGAATATGATACCACAATCATGTTGCCGACATGCTTGCATTGTTTGTGCATTAGCAGCTAAGCGACTGTCTTTCTTAGGAGGTTTTGTTTTGCCTGTGCTGGCCTCGCTTCCGTATTCTCGGAGCTGGAGCCCTTACCCCGACTCTACGTCTTACTTCCGGGCCGGACAGACACACACACTTCCATGCGTAAACGTTTATATATAAGATATATATATGGTTGTTCGAGTCACAAGGACAGAATGAGTCCCAAAAATAGTTGGAATGCCAACCCGACCAACTCTAATTTCAAAAGCAACAAGGGCGCGGTGGTGCTCAAACATAAAGAATGCTGGCAGTTGCCTCCAGTTCGCCCTCTGGTGGTCGTTCTGAGTGTCAACTGGATGATAATATGCATCCAAGACCGCAAGATCACCTCCCACTTTTCCCAGAAGGGGGTGGGTTAGGGCTGACTTTGCCCTACACTATTTTTAGTCAACCAATGAGGAATATGTGTACCAAGTTTCATGAAAATTGCTTCAGCCGTTCGGAAGTAATGCTGGAACATACATACATACACACATTGACTTTTATATATATAGATTAACCTGTACATTTTAGACTATAAAAATGTCACTTATAGAAATTTTCTGATGATTCTGCACTTATGGGGCATATTAATAAGAAGGATGAGACACAGTATAGGATTCAAGTGAAGAACTTTATTTCTTGGTGCTAAAGAATTGTCTGCATCTTAACATCAGCAAAACCAAGGAACTGGTTATTGACTTTCCCCACATCAAAGAGCCCTTATGTCTGGTCAATATTCAGGCATTCCATGTAGAGATGGTCTACTACTACAAGTATTTGGGGATCCACATCAATGACAGGCAAGACTGGTCAAGTAACACAGAGGAACTGCACAAGAAAGGTCAACGCAGTTTTCTAAACTGTGAAATTTTAGCCTGATAAAATCATTTCAAGAGAGGTTCACTGAATCAAAAAGCTAATTAAAAGGGCCGATTTGGGCACCCAAGAGCTAATCTCTTGCAATTGAATCAGGCATTAAGAAGACAAAGGAAATTGAGCTACACTTGTACACATACAGGTTTTAACAACAGCTGGCTTTCCTGCAACAAGCACCTATCACAGGTAACTGGCCAAAAGATCAGGAATATCTCAGCTAAGCTTCAGTGACATCATTCCTGCTGCACGGGAAGCCATTCAATGAGAGACAAGGCACTACATTCTGTTTCCATATCCTGTGGGTGTACAGGCCAACATAAAAAGGTACTTTTCAGCAGTGTTCGGTTGTCCTAATGTGATCAGGGCAATTGACTGCACTCGAATTGCACATTCTATTAATATGCACTTTATTTGTGATGCCAAGATGAGACTGACAAACGTTGTGGCTTGGTGGCCTAGGTCAACCTATAATTCATTAAGTTTGAGGCAAAGTTGCATTGGTAAATGACGTGCTAATTGTGTTTTACGGTACGTGATTGCTGGATGCATTAGGTGGGAAGCTTCTCTACTAGCCAATGAATGTCTGTAGCATCATGACTGAATCTGTATGAGATTGATTAGCATAGTTCATACGTGGTTGTTTGAGGGTGGTAACTGGGCGGGGCTCAAGGCACATTCATGTATACACATTACCAATATAATTTGTAAAGGGTAAGTTGCATACACATGTGTATATGCCAGGTTTTACAGATCAGATTTTTTTTTGTCAGACTTGTTTTCCTGATTTTTGTCATACATATACTTTCACCCCCTAATCTATGTAAAGTTTTATAAATGAGAAAAGAGAGAATATATTGACATAGACATTTGGAGATCTTGTAATCTCACACAGGGATTTCAGAACTCTGGATCTATGAGGCAGAAATATTGATCTTTAATAAAGGAATTTAACAATAAAAACGAAGGGCATAAAACAAGAAGCAAAAGTACAGGAAAATGTGAAATGTATGCATGAAGTTCTTATTTATAGATAGATACCATTCAAAAGACATCCCCTTCTAAGTATTTTTTCATATTTTTCATCATTAGTACATCCTTCCCCAAGGTCAAGTGCCTGCTTCTAAGAAATAGTCTCTGTTTTAAAAGGGAGGAATTTTCTATTAGTTCTTCACAGCAGAAGTTATTTACATTTAATCTAAATGGACTCTGCTACTTCCAGGTTAATAATAATAGTTTTTCAAAAATAAAGGACTATTTTAATTCTTGAGTTAAATGTAGAACCAAATAGCAACTTATATGCTAAATATTCCTGGACTTGGTTTAGACAAGATTGAAAGGGAAATGTGATGTGCCGTATTAGCAAATCCAAGTATTGTACTGTATGTTAGCTTTAATATATTAGGCTGCTAAAAAATCTGGGATGACGACTTGTTTTAAAAGGCATTATTTTCAAGGCTATATTTTCTTTCCTTACATTCAAAATAACAAAATACTTTATAAAGTATAGGTCCAAATATGAATAAATTCACTTGCCTTCATACAATTGTCTATTAAAAAATTAAACGAGGTTGAGCCAAATAAAAACTTTAAACTGCAATAGAAATTCTGGACACCATACAATTGTCTAAGTGGCAATATTGTTAACAATGATATTAGGAGAGTCCAGTGGTGGAAGCACATTGCAGACAAGCTACATGATGTCATAATAGCAGTATGAAAATGGCAGTCCAAATGCAAACATGCATTAAAGAGCAGCAGCATACTGTCATTCACTTTCTGAGCAGAGAAAGGGTGAAACCCATCACTATTCATGACAAGTGAAGGTACAGTGCAGTGATACATGACTGTCACTCCAACAAGTGTACATGTGGAGTAGGAATTTCTGAAACAGTATTAGTTCTATGGCAGATTCTTCTTGAGCACGTCAGACACAGTGAGTAGTGACACCAGAGTCAATTGCAGAAGTTAAACCACAGTCAAATCCAAATGATGTAGACTTCAGAGCAAGGGGTGTCTTGTTGCAACATGGCAATATTTGGCACTGTACTGCCCATGCAAGAGTTACAACCATTGAGGATATGCACTTCAAGTGTCTGCCACATCTGCCATACTCGTCAGACCTCAATCCCAAGTGATTACTACATGTTTTGACTATTCAGAAAGGGGATGGATAGAAAGGATTTCATGTCAGATTAAAGTGGTGTATGAATCGCTGCACATACAGGGTTTGCAGCCACCCGTATAATCTGGTATCCTGGCTGCAAAGTTGCTTTTTTCAAAATATACAGCACTGATGTGCATACAACAGAGTCCAAAACAAGACTGAGGAAATAGGGAAAAGGGGCAGGCTTTTAAAGGGGAAGACAGGAAGTGAGGTCATAAGGATCGGGCCCATGTTCTTTAGCCATTGGTTCGAGCCCGGACGTGACATCACAGGGGCCAGAGCCGGTAAGGTCTCCTTCCATTGGCTCGGTCCCAGAAGTGACGTCAAGAGAGCCAGATGGAATCTCCCGGGAATGGTCTGCAGGAAAGAGAGAAAAAAGGTCAGTGCACTCTGTCACCTCCCGGCATGCCTCAGAACTGCCGTCACTCAAGCCCTTTAGCTGCCTCCCATGCCTCCCATATATATATATATATACATATATATATATATATATATATGTATATATATATATATATATATATATATATATATATATATATATATATATATATATATATATATATATATATATATATATATAGTCAAATGAAAAAGTTTGGGAACCCCTCTCAGCCTGCATAATAATTTACTCTACTTTCAACAAAACAGATAACATTGGTATGTCTTTCAATTCCTAGGAACATCTGAGTATTGGGGTGTTTTTCAAACAAAGATTTTTAGTGAAGCAGTATTTAGTTGTATGAAATTAAATCAAATGTGAAAAACTAGCTGTAATTTTGCTGATTTGAATGCATGTAACTGCTCAATACTGATTACTTGCAACACCAAATTGGTTGGATTAGCTCGTTAAGCCTTGAACCTCATAGACAGGGTAATAAGGACACAAACAATTATAAAGGTTTGGGGTTTTTAGCCCCATATACTGTAAATCAAAGAATTTGTCAATCGTTTTTTCTCCAAAACACAAAAGACATTAAAGGGAGGGAGGACGGACATTTTATGGTGGCGGACCGGACATTAACGTGAGGAATGCTGGGACAGTTGTGGTGGATTCTGGGAGCATGACGTCATCACGGGTCAGCAGAGGGAAGAAATGAACCCGGAAGTGTGTGCTTTCTAGAGCCATCCTGGCGCTCTTTACGGTTGCATCGTCTCGGCCTTTCTAAGGAAGTAAAGAAAGAAAGATTAGTACACTGTCGTTGTCCCCCCGTGGGACGTGTTACAAAGCAAACCGGGTCGATCAGCTGTTCCCCAAGCGCTCGTTCGTGACAACAGGTGTGTCCAATCATGAGAAAAGGTATTTAAGGTGGTCAATTGCAAGTTGTGCTTCGCTTTGTCTCTCCTCTGAAGAGTGACAGCATGGGATCCTCAAAGCAACTCTCAAAAGATCTGAAAACAAAGTTTGTTCAGTATCATGGTTTAGAGGAAGGCTATGAGCTATATAAAGCTATAAAGCTATCTCAGAGGTTTAAACTGTCAGTTTCAACTAAATGTAATCAGGATATGGAAGGCCACAGGCACAGTTGCTGTTAAACCCAGGTCTGGCAGGCCAAGAAAAATACACGAGTGGCATATGCGCAGGATTGTGAGAATGGTTACAGACAACCCACAGATCACCTCCAAAGACCTGCAAGAACATCTTGCTGCAGATAGATAGATAGATAGATAGATAGATAGATAGATAGATAGATAGATAGATAGATAGATAGATAGATAGATAGATAGATAGATAGATAGATAGATAGATAGATAGATAGATAGATAGATAGATAGATAGATAGATAGATAGATACTTTATTAATCCCAATGGGAAATTCACATTCTTCAGCAGCAGCATACTGATACAATAAATAATATTAAATTAAAGATTGATAATAATGCAGGTGAAAAACAGACAATAACTATGTATAATGTTAAATGTTAACGTTTACCCCCCCGGGTGGAATTAAAGAGTCGCATAGTTTGGGGGAGAAACGATCTCCTCAATCTGTCAGTGGAGCAGGACAGTGACAGCAGTCTGTCGCTGAAGCTGCTCCTCTGTCTGGAGATGATACTGTTTAGTGGATGCAGTGGATTCTCCATAATTGATAGGAGCCTGCTGAGCGCCCTTCGCTCTGCCACAGATGTTAAACTGTCCAGCTCCATGCCAACAATAGAGCTTGCCTTTCTCACCAGTTTGTCCAGACATGAGGCGTCTTTCCTCTTAATGCTGCCTCCCCAGCACACCACTGCGTAGAAGAGGGGGCTCACCACAACTGTCTGATAGAACATCTGCAGCATCTTATTGCAGATGTTGAAGGATGCCAGCCTTCTAAGGTAGTATAACCGGCTCTGTCCTTTCTTGCACAGCGCATCAGTATTGGCAGTCCAGTCTAATTTATCATCCAGCTGCACTCCCAGATATTTATAGGTCTGCACCATCTGCACACAGTCACCTTTGATGATCAATGGGTCTATGAGGGGTCTGGGCCTCCTAAAATCCACCACCAGCTCTTTGGTTTTGCTGGTGTTCAGGTGTAGGTGGTTTGATTCGCACCATTTAACAAAGTCATTGATTAGGTCCCTATACTCCTCCTCCAGCCCATTCCTGATGCAGCCCACGATAGCAGTGTCATCCGCGAACTTTTGCACATGGCAGGACTCCGAGTTGTATTGGAAGTCCGATGTATATAGGCTGAACAGGACCGGAGAAAGTACAGTCCCCTGTGGCGCTCCTGTGTTGCTGACCACAATGTCAGATGTGCAGTTCCCAAGACGCACATACTGAGGTCTGTCTTTAAGATAGTCCACGATCCATGCCACTAGGTATGAATCTACTCCCATCTCTGTCAGCTTGTCCCTAAGGAGCAGAGGTTGGATTGTGTTGAAGGCGCTAGAGAAGTCTAGAAACATAATTCTTACAGCACCACTACCTCTGTCCAAGTGAGAGAGGGATCGGTGTAGCATATAGATGATGGCATCCTCTGCTCCCACCTTCTCCTGATATGCAAACTGCAGAGGGTCAAGGGCGTGTTGAACCTGTGGCCTAAGGTGGTGAAGCAGCAGCCTCTCCATGGTCTTCATCACATGTGATGTCAGAGCAACAGGCCGAAAGTCATTCAGCTCACTAGGACGTGATACCTTTGGGATTGGGGTGATACAAGATGTTTTCCAAAGCCTCGGGACTCTCCCCTGTTCCAGGCTCAGGTTGAAGATGCGCTGTAGAGGGCCCCCCAGCTCCGATGCACAGACCTTCAGCAGTCATGGCGATACTCCATCTGGACCCGCTGCTTTGCTGGCATGAAGTCTCCTCAGCTCTCTGCTCACTTGCGCTGTTGTAATTATGGGTGGGGATGTCTTTCCTATGCTGGTATCAGCAGAAGGATGTGTGGAGGGTGCAATACTCCGAGGTGAAAGTGAGAGTGGGTTAGGGTGGTCAAACCTGTTAAAGAAGTTGTTCATTTGGTTTGCTCTCTTCACATCTCTCTCAATGGTGGTACCCCGCTTCGAGCTGCAGCCAGTGATGATCTTCATCCCATCCCACACTTCCTTCATGCTGTTATTCTGCAACTTCTGCTCCAGCTTTCTCCTGTACTGCTCCTTCGCCACCCTGAGCTGGACTCAGAGTTCCTTCTGCATGCGCTTGAGCTCATGCTGATCACCGTTTTTAAAAGCCCTTTTCTTCTGGTTCAAAAGGCCCTTGATGTCCCTTGTAATCCATGGCTTGTTGTTAGCATAGCAGCGTACAGTTCTTACTGGAACTACAATGTCCATACAGAAGTTGATGTAGTCAGTAGTGCAGTCAACAACTTCCTCAATGTTCTCATTATGAGATCCCTACAGGATATCCCAGTTTGTAGTTCCAAAAAATTCTCTCAGAGTATTCTCAGCCTCCGGGGTCCACTTCCTGAATGATCGTGTGGTTACAGGTAGGACTCTCACTTTTGGTTTATAGTGAGGCTGAAGCAGAACCAGGTTATGATCTGCTTTCCCAAGCGCAGGCAGCAGGGTGGCACTGTATGCGTCTTTAACGTTTGCATACAGTAAATCAATAGTCTTATTTCCCCGGGTGTTACAGTCCACATACTGGGAGAATGCAGGTAATGTTTTGTCCAGCGTCACATGGTTAAAGTCTCCAGCGATTAGCACAAGCGCCTCAGGGTGCTGCGTTTGTAACTTAGCAACAGCAGAATGGATGATGTCACTCGCTGACTCCTCGTCCGCCCGAGGAGGGATATACACGGTGACAACAATGACATGTCCAAACTCTCTGGGCAAGTAGTAGGGACGTAAACTTACGGCCAGCAGTTCGATATCCCTGCAGCAAGTGGAGATTTTGACGTTAATGTGTCCAGAGTTACACCACCGTGTATTAACATAGAGAGCGAGTCCTCCTCCTTTGTGCTTCCCACAGGTACTTGCATCTCTGTCCGCTCTAACTGTGCTAAACCCGGGTAGCTCCACGTTGGCATCTGGGATGGTGTTATTTAGCCAGGTTTCGCAAAAACACAACAAACTGCATTCTCTGTAGGTCCTGACATTTTTCACCAGCGCAGCCAGTTCGTCGATCTTATTTGAGATTGAGTTTACATTCCCCAGAATCACAGCAGGCACCGAAGGATTGAAACGCCACTTTCTCGCAAGCCGCTTCATTTTTAGCTTAGTGCCGGCTCTGCTGCCACGATACCGCCTTCTTACCTCGTCAGGTAAATAGGGAACCACACCGGCACTGGCATTTGTTCTCAGCGCTCGAAGTTGAGTACTTGAATAGGCGAGTCTCGGCGTGTAAAAATCCATGCCCACGTTGTAAAAGTAAGTGTGTCCAGGGAACGAATCCACATAAAATAAAGTAATAGGAGTGATCAATAAATAAAAATAGAAAAATAAAAGTAGAAAAGTACACATACATATACAGTCATACACGGAGCTGCTGAGAAGGCTGCCACTCACGGCGGCGCCGGATGTTATGTTATGGTGTATCTGTGTACATAGTTCTACAATTCACCGCAATTTGCACAATAACATCTGTATGGCAGGGTGATGAGAAAGAAGCCCTTGCTTGTTGTATGCAAATGCTCATTTAGACAAGCCAGATTCATTTTGGAACAAAGTGCTTTGGATTGATGAGACAAAAATGGAGTTATTTGGTCATAACAAAAAGTGCTTTGCATGGCGGAAGAAGAACACCGCATTCCAAGAAAAACACCTGCTGCCTACTGTCAAATTTGGTGGAGGTTCCAGCATACTATGGGGCTGTGTGGCTAGTTCAGGGACTGGGGCCCTTGTTAAAGTTGAGGGTCGGATGAATTCAACTTTATATCAACAAATTCTTCAGGATAATGTTCAAGCATCAGTCACAAAGTTGAAGTTACGCAGGGGTTGGATATTACAACTAGACAATGACCCAAAACATAATTCGAAATCTACAAAGGCATTCATGCAGAGGGAGAAGTACAATGTTCTGGAATGACTGTCACAGTCCCCTGACTTGAATATCATTGACAATCTATGGGATGATTTGAAGCAGGCTGTCCATGCTCGGCAGCCATCAAATTTAACTGAACTGGAGTGATTTTGTATGGAAGAATGGTCAAAAATACCTCCATCCAGAATCCAGACCCTCATTAAAGGCTATAGGAGGCGTCTAGAGGCTGTTAGATTTGCAAAAGGAGGCTCAACTGAGTATTGATGTAATATTTCTGTTCGGGTGCCCAAATTTATGCACCTGTCTAGTTTTGTTATGATGCATAAAGCATATTTTCTGTTAATCCAATAAATTTAATGTCACTTCTGAAATACTACTGTTTCCATAAGGCATGTCATATATTAAAACAAAGTTGCTACTTTTAAAGCTCAGCCAATGATAAAAATCCAAAGAATTCCCAAACTTTTATGACTGTATATGGTATATGGTAGTTACCTACCAAACCAGGGGATGGCACTGTCTTCTAATGCCCTTCTCTTTTCCTCCCACTGCAGAATGAAAAACTGACAGTCATTCCACCAACCTTCCTGCCTAGAACCCATATGACCAGAAGTTCAGCCATATTTTGTCAGTTCTCTGTTGGACTTGCGTCTGAAAAAACTTCACTATCACTTTTGTAAAAAGATCAAACAATTTTTTTGTTTTACATTTTACGGGGTCAAGACATACCCCAAACCTTTTTCTGTTTTGGTTCTCTTCTTTCATATATTTTAGGGCTGGGAATCAATTTAAAAAAAAAACAACTAATTAATCACATCATTGTATGTATTTAATCATGATTAATCGCATCTTACATTAAAACATGTAATCATAAAATAAGCCAATATAAAAGCAGCTCTGTGATCAGTGTTTTGCAGACACAACACTTAGAGTGCACTGTAGCATCCAGGAGACATGTTTTTTGGGTCTAGCTGCCAGGGTATGTGTTTGCCAATAGCCAGTGGGCATATAAGTGCTCACAAAGTGCTGTGTCTGCGAAGGCCAATCTCCAAACTGATTTGTTTTTTAATGGTATCTCTGACGTGTGTTTGGCATTTAATGTTCTTGTAGTTGGTAGAATCATGGTGTTCCTTGGGATTTTTTATTTTACAAAAAATGTGGCACTACAGAAAAAAGGTTGTAAAACACTGCTGTACATCTTTGCTCCTGGCACGCTAAAAACGATCTCTGTAGCAGCTATCTTGATTAAAAATGGACACTGTGCATTACTTGGGTAGTTATGTTACATTCTTTGCATAAATTGACAAAGATACTGCAAACTGGAATAATGGGTTGAGATACTCATTACACGTTTGTTTTGTAGAATTTTGTCATTATTTTCATATAGGTAGTAAACATTGATTCAAACTCCTTACAGAAATGTGAAATGGGAAAAAAGAGTGTAATTTTTATCTTTGCAACTTTTCTCTAGCATTGCACCAAATCTGTTATAACTCCTGCCTCCCAGCTTTCCTCCCACTCCCCTGCATTTATGTCGGTATGAATAAATCAAGAAAATGAACACCATTATGAGGCAATTGCCTCATTGCCTGCCCTGGATGCAACAATATTTTTTATCTTATTAAACTGGCCACATTAATCACAAAAAATTATATATTAATATATATATTGCAGATACCTCAGAGGACAGTTGGTCGTCCCACCCAGGACATAGGTGGAGTCCTTACCTGGCCAGGATGCCAAAATGGAAGGATGGACTAAATGGGTGCAATACCCGATCAGGATGCCTTATGATTCCCGTCCTCGGTGGGATATCCAAAGAGTACAAAAACTGGCAGGAGAACATTATAGGGAGCAGTTCATCCCCCACTTTTATAGGTGGCAGTGTCCCTCACATAAAGTCCCAGTTTGAATGCCCACAGGGGTGCATGGGAGTTGGAGTGCAGAGGAGCAGCCTGGCGGACGATAGAAGGCGCTGCCGGGGAGCATCTCCCTGGTTTTCTCATAACCCGGAAGTGCTTCCAACTGGCTACCTCACATTGCCTGAAATACTCCTGAGTCCACAATAAAAGGTACCACCCTACCTTGTCTAGATGAGTCAGAGGTGGAGGAGAGCAACTGGACTGGAGGAGAGCAGTGCAGTAGGAAAAGAGAGAGTGCGAGAGTGGTAGAGAGAAGGGAAGGAAATTACCTGTTTATTATGTACAAGGCATTTTTGTAATAAATTACCTTTTATTTGATTCTGGGGCTGTATTGTGTCTTCGTGTTTTGGGGTTTGGGGCTCACTGGTGCCCCCTACCCTTCACTATATATGAACTTATTTGCCAACATGACCTAATTTTTCATCCAGCATTCCATCTACTCATCAATCCCAATTGGCTTTGTTGTGCTTTATAGTGTTACAGTTTAATTTGATCGATTCAAGTTTGGTTCGTGATTAAAACAGTATGTTTTAATGTACATTTTTATTTTGTCATTAATTTTACATTGGATTAGTGTTTGGTTCCATATTATTAATTGTTAAATATTTTAGTTGTATTTATTTTGTTCAGTTTATCTTTTACAGTTGCTTCTAATATTGCATTCCAAAATTCACCTTCTTCAAATGCCTTGAGACACATAAGAACAAAAGTAAACATTTCCAGAGTATGTCTCCAATCACTCTTGTTACAAGCTCCTTTTAATACAAGTGGTCCTAGATATTCTTAAATCAAATCCCAGCACAGGCATTGGAAAGGATATACAAAAGGTGCTGCACAGCCCTTTAATGGTGGGCACAGCAGCAAAAGCTTGTAATTAGTCATGATGGTTAAAAATGATTCTAAGGTGATTTAAAACTATTGCCAATTAGTTTTGCTTACACTTATATTTCAAATAATTTGTTGAAAGAATATACACGTTTCAATAAATTTGTATGCCATAAATCCACAGCTCAGCAAATAGTATAAAAACAAGCAGCATTTAAAACAATCTAAGAAATGGTTGTCATTCAATAAATTTAAGCCAGTGGCACAAGGATAGTAATAAAAGAAGAAAAACAAATTCTAAAATAACATCCAGAGATCTACAATTCTTCTTGGTTGCCTCTGGAGCAGTGGTGCAAACATCAACAATAGGAAAGCCCTGAACAGTTTGCAGTTATCTCTGTCCTTGCAAGGCATTTTCATTTCTTTATACTTTAAACTGTTAAGCCAGTCTTCCCTGATTCCTGCAGCTAGTTATCTGTGTTTAGATGAACTGAGAGGATCTCATCTGAGCTGTCTTTATAGGTCTTTTAGGAGGCTTCATGCCATTTTTGTCATGTTTGTAACTCCTGCAAAAAGCAATAAGAAAATAATATATTTTTAAAGAGTGTATTCTTTATGTAATTTTTATAGCAGAGTGGTGCTTTTTAGTGAATTCTCTACTGAAAACAGATTATATAATGTAAAAAAAAAACACCGTGACATTAAATCTATTATTATGCACTTGTTTCAGTGTGGTAAGTAATTGTAGATGATGCCCAAGTATATACTAAGAAGATGTTTGCCTGGCAATTAAAACTATTCACAAGTAAATTCTAAATTAAAATTATTCACTAGAAAATTCATAAATGTATTTTCCGTTAATGCTAAAGTCTGCTTAAAAGCAGGTACTTAAAAGCATTCACCTACTTGTACATAACAGCAGGATGACTTGCTGAATTCCAGCCTTTCGTAGCAAAATTTCCATCTCTTTTATAAAGGCAGAGATTATGCAAGGTTTGCACAAGGTGTATGACTCTTGACAGCACAGGCTTTTTAACTAATATTTACATTAATTAGCTTTTTGACTAATATTTATGTTAATTAGCAGCAATGGTTGCATATAATTGCAAAATTGTATACAAATTATTAAGATGTTCTGTCAGACAGTATTATGGATTAGAAACTGAAAAGCAGTAGAAACAAACATAAAGCTGCAAGTAATCAATGGTACTGTAACGACTGAGGCAGTGTGTTCTAAAAAGTTAAAAAAGGGGGGGCTGCACTGTGTGATGTGGAGAGGGGGGCGACCAGAGACACAACTGCCTCTCTTAATAAGCAGCCTCTGGGGTGCTGGGGAGGAAGGACTTTTGGAAAGGAGGTTCAGGTAAAAGTAGAGTGTGTTTAACTCGTGGTGTGGGATGGTTTTGAGTTAAATGCTTGTTTGTGTGTCCTGACTACGTTGTTTTTCGGCTTGTGAAGTCAGAAGAAAATAAATAAAACCATTGATTAGTTTTTTTGGACAATTACCACCACTTGCTTGCGAGATTTATTTGCCTGCCTGGGAAGGGATACTACAGTACACACTTCTACACATTTACTGTTCTTGAGGTATATACTGTGCAAAGCTCAGTTTCCACAAGGTGAGAAAAGTGCATGATACATCACTGCTTCTGGCAATATCCAGGCTTAGTCCATCACAATCCATTCACTTCCTGGATACTTTTAAAAAAGAATAAGGGACTCTGACCACTGCTTGCTTCGCCCGCCAACCCCCGTGCAGGCCCTACGCGCTAGTCATTTCACGGATATGCCGCTTTCAACAAATCGTGCTGTAGTTCTGGATAAACACAAATATCAACTCTGTCTTTGATATTTCCATCTTTTGAAACTATTATCGCTGACAATTCGTCACATGTTCATTTATCATATATACGAGCGTGATCTTTCGGATTCATATAGAAATCCAAGAAAACTTCTTTGTCCATGTTTTTCAGATACATTTCATGTAAAGTGCTATATTTTTGGACGTACAGATTTGTATCCATTATTGGCTGTAGAATTTCTAATATGTCCAGTCGTTTAACTCTTTCGATTCTATGTTGCATTGCTTCTCCGTGATCATAAACATAAACCTGACTGAACTGTGGTTTCTTTGAAATTAAACTTGTAGTAGTTTTAATTGTTGCAGAACCACAGATTCTCATAGCATATGGTCCTGAATCATGTAAATCTACGTTTTGAGCATTCAATGGTCCGAACGTGAACAAATTATTGTAGATTCGGATATTTTGCCTGTAGTGTTTGTGGATTTCAGTTTCACCAAATAATAAATCTTTTACTTCTCATACAATATGAATTCCTTCTTAGGCATCTAGGAAATACAGTCTTAAAAAAGGATGATTTAGTATAGCAGGCCTTCAAGATTATCTGGATTATTGCATACCAAGATATTACGAATGTTCAAGAACTTCCAAATGGAGCAAGTGTAATAGCTAAGTTGCAATGAGTAAAAGTTGATTGAGCACATGATTTCAAATAAGTGTCATGCTTCAGTAGGCATTTTCCCCCTGGCTGGGGTTCAAAGTCATGTTGTGGGTCTGTTTTGTTATAACTTTATTTCAGTTATTTGTATTACTGTTTATTTTAAATATTATGTACGTTTTTCTGTTTGTATGATGGAAAAGGGGAAGGGCTTTAGTTACGTTCATCAAACGTACTGGGAGCAGAGACTGTTTTGGTGAGTTACTGTGCTGTTGCTTTGCTTTGTGTTTCCTGGATTTTCAACTTGTGCTTAGTTTTTTAATACACCTCTTGGATTCTGTTTTGGAACTGTGCTTACAGGTTATTTGAACCTTTGCTCCATCTTAACTGCGGTTTTTGGATTTTGTATTGGGAATGTGTATTTGATATTTTTGAACCTCTGCTCTGTTTTTAAACATGATTTTTGGGATTCCTTTTCAGACATCTTCTTTGTGCTCTTCGGAGCTTTGTGCTTGCACAGCCATTATTGTGAAAATAAACCTTTATTTTTATCGCGTTTTGTCTGGGCCTTTTGAGTTTCTAGTTAGGGTATTTTGATAGTGGGCGGCACGGTGGCGCAGTGGTAGCGCTGCTGCCTCGCAGTTAGGAGACCCGGGTTCGCTTCCCGGGTCCACCCTGCGTGGAGTTTGCATGTTCTCCCCGTGTCTGCGTGGGTTTCCTCCGGGCGCTCCGGTTTCCTCCCACGGTCCAAAGACATGCAGGTTGGGTGGATTGGTGATTCTAAATTGGCCCTAGTGTGTGCTTGGTGTGTGGGTGTGTTTGTGTGTGTCCTGCAGTGGGTTGGCACCCTGCCTGGGATTGGTTCCCTGCCTTGTGCCCTGTGTTGGCTGGGATTGGCTCCAGCAGACCCCCGTGACCCTGTGTTCGGATTCAGCGGGTTGGAAAATGGATGGATGGATGGTATTTTGATAGTGTTTCTCCCCTCTAGTGGGCAACCTTGGAAGTGTTTTTTGGCAGCTGTGCATTCAGAACGACAATAACAAGTTCAAATAATTTTATGCATTTTTCTATCAGAAATGGTACAATTATGAAGCACAAGTCTTAATTAAAGATTGGATAACAAAGAGTAACCTTTCATAGCGTATCATGCTAGTAAACAGCATATGGCAGCATATGAGTTCTATAAAGCAATATTTAATAGCTTTATTATTTGTATTTAAATATATGCTGCCAGAAATGTAAACTGATGCAGAGATTAGTAAAGCTATATGCACATTTATTATGCTGGCTGAAATAATAACAGACTATTTAAGACCCGTGAATTTAGCAAAACAATAGTAAAAGTAATTATGTTATGTCAATAACAGTCTGTTAATGTACAATCCAGCACACTTTAGGTCTGATATCTTTAATTGAATAAAATACAATGAATGCATGGATTAGATGTTATTGTGCTGTTACTTCCCAATAGCTGAAATCAATCAGTGGCATATAAGATCATGATGGAGCTGCCACCTTTTTTTTAATATTCCAGCGTTGTCCGTGTCCCTATTAATGCAATAGGTTCTTTTATCCTATAGCATTCTCTAATTGACTGAGTCTTCAACAAATCACACCACCTCAAAATAGACTGTAGAGGAAAAAAACAACTGAACATTACAAAAAGAAAAAAAAAAACAGCTTTAAGCCCAGATTTTAATGCTGGCTTAACGTCCTGAAAAAAAACAGCAGTGATGGCAGCACATCACTTCAACAAAGGTCTCTAGCTCAAGCAGTGAATAAAGGGAATTTCTCCACATGTATTCAGGGTTTTTTTCAGCTAAGTCTAAAGCTCTGTTTGGATCAGATAAGCTTTTAGGACTTGTGTCTGTAAAAGTCACTGTTACCACACAACATTGGTAACTTTTACCATGGATTTTTATGGGGTAAGAGATGTACAGAGATATTATAGAGATAGGTGTGCCTTCTACAGTTACCCAGTGTCGTCACCTCAAAACATCTGCATGCACTGTAGTTACAAAACAATTTCTCCTCCTCATAACAAGGAAAGAATCATGGAGCAGGGCTGAAGCTCACTGCCTCATCTCGGTTTGGGTGTGCCCAGCATCACCAAACCCAGTTTGAGCAAATGGTGCATAACCATTTAGTTTTGGAGGGTGTTTTTAAGAATTGTATGAAAAAATTTCTTCTGTCAAGGTGTCTTTTAGAAACTGGATATAATGTCGAGAATGTATCAAATACCTGAAATAAAATTGCATGGACTGCATTAAGCACAGCTAACAAAGCGGCACGGACCCTTCGCCAAGTCATTATTTAGAGGAGATAGATACTATGTTGGGTAAGTAACGTTATAATTCAGCTTTGAACCTAAAATCATGAAATTAAAATGTAGACAGCTAGTGAACTACATAGTTAACGGTAACTAGCCACTTTGCAACCAAAGCTTACAAACTGGGTGGTGTCAGTGGTAGTTTGTAGCTTACCAACTATAAACGTACCTCAAAGTAATGCAATATGTATGTGTGTATGTTTATTCCTGAGTAGCTTTAGTATCACAAAGACCTCTGAGAGACTGGTTCTCTTGTGGTAGACCACCTTGACCCACTGCAGTTTTCCTATCAGATAAGGATAGGAGTGAAGTATACAATTATCTGTCTGCTCCACAAAGCCTGTTCTCACCTGGACAAAGCTGGCAGCATTGAGAGAATTATGTTTTTTAATTTCTCCAGTGCCTTCAATACCATCCATTCATCCCAGTTAAGGGGTAAACTCAGAGATATGCAGGTGGATGGTATCCTGGATAATGAACTAACTGTCAGGCAGATCACAGTTTGTGAGACCCTAGGACTGTGTCTCTGATGTGCATGTGAGCAACACTGGAGCACCAGAAGAAACAGTCCTATCTCCTTTTCTCTTTACTCTCTACACCTCAGACAATAAATATAATATGAGGTCATGTGACTTGCAGAAATTCTGAGATGATTCTGCACTTATGGGGTGTATTGATAAAGATGATGACACAGAGTACAAGAATCAGGTGAAGAACTTTGTTTCTTGGTGCAAACAGAATTGTCTGCATCTTAACATCAGCAAACCAAGGAACTGGTGATTAACGTTCAGCACACCCAAGACACTCTATGTTCAGTCACTATTCAGGGATTGGATGTAGAGATGATACAGTCCTACAAGTACTTAGGGATCCACATTAATGACAGGTTGGACTGGTTTCAGAACACAGAGGAACTATTTAAGAAAGGGCAGAGCAAGCTTTATTGTGGGAAGTGACATCCTTCACAATATCTATCTATCTATCTATCTATCTATCTATCTATCTATCTATCTATCTATCTATCTATCTATCTATCTATCTATCTATCTATCTATCTATCTATCTATCTATCTATCTATCTATCTATCTATCTATCTATCTATCTATCTATCTATCTATCTAAGTAGCTCCAAGGATCACCATAGAATTTTCTGGGGTAGGGGCAAGGTTACATCCCACTTCTTTCCAGTAGCCGACTGAACTATTGAGTCAGAATACAGGCTAGTTTATCTTTGTTGAATAAATGTTGGCAAAGTAAAATCTCATGTCATATTTGTCATCTCAGGTTAGGCTAGATTTACTCTATCTAATTGTAGATCATTCTGTGTACAATCATAAATACTGAAAGATTATATACTTAGTTTTTCCATGACTTGATGTGTGTTGTAAAATGCAAAAATATCATATAATGTTGGTGTGAAAGGTTAATTTTTTAAATGCACATTTTGTAACCAGCTTACTAACTTAGACAGGTGCTCCCGTTAAACCAATGAAGCAAAGCAGACACATTGCAAGTCCTAATTTACTGCTGATGCTCCCTGTGGGGCTCAGTGCCTGTTAAGCATAAAAGTGTAATGGTCCAATAGGCAGACATGAAGACTAATATGCTGCAAGATGCCAAAAAGACAGGCAAAATCAATCCCCTTCTCTTTATCCAAGAATCTCTTTATATATTTAATTTTCAAGTTTTATCTTTTTTATTAGAAACATTAATGATAAAAACAAATGCTTTATTTCATGGAACTTGTTTTTTTAAAAGCAATGCACTATAGGACACAATTCATTAACTGGAAAATTCAGATTGAGGTTTAAACCTACTCAATTATACTGTTTAACTGTCCAAAAGAAGGATGAGCTAGAGATGAAATGCATTTGTTTCGCTAAAATTGAAACATTACAAATTCTCCAACCATGCTCATTGTATACTTTTATAAATGTACAGTATACTTTTCAATTATCCTTTTGGGTATGTAGTGCATAATAAATTGCTATTTGTTTTTTAAAGGGAAATTTTATGCATTAGTGTTGGCCTATGGTTACAGAAAAGACACCCTACCATGTCAAGTGTAAATTTAAGTAAACAGTCATTAGTTTATGCTGCCTTATGAAACAGAATTGCCACTAAGACTCATCCATCCATATACTGTATTGTTAATAGCCGGTACACTCATATATGTTTTAGTGGGCACATATATTGAATTAATAAGAAATGTAGGTGTTAAGAGCTATGGCTTAATCCAGTGGTCCTCAAATTTATTCCTGGGGACCCCATGTGGCTGCAGGTGTTTGTTTCAATCAACTTCTACTTTCATTTGAACTTCTAGTCTTATTAAGCAAACTTTTCCCTAGTTTACATGTTTTAGGGTCAATGCAGAAATTACAAAATTAAGTTTGTATTAGAATGTACCAAAGCATTTCAATATGCTACCTGGGGTTTACTTAGTTAGTTATCTTTTTCACTTAGTATTTGAGGTTTCCATCATCTTCATGATTTTCATTCTTCCTTTTCAGGTTGTCTGGTTATTTAATGCATTACTAACAGGGTTTGGCAGTACCAGAATACAAGTACAGGCATTGTTTATTCAGAATATAAAAGTAATTATTCAGCTCATGGTAAGTTTCTAAAAATGTATTCAAGAATATAATTACTTTATGAAAGTTTATACTGAATACTTTATTTAAAAAAAATTTTGAAAGTTTCAAAAAGTAAAACGTGAATTTTCTTTGCACTGAGCACTATGCTAAATGTACGTAAATGAAGTGGTGTGTAGGCATACCTTGCTGTACCCTCTGTAACAAAACACACAAGAACAAAGTCAAAGTGTTGGGGATGGTCCTCATTTAGTTAAAGTTAGTGGTTTAGTCTTTACAGACTTGAGTCCAGGACAGAACTGATCAATATAAGAATAGCAAAGATATATATAAAATGGATCAACAGGAAGTGATGTAACAGGCAGGTGGCATTCTGGGATTGAAGTGGCATCATCTGGTGGTGGGACTTTGAGGGGTGGAATCAGAAGTGACATCATAAGCCAGAAGTGATTATTATTGGGGTGATTCTTCAGTTGTTCTGTGGGGAAAAGAAGAGCAAGAGATAGAGTACAGCGCCAACCCCCAGTCTGGCAAGCAAATACAATTATATGAACCCATAAACTGTCTCCTATTCACACATGTGTGACATGGCCCAGAATTTCACAGAACCTAAGTACTGGTTAATTTAATGTTCAAACATTGGGAGATTTGATGGTAAATATTTTTTATTAGGAAGATTGTCACTATCTCTCTTTCTCTCTCTGTCTCTCTTGTGTGGGAAGCAGCAGTACTACAGAAAAAATTATGGCATGCCTCAGATTCTGTCAGTTTCTGTTTACTTTTTAGGTGAATTAAATTCTTTCATAAGTCTTGTTCTCTTTACTCAATTTTCTAAAAGTGTTTGTTGTTGCTTTATATTTTTTTGCTTTAATGAGTAGGAGTTACACAATTATTTGATGCTGTAAACAGCAGTGCTATAGATGTGGAGGAAACGTAAAACAGTTTTTGACACGCTGCTGTTTCTGCTGGTCTGTTTGCTTTTTAACCTTTTGATAATAAAATTAAAAGGGGATTTGAATGGTGATCTGTGGTTGACTTTATTTGACCAAATAAGACAGAATTACATGACGCAGAGCACATCATCTGGAGTTTACACGCATCTGCGCTCACATATTATTATGTCAGGATTTGAGGCACTGTGTAAAAGGCGTGTTACATGCGTATCCTTTGTTTTTGTGTAAAAATAGCTCCAAAAAAAACAATTAAGGGGTAAAGGCAACCCCTTAAAGACTAAGAGGAAGCATAAAGTGATACTTTGCGACAAGAAAACATGAGTATACATGAGGATGGGTGCAGCTTATATGTAAATACTGATATTTTATTGAAATAATTAGTTGACAGACACATCACTATAGCCTCCTTCATTTCTGAAAGTCTTTCAGTGTCTTAGGTCTTAGGTTTATATAAAATAAAGGTTGTCATTAACATGTAGCAATAAGAAAAAAATTCCGTGAAAAATTCTCTCACCACATGTCTCTTGAAGACAGAGAACCATTTTAAGAAGAATATTCTTCTTTGTTTCTCTGTAATTATATATCAGTTTGTGCATGCAGTCAATCTGATCTATGATTCAGATCTACATGAAGCATGTTCTCAGGATAAGTTCCATCCACTGAGACAATAAACTGGATTAAGAAGGTCTGCCTAAGAAAACAAAAGTGAATTTTCTGAATGGTTACGGACTGGTGACACTCACTCCAATCATATTGAAGTGCTTTCAGAGGCTGGTGCTAGGACTCATAACACAGAATATTCCAGATACTGTAGTTAGTCTGCACATAGTCACAGCAGGGTCCACAGAGGACACCACATCCTTTATACTGTATATATCGATAATAAAAATGATTACGAAAGTTTCCTGTTTATGGGTTACAGCTCAGCTCTTAACTCTGTTGTACTGGCAAAGTTGACAAAATGTCAATAAAAGTTCAGAAGTAGTGTTTTTATGACCACACAGTGAACTTTGTGAACAGGATTATCAAAGGTTTCAATCAAGAATTAAAGAGAAAGAAAGTATTCTCTCACTTAACAGGTTTAAATACCAAGATAGTATTTTTATTTTTACTCAATAATGATAAGTAATAATAATACATTAATAAATAAGAAACAGTTTTGGTTGCAAAGGGAATGGATTGGCCAAATTTTTCACTCCAGCTATACAAAGAAAACTAGGGGTGTGAGAATCTTAATACATAGAACTATTTCCTTTGTAACCTCAAGCATATATCTGATCCTGAAGGGCGATATTTCATGGTAATGGGCAATTGATTTTATACAAAAGTGATTCTGATAAATATGTATTCACCTAACGAGGATGAGACAGATTTCATCCAAAACGTTTTTGCATCTATTCCTTATGTAAACACTCATGAAATTATAATGGCCACAGACTTTAATTGTTAAATCCTGACCTGGATAGGTCATCAGCTACAGCTGTGATAACATCTAATACTGCAAAATAATTGCACAGTTTGTAATGGATCAGAACTTCTTAGACCCATGGAGGTTTTTAAATCCTAACCTAAGAGCATATTCCTTCTTCTCACAAGTTCATCATTGTTACTCAAGAATTGATTATTTCTTCATTGACAATATTTTTTTGCCCATTATCAAATCTTGTAAGTATGATGCTAATTTTTTTATCTTTGACTACGCCTCTCTGATCATGGAGCTTAAATCACTATGCCTTACATACTCATCTCATAGCTGACATCTTAACCCCCTGTTATTAGCTGATGAGAACTGTACAGAATTCATATCCAAGCAAATTGATTATTTTCTGGAGGCAAATGCATCTTTAGAGGTCTCTGCAGGAATACTCTGGAAAGCTCTGAAGGAATTTTTAGGAGGACAGATTATGTCATATCTATCTCACAAAAATAAACTGGAAACCAGGAAGGTATCTGGGTTAATCAGAAAAATTACCAGAATAGATGAGACACTTTATATGAAAAGACAGGCTCTGCAATCAGAATGTAATCTCTTGACTGCTAAAGAAACATCCATCCATCCATTGTCCAACCCACTGAATCCGAACACAGGGTCACGGGGGTCTGCTGGAGCCAATCCCAGCCAACAGAGGGCACAAGGAAGGAACCAATCCCAGGCAGGGTGCCAACCCACCACAGGACACACACAAACACACCCACACACCAAGCACACACTAGGGACAATTTAGAATCTCCAATCCACCTAACCTGCATGTCTTTGGACTGTGGGAGGAAACCGGAGCGCCCGGAGGAAACCCATGCAGACATGGGGAGAACATGAAAACTCCACGCAGGGAGGACCCAGGAAACAAACCCAGGTCTCCTAACTGCGAGGCAGCAGCGCTACCACTGCGCCACAGTGCCGCCCAGCTAAAGAAACAGCTTATCTTTAAATTGTGACATCATTATTATGAACATGGAGAGAAGGCCAATAAGATTTTAGCCCTTTGTTGGCCACAAGCAGGAAGTCTGTAATGCAATAACAGCAATTAACAACACAGACAGAGATAAAATCATTGACCATAAAATATAACCCACACATTTAGAGAGTACTATAAGTCCTTATATACTGCTCAGTCTAAAGAAGATAAGACACAATCTAATGAGTTTTTTGATTCATTACAGATGCCACAACTAGATACTCTTAGTGCGGTGGAACTGGATAAACCTCTGAGACTCTTAGAATTACTAGATGCTTTAAACACATTTCTAAGTGGTAGCTACCCAATGAAATTTTATTTAAAAAAATTAAAATAAGTTACCTCCACTATTATTAGCAACGTTTAAACTAGCTAATTCTGCCTCAAACTGCTCACCAAACATGGATTACTGTCTTTCATAAGAAAATAATGATATGTGCATCATATGTGAATCATACAGACTAACCTTATATCTGAATAATGACGTTAAGATACTCTCCAAAGGTCTAGCTAGAAGGAATGAGAAAGTGCTTTCTTCTGTAGTATCACAAGACCAAACCAGATTTATTAAAGGCAGACACTTAGCTTCTAATCTTCAACTTTTGTTTAATATAATATATTCACCCATTAAATCTAACAACACAGAGATCTTACTTACTGTCTTTGGATGAAGAAAAAGCATTTGACATGGTTGAATGAAACTACCAATTCACCACATTGCACACATTCGGCTTCAGCCTAAACATATGTGCATTGATCAAGTTACTGTATACTAATCCTGAAGCCTTAGTGGATATCACTATTGGTCTGTGCAATCACCATTGAGGGGCGTGCAGTGGTAGTGCTGCTGCCTCGCAGTAAGGAGACCCAGATTCACTTCACAGGTCCTCCCTGCGTGGAGTTTGCATGTTCTCCCCGTGTCTGCATGGGTTTCCTCTGGGTGCTCCGGTTTCCTTCCACTGTCCAAAGACATGTTGGTTAGTTGGATTGGCGATTCTAAATTGGCCCTAGTGTGTGCTTGGTGTGTAGGTGTGTGTGTGTGTCTGTCCTGCAGTGGGTTGGCGCCCTGCCCGGGATTGGTTCCTGCCTTGCGCCCTGTGTTGGCTGGGATTGGCTCCAGCAGACCCCCGTGACCCTGTCTTCGGATTCAGCGGGTTGGAAAATGGATGGAAGGATGGAATCACCATTGAGCCATTGGCTGTTTACTTTCAAAATGCCTCAAAAATAAAGGGGATTTTCAGAGAAGGACTTGAACAGAAAATATCACTGTATGCAGGTGATAAAGTACTGTATATATCTGACCCAAAAAAAATCCATGCCAGCAATTCTAAAAGCACTACGAGATTTTCAAAAGATATCTGGACTCAAAATTAATTTGAATGAAAGTGTACTTTTTCCAGTGAACTCACTAGCACACAATATTAGACTGGATACCTTCCCATTTATCTTAGCAGATCAGTTTAAATATCTGGGGGTAAACATCACAAGTGAATGTAAAGCTCGTTTTCAACAAAATTTTGCTGTCTGCATGGAAAAAATTAAACAAGACGTGACTAAATGGTTCACCCTCTGTCTCACATTAACAGATAGAATCAACACTGTAAAAGTGAACATCCTTCCCAAGCTTCTTTTTCTATTTCAAAGCATTCCCATGTACATTAACAAATCTTTTAAAGATCTTGCCTGAAGAAGGGGCCTGAGCTGCCTCAGAATCTTGCATATTGTAATCTTTTTAGTTAGCCAATGAAAGGTGTTATTTTGCTTGACTTCTCTTTGCACTTACGATTTCAGAAAAGGAGTGTCAGGTAGCCATGCACACAATACACTCTAGCTTCATATGCACAAAGCATACAATAAATCAACTTAAAATTTTTTATTGAGCACATCTATCTAGTTGATATATATCCAGAATGTTTCCAGGATAAGATTCAACCTATGAACATTGCAGTCTCGCTCCAATCTCACTGGGCCACATGTTTTTGACGTGCACCAAATTAACATCATTTTGGACAAAAATCTTTAAATGCCTATCAGACAGTCAGTGTTTGGTGTACTTCCAGATGGGCTTAAAGTGGAGAAGTACAAACAAACTGTAATTGCCTTTACTACACTATTGGCAAGTAGACTTATCTTGCTCAGCTGGAAGAATCTCACCCCTCCACGTTCAAGTCAGCGGGTAACTGATGTCCTATAATATTTGAAATTGAAAAAAATCAATTTCTCACTTAGAGGATCAGGTCAAAACCCTTTTAAAATATAGCAGGATCTAATCATCATTTTAGAATAAGCTTCTAAATCTGACAAAAGGATACTCTTTCTTGCTTGCTGCTTTTAAAGATTTGCTTTGTTGGTTGGCTGTTCTCTCTTTCTTTTGGGTGGGAGTTGACTTTTGGTTTGTTAAGTTTAACTTGATTTTATTGGATTGTTATTTGCTTTTAATTAAAATCAATAAAAAAGAAAGAAATAAAGCGAAGGTTTATGTGTTTTTAAATGATGACACTGCTGTGATTGCTAGCTGTCCCATCCTTCATCCAACTGCCTCTCTGTCTATGTCTCTGCTTTCATGAGTCAGGAATTTGTTCTTATTGTGTCCAGTTGGATTCCGGAATTGTGGTAACTCATTATTGGGTTGTAGCCATGAAAGCTGTCATGTCTAACTCATCTGCTTTGCTCAAGGTAGACCCTTGTGATTAAATTATAAAGAAAAGCCAACAAAGCAAGAGTTAAAAAGCAACCCTTTTATTCTTCTTTTGCTGTCCTGGACTTTCATTGTTGAACAAGTCTCACCCAATTCCCCTTACAAAAACAAGATTTTATATTACAGTAGAAGCAGCATGCAGCGTTGCCCGGGCAAGTAATGTTAATCTCTGGTCATTTTGTCTACTTGTCCTGCTTCAGTCTGTTTGGATGTTTCAATTGCTCTGAGCCAGCAGGTAGCATTAGTGTGCAAACTGTAGCACAAATGAAAAATAAAAAAACACTTTGACTCCCTGGGTCAAAATTTTGCATCCCAGGTAGTTTATCTTGTACACATGGTATGCAAAATTTGGTCCAAATCACTCAAAGCGTGTAGTATTGTATAGGGGATAAACAGACAGACAGATATGCAGTGTGTATAGATTTATTTATTTTTTTGTTTTTTGTATTGTATTTTTGTCAGCTCCTCTGATGAGACATGGAAGAAATAATGTCATTATACATTGTACTGTGTTGACATGACTGATAAAAATATATGTGTGTGTGTTTGTGAGTGCGTGTGTGTCTATGTGTATGCATAAATAATTAATTATATAATACCATTATGATCATTCAAATACAACAAAACAAATTAAGTTGCAAATTTAAAATTGAACGTTAAGTTAAAGTAGAAACTTTAAATAATATAATGATTTGATATCTACTCTCTATATATAAAATCTTAAACCTAAAAGTGCAATGATTTTGTGCAACGATTTTATGTCACATTTTTATGTCACTTTTTTTGTCACGCTTTAAATTAGGCTTATTTTAAAACCTACATATATATGTTTGGTATCATTCTTTTCAGAATTTATCAAGCGTTAATATGATGTTAAATTTTCAGATTCTTATTCTGTTTTAAATTATAAACTATGATATATCAAGAACTCATGTCCAGCAAGACAAGACTTTGTACCAAAAGATTTAACCATGCCCGGGGCCAGAAATAAAAAACAAAGAGTAGGACAGCTACTGTACAGGCTTTTAAATGTTTGAAGTGCCGTGTGAGATTCAGTTCAAGTGGTACAGCAGCAGCAGAAAGCCGGCAGCTGATAGAGCAAAGAGGAGAGAAAAAAAACTATTTGTTTCTATTGTACCACCATTTAAGACAGGGTTTTTGAAGAGCAACCGTTTCTCCTTAGGGTGCCTTCAGCCCCCCTCTTCACAACACATGCGGCAGAGATGTGAAGTGGCTGTCGCATAGTGCAGGCCAAGGGAGGTTGACGAACGAAGCAAGCAGGGGAGAACCTCCTAGTTACAGTAATATTTTTATAAGTTTTTTTTTTTTGGCTCATAAGTGACATAAACTGTGACATTAATATTACATTTATATATTTTGATTATAAAAATTGTGCAAAACAATTAATACATTCTAGTATAAAGATTTTGTTACTGTATTGTATTGGTATGATGAATGAGATAATCCCCATGTGTTTAAGCGAATCAATTCTTTTGATTCATTTGTTTCATTTAGAATCTAGAGTATTTGGGAATCCATGTCTGGGGTCCCCTTTGATTAAGTCAGAAATATATAATTTAATAATTTGTACATTAATTTCATATATGTGTATATATTAATATAAAATGAATATTATTGCTTGTTAATTTATATGTAATTAATTCATATGCCATTGTCAAATGGCATAACACATTTAAGATGCATAATTAAAATAAGACTTTACATTCCAGAATTGTGTGACTCTTAATGATTTGTTCACAAATCAAATGAACGAAAATCATTAGACTGATTCTTGGGTAGTGATTCGTTCATGAATCAAATGAGTCGAGACTCATGAGTCAGGTGGCTCTTGCACATGTGATTTACACATCACCAGCAGCCAGTGACAGTGAATTAGAAGATGATGACAGTGTCACGCAGAACACATATATGCTTTTGCACTAGTCCTGTTGAACTTCACTGAACCAACTGATTTGTGCTCATGAATCGATTGATATGATTCACGGAAAAGAGTTGTTTAAAAAGAATGTATCATTATGAATCACTCATCACTGGTCCTGGTGGTTAGTTTTAAATGTATTTAGGAGTAGTGAATGTGTGTACCTTTTGTGATTTTCTTGAGATACTGTGATTTTCTAGATTTTTGTGTTTCACTTACAGCTTGCATTTCGTTTTGGGTCTTTGTTTGCTTGGGATTGCCTAATTACTTTAGGCAATTCCTTTATGTCTTTGTGCTCAGTTGAGCTTAATGTTATTTCTGAGCATTTTCATTAAGAATAAACCTTTTTTTTTATAAAAAATTCACAAGGACATTTATTTGTGTCTAGCCGGAATTTGTTGGTAAACCAGTGGGCATAATTGGAAATGGATTGGGACTCTTTAGTTTTTGGGCATAAACCATGACCCATGACCATGAAATACTAGGACTTAGAACTCTTATGAGGGATAGAAACATAAAGTAGGCTTATAAAGTATGAAGCTGGCCTGATCCTGTAACTTAAGAAGCATCCATCTTACTTGTATGTAGCATTTTTACAGAAAGCACCACAGCAATTCTTGCACCTCTGTAGTATGAGCAAACTACAAAGAAGACACTATTTTAAAAAACGATCATTTTAAACTTTCTATGTTCACAGCCACCTCTTATCAGAGTAATAGCTTAGCATAATTCTTTACACACATAATAATGAGACAGTAAACAGGTTGCGGGTCCATTCAGGGTTACACAGTATCTTGGTGGTTTGAACAGAATCAGTAAATGTGTGGTTTATAGATCAATACCTTAGTAAACACTAGGTTTACTATTCTAAAAAATGAAAGGAAATGTAATATTTAACATGCACCAAAGCACTTGGAATCCTATTTTAATTGCATTATACAAATAACAGACAAAAATGATGTAATTTCTACCCACATGTACTGGTATTATTGGTTTCTATTCAGTTCACTCCTGCCAACACTTGGCAACCTGCCCTGAAATAAAATTATTTCATCATGAAAATGTCAGTTTAAATGTAGACACCCTGACAGATGTTTGCATTTACACCCCAGATTTGTGACAGTGACTGCGTATAAAACACATCTTCCTGTGCCAGTTCAGAAAGAGACGCGTTACTGTCCTTTAGAATCTATTGTTATGACAACAATATCAATTGTTATCTCAGTTTCAAATACCTATTGATTTTGTGCAGTCGGTGGATGAAGATAGTGTAAAGCTTTGGTCAATGAAGTGGAATAACTGTATCCGTCTACTTTTAGTCCAGTAATCTCCACCAGGTGTCATGTTCAGAATCAATGGCTATTTGTGTTCTCTGATTGATTAGCTATGTTGCCTCAGATTGTATGCTCTGTTATTATTGAACATGTAGGACCTGCAGATTCTTTGCTCCAAGTAAGATTTTCAGATTTTTTTATCGACAATGACTCTTCATTAAGGCCAAAATTTTGTTTACTTTTTCCAGAACCTGTCTCTGTTCAAGTATTGTACATAGGAATTCAAAACGTATCTGCTACCAGTCGAAGAGTATAAATATAATAAAAGTGAATCTGATAAAGCCAAACCTTTAGGAAGAGTAGGTAAAAGCTGTGCACAGCAGTAGTTGTTCTTTATCTAATCAATAGAAGGTGACAATGGTGGTACAAATAAATGCCAAGGAGGCCAAAACTACACCAAAAAGAAAAACAGACGAGGTGTAGGGGAGCATAAATTAAGACAAAATAGAAAGTAAGAAAAGTTTTGCATCTTGTTTGGCTGTTCCTATATATATGTTGAATTCCAGTAGTGTGACTGGCCTATTTACTCATCTCTCCTGTAACAGAATAAGAATATGCTTCACTAAATTAATTAAATTCTCTCTAGCATGGCCCCTGTTAGTCCTGCCAGCAAATGTGTGCCTCAACTCACCTTCTGACTGACAGTTCACTCAACTATGGCTTGATGACTCTTTAAACCCCATCCTGAGATTATTTCTGGCTTTGGCCAAAGCAAGAGTCTGAGAGTCACAGGGTCGTGACGCCACAGTGCAGTCTATTGAACTTTGAGACTACGGTACCCTGAGCATTTCTATAGCTCTTAAAGGGCCATTTCCTGTAGGAGTCTCCGGGCTACCTTATTTGAAATGGCATCATGTCACAAATCTTTACACTACAGGACAGTGTGCTGCACCCTAAAAAGCCATTCATAACTCATGGTTCATCTTAGATTGATAGGCTGTCAAGGCACCAATGAGTTTCACAATTCTTTACAACTTTCTGTTTCTTGAGTATTCTGTATTACATGTCTTTCTATAAAACTTTTGTTTCATGTCCATCTCAATGTAAGTCTATCTACTCTAGGTCTCTTCCCATAATAATAAATAATAAACACTCTTTCATCCTGCTCACATGACCAACCAATTTCATCCATCTACTTCTAATCACATCAGCTATGTCTGTTGTTTAAACCATTCTTCTCATTATTTCTTTGTTGTATACTTTATCTTGCCATCTGCCATCTATTCCAAGTATCCATCTGTAACATTTCATCTCAAATGCCCTGTTTTTGTCTTCTACCTTCATTGTTCATACCACAGAGCCAAAAAATAGCCTTACCCTAGACATATCATTTCATTTATGTTTGTGTAATTCAGTTGTGTTTCAATAGGCTTTGCTATGAACAAAGCCTACAACAATAACCAGTGGTTCCGTTATTTCTCTCTGCATACATCCTAATAAGCTGGAGGGAAACATCTGCTACCCATTTTTAAAATTAGCTCCTTTTCTCCTACATAGACATGTCCACATACTGTCAGAGGGAGTTTTCCTTTCCTTGAAGCCTCAGTTGGCCCTATTCCTGTCTCATGCTACCCGTTCATACATGACAATTTCAAGTCCTCTTGGAAGCCCACCACACCAGTAATATTCAGACTCACTTAATCGAAGTTAAGTAGAAGATACCAGAGAATTGCACATTCACACATATACTACTTAATTCATTGTACTGTTATTTACTTCCTAACTATAATGGAGTATTTCTCTGTGTTTTTTTTCCATAGGGATATAGGATAATGAAAACTTTATTAAACAGGAGCAAGCAGATAAGCTGTTTTATGTTTTTTATTAAATAACAAGATGTTATATACAGTGTTTTAATACATTCCTATTTATTATGGTGCCAAAAATGCTAATGTGTTTCCTGTGGGCAGAACAATCAGTAGAAAAGCACTATGTACTGTAAATGTTATTAATTTGTACATGTGACAATAACACAAATACCGGGCAGGAAAATCACTACAACAGCACTATATAAATATTATTAATCATTACATGTGACAATACTACTGCTACTCCCACTGCTACTACTACTACTACAAATTATCCGTTTAACAAAGTTCTACTAATACGATATAGTTAAAATCAGTTGCATATAATTGTGGAGTTGGAGCAAGGAAGATGTATACTAGAAAACACTCATCGTCTTTGAATGTTTACCCAACATAAAGGGTACTTGATGAGCGTGATCTTCTTCCACAATGAGTGAAGTTTTGAGCTTTGTGATTCAAATTGTTTTGCTGCAGGTTACACTTTTATTGGTGTCATTACATTTTAAAAGATGAGTTGTAGGGGTCCAGTGCATATCATGGCAGCAGTATAGGCACAAAGAAAGAACCAGCCCTGGGTGGGATGCTGGTACATTGTAGTCTCTTTTAATGGTGAAAGAATACCAAGTCTTTACTAAAAGTTGCATAGCAGGGAAAGTTAAACACTACGAAGGTACAAATCCCATTTTGCAAATGTAACCATAGTTTTTTTTTTTTAACCTTAGCCCAAGTTAGTTTATGACTTGTCCTGCCCATAGATTCCTCTGGCAAAATGGCAATATTAGACTGAATAAGTGAATTATAGAACATAATCCATGTCAGAAAAGGGTGAATGTGTTTACAAGCTTTCAGGGAATGTTTTTCAAAAGGACAGTCAAGCAGTCTGATTAATAAAAGTTGCTAACATAAAAGCAAAAGAAAAATGTACATAATAAAAGATTAAAGTTCTTCATTTTCTTTTATGATTGGATAGATAGATAGATAGATAGATAGATAGATAGATAGATAGATAGATAGATAGATAGATAGATAGATAGATAGATAGATAGATAGATAGATAGATAGATAGATAGATAGATAGATAGATAGATAGATAGATAGATAGATAGATAGATAGATAGCATTTATCTCAGCCACACTGAATATAATTATTTAAGCCACTATCTTCAGTTAAAGATTAATGTTGGTCCAGACCTATTTCTAGGAAAGTCCATGGATGATCCTCTTGGGTAGAGTTCTGACTCTTCAAAGGTTGCCAGTCAGCTTCAGGTCTTCAAAAAGACATCAGGCTTTACACTTTTCAGGGCATGAACAGAATAGATGGTACACATGAGGCCCTGTTGCTCTCCTTGGGGAGAGTTGTCTTTTAGCAACTTTCCATAGCACTAAACAAATGTGTCTAGAGTGTCTCAGTTCCAGTTTCTTCTTCGGAAGTGAAAAGAACATACTTTGAGATATCTGAAATTCTTAAAATCTCTCTGGTGGGTACCCTGCACTCCAGAAAGGTCCAGCAGAAGAAACAGGTCTGAACTGTTACACCTCATGCACATAGTCACATCCACAAGCTCTAGTGTGTTTTTTTCACACTGTAATGAGAAGATGAATACATCAGTTGACTGATGATGTTGTGGATGTTGTTCATATTGGAATGTTCTTGGGTACTAGACACAGAACAATATGGACATGTTCACAGCTTACACAATGATTGAGTGAATGGCATAGTATGAATCCAAAAACACACACATTATTGCTATCCCATTTAAACATTATGGAAAATGATGCCATAACCTGCTGAATACATGATAAACATTTTTATGTAAAATGTAATGTAAGAACTAATACAAATAAGTACGAAGCAGTGAAATTTTTAAAATACATATATACTGTACACGTTTTATAATTCTGTATATAACAATAATGCACATACCTTTTTCAGTTTTGTACACTTCTTGCCACTGCCCTAACTTACTTGCAGAACATTAAAAGAAAAAAAAAAAGTCTTGGGTTGGCATCTTTTGAAATATTAGTGAAGAAGTTTGAGATAATGATGAAAACTGCAATACAGTGGTAGATGAGCTAATGATGAGCAGTGTTTTTTTTATTTAACAGGTTGCCATCTATAAGGATATGTTTTCAGTTGCTGAAAGATGATGTACCCAGTGATATGACCCTGAAGCCCAGGCAGGAATTTCTTAATCAGACAATCCAGATATGAAATTGGAAAACCACTCTGCAGCAATCCCTGGTGACTGTGATGCTACTGTCTGCTCGAAGCGCCTCTGGAAAGAAAAAATACAGCAAGACAACTGGCTAGATTAAATAGCTTACAAAGAAAAAGGTGAGGTGAGGTGTGTGGCTTCTTGGAAGCTAGTCGTTTAGACATTCGGCACATTAAAATTATAATGTAACAAAATTATAAAAGCTGACTAATACAACTTAGTGTAGTGGGGGCTGAAACATTTCCAGGAGGAAGCAGCCATAGGACAGGGTGCCAGTGTAACACTTGTTACTAATATATGTAACAAAATGTGAAAAATCTGTAGCATAACTCAGATTTCCAATATATGCATGCACTTTGACATTAAGCCATACTTTATATGTTAAATGTGGTCATTCAGCCTGAGAGGTTTTAGGTATTATAATTTGATTTTATTTTAATTTTTTTTCCTGACTTATTGTGCACCTTTTCTTTCTTCTAAAGGTTTTGACATGAGCTGAATCTGAATCTGCTTTTACAAAAAATTATCTGAAACATATTTAAAGATGTTTATTTTCATGTCTTTTTTGGCATCCTCTTTTTTTGAATAGGGCACTGACATTCTTTGGTACTTGTAACTTTTGTTACTTATGGTTACTGACTGGGAGAATGCAGTGAGTGTTGTCAGTCATGCAAAGATATAAAGTCATTACTGTGAACTCTTGGGTAGTCTGAGAGTGGATGTCTGCTGTCCCTAGATATTGTGTTAACAAACCATCTCCAGCGTAAATGTCTTTATTACTGCATAATTCATCCTTCTCTATTTCTGTGGATGACACCTAGAGGATTTCTAAATGAGTCAATGATTTTAAGGGTCCTATTTCAGAAGGAGTTTCAAGATATGTTTTAAAAAAACTTTTAGCTATCAATTACTGGGCATTTTCACAGCAATATTTAAATGTCTAGCTGAGGGAATCTGTGGTCCCTACCTGTTCCAAAAAGGCAACAGCTATCCCTGCCTCAAGTAAAAATGGACTGTCTTCATGACTATAGACCAGTGGAAGTCACTACCTTTGTGACTTACCATTTTAAGAGGTTGGTGTGGGAATCCATTAAACAGAATATTCCACATAGTTTGGAACACCTCCTGTATTGCATGTTATCATAAATTATGCACAGGATGTGCCATATCACTTGCACTTCTTAACTTCTGGCACATTCAGATAATAAAACCGGCTATGCCAAAATGTTGTTAGACTACAGCTCAACATTTAGCACTGTCCTCCTCTCAAACCTGATCACTAAAATTTTAGAGACCTAATTCACCCTCATAACTTGATGGAAGTTATGTCTTATATTGTTTAAAACTAGAAACAAATCTGACTTCCTTTTGTTAAATGCTGAAATGCTCCTCGAGTGTCGGCTACACACTCTTTCCGGGGCTCTACTTTCAGCTGCCTGCTTCTCAGCAGTGAGCCTGCTCTCTCGCTCGCTCCTGCACTGGCTCTCAGCACCCCCTGCATTCTTCTCCTTCCTCTAACCTCTGCGCTCTCTTTCTTTCTCTCTTTTTTTTCCCTCCACTTCTGCACTTGCGCTCCTCCTACTTATAATGGGGACGTGTCACAGGTGTGGTGATCAGCAGCTCCCATCATCAATTACAGACACAAGCAATCCCGCATCTGTGCATTTCCACACATGCTGGTGCCTGCATCACGCCCAGGGACAGCTTCCGCTATGCTACCACGCCCCCTCCTTAAGCCACGAGTGCAGTGATTATTTATTTAAAAACTGGCCATCCGTTTAGAGCCACGGAACTGCTATATCACAATTAGATATTATTTAGCAAGGCACATACCTGTGTATATAATGTTCCACGATTCACACTGCATGTCAGGAGAAAAACCAAGCCATGAAGTTCAAGAAACTTGCTGTAGATCTTTGCAACCTAATTGTGATGAGGCATATATCACGACAAGCACATAAAACCATTTCTAAAGTTTTAGTGTTCCCTGGAGTCCAGTGGCCTCAATAAATGTGAAATGGAAGAAGTTTGGTACCATTAGGTCTCTTCTGAAAGTTGGCTGTCCAGGAAAGAAGGGCCTTAGAAGAATGACCCTCTCAGCAGCATTCTATCAATCAGGCACATGACAGCCCACTTGGAATTTGACAAAACAGCATTTATAGGCACAGAGCAAGAGGAAAAAGGTTCTCTGGTCTGATAAGACAAAGTCAATCTTTTTGGTCAGAATTATAAGGTCTATGTCTATTGAAAATCAGGAACTGTCCATCACCTGCCAAATACCATCCCTATGGTGAAGGATGGTGGTGAAAAATGGTAATTAAATGCATCTGTAAAACAGATCAGAAGAATAAAATGAGGAAGTTTTAGGAAAATAAAAAAAACACACAAGAAAATATGTCTTTAAAACAAGTCACTTTTAAAGAAACGCCGGCTTCTTTCAAATGGGAGCAGTGTAATGATGACTCCCTGAAATTTGCGAATAATGCAGTCGTGCTTGTCAATGGCCAACACACTCATCAACCCATGCTAGATGGTCCTCACTTTGTGATTGAAAATGGAACATGATGTGAGGGGGGTGGGGGGACTGTTGCTAATCCCATGAACCTACGGCGGCAGGTCTGTGAGTTGGTGCATGCTCATCTCCTGGGAGGCCATTTGGGCACTGAAAAATCACTAGAGCGAATTAAGCTCCGATTTTACTGGCCGGGAATTAATGAGTAGTTTTGCCGTTTTTGAGTCTCTTGTCCCGAGTGTCAATTACGGCAAATTCCTAGGAGGGACCGCGCTCCTCTCATTCCCCTTCCCTTGACTGATGTCCCTTTTGAACGTATTGGGGTCGATATCATAGGACCCCTGGAGCCTTCAGCCTGAGGACATAAGTACATATTAGTCCTTGTGGATTATGCTACTCGATATCCTGAGGCAGTTCCGTTGCGCTCAGCTACATCTAAGGCAATCGCACGGGAATTAGTGGGGGTATTTGCGCGTTTCAGCGTCCCTAAAGAAGTCCTTACGGATCAAGGGACACCTTTCACCTCGGAAACGTTCAGGGAAACTGCCAAATTACTTAAAATAAAGCACTTAAGGACCGCTCGTAGAGAGGTTTAATAAGACTCTCAAATAAATGCTTCGCAAGGTGGTCAGCGGGGATGGGAGAAACTGGGATCAGCTCCTCCCTCTCATCCTCTTTGCATATCAGGAAGTCCCACAAACCCCTATGGGATTCTCACCGTTTGAATTATTATATGGACGACAACCTAGAGGAATATTGGATATTTTAAAAGGATGGGAAGGAGAGGCTCTTCCCTCTACCAGTATATTAGAATATATCGCACAATTACGTGATAGATTTGGAAAAATTCAACCGATCTTAAAAAGTCACATGGAGGAATCGCAAGCAGCATAGGCCCAATATTATGACCGTGGCACCACTCTCTGAGAATTCCAACTGGGGGATCAGGTCATGGTAACCACTGTTATCTTCTTCAAGGAATTTGTTCTATGACAGATCAACACACATTTTTTAAAAGTGTAACAACCATGTCTCATATTTTGATTAACATTGCTGTACTGAATTACACTATATTATTATTATTATTATTTTTAAAATCCCTTCTCATATAGTAGACACCCAAAACATTTAATTCATATGGACTAAAGTCACTTCTGTTGGTCCTCTAGGATTGGGGACCCTGAAACTTTCCTTCATTAGTTTCACAGTAGATTCACCCCTGGTAACAGCGTAGGCAGAGGAAGGCGAAGTCCACCTGCGGCATGCCCAGCACTAACCAGTGACACTTTACAAGTTCTAATATACAAGTTACTTTTGAGTTGGGGGACAAGACAAGCAGACTCATTTACGGTTCGGTTCTACAACAAGCTTAATACACTGTGCACAAAACATTCCACCAGATATATGAAGCTGCTCTTAAAATGTGCACTACAGCCAAATCTTTATAAAATGGTGCAATGACATGACTGTTGGAGAAGTGGCACTGCCATATCTTTTGTAAATGGCTGACATATATAATAATGAAAATCAAAATATCAATGTTGGGAAAGAAAGGCAAAGCCATTCACTGCACCTGCACTGTGATGCTATTGCTACCATACAAGGCAGGACCCAAAAGTATTTCTACTAAAATAAAGCAGCCGCTTCTTTTCAGTGAACACTGAAGAGATAAAATGCAGCAGCTCATTTGTCAAAATTAATGCAAATTTGGTACCTATTTGGTGGACATCAGCAAGAGACTTTTGGCTCATTCTGAATACGAAAACCTGAAAATAAAGAAACAAATTATAAATCCCCAAGGCTCTCAATTAAAAAGAACAGCAGTAGCCTCTAATTAGGAGCTTGATAAGGGAGTGAAAGTCAGTGGACTCTGGATTCTCCTGGGATCTGATTTGGAGACCCTCAATGTTAGCTGTGGCCTGAACATGCATTTGGGTTCAAACTCTGCAGCAGGATTTAGTGGAATGTCTTAAACAGGCAGTCATTTATTATGAGAATAAATGCCAGACGTTGTCCTCATCTTTTATTTTTTTTCTTAATTGTTAATGTTCAAAGATGGTAATCAATGACACATTTTCGAATGATTGTTTTTTTTTATGCTAATTTGCTTGTCTGTGCCAGATGGCACAAAAATAAATTACATGTAATGAATGAATATGTAAAAACTAATCATGCCATGAAAGAGGGCTGTGCTTTGTGGAGAGATGCAAATTGTGAGTGACACTAAAGAAGATGATGCTGAGCGTTTAACTGCATTTTAAACAGCAATAGTGAGCCTCATGGTATGCGAGGTTTGCAAATGTCTATGGTTCTGAATATTGAAATTTGTTTGTTTCTGAAGCAGCTGGGCTTCCAGGTGACATGTCTGCTCTACAGGGTTAAACTTAATAATTTACATAACCTGTTGATCTCAGGAAAATAGGAAATTGAAGCTCTTGGATTAAAAGCCTGTTTCAGGAAAGCAATTTCCTTTTTAATTTATTTTTAATTTTGAAATGCTGAAAATAATTTTGCTTTCATATTTTTCAGTATGTTCATTATTTTAACTTATAATAGTGAGGGACTCAAACAGGAAGGAAATGTGCCCAGGTGAACAAAGAATTTTAGTGAAACATACAAGGGTGCATGTTCAGATGTTATTTGTGTCTCAATGGATGACCCTGAGTGGGTTGCTTCACATAAGTACATCCAAACTGAAGGAGTTCTAAATGCACTTTTTCATTGGAAATGATTCAGCATTGAGTGACTGAGAGTAAAATTCATTGAGTGATGTTCAAAACATTATGTAAATGGATAATTCAAGCATACTGGTTCAGATTTTAGACTTAACAACGTGTGTAGCCATGAGAAAGCCACCATTTCAAATTCTCCTCACCCTAATCTGCTTCTTGTCTTCTTCATTCCACTCCATGGCTTATACTCCATTCTGTTTTAGCTTCTCTCTTTACATGCTAATCTGCTCTTCTCCATTTCTTCTGTCCTAGACAAATCTTACTGTTCATCTCAGCACTCCTCCAACCCACTGCTTAAACTACCTCCATCCTTTCACTTCTTTATTGGACTTTTTCCACATAGTCATAGGGCATCATCAATGGTAAGGCAAGAAACTAACTTTGAATGGGTAAGCAGTTATTCACTTGGAATTGCACATTCAGTCAATTAACCTAAACCATCCATTTTGCTTCCATGTAAATGGAAATTTAGTGATGGGGTCAAACATTTTCTATTGAGTTAAGTTCATACTATGATTCTATGACATTGAAAATG
The DNA here is from genome assembly GCF_900747795.2 of Erpetoichthys calabaricus. NCBI lineage: Eukaryota > Metazoa > Chordata > Cladistia > Polypteriformes > Polypteridae > Erpetoichthys > Erpetoichthys calabaricus. The sequence goes on along the minus strand of NC_041406.2, from coordinate 116,881,360 downwards.
TTGAAAAAAGTTTTAGCATGATGTCTCTGTGTATCTGTAAGTGTGTGTATGTCTGTTTGTAATGAAAATATTGACCTACCGTTCTCAAATAAGTTACATTGTGCTTGTCTTTTTACAGGGTCCTATCCTATTGTTCTTGGTCCATTTTGGTCCAGTGCTTATTTCCATATCCATGAAAAATGATTTGACCTGTGCACAATGATAACCGCCATAGAAAGTGCTTAATTAAACCAGGATTTCATAAAGCCTGCTGTGTTTACTCACAGTACCAGGCCCATTGATTTGCTGATTTTTTTTTCAGTTAGATTTTGAGATACGTATTTTTTTTTAAATATAGATGTACACAAACACTGAAGCACACACAATGCTCTCTTGTGCACATGCACTCTCAAACTTAAAGAAATTTTTTATGTAGGAATTAGTGTAATCTGCCCTGATTTGGGTTATTCATAATAAAATGTAACGATTTACTTCATGAGGTTGAAGTAAATAATGAACAAGAATTGTTGCATCATATATTTGAAATATTAAAATGTGTGCTTCAATATAAATATTTAAAGTCTGAATATTCTTTAGTGCAATAGAAATCTGTCATTTTTGACCCTCGATTAGATGTTCACAGAGGGCTAGATCCCTAGTAAAGGATCAAAAATCAAAAATAACATTGGTTTCATAATCAGTGACCTTGAAATAGTCTACAGTATAATGATAATCCACATGCTTATGTTTGAAATGTGTTATTTTTAACCTTTAGTGAGTGGCTGTTAGAGGGCTAGAAACACTGATAAAGAATCAAATATCAAAAATATTATCATATTTGTGATTAGCAACCTTGAAATAGCATAAAACAATACTCAATATGTCTTTATTACTGATCTTCATTTTGTGTTTTGAGATTTTGTGAAAAGAAATAAAAAAGGAGCGACTTTGACCCCTCCTATTCCATCTTTGGTAAAGACACCTATTGGTCTACTCTGTATGACAATGAACAGATTTTGTGTCTTCTTTGTTTATTCTTAAGTATGCTTCATGTGTTTATATAATTAATGAATTTATTATTCATATCATTTATTATTTGTTATCTATTTATGACATGTTTTCTGATCTTCTTTGTATTTTGTGGGTGGAACTCCAAAAGGCAGCTCAAGCCTTATTAAAATTACTAAAGAACTGTCATTAGCCTATAAATTGCCATAAAGGTGCACAATAATAAATAATTAATGAAAAGACAAACGGTCACAGTTACTTGGTATGTTTTTGCATGTCAGGCAGTGGCTGTCGACAAAAATGAAGAAAAAATTGTCTTCCATGTTTAAATGTTATTAGCGTTAAAATTTTGTGCCTGGTGATAACATGCCTGTTGCTTCTGATACTTTCCCTGCAGAAAGTTGTCAATAAACTTGTTAATCCAGTATATCTGATCACATTTTTCTTGAGGGATGGATTAAAAAAAATATTTTACCAACATGCTAAACATTTATTTAAATGCAAAAACACATACTATGACAAAACATGCTCATCTGTGCATATACAGTAGAAGGAAACAGGAAATATAACTTGTGCCCAAAAGGTAATGTCTTTTTTTGTCTTTGTGAACTGCATGTAATAAGTGAGCCTACTTTCTTAGGAAAATTACCCAGAGTGGTGTGTGGTTCAACTTTATTACTTAGTGAATGCCAGCACTGGCCCCTAGTGACTCGGCACTGTATTAAGCAGATTTGACTGTATATGTATGTTGTCCCGCACGTGCGCTTAGGAGACAGTCGGTAAGCCCGAAGGTGAGTGAAACATCGCGCGATAAGGGGTTGATATGCGGTAACAATGCCTCTCTCTCTTTTCACCCGGCAGAAAGAATGAAGAAAAATAAATCAGTGTGGACGAACTCTAAAAATGGCCGCCTGATGACATCACACTCAGCTCCTCCTAATGACATCACTCACCTTGCCACATCACTTCCTTTCCATCCTTGATGACGTCACTTCCATCCCACAGATTCGACGTCATCTCCTGCCAACTCATTTTCTGCTTCCATTTTGTTTGTTACTGTATAAAAATGCCATCTTACTGTATAATGACTGTCAATACTTACCGTTTTGATCAACAAAAAGTCTTTTTTGTCTTTATTTGTCCATTTGACATTATATGGGGACGGTCCCCAAACCTTTGTGTTTTGTGATGGACTCTTTTTTTGAAAGAAAACTATCACAATGTTTAAAGCTAGCTATATGAAACAGGGAGAGAGGACATGACAAAGCTATGCCTTGTCCTGTGTTTCCTTAGTGGCAGTGTGAGTGAGACAAACAGAAGTTGCACATCCATCAGTTCGAGGTGGAGTTGTGAATACCTGTGACTCAATTATTGCAGAAGACATAGCAAGCATTTTGGCAAGCATTTTACCAAATGAAGAAGCACACCTGTGTACAGAATGAATCATTAATACATGTGTTATTTGTTAAAAACATACATTTCAATTAAAATGCCAGAATTTTTAAATGTAACATAATATGCATTTTTGGCCACATCGCCGTCTTCTACATCCAAATCATGATATGTCGTTCTTGATCTCTGCATGCAACATAATGTTGACATATGAACGGTTGCTACTTTTAGACTTGTTACGGGGAATTGCACATAATATGATTCAATAAATGCTACTGTACAGTTAACCTTTTATTTACAGGGTTTTGGGGTTTCTCTTCATTTATGTATAGTGTTTCAACATACATTTGTATTTAATTTATAGCATTTTCATAAAAATGTATGTAACAGTAAAGTATGCTGAAATAAAAACCAACCAGCCTTCGAGCACCAACTTTTCTCAGGTATCAAAATAAGAATATGTATTTTCCAAACATAGGATTCATTAATAGGGAAATTTTAAATAGGAGATAGTAGCCAAACTTAGAGCACATCAGCAATTTAAAATAGCCTGCCTAAGTGGTCTCTTCAAATCTCCCTGTTAGGTTGCTTATATGACGATAGTGTTTCCTCCTGTCAGCTGGTTTGCGTGGCTTCGGCTAGATTTATTTCTGGCCTCAATTACCCATGTTAAATAAAATAATGCAGATGAAATGAACCTCACAGATCACAGTGGCACACTTTTGGCTACAAGCACATCCTGCTATTGCTGCTCTTGTTATGGTTCAATTACTGACTTCTGTCCACTGTTTTTCCAGCTTTAAGATATTTTGAGTTTTAGTTTTCTTTATATTGTTTAGTTTTTATTAATTTTTAGTTTTTTAGCACTTAGGTTTTAGGTTTTGTCACATTTTATTAGTTTTGTTTTATTCACCAAAACATGTTATCATAGAGACTGTCCTGCAGATCTAAAAACACTACAATTCCTTACAGTTGTTAAATTGTTCATTTTGCATACCGGTCAACCCTGGCTCAGTGAGTTATTACCATCACCTGAGCCCTTAAGTTGTCCCCCATGTGCACATGTGTGACACTGACCTATACAAATAATTTGGAGAGCTGTTTGACTTGTGTTAGGGTGTTCTGGTAGTACAATGGACGCTTTGCTAATTATGATGACATTCATGGTGACTACAGTGCTGTGTAATTCTTCCATGTGATTTGAATATGTTCTGATGAAGATGAAAAGGTACTGTAAAGGATGGAGGATATGGAAATAAACAGGGGGCAAAAAACCTAGCAGAATTGGTTATCAGGATGTCAAAACTCTAAAGCAAAACCCAAAGTCGAAGTCAAAGAACAGAACCAAATCAAAGCCACAAAACTGCTTAACACCTTAACCGCCCTCTGCCGGATATATCCGGCACCGTTGTTTTATTGCTAACGCCATACTGCCGGAATTATCCGGCACATTTGCCTGTGGTTATATGAATGCCTGGCAAGTAGTATAACTGACGGTTTGGCGTGGGTATTATTACTACGTTGTATTTCGACAAGTCTGTGGTTGTTTTGGCCGGTCATGTGACGTGATTCGCATGTAAGAGCTGTGAATATGGCGAAACGTAAACTGACTTCAAGTGAGGCTTTGCAGGCGATTTTGGACAGTTCTGATCATGATTGTAGCAGTTCTGAAGAAGATTTTAGCGACAGTGATGAGCAGCAACGTGCGCTGCATGATACTGTGAATGAAGACGCATCGGATGATGGCGCTGAGTGGGTGTATCCCCAGCATCTCAGCTGGGCTGCTGCCCGTGGTGAACTACCTTTTCTGCATTCGTTTGAGGGAACGTGTGGCTTTATTGTTGATGTAAACAATTACACTGCTGAGCAGTTTTATGAGCTGTTTGTGTCACCTGATTTGATCAGACATTTTGTTCATCAGACAAATCTGTATGCAGCACAGTTTATTGAGAAAAATCCCAATTTACCTCCACATTCCCGTGTTCGTGCTTGGTTTGACACTGATGAAAACGAAATGAAAAAATTCATTGGGATTTTGATGTTGATGGGAATAATCAGAAAACCAGATATTGAGATGTACTGGTCTACAGATCCTATGTATGCAACACCTATTTTTGCAGCTGTCATGACACGTAACCGATTCTCTTTGCTGCTGAAATTCTTTCATTTGAATGACAACAGAAACGAGCCAGATAAGAAAGATCCAAACCGCGACCACTTGTTCAAGCTACGTCCTTTGATTGATCATTTATTTGAAGCATTTCAGTTGCCCTACATGCCAGGACCGTCAGTTGCAGTTGATGAAAGTTTATTGACGTGGAAGGGCCGCTTACAGTTTCGACAGTATCTACCATTGAAAAGGGCACGGTTTGGTATCAAGATGTTTTGCTTAGCTGAGAATTCAGGTTACATTTATAGATTTCGTGTATACACTGGCAACTTGCACAACATTTAGTGGTCAATACTGCTTGAATAAATGTAAAAACTGTAAAAAAAATGTAAAAAAGTAAAAAAACGAAAATTGTTCAGATTTCGCCTGGCGTGGGGAATATTTAGGGAGTTGGCGGTTAAAGGGTTAAAGGAATACTCCAGTCAAGAAAGATAATTTATTTTATATGCTACTTATCCTATGTAGTTTGTAGTGGTGACCAAGAAAAATGTTTAATCTCCAGTTTTTATGCAAAATGACAGAAAACAGTTTGTGGCATAATGGAATGTAATGGTGACCCATTTTGTGTAGCAGTAAGTGATGTGAAAAAAGAAAAAAAACATTCTCACATAGCTTGTGTCACATAATCCACATGTCTGCTGTTCATTTTTATGTTAAACGTGCAAAATAGTTTCATTTTTTTGTAAATAATAATATTTCTAGAAAATGCAGCATACAAGATAAACAGGAAAGACATTTGTGTAATTCTGTGCATTTGAATTGAAGATCCACCTTTCCCCTCATTCATTGGTCAAGGGTCCTGTTTCTCCCTCTCTTCCATTGGTCACAAGTCCTGTTTTCAATTCAAATGCAAAGCATTATGGGAATATGTCTTTCCTGTTTATCTTGTATGTTAAGTTTTAATTTAGTGTTAATAATATGCATCTGTTTTGAGCATTCAAATGGGGTAAGTAACATATAAAGAAAATATTTTTAAGTGGAGTATTTCTTTTTTTTTAATTGAATTTGCATACTTGGATGACTCAATGGTCAAAGTTGTCGTCTTTTACAGTATATGGAATATTCCTTAGGAGCATGCAGCGTGCGGTTCCAAACATCACTTCATATAAACATTATGACAACTATAATACAAGCCCGAACGAAATGATAAATAAAGCCCAGCAATTTTAAGACGACATCACAGGAAGATGGAAAAATCTTTCAACACCATAAAAACATCTAAATTTGTAAAACCTAATAGCAGAAATAGCAGCACTCTTGAAAATGGATACAGAAAAAAAATAAACAAAAAGAGGTACCAATCACAACACATGTATGTGCTTAGTGCCATCTACAGAAAAGGGAAATGTGTAGTTACTACTGAATGGCAAGGAGTGGGCTGTCTGTGTTGTGTATTTTCCAGGATTGTATTTACATGCATCAAGTTACAGAAAACATGCAGCATGCCACAGTTTTTAGAAATGCACTGTGCTGCTCCATAGTGACGTAACGGCCGACCCCTTACCCAGCCGGCAACTACACCTCCAAGACCTGTGGCCTGGATGAATTACTGAGATTGAATCTTATATATCAAGCCGTACCTCTCACAAATGAAATTTTCCCCTCAATTGACGGTTTACACAAGCACACAAAACAGATATGTCAAATAAGTGAATATATTAAATAGAAAACAAAACACTACTGCACATTCCCAACGTAAAAAAATATATATATGTAGGCCTATATCCCTCCACCAAAGCAGCAACGTGACAACACCATATATATATATATATATATATATATATTGTAGCAGATACGCCCTTCGTCCACCTCTCTGACCCTCAGGTACCACTCCAGACACGAGGTATAAACATAAGACTTCTTTATTTTCTTGTCTTCACGTGCACAAAGCACCCTCCACTCCACACTCATAAATCACAATAATAAAGCACAATAAATCACTCCTCCTCGCCCAGACACTTCGCCCTCCTACCTCCCAGCTCAGCTCAGTGTCTGGGCTTTCCCACAATCCTTTTATACACCCTGACCCGGAGGTGTTCCTGTCCAACAGTCCACAGTTCCTTATTCCTTCCGGGTCAGGGTAAACAGTCCTTTTCCTCAACCCGGGAGCATGTCGTTTCTTCCTGTCACGTGATGATGATGTACCCCCGGGTTATAGGGCACATAAGAGCCCACGAGCCTCCCTACAGCGACACCTGGTGGCCCCCAAGGTATCCAGCAGGGCTGTGTGTAGAAACTACATAGTCCATGAGGCCCTGCTGGAATTCAGGGCACGTCTACGCTGTTGGGAGAGCTCCTCCTGGCGGCCTGGGGGTGAGGGCCGGAATGGGAAACCGGCAATCCACCACAATTCCCCCCCCCTTAGCGACGACAACTGGGGCGGAGCGTCGATCCCCGCGAGGGACGTCCTCCTCCAGGAGGACGCGTCGGTCGGGCCTCAGCTATGCTGTCTAGACCCCCCAGAGAACCTAGGGGGAACGGTGTATCTCCTGTTCCTCCGTTCCCCTGTCCTCCGAGGACAACTAAGCCAAACGTGGCCCAGCTAATGGCAGTGGTAGCAACGCCTTCGTCCTCCCAGTTGTCTTCTTCTCTGGGACCTGAAACACCTCGGGAATTCAGTTAGCTCCATCCTTTCCTCCGCTAAGGAGGGGTTTACGGCCGTTTTTGCTGCTCTCCCCCCTTTTCTTTATCTTGTCAGGAGACCCACGGTTTATTTCAGGGATCTCCTGCTTTCTCTGGGGCTTGTGCTCAGCTTGAGGCTCTCTGTGGAGAAGAGAGAGCCTCTTGGCTGTTTGCACACCCGTTGTCCTAAGAATTCTAGGAGGCGGTGTCATTAGTACCACATCGCCCCTGGTAACAGCACTTCCCAGCCGCCCCGGTACGATGGGCACTTCCTCCGCCCCTCCGGTAACTTGCGCCAACTCCCTCATCACGTGGATCGGGGTCTTGAGGTCCGTATCGTTCCGGGAAGCCGTCTCGTACCGCTGTCCCGGTTCGATCGGATCTTCGCCCGACCACTCAGTCATTGTGCCACGCTCAACTGTCGGGTTCACAGCGCTTTGACACCCACTATTTATTAATTGTAGTGCCGGCACGCACTGTGTCCCCTTATTATATACGGTACAGAATTCACTCACCTGCACCGCCGAATCAATCGAGACTGGGGCTTCTCGGCCTAATCGCCGCAGGTATTCTACTAGTCCTTTTAGTGGCGCCTCGGCTGTAGCTCCCAGCTCCTCCACACGAGCTTTCACTTCCTTCAGTCCCTGAAAGAAAGTATACATGGGCTCGAGGTATTTCTCGAGCTCCCGTAAGTCCACAAAGTTAGTTATTTCGGCCGGAGGTAAGTTTGCTTCCGCATTCGTCTCACCTGCTGGCCAGGAGCCAATGAGCACGTCCGCTCCTGGCACATGCTCTGCTGGGCTTCGCGGATGCTTCTGGGACATGGAGTCCGAAGAGGAACGGGTAGCCTCCAGCGGCTGACTGCGATCTGCCTCTTTTAATTTGTCGGCAGACCGTTCAGTCACTTCCCGCTCCTCTTTACCTTTGTTTGATTTCGGCGCTGCTTCACTCGCTTCCCCCTTACCTTTCAGGGAGCTCAGACTCGTCGGGGAATTATTGACCTCACCTAAGGACCCAGAGTGACCGTCTTCCCGGCCTCCATCACGTGCAGTCACGTGGTCGTTGTCAGCGTATGAGCTTCCCCTCTGTGGACTCCTAGACTGGCTTGCCTTCTTCTTCTTGCGGCCATCTTGCCTAGGTATGTGGCGGGCATGCGCTCTGTCCGCTTCGTGCAGACAGGCCTCTGCGAAACAAGAATAAACATTCTCCGGTGGTTCGAGTGCTTTCCCAGCACCTACCTCGGAACAAAGGCGATCCACTTCCAGTTCTCTATAGTAATCTTCTGGAGTCGTCATCCTGCAACGTTCCGGCTGCCACCCCGCTCGGGTTTGCTCGGCCTTAAACTGCGCCCAGTCTTCCTCACCGCCTGTCAGGTAAGTCCATAGCGTTTCCAGCCTATCTGGGACCGAAGTCTTCTGGGTAAATCCAGTCTTCTTCCCAGATTTCTTCCCCATCGTGGTCTGCTGTATATTACGGCTCACGATTGCAGTGCTTTCTGCCGTGGGTGGTGTTTTGACCTTCGTGTAGTGAAGCGGGACCTTCTTGGGGTCGTGTTCATACACAATATTTAAATAAAGTACAGGTCCCCTGCCAACAGACGACCAGAGAATCCTGCCGACTACGCCAGTGTAGCAGATACGCCCTTTGTCCACCTCTCGGACCCTCAGGTACCACTCCAGACACGAGGTATAAACACAAGACTTCTTTATTTTCTTGTCTTCACGTGCACAAAGCACCCTCCACTCCACACTCATAAATCACAATAATAAAGCACAATAAATCACTCCTCCTCGCCCAGACACTTCGCCCTCCTACCTCCCAGCTCAGCTCAGTGTCTGGGCTTTCCCACAATCCTTTTATACACCCTGACCCGGAGGTGTTCCTGTCCAACAGTCCACAGTTCCTTATTCCTTCCGGGTCAGGGTAAACAGTCCTTTTCCTCAACCCGGGAGCACGTCGTTTCTTCCTGTCATGTGATAATGACGTACCCCCGGGTTATAGGGCACATAAGAGCCCACAAGCCCCCCTACAGCGACTCCTGGTGGCCCCCAAGGTATCCAGCAGGGCTGTGTGTAGAAACTACATAGTCCATGAGGCCCTGCTGGAATTCGGGGCACGTCCACGCTGTTGGGAGAGCTCCTCCTGGCGGCCTGAGGGTGAGGACCGGAATGGGAAACCAGCAATCCACCACTATATATATATATATATATATATATATATATATATATATATATATATATATATATATATATATATATATATACACACAATAACAAAGCCTCCCTTGCCCCTGTAACATATAACAAACAACACGAATAACAACAATGAATGAAATACTGAATGAATGATCGTGAACTTGAGTCCGATGTGTACAACTGTCCTGAATGCGGATGACTGGTCAACAGATAAGAGATGCGTTTGTATTTCCTGGAATAAATGGAGCAACCTCACAGTGAATCCTCGGCGCGTGGTGGATGATGTAATCCGACCTCGGGGTCTCTAGTGATGAGGGAATTGAAGTCAGTCCGGTGGAATGAAAAACAAACTGGTTGCAAAGGCGCGATGTGGTAAACAGCAGGTAAGTTGATGTGGTGAAATGTGATCTCCGTCTATCTCCTCTCCTCCTTCTCTGTTCCCTCCTGATTGTTTATATAGTCCTGTGCCGGATGTAATTGATTGATTAAAAACAGGTGCTTTCCATTTTGGGGCTGTGGTCTCCCTCCATCATCTGTCCTCCCTTTTATTTACGGGGATGACATTCACTGCACTTAGTACTAAATGCACTTAGTACTAACATTGACAACACTATTACTATGTAGCCAGCTACAGTGATATACACAGGGGCCATGCAATATAATTGATTTCACTGGTGTGCTGCAGCACTACGTGGCTGTGGAAATAATGTAGTAAACCACAGATGTGTGAATGTGCGCTAATCTCTGCCTGGTTTCACATATTTAAATTATGATCTAACAGTATCAACAGTTATTTTATTATCTGTGACAGATCTAATAATCTTTACTTTGTTGATGGCCTTCGTCTGTTCTAAAATAAAATCACAGAAATCAAAGAGCTATTATTCAGCTTATTTGAAGAAAAGGTTCCCTTTTAGTAATCATACAATGCCTCCTGGGTGTTAAGCCATTAACCCCTGCCAAAATTTCTTTGCATCATTATTAAGCCTTATTTCTATTTTGCCTTCAAAGTATGACTAACATTCCTTTATCTTTCTCTTAATCTTTTTTTGCCCATTATTCTTCTCCTATGTTTTGGATATACATTTGAATGGATTTTAATTTCTGGTTTAAAAATGATTTTAAATTGGTAGTCACTCAGGATTTATTGCTTTAGCACATTTTAATCTTATCTCATCCTTACAGAAATGTATATATGAACTGTAGGGGTTTTCTCGCGGGACTTCCCTGAACCCAAATTAGCACCAAGAAGGCCAGAAGTAAAAGTATAAAATGGATTAATTATAAAAGGTAGATAATAACATGTGGAAAATATAAAAGTAGAAAGAAAAATATAAAAGAGTAAAGACTGCTATTCCAACAGGGCTGCCTATACATACTGTATGGTGGTACTTGACTATAATTTTGCAATAGATTGCTGCAGTAGAATGATGCCTCAGTCAGAATTGGCTCCTGTTTTGTGTGTGTTACTGCTGGAGAAGTTTCCATCCCTCATACCTCTGAACTGGATTAAGCAGGCTTTGGAATGTTTGACTAGTTTTTCTTCATGTGATCCAACAGTTCTCCTTTCTTACCATATCTCTTCTTCATCTTTGAAGCATTAAGCAGTACAGGATAAGCAGTACAGGAGTTTGTGTTACCTTAGAATGCAAGATCTGTTATTAATAGCAGTCATCTGTAGAGTGTTTAGAACAGCATCATTAAAGAAATTAGAAATTACATGAAATACTGTAGAAGACCTCAATGCTTCCTTCAAGTTGTGTGTTTAATCTTAAACAGCATGACATAAATAACAACTATGAATACAGAAATGTTAAAATTAAAAAGTAGAAAAGATCTAATGTGTCATCCATTAATTTAAAAAACCTTCAGGTACTTATAGACTTACTTTTATGTGTTCTTGCTCTGACCTGTATAAACAAAGCAATGTCTGTCAATTAACAGTCAAATGATTTTGAATTCCAATCTGACATAATCTGTTTGTGGTGTTACTTATCTAATTCAAAAGCATTCTGTACTAGCTAGAGACTGAGAGTCATGTATTTTGGATCTACCCTGGGACATCCCTCTTATGGAGTCTTCTTAGTCATGTTGACCTTTGAGAAATATTAAAGGAATCCTGTAACCTGACATTTACATTCAGGCAGTTATGAATTCTAGGCCTACTTGGGGCTATCATCTTGTTGAAGTCTTGCTTAACCTCTGCAGTAATAAAAAATTAATGAGATCTGGATGCTGAGATTTAGGTATTTTGGATTTGCCATGTGTGTCTTTGTGGTAATTCTTATCCCTTGAATCAACAGCAAAAGCAGGCATGATTTAAATTTGCAGAAGGTAAGAAGTAATTTCTGAATTTGGGTTCTGTCTGTTTGTACCTACTGTCGCAAGAAGCTGGGGGACAGAGGCAGCCGGGACGCCAGGAAGGACAGGGAGGTGGCGTGTTCGTCCTCCGGGCCACAAGGGGGCAACTGCCCTGGATTGGAAGAGGACCACGGAAGGGGAGCAGGGAGGCTCAAGCCCATTGGGGCCCGTGCCCACCGCTAGGGGGCGCCCCGAGCCTCATGGAGTCCAAAACACATTCACTTCCGCCACACCCATGGATGATGATCCTTCCAGGATCACTCAGAGTGCTTCTCGGTGCTCGCCTGACACTTCCGCCACACCAGGAAGTGTCGTCAGTCAGAGCACCTGGAGCTCATCCGGGTAAAGATAAAAGGGGCCGCCTCCCTCCAATCAGTGAGCTGGAGTCAGGAGTGGGAGCAGGACGAAGCTCCCTTGGAGAGAGAAAAAGGTGGCCCAGGAACAGTGAGAGAAAGGCCAGGGAGAAAGGTGATTTGGGCAAGGTGCACAGTGTGTTGTGCGGGACTGTGTTGTGTTGGTTGGAGAGCAAAAATAAACGTGAGTTTTATAAAGATGCGGTGTCTGTCTGATGGTGTCCGGGCAAGACTCACATTGGCGCCCAAACAGTAACCTTCTGCCTGTTCCAAGGCAGGGGACCCGTATTACAAATATTATGTGAGCTGCCCGGCACCTCAGATGACCACACACACGTGCCGCATGGAAGCGGCCTACGCACGCACCGCGGACAGTCCGCGGATCACCCAGTGGGCGCAAGAGGTTCTCCAAAGCACTGTCTCCCACCCGAAGGGGAAGAGAACCGACAAGAGAGACCCGAGCGCTGCGGACTTACCAGTGGTCGCTGCTCCCATGAGGATCGGGGTCGGCACAGCCATGGATACGGCCGGCAAGTTACGCGATGCATCAAAGGATGGGATCCAGGAGGTAAGTCCTAGGCCCGGCAGCAGTTGGCCCGAGAGGGTCGGCCGTGCCAAGCCCGGCGTCTGTATTGCAGGTGGGGGCTGCCTGGGTCCGTGTCGCCGGCCAGGCTGTGTCAATCCATACAACAAAGCCAGGGCAGTGACGCTTGAAGGAAGGGAGGATCCGTGGCATCTCGAGAGGCCGCAGCAGAGATGCGGCAGTGGGTCTCGTCAACCCCTCGGGAGAAGGAAGAAGATGGCGGCGGACCGGAAGTCCATCCCCGTGACAGGCAAGGGATTGGATGGTGTGTCTTGCATGCCTGCCGATGATTGGATGAAGGCTGGACCAAGGAATGTCGATCCCGAGCAGGGGGAAGGCCGGAGAAAACCCGGAAGAGAGCTCCAGGGAGCGCAGCCGGCGATTAGGACCAATAAACTGGTTAGTCCTTTGCCGGCTAACGTTCTCTTTGTGCCTGTGGCTCAGCGTGACCCGGAGGATTTCCTTCGGTCCGCTGAATCCATATTACAGGTGATGCACAACCTTCGAGACTATTTAGTCGAGCTGAAGAGGACGGCGATCGCGTCACGTCAGGGGGCGGAGCAACACGGCGCTGGAATCTCTGGCTGAAGGATCGTGGCAGCGCAGGTGAGTAGGACTTGTGCTGTAAATAGAAAAGGAGAAGCGAGTGCACTACCACCAGCGCCAGCATCAGCTTCAGGTCGATCCACACGGGTGCAGACGGCGAGGGGTCTTTTCCTTTCCCGTAGGGAGACTCAAGCTGTCAGGGCACCCCAGAAGAAAGGGGAAGGCCCGAGGAATGAAGCTGGGTCATCCCACAGAGTGAGACGTGAGCTCACGTATGGAGATGGGCAGGCCTCTGCAGGTGCAGAGGGAAGCCCCAAAGTCAGCGATGACATCTGGAGTGCGAGTGGTCCCATCAAAAGGGGCACGGAACCCGCGAAGGGGGTGCCGGAAAGGACCACCAGTAGTACCTGCTTTGTTGGGAACCTGCCCTCGCGGGACAATGGGGCAGTGTCGCAGGAGGCTGGGGGATAGACCCAGCCGGGATTCCTGGAGGGACAGGGAGGTGGCGTGTTCATCCTCCGGGCCACGAGAGGGCATCTGCCCTGGATTGGAAGAGGGCCATGGAAGGGGAGCAGGGAGGCTCAAGCCCGTTGGGGCCCATGCTCACTGCCAGGGGGCACCCCGAGCCTCATGGAGCCCAGGACACATTTACTTCTGCCACACCCATGGACGACGATCCTTCCAGGGACACCCGGAGTGCTTCTGGGTGCTCTCCTGATACTTCCGCCACACCAGGAAGAGTCGTCAGGCGGAGCACCAGGAGCTCATCTGGGTAAGGATAAAAGGGGCTGCCTCCCTCCAATCAGTGAGCTGGAGTCAGGAGTGAGAGCAGGATGAAGCTCCCATGGAGAGAGGAAAAGATGGCCCAGGAACAGTGAGAGAAAGGCCCGGGAGAAAGGTGATTTGGGTAAGGAGCACAGTGTGTTGTGTTGGTTGGAGAGCAAAAATAAACGTGAGTTTTATAAAGATGTGGTGTCTGTCTGATGGTGTCCGGGCAAGTCTCACACTACCCTGTTAGTTTATTCAAAAGGCAGTCTTTAACACTGAGGCTCAGTATCATGCATTCTGAACATGACTTGTGCCCCAGAATGTTGTAATCTCTCTGCTAAGCGACATTAAAACAAAACCGTTCTCACTAATTTGTAGAACTTCCACACAATAATAAGACATACACTACATTCACACTTCTGACACTGACAAACAAAAACAGTTTAACGTCAAAGTAAAAACAGATCCCTGAAAAGTGGTAAAAAATGAATTAAAAATATAAAACACAAAATAATTATTCATAAAAATATTCACCCCCTTTAATATGACACACTTAAATAATCAATTGTGCAGCTAATTGGTTTTAGAAGTTGGATAATTAGTTAAATGGAGATCACCATTCTGTAGTCAAGGGGTTTCAGATGACTGTAGATTAAATGCACCTTATTTGGAAAGTCCAACTTGTGCTGAGTCAGTTTCATGGCCTAATGTACACAATGAAGACAAAAGAACACTCCAAACAACTCCATGAAAAGGCAACTGAAATAAGTTAGGGGATGAATACAATACAATATCTAAGTCAATTAATATCCCTGAGAGGAGTCCAGATAAATCCATCATAAAGAAATGGAAAGAATATGGCACCGCTGTAAAAACAACTGTGATTGTGCAAGAAGCAGACTAGTGAGAAAGAGATCTATGAGAACTCTGCAGGAGTTACATACAGTGTCAAAGATTAGAGCGACATTCAGCTGGAAGAAGTTTCTATGGTCTGATGAGACGAAATTTAGGTATTTTTTCGCCATCAGACCATATGCCACATTAGAACACTGCACATTATAATAAACATACCATCCTCACTATGAAGCTGAGGTTGGTAGGTTATGGGTCAGTAGATGTGGTGTCTCGATTTCAGCATTAAGGGATCTCAAATGCCTGGGCATGATAACACTTTTATTGACTTTAAGATAATAACTGTTTTGGTATACTGATGAGTGTTTAAAGAGGGGACCCCCCCGCCCCCCCCCTACCCAAATCTCTAAATACTAGAACACCACTGGGAACAAAGGTTTCTTAGCATTTCTTTAGCATTTTTTCTCACAGACTGATATAGCATAATGATGACAACAAAAAGCAATGATTGAGAACCACTGCCATCGAGGCTTCTTGGATTGTGCAGGAAACAGGTCTAACAGGCTGTGTCATAGCTTAAACTTTGTAATAGTTTTAGTAACTCTTTACATTGTAGCTTTACATCAAAAATGTAAACAGTTCTTAGAGGTAAATGTAATTATATGGTGTTTGATGGTAAAACACTCTAATGACAGACAAAGCGGTGGCAGTGTGAAAACATATTTGGTTTCCTCTGACATGCTGTCCCTATGGGCCTATGGCTCAGCTGCACATGTTAAGGGTTCAGATGGACCAGCGCTACAGGGAAAAGACACAGAGAGTTAGTTTATTTTCACAAAGTTTGCTACTTCAGTTTTTATGATGCCAATTTGCATATACTCCAGAATGTTATGAAGAGTGATCCAGATGAATTGCAATTAATTGCAAAGTCCCTTTGCCATGAAAATGAACCTAATCCCAAAAATTCATTTCCACTGCATTTCAACCCAGTGACAAAAAGACCTGCTGACATCATTTCATTAGTCCTCTTGTTAACACAGGTGAGTGTTGACAAGGACAAGGCTGGAGATCACTCTGTCATGCTGATCGAGTTAGAATAGCAGACTGGATGTTTTTAAAGGAGGGTGATGATTAAAATCATTGCTCTTCCTCTGTTAACCATGGTTACCTGTAAGGAAACACATGCAGTCATCATTGCTTTGCACAAAAAGGGCTTCACAGGCAAAGATATTGCTGCTAGTAAGATTGCACCTACATCAACCATTTTTCGGATCATCAAAAACTTCAAGGAGAGAGGTTCAATTGTTGTGAGGAAGGCTTCAGGGTGTCCAACAAAGTCCATCAAGTGCCAGGACCGTCTCCTAAATTTGATTCAGCTGCGGGATCGGGGCACCACCAGTGTAGAGCTTGCTCAGGAATGGCAGCAGGCAGGTGAAAGTGTATCTGCACGCACAGTGAGGCAAAGACTTTTGGAGGATGGCCTGGTGTCTAGAAGGGCAGCAAAGAAGCCATTTCTCTCCATGAAAAACATCAGGGACAGACTGATTCTCTGCAAAAGGTACAGGGAATTGGACTTCTGAGGACTGGTGTAAAGTATTTTTTTCTGATGAATCCCCTCTCCAATTGTGTGGAGCATCCAGAAAAAAGATTGTCTGGAGAAGAAAAGGTATGCCCTACCATTGGTCCTGTGTCATGCCAGCAGTAAAGCATCTTGAGACCATTCATGTGTGGGGTTGCTTCTCAGCCAAGGGAGTGGGTTCACTCACAATTTTGCCTAAGAACACAGCCATGAATAAAGAATGGTACCAAAACATCCTCCGAGAGCAACTTCTCCCAACCATCCAAGAGCAGTTTGGTGACGAACAATGCCTTTTCCAGCATGATGGAACACCGTGCTATAAGGCAAAAGTGATAACTAAGTGGCTCAGGGAACAAAACATTGAAATTTTGGGTCCATGGCCAGGAAACTTCCCAGACCTTAGTCCCACTGAGAACTTGTGGTCAATCCTCAAGAGGCGGGTGGATAAACAAAAACCCACAAATTCTGACAAACTCTAAGCATTGATTATGCAAGAATGGGCTACCATGAGTCAGTATTTAGCCCAGAAGTTGATTGACAGCATGCCAGGGTGAATTGCAGAGGTCTTGAAAAAGAATGACCAACACTGCAAATATTGACTCTTTGCATAAACTTAATGCAAATGTCAATAAAAGCCTTTGAAACTTATGAAATGCTTGTAGTTATACTTCAGTATACAATAGAAACATCTGACAAAAAGTTCTAAAAACATTTTAGAACCAATACTTTTGTCATTCTCAGAATTTTTGGCCATGACTGTACACAGGTAAACATTACCACCCCGAAGGACGAGGGGGCACTCTTGTTAACACAATCTCTCTTTCCATCCGCAATTCAGGTGAACCTTAAACAGAAGATTTCTGGGTCCATGTCATTAGGACCCACCCATTCCGGGAATCAGCACTACAAAACCAACCAGGACTGAAAGGAGGAAGTCTGTTTGATGACTACCAGTGACTGAGATGGAACACTCAGAAGCACAACTTTCTTTTCTTGTCTTAGCACTCTCATATGATGTTGATTTTGGCCAAGACCCTTTTTGACTGAAGGTCTGCTATTAACACAGCGTATAGATGATAATAGAGTTCTGTATATAGTTTAGAATATTCAGTTAATTACGTACCAATGAACGAGCAATTTTAGGGTGCATGTTTGCATACACACACAAGTGAATGTGTATGAAGAGATAGAGTGCATTCACCTGATTAGCAAGTGACATACAGTGAACATCTTTATGTCTGTCATGATTTGTTTTTCAAGGAAGACATATGGGAGGATTGGCCCCATAGAACAGGTTGCCATCTAAAACATTTGAGCTTTCCACGAGAGATCAACTTTTGGCCCTCTTTAGACCTCTTTGCATTAGAAGCAGCAAGGAGTTTGGAGTGAGCTTTTTGTACTGTATATACAGTTATAAATAAATTCAGCTCCAACTGATTGGGCTTTGTGGAGGTAATCTGGATTTTGGGTGGTGTTTTTTACTATCATTTCTGTCTGATTTTTCTTTATATTCTGATAATTTGTCTTTACATCCTTCTTGAACTGTGTTAACTGAAGGAGAAAGAAGATTCTTTTGTTTTCTTCTTTTCATTACAAGAAGTTGGAGACACTGTATATTATTCATATATATATGCTCAATTACACCTACTTTTTACTTACATCTATTTTAAATTGTGTCTTTGCAGTGAGCTGTATTTTAAATAATTGCAGCTTTGTATATACTTGGCACTTGCTGGAATAAACTAGAATTTCACTTTTGGTCTGTGTCCCAATCTTTCACCAACTGGTCCAAATAGGTATGACTCCAGAGTCGTCTAATTATGTGCAAGGATGTCTTTGCCCGAGACATCACAATGAGATCATTCAGAGCTAAATTTCAAAGCTTTGATAAGGTTGTTACGTTTCCTCTTTGTTTTACAAAGAAAAACTACTAAAAATAGATGTTCCCTGGGCAAGGAGCTAGTTCATCTTAGGGGGCACTCATGCATGCCCCCTCACACTGGGACAATCCAGAGTCGCCAATTAAACTTACACCTGCGTTGTCTTTAGGGATATCATTGAAGAACACACACACACACACACATATATGCAGTATATATTATTTATATTTTATTTCATATATATATTTATATACTTTTTAATTTTTATTTTAATGAATAGCAAAAGAACAATCAATAAACTTTACCTAAATGTATTAGAATTCATGTTGAAGTTCATGTGTACATAAACAACAGATCAGCTCTTACCTCTAGTGGCTCAGTACTAAAGCAATCTCCATTACTTCCATACATGTATAGGGTGATACTTTCTACTGCTTTACTCAAAAACAATCTTGACATTCAAAATATGTGATATGTAATTTTTTCAGTCAGTTTACTACTGTATGTGACATTTAAAAATCTGTATTTTTGTTACAGGTAATTATTTAGTATGTGTCATATGTGACCTGAGATCTCTCCTGCACTTTAATTAATCAATACATGAATGACAATCAAGACTTTAGGTACCATTGAGGTCTTTGCTACACTCAAGCTAGAGTCAGTGTTAGAAGGCAAAACATTAAATTACCTTGGTGGCCATCACTCCAGACTTTGTTCTTTTGCCCTCTATATTCCGGCACTTTCTCAGGCAGATATTAGTACCAAGCTGAAATACAAAACGCTCCAGGGGATGGCGCTGCCTACTTCATTTACTTTTGCTGATCAAAACTGCTTTATTTCTTGAGCTTAGTATATACAGTATGCAGCTGCTACAGAGTTATTATTTGAAAGGTTTGAAAAATGCCTCAGAGCCATGTTAGTATTAATATGCCTGCTTAAAGAAAATCAAAGCACTCCAGCCTCTAACAATCATGTTTTAATCTTCTAAAACACATAACTGGCGGGCTTCAAAAACAGCTAAACACTGCCTGCTTTCAAAGGAAAGGGAGAAATGTCTTATATGCGTCAAGCTTCACCGTGAAAGAAAGTTTGCAAATAAATGAGGAATTCTCTCCTGAAAAGTCCCCTCTTTCTCCCTACTGAGCTAGATTAATGCAATTTTCTCCCTATTTTTATGGAATAATTTTAACTAGTTTCGAGATGTAGCTGCCTAAAGCAAAGTAGGCATTTGAAGCTGACAATAATTTTCCTTTATAAAAATTTAATTCATATCTTCTGTACAAATAGTCATAAAACAAGCATTGGAAAGCTCCCCAGGGTATGATTGTACAGTCACTCCATAAAGCAAAGTTATGTGCGGGTGTCTTTCAATGACTGGAATTTGTGTTTATTGATAATACTGGTTCCAGTTCAGAACAAAATGTATGTTGTCCAATTTTATTTAGTCATGTCATTTACAGTATCATGACAACCAAGTTCTCAAATCTAAAATAAAAAAGTGAAAGCAATTTCATCTATTTTCATTTTAGTCTTTTGTGGCATAAATAAGAAAACCATAGCTACTGGAGACATGGGCTTCCAGCTGTGATGGACTACGTAAAAATGTTGTTGTGAGTAAAAATAAAAGATGAAGGTTCACATTACTTTAACGAGTCAGTGTGTCTTCATTTAATAGATTGTGCAAATGAACATTAAGTACATAGTTTTCTCTGTTTGAATTTGAATTTGTTGTGCCCAATTTCCAGATTGCTCTTCCCCCTTTTCAATTAAAAATTATATGCATCACAAACCAGCAGCCGAATCATGACATATGTACAAGAAGTAAAGGTGAAAAAGATTGCTTTAGTGATTGCCACTGTTTTGATGCAATTTAGACATACAGGTATAGATAGGTAGCGTAACCAGTAGGGGAGCCCAAACAGCAGACCCAATACTGCCCTGCCCAACACAGCCAGGGGTTCAAATAATGAATTTTTACTCCACCAAGCACTTTTACAATGAAGTGCAGCCAATAATCATACAAACAACTAAATTCTTTCCTCTCCTTCCACCTCCAGTTGAGTGTAATCTCGAGGAGTCGGAATTGGAAAACAGCAGGCTCCCTTTATGCTGGACATAGAATGGCTTCTGGTGACCCGGCATGACTTGTGGGAAATACGTCTGGGATGTTTGGAAACCACGGCGACCTCTTGTGGCATAGTCCTACCCTGACAGTGACCTCTTGTGGCACCAAGGGACCCAGACAGGTTTGCACTTCTGGAGTCCACTTACAGCTTGGCAAGATGTCATACCATTGTCCAACTGGGATGGATAGATAGATAGATAGATAGATAGATAGATAGATAGATAGATAGATAGATAGATAGATAGATAGATAGATAGATAGATAGATAGATAGATAGATAGATAGATAGATAGATAGATAGATAGATAGATAGATAGATAGATAGATAGATAGATAGTGTGGTAGCCGACCCGGGCACAGACAGGCGGACACATTGAAGTCACCCACAACACGTTTATTTACAGCCATATATACAAAGTGCACCTCAAAACCCCCCAAAAGTCCCCAAAGTCCAGGCCAAACTCGAATGCCTTTCTCTTCTCTTCAGGCCGCCTCCTCCCAGACCTCGTCTCTCAACCTCCCGACTCAAGCCAATGAATGGAGGGAGGCAGCCCCTTTTATATTCCCCTGGATGTGCTCCAGGTATTCCCCAGCAATCTTCCACCGGCACTCCGGATGTCCCTGCTTCGGTTCCCCCCAGCACTTCCGGGTGTGGTGGAAGTGCTGAGGTCCAGGGCTCCCAAGGCATTGGGGCGCCCCCTGGCGGTGACCATGGGCCTCTACAGGATTGAGCTTCAAAGCTCTGTACCTGTGGTCCCCATAGCAATCAGGGTGGTCTCCCCCACGTGGTCTGAGGAGGGCATAAGCCCTCTTCCGGTCCTCCAGGGCGTCCTGGCCGGGTCGCCCCCCCCAGCCACCTGCTACAATAGATAGATAGATAGATAGATAGATAGATAGATAGATAGATAGATAGATAGATAGATAGATAGATAGATAGATAGATAGATAGATAGATAGATAGATAGATAGATAGATAGATAGATAGATAGATAGATAGATAGATAGATAGATGCCCACCTATGAATATGTTGTGCATGATTTGTTGTGCAATAATTCCACCTAGCATGCCTAAAAGGGAAGAGATCAGAGACTTTGACAGAGAGCTAAATGCTGAAACTTGATTTAACGAAGGCAACCTTCTGATATATCTTATGCAGATGATTCATCGAGAATATCCATTGTGCTAACTCCACAGGAAATCAGACAATCCATGTCTACACCTCATTTTCTCTTAGCAACACTGAAGACATATAGTACATGGCTGCAAACTCAGCACTACTCAAGGTTTTAGCCTTTGCAGAAACGTTTCTTGTAAGAAAGATAATAAGAAGCATGTGTCACACACCTGCGACTAGGAGGGAGCTGAGTGGACCAAGTAGAAGTAATTACCTGCCGGGGGGTGTTGAAAGTGTTGCACTAAAGCTACCTCTGTTATCTTTGCAGGCCACATAAGGGAAAACCTGCCTGATTCAACATCACTTCCGGTTCTGGCACTCAGACTGAGGTCACTCCCGGTTCTGGTGGCCAGACTGATGTCACTTCCAGTTCTGATACACAGACTGATGTAATTTCTGGTTCCGGCCAGATGACATGACTTCTGTTGGCTTCTGAAGCTGCCATCTTATCTCAACTCTTCAGTTCAGTTCAGGACTCAAAACAGTGAACATGAGTGCTATTTCAAAACCCTTTTGCAGCCAGAGGCAATATATGGGTGGCTGTCCCAAACCTTTTTGTGTGTGTCAAGGCTGTTCATTTCATACATGGAATAATAAAAAAAGGATATGAGTCAACCCCTCTGAATTTGTTTCACCTCAAGTTGGACAAAATTGTGGGAAAGTTTGAGAACTTTGCTGAACTCTGCAAAAAGCATTAAAGTTGGTGAGGAAGGAGAAACTGAACAAGTGGTTGCTATGGTCTTTTATGTGGCTGTAATGGCTAGGGAAGCATCTGCCAACTATGCTGGACTAATTATTGTGGCCAAATAGTGACCTGACTCTCGAGGCAGCTGTGGTAACCATTGGAAACTACTCTGCCTCCCTGAGATAAGATTAATATAATTAAATCTCAGAACAGTAAAATTTCTTTCAGACAGTGGTAACAGAAGCAGAAAGCATGAATTTACTAAGGCTTGGCCCTGACAGATTCCATAATATGTTCTCTCCTTTCTCAAACTGAAAAGTACATATTTATTTATTTTTCCCTGACTAAAGCATGTGGATTCTTTACTCCTTCCTGTTTGCATCAACTGTACATTTTACTAACAGGTCACATACAAATACATACAATAAACATTACCTTTAAGACATGAATACACTGACACATTTCTGGTTTAATTCTGCATGTGTGTTTTGTGCGTAAATGTATTTGCAAATTTTTAGTGTACTAGTAAAACAATCAGTCATTTTCTAAACCAATTTGTCCTAAACAAGGTCGTGGAGGTCTGCTGGAGCCTATCAAAGTTAGCATAGGGCACAAAGCAGGAACAAAATGTGGACAATGAAGTGCAGCCAATAATCATAAAAACAATGAAATTCTCTCCTCTCTTTCTGCCTCCAGTTGAGTGTAGTCACAAGTAGTCAGAGTTGGAAGGCAGCAGGCTCCTTTTATTGCTGGACTGCCAGTCCATCACAGGACAAACACACACCCCAACCACACACTAGGGCCAATTTAGTATTGCCAATCCAAATAACTTGCATGTCTTTGTTCTGTGGGTGGTAACCGGAGCACCAGGAGTAAAGTCACACATACATGGAAACTCCACACACAGAGGACCAGGGACGCGAACTCTGATCTCATTACTGCAAGGCAGCAGTGCTACCATTGCGCCAACACCCCACCATCACAAAAAAGTAAAACAGTTATTATTAAATCTACACTGCAGGAAGAATTTCATTCCTTACAGAGGATATTATGGCATAGCACCCACTACTATGATCAGCTTTATGTATTCAGATGGCTGCGCAATCCAAAATTGACTGCTACAGCTCTGTGATGTCATGCTGGCCTCACAAAACATCACAGGGTGCTGTGAAAAAATGTTAATCTAAATTGACATGGCAAATTTTCAGGACAATATTTGGCAAACAAAGGATACTGGCAAACCCAGCACATGTGCTGCAAAAGCGAGTCAGAATTCAAGGTCTGAAACATGAAAGTACACCTTATGAGACAGACCTTGGAATCATAGTGGACTCACTTTCAACATCCAGGCAGTGTAAAGAAGCCATTAAAAAGGCTAACAGAATGTTAGGTTATATAGCAAGATGTGTAGAGTACAAATCAAAGGAAGTTATGCTCAAGCTTTACAACACACTGGTGAGACTTCACCTCTCTGTACAGCTTGGCTCACTGTTGCTAACACCTGCCAAGTCAGAACGCAACCTTGGGGTGGTAACTGATGAGCAGCTATCTTTTTCTGACCACATTTCTACTGTTTCTCATTCATGCAGGTACATGCTGTACAACATTGCAAGATCAGACCTTATCTAACAGAGTATTGAGCACAACTTCTGGACCAGGTTTTGATCTTGTCACATCTGGACTACTGCAACTTACTTCTAGCAGGAGCACCCGCATGTGCTATCAAGCCACCGCAGATGATCCAGAATGTAGCGGCCCGTCTTGTATTTAACTAGCCGAGACGAACACATGTCACTCTTCTCTTTAGGATGCTACATTGGCTCGCTGTAGCAGCACACATTAAGTTCAAATCCCTGATGCTTGCCTACAGAGTAGTCATTGGGTCAGCATCTGAGTAAATGGAGACATTTGATGAAGTGCTCTACTTCTCATCCACTCAGATCTGTCGGGGAACAGCATCTGGTAACTGCCACCTCTACGTGGTATCAAGTATCAATCCAGTGTAGTTCCTAATTGGTGGAATGGGCTGCCCACCTCCATTCATACTTCTGATTTCCTTAATGTATTTAAGAAGCAATTGAAGACCCATCTGCTCTGTGAATATCTATCAAATTGATGAAGAAAAAAAATCAAATGTTGCTCCGTCGAATTTTTATATTCTTGGTTAATTTGTTTAAGTTTAATTGCTTCAGTGATTGTAATCTATGATTGTGAATGTATGAGTTATTACATCTTTTCAGTTCATTGGCAATCAACTTTTTTTACCTGTCCTATTATACTTGCTGAAACAGGCCCTAGCCTAATGTTACTGGATTGTTTACCTCTATTGTAAGTCGCTTTGGATAAACCATCTGCTAAGCAAATAAATGTAAATGTAAATGTAAGTTTGTGGTCTGCAGGCTACAAAAAAGACAGAGAAGAACTAGAAAATGTCCAAAGGAAAAGCAACTATACTGATTCAGGTACTGCAAGGTATGAGCTATAAGGAAAGATTAAAGGAGATGAATCTATATAGTTTAAGCAAATGAATATGATATGATTAAAGTTTTTGAAATTATGAAAGGAAGTAGAGCAGTTTATCAAGGCTGTTACTTTAAAATATTTATTCAATACTGTGTAAAAACTGTACTAACTGTAAAAAGCACGGCATCCTAGAAACTATTGAAATTGTCAGAAAAAAAATGAAATGTGGAGATGTCAGGTAATTGGAAGGAACTACTTTGGGCATCTCTCTCCTAGGAGGTTTCGTGTTGCTGTGTGCTCGCATTGTTTGTGCATTATCGGCTAAGTGAATGTCTTTCTTCGGAGGTTTCCTTTTGCCAATGTGTTCACCTCGCTTCTGTATTAGCCGCTAAGTGAGTGACTCTTTGGAGGTTTAGCTTTGCTGACATGCTGACCTTGCTTGTGTATCCTTGGAGGTGGAGCCCTTACCCCGACTCCACCTCTCACTTCCGGGCCGGACAGACACACACACTTCCACGCATAGACGTTTATATATAAGAAAACCACAAGGACAAAGATGGAAACTCTTTACGGTTAAATTTTGCAAAATTGTTAGAAAGTTTTTTTCTACACAATGGAGCACAGACACATGAAATAATTTACCAATTAGTGTCGTAGAAAGAAATATATTAGGGACCTTTAAAACTTGACGTGATGGTATTTTGGAGGAATTAACTTTGTTGGGTAATAGCCTGTTTTTGTTAAAATGTTCTAATTTTGCACTTTGCCTGGTGGGGCTTTGTTCCACCAGCCCTGTGAACCCCAGTGACCATAGCAATGGACACCACTTTCTTTTGGGACACATGATAGATTGAATCGAGATGGACCAGGGCTATTGATGAGACAGACAAGTCTTTAGTCAAAAATGCACAGAGGTTTATTAAAAAAAGAATTAAATTGCAAATAACCCTTCAATAAATAGTGCTTCTTTTAAAAATCATGCCCATCAATCATGTCCTTGGGTGCTCTGTAAATATTAAAAAAAAAATCCAATCCATTTGCATTATATTCCCATTTTCTCCTGTAAGGACCTAGGGACAAATCCTTATAGCTCATTCGCTGCTATCCCAGTCTGCCACCTTCATCAGCGCCCATAGACCCTTTCCGTAGACAACCACATCACGATCTGCCACCTCAATCAGTCAACTCAGCTCCTTCAACTTCTTGCCCTTTAAACAATGCAGCTATGCTTCCTATACCTCTTCACTCTCTGTTGTAATGGCCATTTCTACTATACATCTCTGCTCACTAACTCTGTGTCAATCAGCAGAGTTACTACCTGCCACCTCCTGGAACTCTTCAGTCATTAGTCCTGCTTCTTTATATTGCTCAGAAGAGCTGATGCCATCCTGACCTTTCTTCTTTCATCGTTGTTGTTCTCATAAGCACTGTCCCACCTTCTTATTTCCTGGCCACCCCACTTGACACTATCCAATTAAGCTGAACCTCCCCTCTGTAATTAAAATGGTATGGATGATCACATGCAGTCACATGTGAATGTAACAGGGTTAATCCCTTTCTGTGGTATATTTGTACTTTGGAGTTTGTTTGTTTTTTTAGTATTTCCCCAAAATTGCTACACCACTTTTCTATAATATGTTGTCACACACATGCACATGTGAGGCAGCTAAAGGGTCTAAATGAGAGTAATTCCATGCCAGACCAGGGGGTGGCGGAGTGCACTGACCTTTTTTCTCACTTTCCTGCAGACCGTTTATGGGAAATTCCGCCTAGCCCAAGTGATGTCACTTCCGGTGAAGAACCCATGACTGAAGAAACTTCCTGTTCCGGCCCTTTTGATTACGTCACATCCGGGTCTGAACCTATGGAAGAGGACCTTTCCACTTCTGCCCTCAATAGCTTTACTTACTTTTCTGACCTTTAAAGCAACCATATTTGATTAACATAGTCAATGTTCTGTTTTAGACTCTGTTCTGAGCACATCAGTGCTAGCAATTTAAACATTTGCAGCCCGTAAATATTATATGGGTGGCTGCCCTAAACCTTTTTATGTCTCTTGTGTCTGCTTTTTGTGACAGTGGCGTAGTCGGCAGGATGAAGCATCCTCTGAGGGACCAGGACCTGGACCTAAAGAATATCCAGGTGGGAGATTACTGTGGCCAAGTTTCTGAGTGGTGGGGGCGTCCTGTGCTTTGGAATGACACTGTGCAGGCTCCAAACCCGAAACACTTGACCGGGCAAAATAGTCAAAATGAGGATTACAAGGGAGGGGCTCACAGGATTGGGCTGGTCCAGAGGCAAAAGGGGCTTATTAAACTCTCTTGGAGGAGAGTGCCCTCCTCCCCACTAAGGTAGAGCCCTTAGCTAAATGTGGGGGTGCCCTAGACTGGCAGGTAACAAATGTGAAAAGATGGATTTGACCCTGAGCGGCCAACCCGTCAGCAGGCTAACACCCTCTGGAGCAATGTAGGGGCATGGCTAAAGCCATGGGACAACAGTCCCCTGCAAATGGTGCAGCAGGTGACATGCTACCTGCTCTTAAATCAGCTCCCTAAGGGTTTTGCCCAGCCAGTCTGGGGACAACAAATTAAAAATACAGAGGAGCTCATAGAGCTCATAGAAAAAGAACGGACAGCCTCACAATCTGAGAGGGCAGAACTGTCCCTTAGTCAAACCTGGAAGGATTACAGTAGGCGCGCAACCTACTTGGGGGCAAGGAGGAATGCAGGTGGAGTGGGGGGAGAGGTTGAGGTGCTCTAATAAACCCTCTGATGATACCACATACAGGAGTGGTGATTGTAAATGGATATAAAACCGAGTCCTTGTTCGATTCCGGTAGCAACATTTCTGTTGTTGCCAGCCGGTACATGCTTCCGTGACAATGGCTTAAAACACCGACCAGTATAACCTGTATCCATGGGGAAACCTGCCGGTACAGATCCACCGCCTTTTACATCAGCAGTGAAGGATCGCTAGAGAAATTAACTGTAGCGGTCCTTCCAAATCCTCCGTTTGCATGTTATACTGGGGCAGGACTGGTCGAAAATCAAAAGCGGATAAGCACTTCCCACTCTTACATTAAAATTAGGCCTAGCTATAGACAGAGAAAAAGCTTCTCAAGCTACCTCCACGCTGTGTAAGAGAGAGGTGAAGCATCCACTCAGTGTGATGTGTTACTTCCAGGACTGTCACAAGCTGAAACGTCATGATCCAACACCACGGCGGGACGGGAGGAAACCATTCCTATTGACGTTGGCCCTGACCCTCTCTCCCAATTACACTTTCAATTTAGAGAAACACCGGCTTCCTTTGAAAGGGAACAGTGGAATGACGATTCCCTTAAAGTCGCAAAAAGTGCAGTTGCTCTTGTCAATGGCCAGAGCACTCATCAACCCATGCCACAGGGTCCTCACTTAGTTTTAATAAATGATCTGTTGTATTGCGTAGCTGAGCATGAGGGCGGGATGCAGAAGCTGCTGCTACTTCCACGAACCTTCCTGCGGTAGGTCTGTGAATTAGCACATGCCCATCTCCTAGGAGGCCATTTGGGCACCAAGAAAACTTTGGAGAGAATTAAGCTCCAATTTTATTGGCCGGGAATTAATAAGGAGGTTTGTCACTTTTGAACTTCTTGCCCAGAGTGTCAAATTCCTGGGAGGGACCGTTCTCCTCTCATTCCCCTTCCCCTGGTTGATGTCCCGTTTGAGAGAGTTGGGGTCTACTTGGTGAGACCCCTAGAGACCTCATCCCGAGGACACAAGTATATTCTGGTTCTCATAGATTATGCTACCCAGTATCCGGAAGCTGTTCCCTTGCGCTCAGCTGCTTCTAAAGCTATCGCATTGGAACTGGTAGGGGTCTTAGCACGAGGCAGCATCCCTAAGGAAGTCCTGACGGACCAAGGGATGCCCTTCACCTTGGAGACGTTCAGGGAAACAGCCAAATTACTTAAAATTAAGCATCTAAAAACTGCAGTGTATCATCTTCAAACAGACGGACTTGTAATGAGGTTTAATCAGACTCCCAAACAGCTGCTTCACAAGGTGGTCAGTGAGGATGGGAGGAACTGGGACTAGCTCCTCCCCCTTGTTCTTTTTGCAAATCAGGAAGTATCACAAGCCTCTATGGGGTGCTTACCTTTTAGGTTATTATATGGACGACAACAACAAGGCATATTGGATATTTTAAAAGAAGGGTGTGAAGAAGAGGCTCTTCCCTCCACAAACATATTGGAATATATTGTGCAATTACACAATAGATTTGTATAAATTTGGCCCATACTAAAATATCACATGGAAGAAGTGCAAGCAGCACAGGTCTGATATTATGACCGAGGCATGTCTCTCCGAGAATTCCACCTGGGAGATCGAGTCATGGTTCTAGTACCTACCTCCCTCTCATTCTAAATTACTTGCCCATTGGCAAGGATCCTATGAAGTTAAGGAGAGAAAAGGAGTCATCAAGTATTTGGTGAAACAGCCAAATCATCGACTGAGCAAGCGGGTTTATCATGTAAACATGGAAGGACTGGGATCCTGATCCCTCCTCTGGCCAGCTCCGCTCACTCTTTGCTCACAAAGAGAACCTTAACTTCAAATTTAAGCCCCAGGCAACGGCGGGAGCTGGAATCAGTCATCCTGTCCGTACAGGAGGTAGTGAGTGAAAAACCCAGAAGGGCCTCTCTAATTGTGAACAGCACCGTGACAGAACTCTGGGTTATAGTTCAAGAGCGCCCCTATCTTCCCGAAGCAAAAAGAGCTGAAGTGGAGCTTGAGATCAAGCACATATCGGAACTAGGAGTGATAGAGGAAAGTTATGGTCCCTGGTCCAGCCCAATTATCTTGGTCAGTAAGCCTGATGAAAGTTGAAGGTTTTGCAATGACTTCCATTGACTTAATCAAGTCTCCCAATTTGATGCCTATCCGATACCACAAGTGGACGACCTCCTCGAGAGGCTAGGACAGGGTAAATACTTGACCACACTTGACATGATAAAAGGATATTGGCAGGTTCCTTTAACAGACTCCACAAAGGTTAAGACCGCGTTTAGTACCCCTAGCGGACACTGGCAGTATCGTGTCCTTACATTTGGGTTACACGGGGCCCCAGCTACTTTCCAACATCTCGTGGATAAAGTACTACAACCTTATAACTCATATAGTGCTGCCTACCTGGATGATCTATTCCAGCACATGGAAGGAACACTTACAGCATGTCAGAGTAGTATGGCGGACACTAGGTGAGGGCAGACTTTGGATTAATCCGAAGAAATGCTTCTTTGGATTAAACAAAGCCAAATATTTGGGCTACCTGGTGGGTCGGGGTACCGTGAAGCCACAGTGTTCAAAAATTGACTCCATTTTGAGATGACACCGTCCGCGAAAGAAGCAGGTACAAGCTTTTCTCAGGTTAGCGGGGTACTACCGCCGGGTACTACCGCCGGAAGAGGTCCCCAAACTATGTGGTATTGTCTGATAAGACATAGACTGCATTTAGTGATCTAAAACAGGCCCTTATGTCAGCACCCGTTTTAAGGGCACCTAACTTTTCTCTGCCTTTTGTTCTCCAGACGGACGCATTGGACACAGGCCTGGGAGCTGTGCTGAGCTAGAACGTCAATGGTGTTGAACACCCGTTATGTTCCAGAGTCAGAAACTGTTGGAACAAGAGACCAGGTATACGCCGGTGGAGCAGGAGGCCTTGGCAATCAAATGAACGATTACACAGCTGAGGTACTACCTCTTGGGTCAGGAGTTCACCCTTGTCACAGACCATGCACCTTTACAGTGGATGGCCCTGCACAAGGAGACGAACCCACGGGTCACCAGGTGGTTTTTTGACCTGTTGCCTTATAAGTTTTCACTCGTCGAGGTTCTCTTCACGCCATCACCGATGCTCTTTCTAGTGTTCACGACCTCTCGGTCAGGGATGCCTGACCCAATGGGTCTGGGCTGGGGGGGGGGGGGGGGGGGCCTTGTCAAACACTTTTGCGCATGGGAGGCAGCTAAAGGTTCTAAATGAGAGTAATTCCACGCCAGACCAGGGGGTGGCAGAGTGCACTGACCTTTTTTCTCACTTTCCTGCAGTCCGTTCATGGGAAATTTCGCCTGGCCCTAGCGACATCACTTCCAGTGAAGAACCCATGACTGAAGAGACTTCCTGTTCTGGCTGTTTTGATGATGTCACATCTGAGTCTGAACCTATGGAAAAGGACCCTCAATGACTTCACTTCCTTTTCTGGCCTTTAAAGCCGCCATATTTGATTAACATAGTCAGTTCTGTTTTGGACTCTGTACTGAGCACATCAGTGCTAGCAATTTAAAACATTTGCAGCCAGGAAATATTATATGGGTGGCTGCCCCAAACCTTTTTATGTCTCTTGTGTCTGCTTTTTGTGACAATTTACATAATGTTAGTTAGGAACCAATCATTGGGAAAGCATGTGTTGCAGGCTGTCAGTTGGGGGTGCATTTATGGGTACCCATGTCCTTGTTTCAGCAGGCCCATATTTGGCTTGCTAGAGGTAGGATGGGCTTTGTGAAACTCCATTTATTTTTCCATTCATCCATCCATTATCCAACCCGCTGAATCCAAACACAGGGTCACGGGGGTCTGCTGGAGCCAATCCCAGCCAACACAGGGCACAAGGCAGGGAACAAATCCTGGGCAGGGTGCCAACCCACCGCAGCCATTTATTTATTTGCTTAAAAATTATTTTTTTATTTAGCATTGAAGTGAAACTTTGTATTGTCTCTCCTCTCTTTTGAGAAAAGTTTGAATAGAAGCACCCCAGGAAATTGTGCAGCAGCTTCATTTTGTGTTACAATAACTTTTTTTTTTTTTTGCTCTCTCAGGTATTGCAGTTTGATCATATACGAGTGGTCTGAAAGTGTATAGTGGTTGTAGTTAGCACCCTATGTAAAAAATTATGTAACTTCCTTGTGGTGGTGTAGTGGTTAAGGCTTTGGAATTCAATCCCTGATATTGTGGGCTCATATCCCACTATTGACACTGTGTGACCGTAAGCAAGTCACTTGACTTGCCTGTGCTTGAATTGGAAAACTAAAAGAAAGTGTAACCAATTGTATCATAAATTTTGTAAGTTGCTTGGGATAAAGGCATTACCCACAAAAATATGTGTAAAAAGATGTAATGTAAATATTAACATTTTTGCAGTACTTAAACATTTTTAATGTCTGTTTATCAATTTATTTTGCGTTAAGAGTTTCACCAGGCACATATTTGGTTTGCTAGAGATAAAAGTTTGAATAGAAGCACCCCAGGAAATTGTGCAAGTGGGTCATTTTATGTTAAAATCCTTTTTTTTTGTTCTCTCAGCGTGTGTTTGGCTTGTGGTGAAGTGACCAAGATTCTTTAAAGTGTCCAAGATTCTTTAAAGCAATGGGCGTATGGCCTTTGACTGCCTGCCACGGAAAGAAGGAATGACAAAGTGGAAAGTTACACAAACCACTCATCAGAGGTGGTTAAGCCACCTTGTCATGCTTAAAAACCACTAAAATCATGAATAAAAAATCCATTAAAAACACCCCAGACTCGTTTTACCACATGCCCTTAAAACAGAAACACCACTGAATGTATGTAAACCATTTTTGGAGAACACAGAGTTGAATGCCCTGCTCGGTGGAACACCTTTTTAAACCTTACTGACCTAATTGACTATCGTTTATAGTGTTCACACCTGACAGTTTATTGAGACTGATGTGATTACTAGCTAGCAGAGACTTGTTTGCAGATTTTGCATAGATTCGTCGGGGGCTCATGTTTGTTTCCCACAACTCAAAGATAAACTGACAGATTGATGTGTATCTCTAAATCTGCTGTGTTAAAGGGACTGTGTGATCGACTCTGCCCTCTGATGGTGTCTGCATTGTATTTGTAGCTCTTAATATGCCTCTGCATCTTTGACCAGGACAAGGCTGGTTTGAATAATGTATGAATAGACCAACTGCTCCTCTTAGAAGAAAAGTGCATGAGGAACCCTATCTCCACCAACAGCCCCTTGGTGTCTCTAATAGAAATGTATGGGAAGCATTTCATCAGAATTAATACCAACATTAACATACAAGCAGATTGCCCCAAGTTGCAGAGCTGCTTTGCCGAAGAGATTCAGTTTCATAGTTTCAGTTTAACATTCTTCAGTGAAGCAACACAGTAACATGGCCTGCCAAAGTTTTGCTAACATCTTTATTGAAAAATACATAATGAAAGCATTTCCCAAGAAACATGAATCCATTCATTCCAATCAATTTGTAATTAGAAACCAAGAATTGCACAACAAATTAGTGAGGTTTGTAAAAATTCTGACAGGTAAGTGTATTCCTGTGTGCTATTGTATTATTTCAAAATGATAACAAAATGATCTTTCAAATTGTAGTACCATCTGGCAAATGGGTAGTGGTAGACTAATTAGAATTTAAATTACCAATCGTTTTTATTAACAAAAAAACAACCATTTTTATAATTAAGTTGGCAAATACATGTTTCAAATTTAAAAAATGAAATCACTTTGATAATTATTTTTTTTTTACTAAAGATGAATGCCAAAGAAACAAACCTGAGCAAAAAGAAGCAGGAGGTCAGTGGTGTTTTTCTGAAGGGAAAAACAAAAGTTTGTTGAAAATTTATGGTTTTGCACCCTGGTGACATAAGGACTGTAAAATAACTTTTTTTCTGTATTCTGTGCAAAATAATATACAAGTATTTGCACCTTCTCTGTTTCCAAATAAAGAAAAATGCAGAGGTATAACATGAAACACTCAAGGTTACCCGACGGCCCATCATTCCATATTTTAATAAGTGATCTTCATGCTGAGGGTGCCATTTTAGAGTAGTTGGCTGCTGTGTTGCGTTTAAATCCTTTGTTGTGTTTCTTTCTGTTGTGAGAATTTTTAACTCTTTTAAGACCCCCCCCCCAATGGTGCTGCATGCAGAAATGCAATTGATCTGTCTGTCGAGGGTTGCTTGTCCGTTCCTGAGGCCACCATAGATTTGCTGACCCATTGAGGCCACTACAAGTTCACTGCCTCCCCATGTAACACGTCTGTTGCCCGATGGGTGATGCAAGGAACATTGTAACCCGGCCACTGACCTAGCCACATCCGTGCTCATTTGCTTTGTCTGTGTGTATTGAAGCTCCCGTTTGAATAAATACCCCGACTGTTTTGATTGGAATAAAGTTAGTTTTCTTGAAGCATTTGGACTCAGCGTTTTCTCTCAGGTACAGGACAGTGGAAAACATGTCACACTGTGCAAAGATGGCACCTTCCCTTCATGTTCCATTGATTTTCTTATAAATGTGCCTGTCATGCTCATTGGTAAATTGACCCTATGAGACCCTTTAAGTAGATGCTCTATTGCAATGGCTTCCTACCTTCGTGTGGTTTCTATTTGAACCTGATGCTACCAGGACAGGCTTTGGCTCCAACAATGCTGAACTGGATTAGTTCAACCACAGAGAGCTATGTTATGTTCATGAAGACCAGTGCATGTACAAAGTATTCAGACACCTTCATTTTCTTCATATTTTGTTATGCTGCAGCCTTGTGCTAAAATAATTCAAATTATTTATTTTCCTTCATTAAGCAACACTCAATATCCCATAATGACAAGGTGAAAACAGGATTTTAAAATATTTTGCAAATTTATTAAAAATAAAAAACTGAAATATCACATTGATACCAATACTAAGACCCCTTACTTAGTACTTAGTTGAAGCACTTCTAGCAGCAATTACATCATGGAGTCTTTTTGGGTATGACATGACAAGCTCTGCACAACCTGGATTTGAAAATTTTCTGCCATTCTTCTCTGCAGATCCTATGAAATTTAGAAAGGATGGGTGGAAACCAATGGTGGACAGCTAGTTTAGGTCTTTCTAGAGATGTTCATTTGGGTTAAAATCCTATTTTATCTTTACTTTGTGTTTAAGATCATTGTCCTATTAGTAGGTGACCTTTTGGTCCAGTCTGATATCTCTCTATTTTGCTCCATTGAGCCTCCCCTATACCCTGACTAGTTTTACTTATCCCAGCCCTACAGCATTGTAGGAATATGTGGGCATTGCCCATTCTAGTAGGGTTTAGTGGCACACTAGGATTGTTTAGAAAGCAGATTTAATAGGGTTGCAGTGTGCATTCCCCAACTTGCATTCCAAACTCCATTTGGTACCAGGATATGCCTGTACTTCATCTAATAACAAAGGTGTAAATCCGAGTAGGACTGACATCTTTGCAGAGGCCCCCCTCTGCAGACTTCTTGAGATAGACGGCATGAAATGAACTCAAGCAAGCACAAAGAACTTGCCTATAAGGATACACTGATTTTTTTTAACTGGAAGTGACTTTAATTCAATAAGGATAAGTTACAGTTATATATTCCCTTAAAGTTCTCTGCACCATCACCAAAGATTCAGGGGACAGGCTCTGGCTCACTCAGGTGGCTCTCTCAGGGGAACTGTGAGGGAACTCCCATGGGAGCTCTGCTCTCACTCTCCAAAATGACTGTGTACCACTTCCACATAAGGAGTTTTACCTGTGTGTGTTGTATTGTGTCTTGTCTGTCTCTTGTGTTTCTTTAATCACTGCCTGGGGCTTCCACTCAGATTCAAGTGGTGGAGCCTTTTACAGTTCAGGATCGGGAGTTGCGAGGCAGTGATTGACGGCATTGCCTCCATGGGTGGGATCTGGAAGGCCCGACAAAAAAACTGTTCCAGTACCGAAATTAAAATTGGCAAGAAGGAAGTCATTGGGACAAGGAATAGTTGCTTTGCATTGTAAGTGAGATAGGACAGACACTATCAACGGCGAGGAAAAAAAAAAAAAGTAGAAACGTCTCGCCCCGAACACTAGGATAAGGTTAGTGAGGTGTTCACCTGCACGCCTTCTTTTTTTCATTCTTTCTTCGGACTGTCCCTAGGCTTTGGATTGCCGATTTCAGAGGGTGAGATCTGTGACCTTTTTTTTTTACTTTCGGGATAGCACCACATCCATCTTTCCTCTATCCTTCCCAATCTGATTGCCCTCGTTGCACGGTTCTCCTTTCTTCATGGACAATAACCCTTTGGACTGATTTCATGTAAATATCTAATATATAAACATCTACACGTGGAAGTGTGTGTGTCTGTCTGTCTGGCCTAGAAGTGAGAGGTGGAGTCAGGGTAAGGGCTCTGCCTCTGAGGAAAAAGAAAACTCGCTTAGCCGCTATTAGCATAAACAAGGCGAGCACATCAGCAAAACGAAACCTCACAAGAAAGACAAAGTCGCTTAGCCGCTAACATCTCCAAAACGGTATCCCTTTTACTTTTCCTCCTGCTGCTAATGCACAAGTGATGCATGCATGTCGGCAAAATGAATCCTCCTAGAAGAGAGATGCCCATAGTTGTTCCTTTCAATTATCTGACATCTCTACATTTCCAATAGTTTCTAGGAACCTGGGATTTTATACAGCACAGGTTTACACAGCTAGTATATATATCTGTCTCTTATGTTTTGTTTATATGTATGTATATATAAGTGCCTCTCCTGAACAGGGGCGTCTTTTGTTTCTTCAAGTCACATTGATAGTTTTTGTGTGTATTTATGTATATATATATGTGAGGTTTGTTGGGACTGGTCATACTTTCTAACGAAAAGGGGGGAATTTGATGTAGTGAGTAAAAGTGGGTAATTTTTTATTTTGTGTTATTCCACTAATGTTTCCTTTTGTTTTTGTCTTTGCTTAATACTAAGCTTTGAGGGGAGAAGTGGCAAAACAGCCAGATCCAATGTGTTAAAAAGAGCTTGACAAATGTATTGTTAATATAGCATTGCCCTCTTTGAGCCTTGGGTAATTGTTACAACTGAACACCTCTAAAACCTGCACTTTGAAACAAAAAAGTTATGATCTGCTTTTCCTTAAGGAACTGACGCTGAAATTCTACTCTTTGTCAGTCTCAGAGATGAAATCCAGTTTGCCAAACTAAACAGCGAGCCAGTCTGAAGGCTAAGAAACAGCCATCACTTCAAGAAGGGAACTTCTTGTGCCAGAAAGAGTAATGGTTTTCCAAAGAAGTTACAGATGACACAATTAAGTGCCAAACAGAGAAAAGCACTGTGATTGGGCACAATAAATCAAATTCATTCCTACAGCATGATGATGCCAGCACCATGCCTCACTATTCACAGACATCACCAGGTGCAGAGGATCTTCTCTTCTCTTATCAGCTCCTGCATGTTCTAGGGGCTTGTCTCCTTACTTTTTCTCTGCAGCATATGGAAGGCATGCTCAATTGGATTTAAGTAGGGAGTCTTGGTTGGCCATTTAAGAATTTTCCACATTTTTAGCTTTGAAAAACTCCTGTGTTGCCTTAGTAGTATGTTTGGGATTGTCATTTTATTGTAGGATGAACTACTGTCCAATGAATTTGGAGGCATTTACTGGAACCTGAGCAGATAAGATGTTTCTTTACACCTCATAATTCCTTGTGCATCTGCCATCAGCAGTTCCATCATCAGAGAAGATAAGTGAGCCAGTACCTGTGGCAGCCATACATGCCCAAGCCTAACATCCTCACCACCATGTTTAACAGATGAGGTGGTGTGCTTTGGATCTTGGACAGTTTCTTTTTGTCTACACATTTTTCTTTTGTCATCACTCTAATAGAGTTTCATCTGTGTCTTGTCTGTCCACAAGACCTTTTTCCTGAATTCTACAGGCTCTACACATCTGCCTCTTGAAGACTGTTTCTGATCTGTTGGACAGGCATTTGGAGCTGAGAATCTGACAATGAAATTATTGCAAGAAGAAATGCTGGGCTGTGTAATTGTTCTTACAAATATACAGTGGAAAGCAGCGAACAAGTATGCAAGAAAGAAAAAGTTACAACTCAATCCAGCTGGGCACCATGCCACTGCTGCATAAACATGTAATCTGATTGTACCAATGAAATTCGAAGAAATAAAAACAACTATTTAAAGGAAGTGCAAATCCACAAATAAGACAGAGAAATCTTTTTTAAAAGTGGCAATACAGTTTTCACAAAGTAACACACCCTTCAAATCTATTACTGCTTCCACACTTTTACATTCTGCAGTTGTGCCTTTATTAGTTTCCAGTTAAGGAACATGAACTCATGTAGCCGCGTTAAGTGAAAGTAGCAAGGAATGTTTGTCAAAAGTGTTTCATCAATCTCACTTTCTCCTGTAAGTCTCTGTGTACTGTTTAGCTAAAACCAATAAATACATAAATGAAAAGAGATACATGCATATGAAAATGGCATATATGTGACCTTTAAAGACCTTTATTATGTAGCTCTATCACAATATAATTTCCATAGACAATTATAAACTTTATAATTCAAAAAGATCTAATGTGTTCAGTATTTCCAGACCATGATTCTCAAATAAGACATATTTTCCCCTTTTTTTTTTTGTTCAGTCATGTCCAGAACACACTAACCAGATGCACCTATAGTGGCAAAAGTATCAGCAGAGCAGCCTCTAAACGCCACAGTTTCTGCATGAAAATCCTTGTAAAGCACAACTGGCAGCCCCAAACCTTGGTTGGAGTTAAGACATGGAGAAGCAGGCAATGGCAAGTACGGAAAAAGAGGTATTTTACTTAAAATCCACAATCCATAAAGTGCTGTCAGAAGACAGGAAGAAGCAAAAAATCATAAGCAGGGCAAATTCAAGGGAAGAGTGCAAGTAATAGACAAAAGGTCACATACATATTTTAACAAAGCAGGCATAATTTTTTTTTAATGTAGCATAAGTCAAAATCTCAAAGCAAAAAATCAGCAAAATACTGAAAGGGAGCTTACATATTTTTGTGAAGGCAGGATAAACAATGAGTGAGCAAAGTGAATTTGCCAAAATCCACCTTTTATTTTATTTAACCCTGCCATCATTCGACTGCTGACTGGTTAATGTTGCACTGATAGACAGGTTTCTTTGCAAAAGAACACTAATCTATCTATCTATCTATCTATCTAATTGCTGAAATTTCAATAACGCTTAATCTGAGTGCCGGATGTATTTTATATCACTGATCAGCATCTGTAATTTAATTGAGGTTGTGAGGAAGTATAAGAATATAATTTTGTATTCTGCATTTCATTTATCATGGAGTTTGATTTAGCAGAGCTACACTTTTGTATGTTTTTATAGTGAACATCTCAGTAAATTTGAGAGCTGGAAGTGTGAGAATGCAGTATTGAATATCGTACTGGTGCTACAGCATATGACCTCTGAAGTTTGTATCAGTCTGTTCAATTGTTCCTGTTGGTTTGTTGTCCTTTTACATAACTGTGTTAAGCAGACTCATTGAAATAGAATAGGGAAGACACATAATTGACAGCTGCTGACCTTTTGAGATGGGACTTCCTGTTTCTGGTAAAAACATTTCCAGGTTGCCTCTATATATAGAAGGCTTTAGGCCTCAGT
Source organism: Erpetoichthys calabaricus (assembly GCF_900747795.2). Lineage (NCBI taxonomy): Eukaryota > Metazoa > Chordata > Cladistia > Polypteriformes > Polypteridae > Erpetoichthys > Erpetoichthys calabaricus. Next base: position 116,842,183 of record NC_041406.2, on the reverse strand, counting down.
TGGATCTCCATCTTGATTTCCCGTTACAAATTCTACCATCTTGACTGCACTTGCTAAAACTACCATAAATAAAATGTATTATTATTATTTTTATTTTTATTATTATTATTATTATTATTATTACCAGGGATAATGGACTTCCAGAATCCCCTTCACCACAGTTAGAAAGAACGGCATTTTCTGTGGTTCCTACCTGAAAAATAATTCATATCCACTGGTACACAAATTGGTGAGTCTGTTCTGTTATTTTTCTGCTTTATTTAGTTCAGGGTAGTGCCATCATATCTGACAATCTTTTTTCAGCCATTTTACTCCAAGATTTAGGCCGGCTTCAACATCTTCCAACATCTCCTCTGTTACCATTCCAGTCTGGATTTTGTCTGTGTTGAGATTAGGGTATTTTTTTTATCTATTGTTTGTAGTGGTTGTTTGAGGCAGTGTTTTTGTATGGATTGTGTACTGTGTTTTTAGCATTGGGAACAAGGGAGGACAGTTTTTTTGTGTATATAAATATTTTTTTGTTTTTATTATGTATTCGTTCACTGTATATATTTTGGGGCAGTTTCTGTTTTCTATGTTTATATATATTTCACTTTACTTTGCAATATAGTTGTCTCCACGTTTATATTTTGTGATTTACTCTCTATGCACTGCTAATTGGGGAACTGAAGGTGGGAAACTTTTGAGAGAAGTACAGGGTTGACTTGGACTAGTCCAAGCATTTTCTAGGCCTTGGGCCTGAACATGTAGCAGCCAGTTGGCCATTACAATATCTCAAAATGTGAACCTCAGTTCATAGATGTCAGCATGCCAATAGTTCAATGAATGTGCCTCACTCTGGGATAAGCCCCTTCATTATCATGGCCTCTCCACACCGTAATTTGTCATCACACTATTGAGTTTAAAGGAGTGTTCCACCCAAAATATGATATTTTTAAAACAATTTTCTTATCTCATGTAGTTTGTAGAGGTGGCTGAGAAAATTTTTTTAATTCATGTTTTTTGTTGAGAAATTAAATATTGAAAATCCCAGCACAGCAGTATTGATATGGGGGTCGACACTGGAGAATACCAAAAAACATCCATGGAAAAAAAAAAATCTCATGTTGCATTGTCCAATATCCATTTGTATGGTCAAAATGTGCCAGATATCTGCATTTTTTGCTAAACTATAATTAACTGGTACCTCCTAAAAGTTATGTATTAATTGTCAACAAGGAAGCTGTCATTCCTACAATGCTGTGCATTTGAACTGAAGATCTGCCTCTCCCTGTCATTTATTGGTGAAGAAACCTGTCTGTCATTCAAATGCACATGAAATTTGACATTATATATTTTTCTTGGCCACTACTATGCAGCAGAAGTGTGACAAAAACACTACTGCAGCTCCTTTATACCAACAGCAATATGCTACATAATGCCTCACTGTCACTGTGAATGCCATATCAGAAGTTCAGTTTCTTTTTTAATTTTCTTGCTTTTAAGTCATTCTGGTGTGTACTTTGACAATTGTGTGTGTGTGTGTGTGTGTATATATATATATATATATATATATATATATAGGGCGGCACGTGTCTGCGTGGGTTTCCTCCGGGCGCTCCGGTTTCCTCCTACAGTCCAAAGACATGCAGGTTAGGTGGATTGGCGATTCTAAATTGGCCCTAGTGTGTGCTTGGTGTGTGGGTGTGTTTGTGTGTGTCCTGCGGTGGGTTGGCACCCTGCCCAGGATTGGTTGCTGCCTTGTGCCCTGTGTTGGCTGGGATTGGCTCCAGCAGACCCCCGTGACCCTGTGTTCGGATTCAGCGGGTTGGAAAATGGATGAATGGATGGATGGATATATATATATATATATATATATATATATATATATATGTTTGTATATATTGTGGCAATCTGGGTAAATAATAACAAGAGCACTCGCAGCTGTCAGGGCCTCTTCAGTTTTATTTTAGTTAAATTGGTCCTATACAAAAATGGAGCAATCTCATTGACACTGGGAATCCTCTCACTCCCAGCACACACACGGAACACCCCAAAAACAAGAAAACACACCCCCCACAAGGTGTGTCCACCCCCTTTCAATTAGAAACCTCCCCTTCCAGTCCTCCCTTGCCCTCAGACAAGGCTAGAAAGCATTGCCTGCTTGTTACAATATGTACAGTATATACAGTATGTGTGTGTATATGCATGTATATGTATATATTGTGTAATATCGGGGGCATACAGCTCCCCAAACCTGGACACAGACAGGCACAGAGACAAAAGTCCAAGGCATCATACTTCCCACTACAGAGCATAGTACAAAAGTACCAGCAGTAATGCTTAGTTCCTTCTTTCTTTTTCCTCTTTCTCTCCCAGCAAGCTTTGTCCTCCACCTCCCGACTCTGACTCCCAGCGTGGAGTGAGGTGGTTCCTTTTATTCAGCATCTGGGAGTGCCCCAGGTGGTTCATCAGGATTACCTGGAATCACTTCCAGGTGTGGGAGAAGTCCATGATAGGGCTCTGCAGCTCCCCCTGGTGGCCCCCTCAGGGGACATCAGGGCTGCTCCAAACTCCATCTCTCAGCATGTGCTGCACGAAACCATGTTTCCACAGCTGCCCAGGAAGGCTGCCCTCTAGTGTTCCAGGGGAGGAACTGCCTCAGTTATCCTCTCTTCCCAGTCCTTCTATTTCATTAACATCCCGGCCAGGTAATGGCCGTGGCCGCCCAACACAATATATACGTATATATATATATATATATATATATATATATATATATATATATATATATATATATATATATATATATATATATATATATACAGTACTGTGCAAAAGTTTTAGGCAGGTGTGAAAAAATGCTGTAAACAAAGAATGCTTTCAAAAATGGAAGTGTTAATCATTTATTTTCATCAATCAACAAAATGCAGTGAATGAACAAAAGAGAAATCTAAATCAAATCAATATTTGGTGTGACCACCCTTTGCCTTCAAAACAGCATCAATTCTTCTAGGTACACTTGCACACAGTTTTTGAAGGAACTCGGCTGGTAGGTTGTTCAAAACATCTTGGAGAACTAACCACAGATTTTCTGTGGATGTAGGCTTCCTCACATCCATCTGTCTCTTGTGGAATGGAATTTAAAATCTATTGCTAGCTTCTGTATGAAAATCTACATGTTCTCTGTGTGGCTAGGTATTTTTATAACAGATAAAATAAGCGTGCTTGTTTAGAGTAAAAGCTGCAAGTGTGGAATGCAGCTCTTGGCTACTACCCGGCTTGTCTCAAGCAGTGTCTGGTTATCGTCCAATTAAGATGCCAAACGTATGACAAGTTTTCTGATAGGCTTAATTAAAAATATAGAAAAGATTAGAATTTCTGCTTTCTGTTGAAATCAACAAATTGTGTAAGAACATTCTGTGACCTTTGGATGAAACTGAGTTTATGTTTTTTCTAAACTGCTTCTTTTGAAGATCTCTGTTATAAAATTACAGTCCCCCCCTGAATTGTCCTTTGCAAGCTGACCAGGCTTTGTAACAGATCTCTGCTTTCCAAGAAGTCAAGAAATAAAAAGATTTCTGCTTATTTGAAAAGTGTTTGCCTGCTGTTGTCTCGACTTCGTCCACACTCTTCATGTAATCCCAAACACACTCGATGATGTTGAGATCAGGGCTCTGTGGGGGCCATACCATCACTTCCAGGACTTCTTGTTCTTCTTTACGCTGAAGATAGTTCTTAGTGACTTTGGCTGTATGTTTGGGGTCGTTGTCCTGCTGCAGAATAAATTTGGGGCCAATCATACGCCTCCCTGATTGTATTGCATGATGGATAAGTATCTGCCTGTATTTCTCAGCATTGAGAACACCATTAATCCTGACCAAATCTCCAACTCCATTTGCAGAAATGCAGCCCCAAACGTTCAAGGAACCTCCACAATGCTTCACTGTTGCCTGCAGACACTCATTATTGTACCTCTCTCCAGCCCTTCGACGAACAAACTCCTTCTGCTACAGCCAAATATTTCAAATTTTGACTCATCAGTCCAGAGCACCTGCTGCCATTTTTCTGCACCCCAGTTCCTATGTTTTCGTGCATACTTGAGTCGCTTGGCCTTGTTTCCACGTCGCAGGTATGGCTTTTTTGCTGCAACTTTTCCATGAAGACCACTTCTGGCCAGATTTCTCTGGACAGTAGATGGGTGTACCTGGGTCCCACTGGTTTCTGCCAGTTCTGAGCCGAGGGCACTGCTGGACATCTTCCAATTTCGAAGGGTAATAAGCTTGATGTGTCTTACATCTGCTGCACTAAGTTTCCTTGGCCGACCACTGCGTCTACGATCCTCAACGTTGCCCATTTCTTTGTGCTTCTTCAAAAGAGCTTGAACAGCACATCTTGAAACCCCAGTCTGCTTTGAAATCTTTGTCTGGGAGAGACCTTGCTGATGCAGTATAACTACCTTGTGTCTTGTTGCTGTGCTCAATCTTGCCATGGCATGAAACTGTCTTCCACAACCTCACCTTGGTAGCAGAGTTTGGCTGTTCCTCACCCAGTTTTAAGCCTCCTACACAGCTGTTTCTGTTTCAGTTAATGACTGTGTTTCAACCTACATGTGACATTGATGATCATTAGCACCTGTTTCGTATAATTGGTTGATCAGACACCTGACTATAATCCTACAAAATCCCTGACTTTGTGCAAGTGTACCTATAAGAATTGATGCTGGTTTGAAGGCAAAAGGTAGTAACACCAAATATTGATTTGATTTAGATTTTTCTTTTGTTCGCTCACTTTGCATTTTGTAAATTGATAACAATAAACAATCATTATGCTGTGGAAGTGTGTGGGTCCACTTCCCGGTTCCTCCCTGTGTGGATAGCGCTTTGAGTACTGAGAAAAGCGCTATATAAATGTAATGAATTATTATTATTATTATTTATACTGTATTTCTGAAAGCATTCTTTGTTTACAGCATTTTTTCACACCTGCATAAAAATTTTGCACAGTACTGTATATATATATATATATATATATATATATATATATATATATATATATATATGTATATATATATATATTGTGGGAAACAGCCCGGAAACAGACAGATGGACATCGTTTTAAACCCCAACACACGTTTATTTTACAAGTATTTACAAATATTACAGTGCACAACCCAGTGCCGCAGCACCAATCACCCCACAAGTCCAGGCCAACACACACTGCCTTTCGTCTCTTCAGGCTGCCTCTTTCCTCTCCCAAACCTTGTCCTTTTCCACCCGACTCCAGCCATCGAATGGAGGGAGGTGGCCCCTTTTATAGCCACCCGGATGTGCTCCAGGTGCTTCCTGGCAATCTTCCACCGGCACTCCCCAGTGTGGCAGAAGTGCCGGCTGCATCCCCGGAAGCACTCCGGGTGTCCCTGTTTCTCTTCCCCCCAGCACTGTGGCGGAAGTGCTGAGGTCCAAGGCTGCCAAGGCATCCGGGCTCACACTGGCGGTGACCACGGGCCCCTACAGGGTTGAGCTTCAAAGCTCTATACCCGTGGCCCCCAAAGCAACCAGGACGGTCGCCCCCTTATGGTCTGGAGGAGGCGCAAGCCCTCCTCCGGTCCTCCTGGGTGTCCCGGCTGGGTACCACCCCCAGCCGCATGCCACAATATATATTCATTGTATTCGTAGTCTGAGTCTCGACGACCTGAATTGTGTGGGTGGTTACCTACCAGGTAACGCTTGTGGTTGGTCTACCATTCGACAAACATTTGCCACGGTGCCCTCTTTCAGTTGCGAGAAGCAGATCATGGAATGTTGCATACTGTCTATATATATATATATATATATATATATATATATATATATATATATATATATATATTTATATATACATACTGTATATACATATATGTATATATATACAGTAATGCCTCCTCCATCGCGGGGGTTGCGTTCCAGAAAGGTGAAAATCCGTGAAGTAGAAACCATATGTTTATATGGTTATTTTTATATTATCATGCTTGGGTCACAGATTTGCACAGAAACGCAGGAAGTTGTAGAGAGACAGGAACTTTATTCAAACACTGCAAACAAACATTTGTCTCTTTTTCAAAAGTTTAAACTGTGCTCCATGACAGGACAGAGATGACAGTTCCGTCTCACAATTAAAAGAATGCAAACATATCTTCCTCTTCAAAGGAGTGCGCATCAGAGAGAGAGAGAGAGAGAGAGAACAAAGCAAACAGTTAAAAATCAATAGGGCTGTTTGGCTTTTAAGTATGTGAAGCACCGCGGCACAAAGCTGTTGAAGGCAGCAGCTCACACCCCCTCTGTCAGGAGCAGAGAAAAACAAACAATCAAAAATCAATACGTGACCTTCGAGCTTTTAAGTATGCGAAGCACCGTGCAGCATGTAGCTTCACGAAGCAGCTGCACAGAAGGGAGCAATGTGAAGATAACCTTTCAGCATTTTTAGACGAGCGTCCATATCGTCTAGGTGTGTGAACAGCCCCCCTGCTCAATCCCCCTACGTCAGGATCAGAGAATGTCAGCGCAAGAGAGAGAGAAAGAAAAGTAAGTTGGGTAGCTTCTCAGCCATCTGCCAATAGCGTCCCTTGTATGAAATCAACTGGGCAAACCAACTGAGGAAGCATGTACCAGAAATTAAAAGACCCATTGTCCGCAGAAATCCGCGAACCAGCAAAAAATCTGCGATATATATTTAAATATGCTTACATATAAAATCCGTGATAGAGTGAAGCCGCGAAAGGCGAAGCGCGATATAGCGAGGGATTACTGTATGTATATACAGTATGTATATACAGTATATATGTATATACAGTATGTATATAAATATGTATATATAGTATGTATGTATATATATATATGTATATACAGTATGTATATATGTACATGTATATACAGTATGTATATATGTACATGTATATACAGTTTGTATATATGTACATGTATATACAGTTTGTATATATGTATATATATATGTATATACAGTATGTATATATGTATATATATATGTATATACAGTATGTATATATGTATATATATATATGTATATACAGTATGTATATATGTATATATATGTATATACAGTATGTATATATGTATATATATATGTATATACATTATGTATATATATATATATACATATATACATACTGTATATACATATATGTATATATACTGTATATATGTATAGACAATATGTATATATACTGTATATATGTATATACAGTGTGTATATATGTATATATGTATATACAATATGTATATATACTGTATATATGTATATACAGTGTGTATATATGTATATACAGTATGTATATATATATGTATATGTATATACAGTATGTATATATGTATATATACAGTGAGGAACATAAGTATTTGTACACCCTGCGATTTTGCAAGTTCTCCCACTTAGAAATCATGGAGGGGTCTGAAATTCACATTGTAGGTGCATTCCCACTGTGAGAGACAGAATGTAAAAAAAAAATTCAGGAAATCACATTGTATGATTTGTACAGAATTTATTTGTATTGCACTGCTGCACATACAAGCCTCCATGGGGATCTCACCTTTTGAATTAATATACGGGCGACAACCCCGGGGTATTTCGGATATTTTAAAAGAAGGTTAGGGAGAAAAGGCACTTCCCTCTACAAATATTGCGCAGTTACACAATAGATTCAAAAAAATTAGACCTATATTAAAAACACATATGGAAAAGGCTCAAGCAGCGCAGGGCCATCGGTATGATCTTGGTACATCTCTATGGGAGTTCCACCCCGGAGATAGGTTCCCATCTCCCACCATAAATTATTGGCCCATTGGCATGGCCCCTACGAAGTTAATGAGAGGAGGGGACTCGTCGACTATTTGTTGAAGCAACCAAATCGTCGACTGAGTGAACGGGTGTATCACCTGTTCCTTCTTTGCTCACACATCAGACCTTAATTTCAGACCTAATTTGACTGCTAAACAGCGACGGGAGCTGGAAACAGTTATCCTGTCGGTTCCCGAGGTAGTGAGTGAGAAACCAGGACGAACCTCACTGATTGAGCATGACATTGTAACTGAACCAGGGGTTGTCATACGAGAAGGTACCCAATGCCGCAAGTGGACGACCTCCTCAAGCGACTGGGACAGGCTGAATATTTGACCACACTTGACATGACAAAGGGGTACTGGCAGGTTCCTTTAACGGACTCCACGAAGGGTAAAACTGCGTTTAGCACCCCTAGCGGTCACTGGCAGTATTGTGTCCTTCCATTCGGATTACATGGGGCACCTGCAACCTTCCAACGTCTGGTGGACAAAGTGCTCCATCCTCATTACTCCCATAGTGCTGCCTATCTGGATGATGTAGTCATCCATGAGTCCTATGAACCTTTGAATTACTTAGCACACTCAGTCAAGAGCACTGTTGGGAAAAGTTATATTTAAAAGTAATTTTGCTACATTACTCCTTGCTTAAAAAAAACCTAAATGTTCCATAGTTACTTACCATAAAGTGCATTATAAACAGTGTGTTACTTTTGCATTATTTTTTCTTCTTTTGTATTAAAAAAACATTTCACTGGCCAGCTTTTGTTATTAAATCCTAAATCCCATATACAGTATGAACTTTTATGAAACAGACCAGTAATACAACCAAATATGACAATTCCCTTGTATTTTAAAAATGATTAATCCTTTCTGTGCAGTTTTTTAACCCCAAAGCAAGCCCCCGAAGATATGAGACACAGGTATGAACAGTGGTCGCTGCTCCACCAGATCACACTATTCCAACATATCAAAGGCAAATAACTGGATGAAAACTAAACTGTCAGTGCAGCACACATTTTTTCTGCGCGTAGGTCCACCACATTTGCTTTTTGTACTGTTTTGATAATCATTCGCTCCCTGTGACCCCAAACTGGGCCAATTAAATTCACCTCTCAGCACATGCAGGTTTAAATGTATACCTTTCACTTTTGTTCAGTTCTTTTCACTTGATTGCATGCTACATAGGTGATTAACTTGTTCCTTGCGAGCCATCACTAGATGGCTCCAGCACATGTGTGTATAATGTTAAATGTGTTAATTCTGCAAAGTACAGCAGTATTTTTTTTGGAGTGTTAGGATAGCTTTAGTAGTAATACAGTAACACATTAGCTTTTTTAAGTAATGCAGATATTTTTACTTCAACAAAATAAGTATTGTATTAAGTAATCTTATCACATATTGCACATTACTTTTAATGCATTTCCCCAAGACTAGAAGAGCACTAGATAAAAATTTGAATAGAGCTGAATATGACAGACCATTCACTCATGAGTATTTGCTGTTCACTAAGGGTTTAAAGGGAGCCTAGTTCTTCTAGAATCCAATGGATGCAAGTAAGAAACAAGCCTGAAGGAAGCACCAGTGCATTCATTGCATGTGCGTTGACAGCAGGCCAATTACAGTCGACATCCAGCTTAGCAGCATGTCTTTGGACTGTGGCTGGATAATCAGCATCTCCAGTGGAACTCTCAAAATGACTCAGATTTCAAATAGGAACGTGTGGCAGCCAATTCCAATACCTTTGAGCAATCACTGCCAAATATGTTTAAGGTGACACTTGTTTCTTTTTAATGTTGGTTGCATCTAGTTAATTAAAAAGAGAAAATATAAACTGTATTGTATTTTAGCAGTAAATTAGTTTTTTGGCCCAAGGCACTGTAGGTTGATTTACTTTCTTCACACATTTGTTTTTACCAATAACTGACACTTTTATATAATAATCTGTAATGTTGCTAATGTTTAAAAAAAGTATTTATTCATGCAAAATTACTGATCTGTAAAGAGATATGGGATATCTAAAAATAATATGTATTAAAAACAATACACAATGGAAAAATGGTAATTTCGAAACATTCTCAGTTATGTTGATCTTGCTCTGAATATTATTTATAGCATTATACATTGTAATACAGAAAACATAAATCATAATAGAATTGTTTGTGACTCGAGTTACAGCGACACGCATTGGCAACAGGTGCTTGCAGAAACATACTACAACATCTGGCAATGGGGTACAAGACAGAATGGCAAAATATCTTGAATAAAATGGGCATTATCACTATTTTTCCCATCTTTTTTCCCTTTTTTAAATTACTGTGAGACCAGTCATTTTATAGCTTGAAATTATTGCCAATTCTCAATGGCCTTAGTGTGCTTTTCAAAATGCAATTCAAACATCATAGAGGTTAAAAGTATGTGGAGATGAATGAATGAAAAATGAATGCGCCAAAACAAAATTATTTTGAAACAGATTTGTAGATCTGGCTAGCTTTCAGTCTTTTATGTTACAAGTAATCTCATCTTTTGATGTTGAGTTGGCTGCTCTACCAAGAGAATGTCATTTTTATTTATTTCATCAGACTTGGTCTGAAATCTGGCGTCAGTCCTTGTAAAAAGGTCAATACCACCTTTGAATTACTAAATTGATAGAGGAGAACATGGTCTCATCACTTAAGGTTTTTTAAGATTATGTAAGGGATTGGAAATACCACCATTGGAATTAAAATGTGCAACAGAAAACAGCCATTAGGCAAAAATCAAAAAAGGCATGAAAGACATCTGAAAAGGTAAAATCTAAACTTGTCATCAAAATGACAAAAATAAACCATCAGTTAAACAGACAGGGCCAAACACAATGTGTACTTCTACTAGTCTAATGTGATTTTACCAGGAAATTGGAGAAATGTGCCGCAGGTTGGTTTAACAGATGAAGTGTCATGAAATTTGAGGTGAACAGAAAAGAAGAAAAGACGTGGTTTATTGTCACTTAGATGGTATGGTAGTCATCCTTGACGACTGTGACATGTTTCACTTGACTGCATCAATTATAGCACTTACTTGTAGCATTTTTGGTGGATGGAGAGCATATATCAATGTCAATTTCCCGTTGGGATTAATAAAGTATCTATCTATCTATCTATCTATCTATCTATCTATCTATCTATCTATCTATCTATCTATCTATCTATCTATCTATCTATCTATCTATCTATCTATCTATCTATCTATCTATCTATCTATCTATCTATCTATCTATCTATCTATCTATCTATCTATCTATCTATCTATCTATCTATCTCATGGCCTTAGGCACTTTAGTATTCATCCAGGTTTCAGTTTTCAGGGTGGAAAAATGCTACTTTATCTTAATAGTTTATTATTTTATGCTATGACATTACAGTTAGGTCCATAAATATTTGGACAGAGACAACTTTTTTCTAATTTTGGTTCTGTACATTACCACAATGAATTTTAAATGAAACAACTCAGATGCAGTTGAAGTGCAGACTTTCAGCTTTAATTCAGTGGGGTGAACAAAACGATTGCATAAAAATGTAAGGCAGCTAAAGCATTTTTTTAACACAATCCCTTCATTTCAAGAGCTCAAAAGTAATTGGACAAATTAAATAACTGGAAATAAAATGTTCATTTCTAATACTTGGTTGAAAACCCTTTGCTGGCAATGACAGCCTGAAGTCTTGAACTCATGGACATCACCAGGTGCTGGGTTTCTGCCAGGCCTTTACTGCAGCGACTTTCAGTTGCTGTTTGTTTGTGGGCCTTTCTGTCTGAAGTTTAGTCTTCAACAAGTGAAATGCATGCTCAATTGGGTTAAGATCAGGTTACTGACTTGGCCATTCAAGAATTTTCCACTTCTTTGCTTTAATAAACTCCTGGGTTGCTTTGGCTGTATGTTTTGGGTCATTGTCCATCCGTATCATGAAACGCCGCCCAATCAATTTGACTGCATTTAGCTGGATTTGAGCAGACAGTATGTCTCTGAACACCCCAGAATTAATTCGGCTGCTTCTGTCCTGTGTCACATCATCAATAAACACTAGTGTGCCAGTACCACTGGCAGCCATGCACGCCCAAGCCATCACACTGCCTCCACCGTGTTTTACAGATGATGTGGTATGCTTTGGATAATGAGCTGTTCCACGCCTTCTCCATACTTTTCTCTTGCCATCATTCTGATAGAGGTTGATTTTGGTTTCATCTGTCCAAAGAATGTTTTTCCAGAACTGTGCTGGCTTTTTTAGATGTTCTTTAGCAAAGTCCAATTTAGCCTTTCTATTCTTGAGGCTTATGAGTGGCTTGCACCTTGCAGTGCACCCTCTGTATTTACTTTCATGCAGTCTTCTCTTTATGGTAGACTTGGATATTGATACGCCTACCCCCTGGAGAGTGGTGCTCACTTGGTTGGCTGTTGTGAAGGGGTTTCTCTTCACCATGGAAATGATTCTGCAATCATCCACCACTGTTGTCTTCCATGGACGTCCAGGTTTTTTTGCGTTGCTGAGTTCACCAGTGCTTGCTTTCTTTCTCAGGATGTACCAAACTGTAGATTTTGCCACTTGCACTATTGTAGCAATTTCTCAGATGGGTTTTTTCTGTTTTCGCAGCTTAAGGATGGCTTCTTTCACCTGCATGCAGAGCTCCTTTGACTGCATGTTATCTGTTCACAGCAAAATCTTCCACATGCAAGCACCACACCTCAAATCAACTCCAGGCCTTTTATCTGCTTAATTGATAATAACATAATGACGGACTTGCCCACACCTGCCCATGAAATAGCCTTTGAGTCAATTGTCCAATTACTTTTGAGCCCCTGAAATGAAGGGATTGTGTTAAAAAAAATGCTTTAGTTGCCTCACATTTTTATGCAATTCTTCTGTTCACCCCACTGAATTAAAGCTGAAAGTCTGCACTTCAACTGCATCTGAGTTGTTTCATTTAAAATTCATTGTGGTAATGTACAAAACCAAAATTAGAAAAAAGTTGTCTCTGTCCAAATATTTATGGACCTAACTGTATATCAGTGATACAACCACAAGATCTGCTTCAGTGGAAAGTGGGTGGTGTCAATACAGGAAAACAGGAGCAGAATTTAAAAAGGGGGCTGCTATCTTTAAATCAGAACTGGGCCCAGGCTTTGAAAGCCTGATGCTTTTTTTCTGGGCTGAGTGCTGTGAACATGTCCGTTAGAACTCAGCTTTTAATAATAAAAAAGATTAATTTAAAATTGACAATATAACTGACCTAATCAGTTTTCTTGTACATGAGACTGAAAAATGAAATGTCTATTATTAACTGCTGCTCAGTTCAAGGAGACCGGGATTGACTTCTGACCAGAGGTCAGATAAATAAAACTTGCTTACACACAAAAAGAGCCTCAGAATGTACATATGTAATTTTCAATATAAAAGTCAGGATTTAACTTGATGGGAGAACATCTGTATATTTACAGCGGCTCCAACCCATCCATATGCAACATTTCGGATGATGACACCCTTCATCAAGGAAGGAAATGCAGCCAAATTAGCTAAAATGAATCACATTCATAATACTTTATGTCACTGAGCCATTGTTATAATGTGCATTGGCATGACAAACATATTAAATCTCAAAAGTGATGAATATGAAATACAACCTTATAGTTCTCATTAAAAGAGGACTAATGCTGCATATTTGCACTGAACAACTTTGTTATTTTGTCTTTTTATATACAGTAGGCTTCCTGTTGTCACTTCTCAGAACTAGAAACCAATGCAATCACTTGTTAATAACTGCATTAAAACAACACAAGGGTGAATCACTCCCTACATATGGAAAGCTATCAATCTCATGCCCTACAGTCTATTTTTAGGCAAATGGGTTGACACAACATGGTTTGATTGGCACTGCTTGAAGACTATGCAAATGGTTAGATTCAATGGTTATCTTTTAGGGACTGGCATGATTTTTTTTTATCCTTCATAATGACTGGCTTTTGAGGCAATTTAAGCTTTCAAAATTCATTCCCTTGGAACTATGTCCTGAGGTAGGCCTAGCATTTCAAAGACAAACTATCAAACATCAGGCTATACGTGTTCATATCTAGGTTTTAACAGTTGGCTTTCTGCCAACCAGTTGGAACTGAACAGATCAGGAAAATGTCAGCCAAGCTTCAGCTACATCATGCTCACTGTGCTGGAAGCCATAAACTAACTGACTGAGGCACTACATTCAGTTCTGTATAGTGTGGGTGTACAGGCCTATGTTAAAAAGGGTTTGGTTTTCCTAACATAACTGGGACAATTGACTGCACTCATATTGCAATAAGGGCACCTTTGAGAGAATGATGCTGCTTTAGTTAAGTATAAGCAGTGACATTCCTTTAATGCACAAGTCATCTGTGTTGCCAAGATGAGACTGACAAATGTTGTGGCCTGAGTCCTCATGTATAAATGGTGCGTATGCAACATTTTTACCCGTTTCCACACTCACTTCGCGATGTATAAAAAATAAACTTGGCATACAGATGAGATGACTCAGGAGCCGCCGCAAGTGGCAGTCTTTCCAGCAGCTCCGTGTATGACTTTATCTTTTTACCTTTTTTCTGTATTTTTCTCTATTTCAATGTCAACTCCTACCACTTTCTTTTATGTGGACTAGTTCCCTGGACACTTTTTACACTTTTTTACTACTCTTTACTACTTGGAAATAGATTTTTACACGCCGAGACTCGTCTATTCAAGTAGTCAACTTCAAGCGCTGAGAACAAATGCCCGAGCCGGTGTGGTCCCCTATGTACCTGACGAGGTAAGAAGGTCGTATTGTGGCAGCAGAGCCGGCGCTAAGATAAAAGCCAAGCGTCTAGAGAGAAAGTGGCGGTACAAACCTTCGGTGCCTTCCGTGATCCTGGGAAATGTGAACACGCTCAACGAACTGGCTGCGCTGGTGAAAAATGTTAGGACCTACAGAGAATGTAGTTTGTTGTGTTTTACTGAAATATGGCTAACAACTAACATCCCAGATGCTAACGTGGAGCTACCCGGGTTTAGCACAGTTAGAGCGGACAGAGACGCAAGTACCTGCGAGAAGAACAAAAGAGGTGGACTTGCACTCTATGTCAATACAAGATGGTACAACTCTGAACATGTAGACCTGTGCGTTGGAGCTAGGGACTCCTCTACAGCAGGGGTCCCCAACCCCCGGTCCGCGGCCCACTACCGGGCCGCAGCCGTCTGACAGCCGGGCCGCGAGAGAACTGCCGGCAACGGAGACTCACCCAGACTTTTCAGAACACTTGTCGGGCGGGGCTTTGCAGCGCCGCAGAGAGAGGAGAGAGACCGAGGTGAGAGAGTATTACAACAGTTATTTTTATGGTCCCGACAGTTTCCCATATAGATAGATAGATAGATAGATACTTTATTAATCCCAATGGGAAATTCACATTCTTCAGCAGCAGCATACTGATACAATAAATAATATTAAATTAAAGAATGATAATAATACAGGTGAAAAAAAAAAAAAAAAAAAAAAAAAAAAAAAAAATATGACACGAGTCTATAGAAATCGCGTTACTACGAAGTACATTCAGCAGATGCTTTCATTACAACGAAGTGACCTTGACATGCCTGAATGAATCATCCACAGAGCAGTTAGATCTGTGGTCGCAGCTCAGTCGTACACGTTTGCACAACGATCCCCAAACAGAAACATTGTAAAAAAAAAAAATCTCTTTCTTCGAACTTTCCTTGTACTGTTTTTTTTTTTTTTGCTGTTTTTGTTTTCTGTGGTTTTCAGTGATACCTTTTGCTTATTGCTTGTCAACATTTGAAAAACATCCATTGGAATTTAACTCATTGTCACCCTCCTATAGAAACATCAGACACAAAAAAAAAAAGATAGCAGTGTTAATGTTTGTGATGTGCAATCTGTTGGAATGGCAAATGCAAAGCATATATCTTTGTTATATGCAAAAAAGAAGAAAAATTTCAGGTTGCAAACGTATGCAAACTGCTTAATAACTTAATAATAATAGAAATGTTATGTAAATTGTGTATAAAACTGCACCCCCTCCCCCCCCATAAAAAACCGGTCCGTGGAAAAATTTGCATCTAATAAAGTGGTCCTTGCTGTCAAAAAGGTTGGGGACCACTGCTCTACAGCACATCTTCAACCTGAGCCTGGAACAGGGGAGAGTCCTGAGGCTTTGGAAAACATCTTGCATCACCCCCGTCCCAAAGATATCATGTCCTAGTGAGCTGAACGACTTCCGGCCTGTTGCTGTGACATCACATGTGATGAAGACCATGGAGCGGCTGCTGCTTCACCACCTAAGGCCACAAGTCCACCATGCCCTCGACCCTCTGCAGTTCGCATACCAGGAGAAGGTGGGAGCGGAGGATGCGATCATGCTACACCGATCCCTCTCCCACTTGGACAAAGGCAGTGGTGCTGTAAGAATTATGTTTCTAGACTTCTCTAGCGCCTTCAACACAATCCAACCTATGCTCCTTAGGGACAAGCTGACAGAGATGGGAGTAGATTCATACCTGGTGGCATGGATCGTGGACTATCTTACAGACAGACCTCAGTATGTGCATCTTGGGAACTGCTGGTCTGACATTGTGGTCAGCAACACAGGAGCACCGCAGGGGACTGTACTTTCTCCGGTCCTGTTCAGCCTATATACATCGGACTTCCATTACAACTCGGAGTCCTGCCACGTGTAAAAGTTCGCTGATGACACTGCTATCATGGGCTGCATCAGAAATGGGCTGGAGGAGGAGTATAGGGACCTAATCAATGACTTTGTTAAATTGTGCAACTCAAACCACCTACAACTGAACACCAGCAAAACCAAGGAGCTGGTGGTGGATTTTAGGAGGACCAGGCCCCTCATGGTCCCCGTGATTATCAGAGGTGACTGTGTGCAGAGGGTGCAAACCTGTAAATACCTGGGAGTGCAGCTGGATGATAAATTGGACTGGACTGCCAATACTGATGCTCTGAATAAGAAAGGACAGAGCTGACTATACTTCTTTAGAAGGCTGGTGTCCTTCAACATCTGCAATAAGATGCTGCAGATGTTCTATTTAAGGGTTGTGGCGAACGCCCTCTTCTACGCAGTGGTGTGCTGGGGAAGCAGCATAAAGAAGAGGGACGCCTCACGCCTGGACAAACTGGTGAGGAAGGCAGGCTCTATTGTAGGCACGGAGCTGGACAGTATGACATCCGTGGCAGAGTGACGGGCACTGAGCAGGCTCCTATCAATAATGGAGAATCCACTTCATCCACTGAACAGTATCATCTCCAGACAGAAAAGCAGCATAGACATAGTACATTTTTCCTTGCCTTCACTTGGTATTTGCTGAAATTCTATTTTGCCATGCTTTTGCCATTTTCTTTTAACCGAACACTGAACGGAAAGTGCTATTTATATTGATTTGCATATTAAAATATGCAGAATTATGGGAGGAGTCAGGGTGGGGCGGCAGGTGTATGTATGAGCTTTACTTTTCACGCTGACCAGGATTTACGTAGTGGAAGTGTGTGGAAATTGACTTACACACGGTTTTTGTGTATCTGAATTTTTTTGTGCATACACACATTTCCAATTTTGTCCATTCGCCATGTTTTAGTGTGAATTCTACATACAGCATAATGCATGATGCCCCTGGTATCACGGTTTGGATTATTTCCTCTCAAACACAGAATCATCAATAGTCATAAATGAGGATGAGTTATGCAATGAGGACACATACCACAGCAAAGTGATTTGTTCTTTTACATTGCAGTGCAATCTTCAATAAATAAATCCATAGAACAGGTGAATTTTTGTTGGAGGTTAGAAGTCCATAAATAACAGTAAATAAATCCATTAAAACCAGGTTAAAATCCTGACAGTAGCCTTTCATTAAAATAATCACATGCCTCAGTGCTTCTTTCTCACATAGACATTTCCTCTGCAGCCAGAGAAGATGTCCTCGCAACAGGCACAGTCAACCAACTCAAAACTCGGCCTGCGTGTCAGTGGGGTGCCGCACTGAGCCTTGCTCCATCTCCCATCTGTTACGACTGTGCAGACTTAAGGCAGAAGCACACTCAGAGCATTGTTACCTGGTACATTCAGCAGGCATGGCCCCTTTTATCTCCATTGAGCATCGGCCCCACGTTCCTCTTATGGGGACTCACTTCCTCAACTGCCCTCCTCCACTCTTTACATGGGTGTTTCCTGATCCTGTCTTCTTTTTGTCTTCTGCTTTAACTTCTGTGTCCCGGGTTTCTTTTTTGTTCTTCACCTGTTTCTTGCCCAGGCTCCGTTTTTTAATCCCTCCTTTGGTGTGGTGCCACAGTTATGATCCGCAGGAAGCCAATGAGACAATTAGAATTAATCATGCACTCACTCATATGTAAACATGATCAGCCCCAATCTCCCCATTAAACATCCCAAGGCCACATGGAACCTGAGCTGCAGAATTTTTAATTGGTTATTTAAAAAACTGTGCATCTCGACACCTGTGTCAACCCATGTTTTATATATTCTGAGGCAAAGTAGCATTGAAATACAACTTGCAAATGGTTTTGTACCAAATGGCTGGGTTTATTGTAAAGTAACAATCTGATCCCTGAATTTTTCATATGGACTACACAATTCATTGTAGCAGCAATTATGTCATTAAATGTGCCAGGTGAAAGAAGCTACCTGCTCAGACACTGGTGTCTTATGCCTTTCTCCAACCCCTAGAGCACAGTGGGGAGGCACTACAATGTCGCGTACACTCTCGGCTTGCTCCGTAGTGGAGCTCACCATAGGACTCTTCAAATGCAGATGGCAGTGTCTGGATGCAGGAGGCTGCACTTCCAGCCAATGAAGGTCTGCAGCAATGTGACATCATATGTATGAAGTTGATTAGCATAGTCCATATACAGTATGATTGTTTCAGGGTGGAAGCTGGGCAGTGTTTGAGACATGTTCAAATACAGGAAGACTAATTTATAAAAGATAAATTGTGTACAAATGTGTATACACCAGGGTTTATAAAGCTATTTTTTCTTTTGGTGCATGCATACTTTTATGCTTAAATTTATGCAATGTTTTATAAATGAGACCCCCAGTTCACTATGTGGATATTGTGTGTCCGACCTATGTTTCTCTTTATTTTTCTCTTGAGTATTGTGGCTCCTTCTCCCTACAGCCCAGAGACTGAATTAAAAGCGATGTAAAACTAAAAGGATGGATGGATTAATAAATATTATTAGTATAAAAATATAACTTTACTAAGCCCACTTAATCCATTTCAACTTCACATTATACTTATAATATTAAACCCCAATTCAAGGTCACAATACTACTATTATTATTTATGACAGTATAGTTGGCACTTTTTCTTCAGCTTTATAAGGGACACATCATTTCCTGGCCCAGTGTTGCCTGTGTGGAATTTGTATGTTCTCCTCTGTCTATATTCATTCTCTCGATGTATTGTAGTTTCTTCCAATACCCAAAAAATATGCATATTAAGTTAATATGTGGTTCTAAGTTGGCTTGGTACGAGTCTGAATCGCAGTGGATTGGTGTCTAGTCCAGGTAGGGTTCCTACCTTTTGCCCGGTGCTGATAGAAGGGGCCCTGTCACCCTGTGATTCTAACATTTGATTAGGCAGTTTCTATTATTATTATTATTATTATTATTATTATTATTATTATTATTATTATTATTATTATTATTATTATTGATGATGATGATAATATATTGGAAGTGAATAGCTTACCTATATACCTGTTCTAATAATCTATTAAGCAATAAAATTGGATGTCATAAGATTAGCCTAATGGATGACTGATGATTGATTTTGCAACAATATTAATTCATACCAGAAATTCTCCAATTACTTGTCTTATTCCACCAGCATCTTTTGAACTGCTATAATCTTTTTTTTTTCCTTTTTGTAACAGAAAGGTTTTTGAATTCCCAGAGAGACCAACCTTCTGGTTTTCTGTTTTCCCTCCTTAACATCCTAATGCGTTTTTTATTTAGTTATAAATTTGTTTATTCACGAAAGCTGTTAATGAATTATTTACTAAGATAGATGATAGTTTTCACCCTATGGAAATATGAAATGAATTACAATAAATTAGACATGACACTGGTTGTCCACAATCATTTCTTTTAAATGGGCTTCATCCCCACATCTTCACAATGTAAATATTCCCAATGGGAAGGTCAAAAAGCCCATCATTGAAGCATTGCCTCCCCCCTCACTGAAGCATAGCCTCCCCCTTCTACTCTGCAGCTTCATACCTTTGAGAAACTGTCAAGCTGTGTTTCAATGTGTTGAGCACAGGATTTGCCATTTTGTGCCTTGTGTATGTGAACAAATCGATGAGGTGCAGCCCTGAAGTCTGATGATTATACTTTAAATTCCTAAAGCAGCACTCAATGACGGTGTGACCCCAGGAGTAGAGTTGTTTGCATATGAGCTTAAACAATTTGTCAAGCCATCAAAGCAATGCTTGTAAAGGATAAGAGCCAGGCACTTGACTGAAGGGGAAAACTGTACCGAGAAAGTCTGTCCTGTTAACACAACTCTTTTTGATTTCACAAATAACAAGTTATAATCCATTTTTAATGCATTTGCAAAGCAAATATAAGCAGAGCTTACCAAAAGTTTAGCATGGGGGAAAAGTTAGTTTCTGAACATTCAGTATTACGAAATGTTAACAAAAGTAGAATAATTCAGATTGTAAAGGGAGCAGTAAAATAGCAAGGTGTTAACGGTTACATTTTACAGAGCTATTTAATAAGCTAGTTTTGACAAATGCAGAATATTCTTTCAGACAGAGCTCACTCAACTACAGCAGCCATACCACATGCACTTCAGAAGAAGTCATCCACCTGAATCTAAGCATGTTTGGGCCCGGCCAGTATTTGGATTAGAGACCACCCATGCCAGCAGGGGGCACATACTCTGAGGTCTGATTGTGGCTGCCAATGCTTCAGTGCAGTGATAGGGACACTGTGCTGTAAAAATGGCACAGTGCCCTCAGATGAGACATAAAATTGAGGTACTGATTCTCTGTGGTCATTGAAGATCCCTGTGTATCCTTTGTAAATAGTACGTTGTATCCCAATGTCCTGGCTAAATTTCCCACAATGGACTGGTCATTATAGCCCCCTAATCATCCCCTATCTGTAATTGGCTAGCTATCTCTCACCCCTTCAACGCCTAACAATTAATGTGTGGTGAGCATACTGGCGGAAAATTGCTGCCATCACATCATCCGGATGGATGCTGTATATTAGTGGTGGTCGAAGTGCCCCTGCACTCACTGGGTAAAGCGCTTTGACTAGCAAGAAAAGTGCTATATAAATGCCGTGGCACCCGGCCGGGATGCCCAGGAGGATCGGAGGAGGGCTTGTGCCTCCTCCAGACCACGAGGGGGTGACTGCCCTGGTTCCTTTGGGGGCCACGGGCACAGAGCTTGGAAGCTCTACCCTGTAGGGGCCTGTGGCCACCGCCAGGGGGGGCGCTCCAATGACTTGGGGACCCTGGACCCCTGCGCTTCCACCACACCTGGAAGTGCTGGGGGGAAGAAAAGAGGGGACACCCGGAGTGCTTACGGGTATGCAGCTGGCACTTCCACCACACTGGGTAGTGCCGGTGGAAGATTGCCGGGGAGCACCTGGAGCACATCCGGGTGTGTATAAAAGGGGCTGCCTCCCTTCAGATGGAGACAAGAGTCGGGTGGAAGTTGGAGGTGAAGGAGGTGGCTTGAAAAGAGAAAAGGCATTGTTGTGTGGCCAGGACTTTGGGGTCTTTGGGATTTCTGAGCACAATAACTTTGTAAATATGTATAATAAATGTGTGTTGGGTGACATGAGCGTGTCTGCCTGTCTGTGTCCGGGCCAGTCTCCACAATGCATTATTATTATTACATTCACAATTCTAGTTGTTGTCATTATATTACAGGTTATAAGGAAACAAAACAACAGGTTAAAATCCTCCTTTATCTCAATTGTGATTAATCATCTAAGTAAGTTTCACGTTAAACATCCACCAGCTAAACTCATGCCTGATCACTTATCATTCCCATCAATCATTAGTCAAGTCTTAATGTACTTATAATATTTATATGTAATAGTGATCTGATGTTAGACCATAAATATTCTGTTCACTACTTAATGTTTGGTGGCTCACTTCTCTTGCCCATGTTTTTAATGTAATATTATGGTCTCTATGTAAATCTGCTGACAAACTGAATTTTCCTCTTGGGACAGCAAACTCCAATTCAATTCAATTGAATTGTAATTACAATGCAGAAATGCAAGAATCTACAGGGTACAGCCTGGATATTTTAGTGCCCCAAAATCCTAGAGAACCTTCTCCTGCACCATACTATGACTGGGGGATAAGCCTTTGCCTCAGGTTTCAAAAACCAAAAGACATTTAAAATAAATCATCAATTTTGTTTTTATTATTTTAATACCTGCTACACTGTGCGGGCCATAGGCCGCTGACAATGTGTCTCCAAGCTTCATGATATTGGGCTAGTCGCTTATGCTGTCCCTGAGTATCCATTCTCATGAAGTCTGTCTTCAGGTGTTTCTTGGTCAGCCCTTGCTTTGCTTCCCCTGGTGATTCCACGTAAGGGCTTGTTTGGTAGTACTAGAACCTGTTTTTCACAAGGTGTGGCCTGTCCATCACCAGACTTATTGGAGGATCTCAATTTTTGCTGGCTCTTGTCTGGCTTGCTACCAGAGTTCTAGGTTACTAATGGTGTCAGGGAAACTAATTTGGAGGATCTGTCTCAGACAGGAATTGATGAACAGAGTGGAAAGGATTGTCTCTATACCAAAGAAAAGGACTAACTTTACATTAGTGTTAAACACCCTGATGTTAGTCACTATGGACAGGCTCCCGGAGACCCAGATGTTCTTTAGTTGCAGGTAAACTGCCCTCGCCTTGCCATTTCTGGCCTTAACATTGGCATCTGTCCCACTCTTCTTGCAAGTGACGCCACCAAGGTAGGTGAAGCTCTTCACCTCTTCCAGTGCTTTACCTCTCAGCATAATGGAGGACATGTTGGCAAAATTAACCTTGAGGACCTTGTTCTTCCCTCTGTGTAAGTTGAAGCCCAGGGATATTGTAACAATGCTGGTCTTTTCTTGCATCTGCTGTTGCGTTATGGGAGAGAAGGTCTAGGTTATCTGCAATCATCAATATGAGCATCAATTTTTTAGTCTCAATATTAATACCATTCCTTACATGGGAACTTGGGCCATTTGTAGTTCCTGGTACTTTGTTTAGCTTCTGTTCCAGGATATGTACTTTTAGCTTAACCAGGAACTATTGTGGGTAGGGCACAGGTGATGAATTGTGCTGATTCGTTGACCACTAGCACTGGCACCATCTTACAAATCTGTTAGTAGTTTGGACTTTGGAGAGTTAACCAGTGAAGATGGAGAGTTGTACTCTGCATCACATCACTCTACTTTGCATGTCACATAGTCTGCATAAAGGTTACAGTTCCTGGTGTCCAGTGGGAATGCAACACATGAAGGTGGCCAGGGTCCGCAAGTGCCCCAGGGTCTATATCAAACAGGAACATTGGTTCCTGAGAAGAAAATTCCTGCAGTGCTGGAATCAATGTTGAACAGGACCTAATCCATCAAAGTGCCAACTCACACAGACACCAACGTGACAACCAGTTTCAATATGAAAGGAACACTGGGGTACCTGGAGAACAATCCATGCAGTCACAGGGAGAATGTGCAAACTTCCCAGTTTAGGATTAGAATCCAGTGAATTTCCCTTTGGGGATTAATAAAGTATCCATCCATCCATCCATCCATCTTTGAGGCAGCATTGATAATACAGTAATTGCACCATCGTGTCACCCAGTCAGAATATTGTGTAAGTATAAAGAAAAAGAGCAGTTGTTAAGTTGAACTTCAAGAGGCTCTCCTCTTGTTTCTCCTTCTTGTTCATTTGCATACAATTCCTTCTTGACTTATGTTGTGTACTTATGGAATTAGAGTAAAGAGAGTTCAGTTCTTCTACAACCTAAAAGAAGATCTGCTGTTTATTTTGGTTCATCTACACTACATTGTTAGTGTTAACCATGGTGTACAGTATTTATAAATACTAAATATTTTTGCTTTAGCTGAATGTAGACAGCTGCCCTTAACAAACTGAGACCTCTGAGTAGCTGCTTTATAGTGCCCCACATCTATGGCTTTATCTGCATGCAGCTGCTTCAAGCAAAATGGGATTTCAGTATAGCTGCTTTATAGCGCTTGCGTGCATGGCTTTATCCTCACATGGACAGCTACCATGTCAAAGAGACTTACTAGCTTGGCATGAGCAGACCAAACATTTGTCTTCATATCTGGCATCTGTGCCACTTACCAAAGCAGGTGCCTGCTTACCTCCTTGCTGCTACTGTTGAAGGTGCCCCTTCTTAGCGACTAACCACTGTGGGAATATGGCAATCATTCAAACTAGGTCCTCTAATCTCTACATCTTGGCCTAGCTAAACAAATTAAACCTGCTATTGCAATAAAGCAAAAATAATAAAACTTTTTTGGAATTCTAAAAGGATTAAATAAAAGACAAAGTTCAAATCAATAAAGTTTCAGAGTTTAAATTAATAACCAGCAGTTGGCACTACTACCAGTTAAAATATGCAAAATACCAATTAAAGATTTCATCAGTTAGCAGTTTGGATTTGAGTAAACAACCCTTAGTATGTTGTGTTTAAAAAATGGTGTAGCTCATCTTAATTGTAGATAGTTAATCAGATCACAATTCAAAAATGTTTCTATTGAACCTTTACAATCTTTGCAGCAGCTTGCTAATTATCTAACTTTATTCAAGTTATTATTTTACTGTAGTTTTATAATTCGCAGTTCACTATAGTGAGCTTACCATTAGAAGAGTCACAGGAATGGAGCATAAGGTAAAGATGGCTCCTGCATCTGCACTACAATGAGCCAAAAACAGAAGTGATAATAATGGACGGAATGGTAGGCATGTGATTTGGAATGAATAGAGTACTCCCAAATCAAACTACTAGGACTTTTAAAAGCAAACCCATAAAAATCATTGCATGAAAACCTTCCATCAATTTCCTGACCTGCATATGCAGTTCAGAAGGACAAATTGAGTGGATGGTGGGAAGTACCTCTGGATAGGCCATCTTAAAATGTAACCTCCAAAATCACAAAATTAAGAAATAAAATTCTATTAAATTATTTGCATGGTCTTGCATAGCAGTACCATGTACATACGTGGAAATGTGCAGAATAATTAAAAGCCTCACATTTTGAGTGATGGTTACAATTGTGATCAAGTACTTAAATGAAGTTGTATGCATCATGCCGTAAAAACGTATACTACGGTAGGCACCACATACTGTACATCGAAGGCACTCCCCTTAATTCTACAAGTGGGTACGCTCTCAGATCTTAAGAGCCAAATTGAAGACCCACACTGTAACTTCACAGCCAACTGTGGTCACAGATGTTCAGAAAGAATGACTGTTACAGCTGAGATTTAGTTGAATTGCAGATTTTATGCAGTAGTTACAAAATGCTGTAATAATTCAACAAGAGAGAATCACATTTGTATGAATAATAAGAGCTATCCAAAATAATTAATTCTATGAAATCAACCATAAGTGCAGCACGTAAAACTAACAAATGTTAAAAAAGCAGAAATGTTTTAGTTTAGACATAGTCATACTGTTACAATTTTCTCATAAACCAAGTAAAACATCTGAAATGTCTACATCTTTGTACAGTGGGAAAGAAACCTCTAACACGTTTTAAAAGTACAGTGATGCATTTTCGAGGTTTTGTTTAGCATTTCCTTTGCTAATACTACACTGAATTTAAATGTGTAAAACTTGACAACAGCATTGTGCTAGCAGGAAAACAGAAAGAAGGAAAGAAATTATATTAGACTGCAGCTCTGGGTCTATTTTAACCATATTTTATAAGGAGAAAAGTAACAGAAATACATGAAAAGAAAAATGCTAGACATTCATTTTCTAAGATATATTGCCATGTTTTTACCTAAATTACATTTGAAATCATTAAGCAAGAGCCATGTTTAGGTAATGTTTCATTTATTGACTTTAAGTATCTTTTTAGAAATTCTGAAAGGGATATCAGCAAATTTGAAAATATACAGTAGCTCGTTAAAAAGAAAGTCCAAACTCCTTTCTGCCAGCTCCAGGTGTGAAATTACTATAATTATTCTCACCTATTGTTCCTGCAGCCACTGCTCTGATTTCATTTGCCAATGCTAGAAGCAAATTCATATGGCAATTATATTTTAGTTTTGTCAAATTAAAACAGCTCTGTGGCAGCATTTCCTCATCAGATTCTTTTTAATTTTTGCTCATCTGTTCAGCTTTTTTGAATTTCTATAGTGTAAAATGTATTACATTAAGGGGGATTCTTGAGAAATTCAAATCATATCTTAATATGCCCCATATAGTGAACTTAATTAAAATTTGCCTAGAACTGCAAAAAATGAAAAGTTTTACTGTGGCCTACTAAATCACTTAAATTTACTGTAAAAAAATCATGACTGTATTGCCATTAAAATACACAGGTAGTGAAGTGGTTAATGCCATTTTGAAATTCTGGCCCAGTCATGTCAATGTGTAAATTTTTCACATTCTTCTGTGTCTGCAAGGTTTTTTTCTCCAGGTATGCTGCTTGCCTCCTATACCTTAAAGCAGTGTTTGTCAATAATGCCATCCTTAAGTAATGTATTTTCTTTTATGGCATCCCTAGTCAATTTTCCCTATATTACTACCACCCAATGTTACCAGAGTTTTAAATTGTATTATTTCTTTTGGGGCACAACATAGACATCAAATACAGACAACCATGAAATAAACAAAATAGACTGTTTATCATGATAACTTTCAATGAGATATTTGTGCTTGGCACAATTCACATTTTTAATAGTTGGTGGAATACTAGAGAGACATCCTCTCATTTCTTCTTCAACCATTTGTAGCTTTTTTTCTAGTTAGTGTTTTACACTTATAAGCACAGAAAATCCTAAATCACATCAGACAGATCTAGAAAATTCTAAAAGAATAACCAAAACGTTTTGTAATATGTGAAATTTTGCAAGCTTTATTGATAAAGTAAATTTCGTTAATAATTCATTATTGGCTTTTACTAGGAAATGTTGGATTTGTCTTGAAACTGATATGATGCATGTCTGCTCGTATGTCAAGCTATGTCTTTGCTAGAGGTTAAAGGTTAAAACAAAACATTTTTTAAAGTGACAAGGCTACTAGCTTTGTTATTGTATAGAGTGAGTAATTAATCAAATAGTATGGTGTCATGGACTGAAGCCACATGAAATTCTCCTTTTTAACATTCAGTACTGGGATAAGATCTAATTAATCATTTCACTGATCAACAAATATAAAGGAACAAAGGATATCCTGCTTTGTTTGTTGTTTCAAATGCAGTTATGTGTGACAAAGTGAATGGATAGGGGTGTGGGGAATCTGAACTTCTTTAAATTGATAACTCAAAGAATACCAGTTTATTCAAGACTGATCACTGATAGGCTTTGAAACCATCAATGCACTATAATATAAAATTGCTCCTGTTTGGTAATTGTCTACTGTGTCTCTCTTTTTCTTCCACAAATATGAGGATATTCATTCTTCATTTCTATTTAAAACTTGTCAAGTTGAACTTTTTTATGTTTCAGTTCATTACATGTTTCAATTCATTCCTTTTCCTCTGTGAGACTGAGCACAGAATGGCTTTATACCGATGCAATCAATGGGTTCCTCAACCAGTCAAAGTCTTCAGCAAGTTTGGCAAATGCTACTTAATATTTTTTTCCCAGTTCTTCAAGATGTTTAGTGGTCAATGGCATGATCTCTGTCAGTCACAGCAACATGTGATAACACCTCCACATTGGCTTTCCTTGACCATGGCAAACCAGAAGCTTAACATATATCTCAGAATTTTTATTTTGTCAATTGAAAATAAAGTTTTCCTTGCATGTTGGAATTTCTCTTGTTTAAATGTTCAAAAATATCTACCTTCTTCTTTCGGCAGCTCCCGTTAGGGGTTGCCACAGCGGATTATCTTCTTCCCTATCTTTCTGTCCTCTGCATCTTGTTCTGTTACACACATCACCTGCATGTCCTCTCTCACCACATCCATACACCTTCTCTTAGGCCTTCCTCTTTTCCTCTTCCCTGGCAGCTCTATCCTTAGAATTCTTCTCCCAATATACTCAGCATCTCTCCTCTGCACATGTCCAAACCAACGCAATCTCTGACTTTGTCTCCCAACCGTCCAACTTGAACTGACCCTCTAATGTACTCATTTCTAATCCTATCCATCCTCGTTACACCCAGTGCAAATCTTAGCATCTTTAATTCTGCCACTTCCAGCTCTGTCTCCTGCTTTCTGGTCAGTGCCATCGTCTCCAACCCATATACCATAGCTGGTCTCACTACTGTCCTGTAGACATTCCCTTTCAATCTTGCTGATACCCATCTGTCAAAAATTACTCCTGACACTCTTCTCCACCCATTCCACCCTGCATGAACTCTCTTTTTCAACTCTCTTCCATAATCCCCATTACTCTGTACTGTTTATCCCAAGTATTTAAACTCATCCACCTTTGCCAACTCTACTCCCTGCATCCTCGCCATTCCACTGACCTCCCTCTCATTTACACACATGTATTCTGTCTTGTTCCTACTGACCTTCATTCCTCTCCTCTCTAGAGCATATCTCCACCTCTCCAGGGTCTCCTCAACATGCTCCCTACTATCGCTACAGATCACAATGTCATCAGCAAACATCATAGTCCACGGAGGCTCCTGTCTAATCTTGTCTGTCAACCTGTCCATCACCATTGCAAATAAGAAAGGGCTCAGAGCTGATCCCTGATGTAATCCCACCTAAAACTTTAATGCATCCGTCACTCTTACCGCAGACCTCATCACTGTCACACTTCCCTCGTACATATCCTGTACAACTCTTACATACTTCTCTGCCACTCCTGACTTCCTCATACAATACCACAGCTCCTCCTGAGGCACCCTGTCATATGCTTTCTCCAGGTCCACAAAGACGCAATGCAACTCCTTCTGGCCTTCTCTAAACGTCTCCATCAACATCCTCAGAGCAAACATTGCATCTGTGATGCTCTTTCTTGGCATGAAACCATACTGCTGCACACTAATTATCACCTCACTTCTGAACCTAGCTTCCACTACTCTTTCCCATAACTTCATGCTGTGGCTCATCAATTATTTTTCCCTGTAGTTATTGCAGTCCGGCACATCCCCCTTATTCTTAAATATTGGCACCAGTACACTTCTTCTCCACTCCTCAGGCATCCTCTCACTTTCCAAGATTCCATTAAACAATCTGGTTAAAAACTCCACCGCCATCTCTCCTAAACACCTCCATGATTCCATAGGTATGTCATCTGGACAAACGGCCTTTCCATTTTTCATCTTCTTCATAGCTGTCCTTACTTCCTCCTTGCTAATCCGTTGCACTTCCTAATTCACTATCTCCTCATCATCCAACCTCTTCTCTCTCTCGTTCTCTTCATTCATCAGCCTCTCAAAGTACTCTTTCCATCTGCTCAACAAACTGTCCTTGCTTGTGAGTACGTTTCCATCTTTATCCTTTATCCCTAACCTGCTGCACTTCTTTCCCAGCTCAGTCCCTCTGTCTAGCCAATAGGTACAGTTCCTTTTCTACCTCCTTGGTGTCCAACCTCTCATATAACTCATCATATGCCTTTTCTTAAGCCTACGCCACCTCTCTCTTCACCTTGTGCCTTATCTCTTTGTACTCCTTTCTACTTTCTGCATCTCTCTGACTATCCCACTTCTTCTTTGCCATCCTCTTCCTCTGTATACTCTCATGTATTTCCTCATTCCACCACCAGGTTTCCTTTTCCTCCTTCCTCTTTCCAGATGTCACGCCAAGCACCCTTCTTGCTGTCACCCTTACTACATCTGCTGTAGTTTCCCAGTTGTCTGGTAACTCTTCACTGCCACCCAGTGTCTGTCTCACCTTCTCTCTAAACTCAACCTTGCAGTCTTACTTTTTCAACTTCCACCATTTGATCCTTGGCTCTGCCCTCACTCTCTTCCTCTTCTTGATTTCCAACGTCATCCTACAGACCACCATCCTATGCTGCTTAACTACACTTTCCCCTGCCACCTCTTTGCAGTCTTCAATCTCCTTCAGATCAACTCTTCTGCATAGGATGTAATCTACCTGTTTGCATCTTCCTCCACTCTTGTACATAACCCTATGTTCCTCCCTCTTCTTAAAATATGTATTCACCACAGCCATGTCCATCCATTTGGCAAAATCCACTATCCTCTGACCTTCTTCATTCCTCTCCTTGACACCATACCTACCCATCACCTCCTCACCTGTACTGTTCCCTTAACACTAGAATTACCAGAGCCTACGAAAAAACTCGTAAATCCGTCCCACCTTAAATCGCGTCTTAAATCCGTTTGCACCTCTCCGCTAGAGTCCTTTGTCATCTAAATGTGCTGATAAACAAAAGCTACTAGCAGCCAGCTATTCCATCCCCCCACCGACTTAGAACGAATTTCTCCTAGCTCATGCCTTGCCTTGATTTGATTAAGTGGGATTGAAGTGGAGTTTTAGAGTGGAAATAATATAGTGTTATTTGGAATACACGCATTTCATGTGTGTTCCGTTCCGTTCAGTAGTCTGTGCAAACACATTTTTAAAACAGAAACATTTTTTATATTCTAATAGTAAATGACAAAATGTAGGCATAAACTATATAACGTATGAAGCCTGAAGTCCATATATCAAAGAAACACTTTCACAAAAGGTACAAATAAGAGAACACGTGCGCTGTTATTCAAAAATATAACTGCACAAAAAAAAAAAGCCGCGTTACCATGCCACATTGACACTCATACTGCAACTGCTGCGGTGGTGTAATGGTATCAGACCCTGACTGGGAATCAGAGGGTGGTGAGTTCGATCCCGAATGGCTCCACTTCGAGAAGTGAACTGTTCTTATTCTTACAATTTTAGAATAACAACATAAATTTGATTTCAGTCTGTAACAGCCGGTGTAACTTATGATACTGGTAAAGGTTAGCTTTTTTTTTTTTTTTTTTAATTCACTTTTCATTCTCACAGTCGCATTCAGAATCAATCCATACAACCCCATCTGACACAGCTGTTTTCACATAAATAAAAGTGCATTTTTATTCACAAGTATAACCGAAGAATAAAGAAAGCAAGTTACAGTTGGTGGTTGATGGCTGATTTCAAGTGACGGTGAGATACAAAGAAGGCAGCTTCGCCAGCGTTTGTGTGTCAGAACCCTTTTGGGGGGGGCGGTAGTATGCATCGTGGTACACTGCAGACCTATAGCGCGTCTTTATGTCGGATGGGGTTGTATGGATTGATTCTGAATGCGACTGCGAGAATGAAAAGTGAATTAAAAAAAAAAAAAGCTAACCTTTACCAGTATCATAAGTTACACCGGCTGTTACAGACTGAAATCAAACTTATGTTGTTATTCTAAAATTGTAAGAATAAGAACAGTTCACTTCTCGAAGTGGAGCCATCCGGGATCAAACTTGCCACCCTCTGATTCCCAGTCAGAAGCTGATACATTACGCCACCGCAGCGGTTGCAGTAAGGGTGTCAATGTGGCATGGTAACGCGGCTTTTTTTTTGTGCAGTTATATTTTTGAATAACAGCGCACGTGTCGTCTTATTTGTACCTTTTGTGAAAGTGTTTCTTTGATATATGGACTTCAGGCTTCATACGTTATATAGTTTATGCCTACATTTTGTCATTTACTATTAGAATATGAAAAACGTTTCTGTTTTAAAAATGTGTTTGCACAGACTACTGAACGGAACGGAACACACATGAAATGCATGTATTCCAAATAACACTATATTATTTCCACTCTAAAACTCCACTTCAATCCCACATAATCAAATCAAGGCAAGGCATGAGCTAGGAGAAATTCGTTCTAAGTCGGTGGGGGGATGGAATAGCTGGCTGCTAGTAGCTTTTGTTTATCAGCACATTTAGATGACAAAGGACTCTAGCGGAGAGGTGCAAACGGATTTAAGACGTGATTTAAGGTGGGACGGATTTACGAGTTTTTTCGTAGGCTCTGGTAATTCTAGTGTTAACCAACATGTCCATGGAAATCCGCTCCAATCACCACTTTCTGTCCCTTGCGTACAACCTTCATCATCACACCTCCAATTTCCAGCTTCATAATCATTACTCTGCCGGATACTCTTTTCACCTCCAAAGCACTCTTGACATACTGTTCCTTCAGAATAACTCCTACCCCATTTCTCCTCCCATCCACACCACAATAGAACAATTTGAATCCACCTCCAATCCACCTGGCCTTACTCCCCTTCCATTTAGTCTCTTGCACGTACAATATATCAACCTTCCTTCTCTTCATCATATCTGCTAACTCTCTCCCTTTACCAGTCATACTGCCAACATTCAAAGTTCCTACCCTCAGTTCCACTCTCTTTACTTTCCTCCTCTCCTCCTGCTTCCGGACATGTCTCCCCCCTCTTCTTCTTCTTCGACCAACAGTAGCCCAATTTCCGCCAGCACCCTGTTGGCTAACAGTACTGGTGGCAGTCGTTGTTAACCCGGGGCTCGACCGAACCGGTATGGAAATTTGTATTGTTGTCCGCATATTGATTTGGCAAAATTTTACACCAGATGCCCTTCGTGATGTAACCCTCCACATTCCACGAAGAAACACACTGGTTTGTGCATCCCCTGTGGCTGGGTTTTCAAAGATATCTACCAAGTATGATAATTTTGCAATCAAAGTATCATCTGCAAATATATATATAGCCATTTTGCTTCTGTGTGAAGAAGTTTAATATGCTTTGCTTTGCTCCAAGTTCTGCAGATAGTTTTAAAAAAAGACATGATTGAATTGGCCTGCTTTTTATGTAGTTTACCATTTTTACAACTGTGTCTAGTACAGTATTTAACTCATTGCTGAGTGGTTTTCCAAACAGCACTTGACAATGGAAAAAACAATGAGTTATTACTGAATCTACATGAAATTCTCTTTTTAAACAGTCAGTCATGGGATATGTACTTTTCTTTCTTCACTGAAGATACTAATTCTTTTACTGAACTGACCATTGATAGCACCCCATCCACCTTAATTCTTTAACACTAGAATTACCAGAGCCTATGAGAAAACTTGTAAATCCGGCCCACCTTAAATCCGTTCGCACCTCTCCGCCAGCGTCTACTGTCCTGTAAATATGCTGATTAAGACAAGCAGCAAGCAGCCTGCTATTCCATCCCCCCACCGTCGCAGAACATTCACAATGTTCTCCCAGCTCATGCCTTGATTGATTATCTGGGAGTGAAGTGCTGGAGTTTTAGAGTGGAAATAATAGATTGTTATTTAGAACACATGCATTTCATGTGTGTTTCATTTCTACAGTAATCTGCATAAACACATTGTTAAAACAGAAACTTTTTCATATTTTAGCAATAAATGTTACAAAATGTAGGCATAAACTATATAATGTGTAAAGCCTGAAGTCCAAAGATCAAATAAACACTGTCACAAAAAGTTCAAGGGTAATACAACAGCTTCTGTGACGTAGCAGCAGTAAGATTTGCAGACTTGTAATTAAGAGTCCCCGGTTCGATCCCAAATGCCTCCTATATTGGCAGTTTTCAGTAGTGAGCTGCTGTTATTTTTAATATCATACAGTACACACATACATATGGTTTGTGTCTGTAACAGCCGTTGTACATTTATAGGACTTGTAAAAGTTTTTTTTTTCACTTTTATTATTTCAGTCACGAGACCACGATGCATACTACCGAAACCCCCAATCCCCCCCCCCAACCACCACTACTAGGGATCTGACACTGTTACTTTTTATCTGAAACTGGGAGTAACTGTAGATGTGAGTGGTGCTTTGAGGCAATGGAACTGGACATTCTCTGATCTGGATGGATAAAAGACATATGTATATATGATATTTGGAATAACTCATTTTATGACCTGTATAGTACATTTCGGAAAACATCATGGCACGGATGCAACATTATTCATATTATTCATATTCATTTGCATAACATCTTGTGGTAGTAATCACTGAGCGCGTGTTTCACGTGTTTTTTTTTTCCCCGATCTTGCTAGTCCCCACATGTTGCTGTATGGTGGTGTTTCTTTTGTACTCCAGGACATGCAGAGGAAAGAATAGTACAGAGAGATCAGTTCAGCGCTATATGCAATCATCAGATTCAAATGTTAACAGTTTACACACATGCAAGAACCGTCCTTCCTACATTTACGACATGTGTACCTGTTGCAATCCACACACTTCTCTCTGTGCTGTGGTTTCTAGTACACACCTGAAAGAAAGAGACAATATATGTGACATTTTGAAGAAATCATATTATGACCTGAATAGTACAAATCAGAAAACATCATTGCACTAATGCAATATTATTTGAGAATGAACAGCATCAGATCGGGTGTGTATTTATGCTGGCGCTGTTACTTAGAGTCAGATCGGGATGGGTTAGAGTGTGATCGTGATTGAGGGAATAAAACTGAAAAAAGCTAACTTTTACAAGTACAATAAATTTATACCCAATGTTCCATATATTTTTCTCTTATTTGTCACTTCCACCCAACTCCGGCTCCCCAAATGGAGTGAGGCAGCCCCTTTTATAATGCTCCTGATGTGCTCCAGGTGCCAGATGATGAACTTCCATCAGCACTCCCCAGTGTGGCGGAAGTGCTGCCCTTGCACCCGGAAGCACTACGGGCATACACCATCCCTGGTCTGTCAGCACTTCCTGGTGTACCAGAGGCGCTGTCCCCCAGGGATCAAGGACCATCCAGGTGGCCCAGGGGATAGAAGTGCCACTCTCCCAGCCCCTCCTTCCTCCAGGCATCCCGGCAGGGCAGATTATGATATGCTAACACCCACCTGAGAGACTAACCACGGAGCACATTGCATTTTTCATCTATGTATCGTGCGTACACGACCACACGGTAATGCCCGAACTATTCTGAAGCGCCGTTTGCACTGTTTTGTGTTTTTTGTATCTCACACCCTCATTCACCTTTATCGTAAGAGCATCCGTTATCTATGGTGGAGCGTTTGATCAGAAGAAAATATGAAGCTGGTTTTAAATTTAAAGTCGTTGAAGTGCCGAAAGAAATTAGTAACTGCACTGCTGCAAGAAAATTTGATGTGTCTGAGAAACTGATGCGAGATTGGAGGAGGCAAGAAGATTTAAACAAAAAAAAAAAATTAAGTGTTGCATTTTTGAACGGGCTAATAAGTCAGGGTCTGATTTTATGATCGATTTTTCGGGTTTCAAGACCCAACTTATACACAAGTATATACTAATAATTAAACACTTTAGTTTAGGTACTACAAAAATGCATCTATTACTTATTTACTCTTATGTAACAAGACCTTATTAAAAGCTTCTCTTGGTCTTCATAACACTTATAAAGGATGTTATTCATCTCTGCGCATTGCGGCATAATAAGACTCTGACATGGTGGTAGAATAACTTGTTAATATGAAGGATTCACAAGTTTTATGATTACATATGCAATATAAAGAGAAACGTGACTCACTTAAAACACCCCTGACCATTCTAAAGTGAAAGGAATTTTAGTAGGTCACATTTCATAGAGGGCAGCACGGTGGCGCAGTGGTAGCGCTGCTGCCTCGCAGTTAGGAGACCCAGGTTCGCTTCCCGGGTCCTCCCTGCGTGGAGTTTGCATGTTCTCCCTGTGTCTGCGTGGGTTTCCTCCGGGCGCTCCGGTTTTCTCCCACAGTCCAAAGACATGCAGGTTAGGTGGATTGGCGATTCTAAATTGGCCCTAGGGTGTGCGTGGTGTGTGAATGTGTTTGTGTGTGTCCTGCGGTGGGTTGGCACCCTGCCCAGGATTGTTTCCTGCCTTGTGCCCTGTGTTGGTTGGGATTGGCTCCAGCAGACCCCCGTGACCCTGTGTTCGGATTCAGCGGGTTGGAAAATGGATGGATGGACATTTCATAGATAAATAAACACTGAGTGTTATTAGCAATAGAAGAGACCTTTGTTAAAGTCTTGTTACAAGAATAAATGAGTAAAAGATACATTTTTGCAGTATGTAAACTAAAGTGTTACCTTCCAGTCTTTTGAATCAAATTTAATACATTTGATATTTTTGAAAAATCTTTTACAATCTTTAAAAAATCTGTGTGTATTTCTCTGTGTATTGTTGTGCTGGATATATCTTTCAAAGTCAACTTTCCATGCTACATAGCAGTTATGATTGAGCTCATTTAGAATTTGTTTTTATATAATTACATATTTTTCTCAGTGTTATTCTGGGAAATTTCCTGCATTGTTAAATATGTAGATTAATAATATTGTTTATTTCACTAAAATTATGTATATTTATGTTGGGAATTGTCCACTGTCGTTGTGTCCTCGAGTTGCATCAGGTGGCATCATTCGTGCAATGGTCTATACACTGGTAGCAGGAGGAAATGATTGTCCAAGTACTTACCTTAACTAACCTATTTTCTTAATTGTTTTAAGTTTTAAATTAAGGGTGTAATTTTAGAGAGTACTTTTTGATTACGATTTTGGTTTGCACTCTGTTGCAGACAAAAGATAGGACTGATTTCTCTGGTTATCAACTTTAGCTTATTCTTGGCTTTGCTTCTTTCTTCTGACTCATCATTAAGTGCCCTCATGGTCTGCTTCTATTCCTCTTGGCAAGAGGAAATTATGCAAAAATTATAAAATTAAAATGACATAATTATACAACAATTAAAAAAAATACAAAATACGTTAGTCATAAAAACAGCAACCATTCATGCATTGTTTCTTTTGGGGTGCCTTTCATTTGACAATGGACACTTATAATCAATAATTATTCTTCTTTTTAACATCATGGTGTGCATACCTAAAAGAATGATTACTTCTGTCTTTTTTGCTTTCCTTAGGCATGTTCATCTAGTGAGTTTCACTGACATAGCTCCTATTCATTAATGAAGTGAGAGAAGAAGATTTTGAGGTGTCAAAGCTGTGACTATAACGTGCCTTTTAAACAACTGATTTTATGGGTATAGTGTGGAAAGATTTAGGTATGTTATAGCCTCTTAGTTTGGCATCACACATCATGGCATTTCCAGCTTTCATTTACATAATCTAGGTTGTCACAGACAGTTGGAGTGCACACCAATGACCACTACGTGTATAGTATGAAATCCCCAGTGACTCAGTCTTAATGCTTCATGATTTGCAACAATAACACCAAAGGGGCATGATTTAGTTTTAAGTTGTAGCAGTGGGACACTGTGTGTGAGAGCAGACAACCAGTGAGCATCCATCCATCCATCCATTTTCCAACCCGCTGAATCCGAACACAGGGT
Organism: Erpetoichthys calabaricus; assembly: GCF_900747795.2. Lineage (NCBI taxonomy): Eukaryota > Metazoa > Chordata > Cladistia > Polypteriformes > Polypteridae > Erpetoichthys > Erpetoichthys calabaricus. The sequence goes on along the minus strand of NC_041406.2, from coordinate 116,804,872 downwards.
CACGGGGGTCTGCTGGAGCCAATCCCAGCCAACACAGGGCACAAGGCAGGAACCAATTCCGGGCAGGGTGCCAACCCACCGCAGGACACACACAAACACACCCACACACCAAGCACACACTAGGGCCAATTTAGAACCGCCAATCCACCTAACCTGCATGTCTTTGGACTGTGGGAGGAAACCGGAGCGCCCGGAGGAAACCCACGCAGACACGGGGAGAACATGCAAACGCCACGCAGGGAGGACCCGGGAAGCGAACCCGGGTCCCCAGGTCACCAGTGAGCATTCAGGCCATAAATATAATGATAAAATGGCCACAAGAAAATAAATAAAATGAATGTTTTGGATTGCTCAAACAGAAGAGGGCCTTAAGAAATAAAAGGAAGAGTCATGTTTGTCATAACAAAATGGAAAAAGATGGGCTGAGATTGTGACTGTGCTCATCTTACATGGAAAATAGGTCAACAGCTACTGGTGCTGTTAGGCAGCACATTAGTTGGTTGTCAAAATATGGTGAGCTTGTGTTAACTTTGAAATTCTGAAACTGTGCTAAGAAGTCATAAGGAAGTTGTTTAATCATTTATCTATTCTGTAATTATTTATCATACAATTCCTAGTTGAACAATTTGACATTCTCGAGGCAAAGAGATTAAGCAACTTCGGTCTAAATGTGAGATGCTCTCTGATACAAAGTCATGTACTGTAGTGTGATGTCAGCTTGACACATTTTCCTCTTCCACCCTCAGACTGGAAACCATGAACCATGAATGATGACTCTGCCACTGGCCCCATCTCTTTCTCCCAGATGACTCTCCTGCATCTTTAAGATAGCATCAATTATTGAATGACCACAGAAGGAGGAAAACTGCTATTATCTGACTCCACATTTTGTCTTTTTACTTTTTAAGACAAACCAAAGACTATTAAATAGGGTTGCCAATTAGTACCCAAACCATTTTGCTATGAAACTTATCTTGCTCTTAGAAATTAGAGATAGATTTTAGATTGAATCACAGTGGCTAAGTTGAGGGCAAACAATACAATATATTTACTGTTCACCATTCAAATATAACAGATGGACATTTAACCACTATACCTCTTTTTCTAAAAATATTAAACATTTCTTTTTCTGGACATTAGCCAACATTCACAATTTCCGTTGTACTTAGGTGAACTATTGCCTTTAAAAAATCATCCCAAGGGCTCTTTAGCCACTTCATTATACAGAATTGACTTAGAAAGAACCTGAAACAGCTTACAAGATAATATAACTTTGCATATTTTTTTATGTTAAGTTTGATAAATTACTCCGTTTCTTACTTTGTAGTTGATATTAAACCTCTGGGGTTTTTGCCCGGACATGCTGATGCTAAATAATATAAAAAGATTAATCTCTACATTGAGGCGTAATAATTGAGCTCATGTTTTATAATAAAAGTGCATTTTCCACAAGCACAGTAACAATTTACTGACTACTGATGTTCTGCAGTAACTGTTATGATGAATGCTTAATTACAAAAAGTTATTTGCAGGTATTGAGTTTATGTTAATTACTGTAAATATGAAGGCGTGTGCATATACTTAAATATATACAGTATACACTGAGTGGCCACTCTATTAGGAACATCTAGTATTTAGTACCGTGTAGGCTCCTCTTTTGCCTCCAGAACGGACCTAATTGTTAAAAGATACAGTCAATAAAGCAGTGGAATCATTCCTTAAAGATTTTAGTCTATGCAGACTTGATGCATCACTCATTTCATTTGTGCTGAAAACTTCACTTTCCACCTAACCTCAAAGGCACTTTATTGGAATGTGATGTGAGATTTGTGCGGGGCAGTGAAGTAAACTGTCATAATGATGCTCATGGAACAAACTTGAGAAGATGCTTGCTTTGTGATGTGGCACATTTTCCTGTGAAGCAGTCATTTGAAAAAAAAAGTAGACTATGGTCATAAATTGATAGCAATAATAATTAGACAGGTTGTGGGATCCAAACAATGCTCAACTGCTATTGTTCAGCCTAGTGTGTATAAAAAAAAAAACAACAACATTCAATTCACCATTACCAGCCTGTACCATTGACACAAGTAGCAATAGTAGTAGTAGTATTGTCACATTTACTAAGTACAGGGTAGCCCTTGCAATTTGCTGATTTACAATTCACAGATCTGCCTATTTGCGAGTCTGTCATCAGTAATCAAAAGTAAATTATTTTACGAGTTTTGCAACCTATTTTAGAAAATCAAACATGATGCTGTAGCCCTGCTACTTAAATGGACAGTAGCTCCCAGCAAGCCCGAGAGTACTATGTCATTAGGTAGCTTCAATGGTTGCCACAAGGGCTGCTGAGTGAAAGATGAAGGTGCTAGCTTTAAAAACCATCATGATTATACTCAATGGTGGTTTTTTTTTTTGTTTCAACACTTTACTGAACTGTACTGAACGAATTATGATCTTGGTCCTGTGCTTGTAAGAATTTGTCTGTGTTGGAAAATGTCCACGAGTGCTCCCAACTTCTACAGATCTTCACATTGGCATCATGGTAGGACAAAACTTTACATAACTTTTCAAGAGGTTGTTCACAGGGGATTTCATTTCAAAACCACACTACCATCATCTGCATTTGTGAAACTGAGCTGTGTTTATCATTTTGTGCTTAATATTTTGCTAGATTTCTTTTGTATCTGTAATATTAATCATTTTTGTTGTTTACTACCATAAATGTACACACAAATTTATTATAATTTAAATTTTATAAAAAGCTACAGTTCACTAAAAAAACTGCTGAACTACACACTTTGTCAGGAGGATGCCATTCATCTTTGTCTTGGCAGCCAGTCTTATGTGATTTGCTTGTGCAGTGATCATTTTATCTTGTGTTTCTCTGAACTTTTTAGTGCAATACACTTATATAGGAAATTCCCCATATACAGGAATTATGGGTCCAAACCATATTTGTGTGTTTTAACATTTATGAGGTTCTTGCACCCCTAATCCCCATAAATAGCAAGGGATTACTCTACAGTGAAACTCTTATGTGAATGTTCAACTAACATGAAACACATCACCATTCTCCAGCCCATGAAGAACAAAAATGTACTCAAATACTTTGTTATTCAATAGAAAACACAAGTCAACAAGTAAAGATGCATCCTTGGATTCTTAGCTTTGCACCAAATTCAAATTCTTCCCTTTGCATGTCAGAGCCTAAATCAAGATTTGTTACACGTTTTTTGAAATGTTCAAACATGCAGTTTTAGTGATTAAGTACCCACTATAACCTAATGTTCTTAGCAGACAGGAACGAATCCTGCCATGCCCTTCTGCTGCTGTAGACCATCCATTTTAAGATTAGAAATGTTGTGCATTTAGAGATTACCTTTGTGTTATAAATAGCTGTTTTTTTCCTACTTTCTGTTAGATTGCATGTGTCTACCCATTGGTCTCTGAACATTCACATCAACAAAGTTTTTTTATATGCAGAATTGCAGCTCATGGACTGTTTTTTATTTGTTCATCATACCATTCTCAGGGAACTCTAGTGGCTGCAGTGTGAAATCCCATAAGGGTCGATGTTTCTGAGATAATCGCATCTTGCTCAAAAAAATTATTTAAGAAATACAATTTTTGTTTAGAAGTTTACATCATGAAGTACTATTAATACATGTAGTCACAAGGAGAACACAAGAGTAATTACCAACATTTTAAAGCAGTCAATCATTGACTTTTATCTCATCACAGTAATGAATATGCTGATTATAACTAAACAGGCTTCATATTGACGTAATAACTATGACTGATAATTCTAAATGTGTCCTTTTTTAAACAGAGGAAAACAATATCTAAAGTAGGGCTTAGCTCTGCAAGTATAATCTTCAGAGAAATTCCCACATACCTTTAAAAAAATTTAGCATTCCAAGATATTCGGCACAGCTATAATAGCTGACGTCTCTCTTCTGTATGTACTGAAATAAATACAGTGCTTTGTACAATATTGATTACTGGTTAAAAAGTCAATATATTTTAATACATGTTTGCACATTATGAGTCACTTAGGAGACATGTCTTTTCTAATATGCGGTCAAAAAAGAGCCAACCTTGTTGACCATGTCTTTAGACTGAATATGTTAAACTCCAGTTCTCATGATAAAAACGTGCAACTTTATCACTGGCATAGAACTACAAAAACAGCCACCTCCAAGAGACTCATGGATAATTCCAGGGAGAATAAATGGATGCTGCGATAACCGTAGTACACTCCCTCTAGGAATGAAAAGCCTAAAGCAGCTATTGAAAAAGAATAACTGTTCAGCCACCAACAAGGTGAACAGACTGAAAGTAATAGAAGAACTAGGAAATGAAACATAATCAGATAAAGCAGAGGGTCGAAACCAGAAAAGGAAACCAATCTTTTTGCCTAGCCAAAGGGATTGTCAAAACTCCTAATAAGAACCACAAAGAAAAGTTGTCTGCAACCACACAAAAGAAGAAAAGAAACCCTGAGAGAAGATGCACCAAAAGCTTTTAAGTTATCCACAATCTTGGGCAGTAAATGTCTATCTGAGACTGGCTTTTAAATACTTGTGTTGGTGACATGAACTGGCATGACCTCCAGGGACAAACACCTAGCATCTCTTGGTTATGTTTTAGCAGCCACATCACAAAATGTCAATGTCCTTGATCCCACAGGACATTGAGGTGAAAAATACAAATAAAGGTAGTAAAATCTCTACATAGTGAAAAACACTTTTTATCAGAAGGTTAATTTTAACGAAAGATTTTCCAATGTAAAAACCATAACTTTAAACCTTAAAAGATGTATAGAAAAACATTTTAAAGTATATTTAAAAAATTTTAAATGTAACATAATCATGACAACTTAGCTAGCTTGAACAAAGTAAACCTTAATTGGTTCCTTTGTTTTTGGAAATCCTTCTCAGTCCAGGGTTTCAGTTCCTATGTTAAGAAAAGAATGTCTGCTTTTTCCATTTCTTGTCTTGTAAACAAAGCACCAGTGCATATGCCCACATTTGACTTTTATGAGATATATTTGTGGTAAAGATATTGCTCTTTAGGAATTATCATCCAAAACAAATTCTGATGACAATATTAGTACAAAAGAGTAAACAAAATAAAAGACAAAAAACACAAGAAGCAAGCACTACAAAAATAGTGGCAGCAGTGCCCCAATTTCCCAAAATTCTGACTTAGCAGTATCTTTAAAAAAAAAAAAAATGAGAGTGTGCTCCCCTCGACTTTCTTGAATACTGAGACAGAGAAAAAGGTCATCAGAACCACTTCCAGTTGTGCAATATTTCTCAAATGTCATATCTCTTTATTTCTCATCATAACTAATTGATAATATCGATATGCAATCATTTTTCTCTGTTTGTAATTAAACTTTATATTAAAATGATATTTTCTCACTTAGGGAGGTCGAAAATGGTGGTGGAATTTTTTCATGATTACATAGCATTACCTAGATTATGTGCAAAGTAAAAAGAGTTATAGTCACCTAAAAAACATAGGAAAAAAGTCAGTATTATCTAATATTTGTTGCAATAAGTTGTTATAGGTAAAACTGTATTTAGCTACATTTAATTATGATAATGATGGCAGAAGTAATAATAATAAAAAAAAAACAAGAACACAATGGGGATGTAGCAGCTTATTGTTCCAATTATATCTTTATATTTAAATGGCATGTTCAATATTTACATGTTATTGTGAAATGGATGATGTATAAATTAAAATAAAATTATTAATAGTTATTGAAATAATATGCATTATATTGAATACAGTTTTTAATATGTACACATTTATATTTCCATGATACAAAAAATTCAGATGGTTGTTTAAATAAAATACTACTTCCAGTTGAATAATTTTTCTCAAATTTCATATCTGTTTGCTTTTTATCATTCTAAATATCTATACAATATCTGAAATTATAACCATCGTTTACTTGAAAATTCGCAAAAGTATTCAGTTAAAGTACCACTTCTGGTTGCTGGAATTTCCGTAAAGTTGATAGGATTCCTTATTTTTGATATAAAGCAGGTGTACAAAATCTCATTGACCTAGGTCAAAGTTATCGTGTTTACACACTTACAGACATTATTTCAAAATGGTATTTTTGGACACAGGATGGCCTAAAATGTCAAGATTCATCAAAATCTTGAGTTAAAATTTACTATACTTTCTCTATATGTATGCCAGAAAGTAAAAATGGTAAAATTTATAGCAATTGCTTTACTTCCACACCTGAGATGGATGGTCTAGTGCTCTTGCAACATGGCTGGGGCCATGCAGTTTCTATGAACTGGACTAGGAGACAGAGCTGTCTTAACACATGGGCACGTGGGGCAGTTGCCTGTGGGCCTCATGCTAATCTATGTATGTTGTGACTTGCTGAGTGATTGTGTAGGTAGGAGCCCCAGTGAACTGCTTTGCCCGGGGGCCTATAATGCTGTTAAGACGGCCCTACTAGGAGGCTGTATATCATGGGTGCTAACTACAATATTAGTGGTACAGTATTGTCATAGTGTATCTAAGTTGATGGACTCAAAAAACCGTTTCAAAATGTCTTTTTTTCCAATCCTTATTTATAAATACGTTCTTGGGTTTTGACTCGTGTAGTTTTTGTCTCTCGTTTTGATTTTGTTATTTAGAGCAGTTTTCCTGCTTTTGACCTAGTTTGTGCTTTCGTTGTCACCTTGTTTACCAGTTTATTAAAATTCTTTTTGCTGGTTCATTAGCATAACAATAATTTGGATAGGGAAGTAATCCCCAGGGCAATCTTTTAATCCACTGCGTCATAAATCAAAGGCCATGCCCCTAACAATGTGGGAGCTGCCAATGACAGGGTGACAAGCTGGTGGAAATTTCTCTTAAACAAAACAGTGATGAAAACAGCACAAAATAATTAACAAAAACAATAGTAAGTTTTGAAACAAAAAATAAAAACAAATTATGCAAAAAAAAATAGGACAAATAATAAGAGCAGTTGTCGACATATGACAAAATCAAATTGTCTAATTCAAACAGTATCTAATCACACTTGTGAATTGGACATTTGTTAATAATCAAGCATCTGTAATATCCTGTACTAGTCAAAACTTTCATCCACCAGCCAAGCCTCACAAATTAAGAGCATAATCATAGACAGACTGAAAAAGTAATTGGAAGTGTTAATGGAAAAATTAGCGGGAGATGAAACACACTTTGTGAAATTGAAAATACTCATCTTAGGCAGTAATAGAAACATGTGAAAGCTTGTGGAGCTGAGTATTTCAGATAGATGTTGCCCTTCAATGCCCAGGCAATGGAGTGGCAAAACCCTTTTAAACCTGCCAATCACATCCTTTAGGTCATGCTCTACAATGGAAATTTCAAATGCTTTTTCATCCGAGCCAATTTAAGGGATGCGAAGTTCACAAAGTAAAGCAAAAAATAAAAAAAGACAAGAGATGGCAGGTAAAGTTCAGCTTGTTCTTTTTAATCATTTTTTTTTAAAGTCAGCAGGATTGCACACCTCTTGTTTCATCAAAATGCTCTTAAATCCCCCATTTTTTTGTTGTGTTGTATAAGGTAAGCAATGTAAAATGCCTTCGAGTTTGTGTATATTGTAGCCACAGTACCGAAATTTCATTATTCAGATCTGATTCCATTATCTTCTGTCCTGAATTGATCCCTTCATAACATAACATTGTAGGGATCTCTACTGCACAGGGTTCAGTTCCAGCTGTTGTGAATCAGCTGAGAACACAAAATTATTAATCGGAAAATACAGCATAGTCAGAAAAAGTCTAGCAGTCCAATTCTGTGGCATCCCATAACAGGGACACAGAGGGGCACAACAATGTGGAGGACAAGAAGCCACTGAAAACTATGTCAAACCCAAATGAACCTTTGTTTATTTTATTTGTTGCAAACTTGCAAACACAAAATGCTCCATTAAACAACAATTTTATGGCACAAAGTGTCATAATCCTTTTTTAAAAGTTAGATATTTGCTATCAGAGGAAAGTTGATTTCCTGTAGATGTGTTGTTGTACTCAACAGTTTGTTCCTTGCATTCATTGTAATTCACAAATGAACAAAAATGGAAACTAAAGTTGACTTCATTTAATGTGGATTATTTTTTCTTCAAGACCTGTGTCTAATTTATTATTGACATATACTGTATGATGTTTACAATGTGTTAATGTATGTGTATGCCAATTGGGGGTAGCACAGTGAGGTGAAAGGAACACCAGGGGGCCTATGAGGGTCTTAATCTGGTTTTGCTGTCCCCTAGGTCATCTAGACATACTAAATAAAATTGCCGTAATAGAACAGGTGATCACCAGTGAGAAAAAAAAATCACAAAAATAAATTAAACAATGAAATGCACAAAAAAGTGTTAAATTATTCATTAAACTGGTATGCAATCCTTTTACATGTCACATCCTGAAAATATTTCACATAAAGCCAGCCTGTACACCCCATCTCCCAGCACCCTACTTAGGACACAAACAGCCCACTCATGGAAAACAAAGGTAAGCAACTGGATGGCTAAAAAAAATAAACACCCTTTTAGTATTGGTGGATTCTATCAGTTTTGGAAAAAAAATATATTAACGCGCTTTAAGTAAAAACAGGTTTTATATGTTTGATGCCACCATGTGAGTAAAATAATACTAATGTACTATATGTTAGTAAGCCTCCCCTATGTTTGCCAGCCATTTTGGACCTCCCCTGTCCTCATCCTAAAAATGTAAGCAGAATTTTTACAGTATTAGAGAAAAGCGCCATTATTGGTATATAAATGATTACATTTTCATTAAAGCTTCTGATGTACACAAACAGGCTGTCAAGGTACTTTATGGTAGGCAATACTGTCAGGCTTTGCACTGCAAAATGATCTGTCTCCTGACAGATTAATTAATTTCTGCACCATGCTGTGGCAAACACCCCTCTAATTGCCAACTGCAGAATATTAAAACACATCTGCTGAGTTTATATAGCAAAACGCCATCTTATATTAATTATGAATATCCACTTGAATGTTAACAGATAATTCAGACTATTTACTTTGAAAATTCAAATCTAGAACACTGAGATGCTGTGATCATGAGCAGCATATAAAAAGAGTCTACTGAAAGAAGACAAAGGAAAACATAAATCTCAAAATGTTTGTATCATCTGCTGAGAAGAAGAGGGTTTGGAAAATGGATGGATGAATATATCATCTGTTTTGCTCTGAAGTACATTGTACTTGGGCATTGTACTGCAGCATTGTGCTACAAGGGCACTGATTTGATCTCCCAAACCAGCCTCTGTATGTGTATATGTGAAGTTTACTTGTTCCTTCTTTGTTTGTGTGAGTTTGCTCCATGTACTCCAGGTACTCCAACATTCCAAGGATGTACAGGTTAAGCCTAACTGGCAACTGTAAACCACACTACTGTAAGTGAGGGTAGGTATGTAATGATGTGGGTTCTGCATCATACTCCCACTTCCTTTTTGGGAGCTCTTGAACCCAACACCGTCGGTAATGTAACCGGATGAGTTGGACAATGAGGATGCCAAACGAAGCAAGGGGAAGGTGTAAAGTGCAAAAGTGCTTTTATTACAAAAACCAGACAAATCAAACAGTGTCCAATGTGCAGTGTTCCACAAATGTTTCAATAAATAAATAATCCATAAAACCATTATAAACAGTGGAGTTTAAAATTATAATTAATAATTCCTTTAAAACGAGGTTAAAAAACACTGACGGGAGCAGTCTCTTCTTTAAAAACCTGGTGCTTTCTTCTTTAACTGCTTCTCCCATATAGGCCATGCAACAGGGGAGTTGCCCTACCTGCAGGTGCAGCTGACTTTCCTTCTGCTGGTCTGGTAGCCTTCCATCACCTGGCTATGTACAACCATCACTCCAGACCAAGACTCGGGTTCCGTAGCGACCAGGGCGCTCATTCTACCAAGCTTCCCTGACTCCTTCATCCTTATGTGGCAAGCCAACCTCCTTCTGGGTCACTGCAGCTCCTAAGATCGCTCAGTTGGAGCGACCACTTTCTGCTGCCCCTACTGAGTGTCGGCCTAACATTCCTTCTCCAGGGCTCTCTTCCCTGCTTCCTGCCTTGATCAGCGAGCCTGCTGTTCCTCCTCACTTGCTCGCTCATACCCGCACCGGATCTTTCCTTCTCCTGCCTTCTTCTCCCACTTTTAACCTCCGTTCTTTGTTTACTTTCTCTCTTTTTCTCCTGCACTCATGCTTCTTCTATTTATAATGGGGACGTGGCATAGGTGCGACAATTAGCAGCTCTCAGCATCAATAATGGACATGAGAGATCCCACACCTGTGCACTTCAGTGTGGAAACGCCCAAGCCTGTATCGCGCCCGGGAACTGTTCTGGCCACACTACCATGTCCCCCTCTTTAAGCCGCAAGTGCGGTGATTATTTATTTTAAAACTGGCCATTCTTTCTAAATTCATGAAATATTCAGAATGTAAAACTGAATCACAGTGGTACCTCTGGTCACGACCGTAATTTGTTCCAGAACTATGGACGCGACCCGAACATAATTTCTCCATAAGATTGTATGTAAATACAATTAATCTGTTCCAGACCGTACAAACTGTATGTAAATATATATATATTTTTTAAGCACAAAAATAGTTAATTATACCATAGAATGCACAGTGTAATAGTAAACTAAATGTAAAAACATTGAATAACACTGAGAAAACCATGAACAACAGAGAAAACTAACATTGTAAGAGTTTGCGCTAGACCCTTACGAACCACTCGCTGTAAACACTTTTTTTATGAGTTTTAAGCACAGGGAAAAAAAACTAAATGCCACTTCTCTTGCGAAACTTTTCAAACCATCCTCTACTGGCTTTAAATTCCTCACCTCCGCCACTTGAAGAAGGATTTTTTTTCAGCAAATCGCCATGAATCTTTCTGGCTTTCTCGCATATGATTGCCTCACTTACGCTATCCCCTGCAAGTTGCTTCTCGTTCAACCACACTAGCAACAGTTTTTCCACCTCTTCCAGCACTTGAGGCCTCTGCTTGGTTAACATTGTAACTCCGTTTGCAACATCAGCTGCATTGTTAGGCTCTGTATACACAAACAAAAGAAAATGGGAAATCACTGGCGCGTACGAACGCGAGTAGGGAAACTGGCTGCCAGTGTTTTTGTTCGCCGCCAGAGGTCGTGAACAGATACAAAATTTTGGCAAACTTTTTGATCATAACCTGATTTGTACGTGTTTGGAAACGTTCGTGACCAGAGGTTCTACTGTATGTTTGTATTCTTCTGGGCCACTCTGATGTTGAAAGTGCACACACCGGAGGCTGAAATGCTTAACTAACAGACTGAAATACTGAACTGACATTACCAGACATGCTAGATTGCCTAACCTGGTTAAGGTTTAAAGATTGGTCTTTGGTTTTGCATGTTTGCTTGATTTGGTTAAGGTTTAACAATTGATAGTTCATTTTGACAAAAAGTTTGATTGTTAAAATTGAGTATTTGTATATTGATTATTTATAATGTTTTTAATGTTTTGTTGGGCGGCATGGTGGGTGCAGTGGGTAGCACTGCTGCCTCACAGTTAGGAGACCTGGGTTCGCTTCCCGGGTCCTCCCTGCGTGGAGTTTGCATGTTCTCCTCGTGTCTGCATGGGCTTCCTCTGGGTACTTCAGTTTCCTCCCACAGTCCAAAGACATGCAGGTTAGGTGCATTGGCGATTCTAAATTGTCCCTAGTGTGTGCTTGGTGTGTGTGTGTGTGTGTGCGCACCCTGCGGTGGACTAGCGCCCTTCCCTGGGTTTGTTTCCTGCTTTGCGCCCTGTGTTGGCTGGGATTGGCTCCAGCAGACCCCCGTGACCCTGTAGTTAGGATATAGCGGGTTGGATAATGGATGGATGGATGTTTTGTTTAGAATAAGGATATGAAGGAAGCTTAACTCATCAATCACACAATGTGCTTGCTTATTAGACAGGAGATTTAAACTAGACAATGACCTAGTTGAGGTCGTTGCCTTCTCCTTTTTCTTGTACTTCTCTTCCTTTCCTCCTCTTCCATCTGAGAATGATATAAGCTGCTTTGAGTCTATCTCTGACAGAGGCACTATAACTAAGAAATGTGCAACCTGGACAGAGAATGAAGGTCATCTTAAAACTGCTGCAGCTACAAGAGTCCAGGTTGTACACTTTATGTAAGTGTGTCTGCTTATGGTATTACACCTTATACTGACAGAAAAAGGTTTGTCAGTGAAGATTTTATAAGAAAAGATCAGAAGAAAGTTATAGTCTGAAAAACAAAGCAAAGGTCAAAAGCACAATAGTCAAAGTCACTAATGCTAACCAATAAAATGAGTCAAAAAGCAAGCCAGCAGAGGTTCTGGTACTAAAAGCTTCATGAAAAGTTGCACACAGTCGAAAAATTTGAACGGTGAGGGGTGCCCTTTATATACAGAAGTTGTGACCTGGGGCTTAATGTATAAACAGTGTGTACATGTCAGAGGGGGACATTTTTTGTAAACTGGGTGGTTCCATTAGGCACCCATTGTTGGGACTGGGGGTGAGAAGTTTAAAGGCAAATTTCCTGGGTAATCCCGTTACTGATGTTGTCATGGCTGTCTGCAGGATGTAGGTATTTGCTGTATTGCAAAGGAGTCACCGCTTTGAAGTTTTTGGCTGGTTGAGATTACAAACAATACCAAGTTGTGATAACAGAACTGCTCCTTCCTTGGAGGATGTCTGTATTTACCTGACTTGAAAATTAACATGTTTGACAATATTGATTTCTAATCAGCAGATCTGTACTCATTAATGGTTGGTAACAATACATTTTGTTAACATTAATTGTTAAACCCAGGAAATTTAGATGTGCCATTGCTTAAGCCGATTGTCCAGGACTGACAACAGCAGGAACTGAAGGAGATTTAAATTCCTGGGCAGGAGAAGGCAGAGGAGGGACGGTCCACTGAGAATGCTGCCAAGACAGAGCATAGGGGCTCGTAGGCAGATGAGGGTACCTGGTTGGCACGATGTGAGGCACAAGGACGGCAACACTTACTTCCAGGGAGGAAGAGACAGCTCCACAAGGAGACACCAGTTGTGGGTCCAGCGAGAGAGGGAAGCCGCATGAAAGGACCAAGCAATGCTGGTAGAAGAGAAATGAGGCGTGCCTAGGTCACAGCAACACAAGGAGCTCAGAGTGGAAAAAAAGGAACGACGAAGAGACGCTGACAAGCATTTAACGATTTGACAAAACTTCTGTTGGGAAACGAGTGTCCGGTGAACAGAGTACATCCATGGACAGTTGAACGATTAAGTGTTGGGGTAACACAGTGTGCAAACTGGACTCTGAACCAGTAAAGGTTGTATCCTCAAATTCTTGTTTTTAACAGACTTTTAGAGTGTGGACTTTGTGCTTTCCTTTTTTAAAAAAAGGAATTTCGTTCGTGATGTTGTTAGATTTTTTTGTTATGTTAGTTTATTTTTTTAATTCACTTTATTGTCTTGTGTAATAGAAGGTACTGTTGCTTTTCCTGAAATTACTGTTGTGTCTTTCATTGTGTGTTTACTCACTGCCCAATTTAAAGAACCCTGTGTGCTATTTTCAGTAAATCTCAAGAGTTCTCAGTCTCTTAATAAAACTGGATGGTGTAGTCGGATATTTTAATGGTGTCTAAGTTAGATTTCCTGGAAGTGTGATCAGACACCTGTCTCATACACACAAAAATGTTGCGTACGCCAGTTTCCATCCTCACATTACAATATACAGTGAACTGTATAAAAACTAAATTTGGCGTAATGCCATGCTCATTGTCACACCAGCTGAAACCATTCCATATGCAAGATTTCAGCTTGGTTTTGCAAACTGGTGGCAACCTGCCTCAAAGCAGTGCTGCTGTTCCTGTTTGGATACCCTTTATATTTTAGATTCACATCCCTGACGTGGCTTTATGAAATACACTGCAATTAATATAATGGTCCAGGTTGCCAGACTATTCCAAATACCATAGCTGCTTTTGTGTTGTTACAATCAGTGCACCACTCAGAGTATTTTAACCCATTGTATCTGAGTGTGGAATCACAGTTGTACAGCAGCTGATCAGAAAGGTCTACGGTGTGTCAACAGCGCAAATAATTATCGGGATACAGCATATAGCACCCACTGCCTCAGCCATGCGCACAATCTGCTTGAACTTCTCAAATCCAGCAAACGTCGGGGAGCCTTTCCTGCATGAACCTCGAGATTCAGAAAGATTTTCATCTCAAGAGCTATAAACGCACTCAATCAGTCCATTAAGTACTTAGAATTATAATTACCTTACTGTAAACTTGCACTACAGTTGTAAGATTGCACAACCTGAGTCACTTTATGAACCATTTGCATTGTATGTACATGTACATTGTACTTATGCTTTCATCTTATATATAAACATCTATTTGTGGAAGTGTGTGTGTCTGTCCAGCCCGGAAATGCAATGCGGCCTGGAAGTGTGAGGCTTCAGCATGAGCTCAAAGAGCAAGCAAGACGACCCCAAGTTAACGAGTCGGAGACAAGCTAATGCACAAGCGAGGCGAGCATAAAATGAAACCCCCAAGGAGTGAGAAACTCGCTTACCCGCCTATAGGCAACGGGGGTGAGTATGTTCCCAAAATGAAACCATCAACTCTGCATTTAAGTTTTTTTTTCTGACGATTTCAATAGTTTCTAGGAGCCACAGCTTTTTACAAGATGGGCTTACACATCTAGTATTGTATATTTTTCCTTGTTTTTTATCATATTATTATTATTATTATTGTTATTTTAAGTTTATGGAGGATTTGCATATTGAATCTCATTGTACCATACAATAATAATAAAGGAATTCAATTCAATAGAAGAGAGCACGCATTTACAGTTGATGATGACTGGCTTCTAAGTCATTTTAGATTTCCAAGCGCTATCTTCTTAGAGCTCTTGACATAATTTTTAAGATGAAATGCATTAAAGTATGTAATATTACATTGTACAGATAAATTTAACTTAATTTAAATAATGTATACTGTTAATAATTAAACATGTGGGCACGGTGGCATAGCAGTAGCAATGAGCTGGCACCCTGTTCAGGGATTGTTCCTGTCTCATGCTGTATTCTTGCTGGGACTGGTGTGACCCTGGATGGATAGATTGATGGAATAAGTAAACATGTATTATGAAGATGTTTCAATGTTTCCTAAAAGTTTTGAAGAATCGGCATTCTAAGGTTACAGCTGGTTTAACATTTCAGCGCTTATTTTGCCGATTGGTTATGCAAAGAAAGAAAAGGAAGGACAGGAATTGGGGGTTGGTACATTTGAAAGAGGCAGTACTGCTGTATTAAATTATTTAATCGAGGGTCGCACACATCCCAGCAAGCATCTTGAGGGAGGCAGGAACAATCTCAAGACGGGGCTCCAGCTCACTGCTGCCACTACGCCACTGTGTCCCCATGTTTAATACATTATTTAATGCATTTCATCATGAAAATTATATCAAGTATGTATCTTTCTATTCTAAAATGTTCAGAGAGTTGTAATATCATGAATGTAATGTATTATAAGGCAAATTCCTTGCCTCTACTTCACATTTGCTGACATTCAATTTTTTCACATGCTTTTGCCATTGTCTTTTAACCAAACACTGAACAGGGAAGGTGATATTTATATTGATTTGCATGTTAAAATATGTGAAATTCTGTGGGGTGGTGCGTTCATGTGCATTACATTTCACGCTGACCAGGATTTACAGTATGTAGCGGACGAACGCGGAAGTTGGCGTACACACAGATTTATGCATCTGGATTTCTTTGTACGTACACACATTTCTGTTTTTGTCCGAACGCCATGTTTTAGTGTGAATTCTACAAACAGTTTTATACATGAGGCCCCTGGTGTGTTGTGGGATGCATCACCAAGGCAATGGGCAATGCGAAGCTCTCACAATGGTGGCCACAATTGCTAAAACAAAATAATGTTGAAATTATCATGAAAAAGAGTATAAACTATTTAATTCTCCAATTGAAATGCAGGTGTCAGAAAATGACTTTCTAGGCCAGAAAACCCTAGAAAATCTGTATAACTTAGTTTTAAATCTTAAGGAGAACCATTCCAACTATTCCAGCATGGTTTCTAAAGTTGTGTTCACTCTTTCAGTGTTTCTGATCATCTTCCAGAGTCGCATACCATTCCTCTCCCCATGATCCTTCCATATCTTTTGTGAGGCTTTATTTATTTAATGCCCTATGAGTCTCTGCCTACCTTATTGGGCCTTACAAGGCTTGTAACATGAGTTTCAGGGAGTGCTATTACCATCTCAAAATGTTTGGACCTTTGTTTTATTCCCACCTGTGTCAGTATACATATTTAAAATGACAAAAGAGGAAGAAACATGGTAGGAGAAACAATGTTTTGACTCTACAGTCTTCATCAGGTATATCCTGATAAAGCCCATACACTAAAAAGTCATGGAATGGTCTTTAACCTATTTTATCAGTTGTTTAGAGTTTGCAAGTCCTCAGTGTTGCCTGGGTAACTTCTAAATGCTATAGTTTCTATCCCAGTGCAACATCTTTATCTTCAGTGTGTTTGCACTGTTGCCTATGTGTGTGTGTGCGTGTGTGTGTGTGTGTGTGTGTGTGTGCGTGTGTGTGTGTGTGTGTGTGTGTGTGTGTGTGTGTGTGTGTGTGCGTGTGTGTGTGTGTGTGTGTGATTCTGCCCCCTATAATGAACTGGAATCACATTCTTGGTTGTCTTCAGCCTTGTACCCCTCCAGCTTTTTATAGGTTCATTACAGGCATGAGTTATAGTCATGTATTGGGGCATGGTCTAATGTTTGTCACTGTAAATGAGATTTGAATGTTCACATAATTTGATTAATTCTGATCACACAATACAGCACATTTCAATTTGACTATTTTAATAATGCATAATTTCAATCATCATAATGAGTTTTTTCAGATATCTTCAAGAGCCACAGGAGAGCATGCTAAGCTGCGGAAACCATTCAGTAAGCATTTTCTTTCACTAGTGTTCTCTTGTTACAGATGAAGGAAAAACAGCTTTAAAAACAAAAGGAGTTTCTTGTTATTTTTTTTATTTTTTAATTTTTTAAAAAATGTTAAAAAAAACAACCTTGGTAAATGTCTGCATGAATAGATGCTTGAGGACTGCAGTATATTTATATTAATTCAGCACCCTTTTGTGTAGGTAAAGGTGGTATAATTATGCAAATTGTGTTAGGCACTATATGAACTAAATGCTGATTTGCTTTGGTATAGAGATAGATAGATAGATAGATAGATAGATAGATAGATAGATAGATAGATAGATAGATAGATAGATAGATAGATAGATAGATAGATAGATAGATAGATAGATAGATAGATAGATAGATAGATACTTTATTAATCCCAATGGGAAATTCACATAGATTTTTTTTTCATGGCTTCATGTTTCCATTTTGATTCCTGGCTTAGATTTCTTAATATTATTTCCATCTCTGTGTTCATCGAGTTTCCACATCTCTGAATTTGATAAAGAAAGAAAAATTGATGAATGTATAGCAAAACAAACAATGCTCTTTCCTAAATATTTTGTTGGATTTGGTAATTCTTTATGCAAAATAAAATTAGTTGGGGAAAGACATGTAACCCATGGTTATTGGTGTATGCTGGCTGAGATCACTCCAAGGGGGATACAAAGATCTCAAGCAGGCCATGGGAGGCTGTTGATAACTATCATTTAACTGGTGTCTTCTGTGATTTCTAGTTTTTTCTCACCTTTATTCATATTGCTTATTTTTAATGAGTTTTTTTTTCTTTTTCCCTCTCAAAAGGATATCAAGGTGAAGGTTCTGATATGCTATTGTTAGTGCCATCAACTACTTTATTGTGAACTTAGTTATAAGTACTTTGTTTCATAAATTCCCTTCATTTCGCATATGATGTTTTTCCAATTTTTCCTTCGCTATCATATTCAGTTTAGGCTAGATGGCATCCTTCTTTCAAATGTTCCCCAATTTGTTTATTTGAGGTAACATCTTTGTCAGACTATTGTCATCTTTTGTCACGACTGCATATGTTAGCTCTTCCCAAGTGAGTGTTGAGATGACATTTTAACTCAACTTTACTTCACAATGGTGATTTTCGTGTTAAGCTTTTCTCAATGTTAGAGACATTTTTGGACATTTTGTTAATGAACATGGTGGGTGAAGCTCCACTAAAACCTCTAAATCAAAACTCCCCAAAAAACAAAAACATGTTATAATGTTAATTACTTGGTTCCCATTATTAAGTTTGTAAAAAAATATTGTAGCAAAGCTTTTTACATG
The DNA here is from genome assembly GCF_900747795.2 of Erpetoichthys calabaricus. Classification (NCBI taxonomy): domain Eukaryota; kingdom Metazoa; phylum Chordata; class Cladistia; order Polypteriformes; family Polypteridae; genus Erpetoichthys; species Erpetoichthys calabaricus. Next base: position 116,786,507 of record NC_041406.2, on the reverse strand, counting down.
CAGGACTGGAAGGCAGTGGTCTGCAAATGCTTCACTGACTGATCAGGGAATGAAGAGTGTGTGGCAGAAGGCTGGGAAGCGCTACATGTTTGAGTGGCACCAGCCCATTGACAAGGAAGGACAGCGCATCCTTTAAATCAGGATGGTTCTAGAAAGAGGACGGAAACTTTCTTAGGAACCCAATTAATTTAGAACCCCAAACAGACATTAATGCTTGTCTATATGGAGCATCATCTCTGATGAAGAGTGTAAATGTGATTGCTGATAACGTGATACTAACAGTTGTACTGGGTGGATAATTAGCTTGCCATCTGTGGGTTTCCTTTTCAAATCAGTTTAGGAGTTGTTTCTTGTGAACCACAAAAATAAAGTGAAATAATAAGTTTTGTTAGGCAGTTGTGTTGTATATTGTTGTTCAGTACACAAGCTTATTATCAAAATTAACCTGTATCAGTGCTGCTGAAAGAACTTCAGTTCCCAATAGTCCAGGGGTGTCCAGCTCCAGTCCTGGATGTCCGCAGTGACTGTAGGTTTCCATTCTAACCATTTTCTTAATTAGTGAGCAGTTTGTGCTGTTAACGTCGTTTGCTTTGTTTTAATTACCTTGACTCAGACCACTTAGTTGTTTCTTTTTTCTTAATTAACAGCCAAACAATAATGAGACACAAACCGTGCCTCCACATGACCAGCTAACCTGTGCCCATCACACAGTATGTGAAAATAAGGAAAGTTAAAGGTCTCAGTAAGGTTCATCTGCTAAGGTCACCAAAACATCTTGATGGTGTTCTTTGAAAAAACGGAAAATCAACAGTTTTGGAAATTTCTTCTGTGGTAGAATGAGAGTAGCAACAAGCCATGGAATTAAATAACAGGTTTAATTAACAGCAAGAATTGGATTCTCATTAAGGAACTGGTTGGAGTGAAATTGGTTGGAGTTTAAAGCCCCAATTTAGCAGGTCATCTGTTGGCTCATTTCACATTTAATTTCTGTTTGGCTGCCATTTAATGAGGAAAAGAATCAATTCAGAGGACTGAACCCTTAAAAACAGGGAGATTAACACGAAGGAAAAAGAAGTTAATTAGCAGTAAAAACTGGTCACTGATTAGGAAAAGAGTTAGAATGAAAACATGCAGCTACTGTGGTGCTCCATGATCACAGTTAGACACCCCTGCAATAGTCAGCAGGAGTGTGCAGGATCCCCTTGTATGGGGACTAGAATTATGTTCAGCAGTGAAGCTAATAGAAGTGAACTATTTGAATGTGAGAACTTAGGGTCAGGGTTATCATTTAATTTATTGAAATGTTTTGCTAATATTCCTCTTTGCTGTTAACTGTATATTTTTTAGTATCTAACATTTGTGGTAATTGTCTTGATGCAAACCCTTTTGGAAAATAAGTTAAGCTGGTTGTTCAAAAGAAAGAAGCAACTGCCGTGTTTTTACTAATAAGCTAAGGAGCCTGCTGACAGTAATAAAAGTTACATTAAGTACCCTCGCTGTTCAAAGCGTATGTGTGTTTTGAGCTTCAAAGAATGAACTCGGCTGTCTCTAGAGACAAGAAAACTTAGTTTTATGGGCTCTGGAATAAAATGCAAATGGTGTCTTTGGGGATTGGCAATATTTATAAGTCCCAAAGGGGCAGGACAACCACACCACACTTAAAATTTTGCTTTTTAAGATCAGTCAAACTGATCAATAGTCTTCCATTACCATCATGACAAAGCTACTTGTGCAGTGTAGAAGAGGTTAAAACACTGAACAACACATGAACAGAGCTGCCTGGGAGACTGAACATCTACCACTACTCGGTTGTATGGTGTGGATAGCTACAACTTGATTTGTTTAATTTTCAATACTTTGAACATCTCTCTATATATACAGTAAAATCCAATGTCTGTATGTCTGTCCGCTTTTCATGATAGAACTACTTAACGGATTTAGATTGGGTTTTTTTTCTATAACTTGCTTGAACATTCCGTTTGATTTTGAGACTTATCTCATTAAGCTAAGAATCATAATGCGCTTGCAGGAGCGATATATTCGTGCTAACCCGAGATAGAGGGTGCGGGCCGAAGGGAGGGGGATGTGTGACGTCAGGAGTAGGGAGCCGGGCGAGGCCCTCCTCACTATCCTGTGTCACTACTACGCGGGGGGACAGCTAGTTATACAAAAACATAGAAGCCCTGGATTTGATTCAAACCGCAAAGGCCCCTGGCCTAGATGGATTTCTCCAAAAGCGTTATTACCATCTGGTCTGCAGTCATCTGGAAGGCATCACCAGATGCTGAAGTCTGCTTTCAACAGAAACTGAACCCCTCAAAATGCTCTGCTATAATAACTCTTTTTTTCAAAAATAAACCTATCTCTTTGAATGTAGTTGCAAAAACTACTGGATAAGCTATTGGCCAGACATTAAGGGTATGTTATCCATAAACTCATCAATGTGGATTAAGCCTGTTTTATTACAATCTGCTAAGCAACAGACAATATTCTTTACCTTTTATATATACTGGACATTGCCCCAATCACACCCTGCCTAGTTGCACTTTTGCTGTTATCTGCAGAGAAAGTATTTGATCAAATAAGCTTTACGTTTTATGGCAAGGCTTACATTCCATGGCATTCAGGATGAATTTTATTATTATGATCAAGACTTTGAATTTGTTCCTAATGGAAATTGTGCTTATTAATTTACAGTAAATATTGCTCATCCCTTCCAAACATTTAAATTTCCAGTGAGGTATTCCCTCTTTCCTCTTTGCATTTGAATCTTTCACAAAGCATTAGCTATTGCTATGAGGGTGTATACATTAATTATAAGCATTTTTTACATGGTTAAAACCATAAGATATCACTAGATGTGGGCTTCTTGTATTCCCTGGATAATGTTTCTGAAGATCTTCTGCACATTTTAAAATTTTTCGATTACTACAAACAACTTTTTGGATAAACTGGTCATAATCATCACTCATTGTAAGCATTGTGAATCTAATGTTTAGGTCACCTGAAACACATGTGTACATACTTACCCTCTTTACTATTATGAGAGTAAATCAAAAACTAAGGGAAGTTTGAAAATTACACGGTAACCACAATGGATAGAGCTCACGCAATACAACCTGCTTGTAATGGCTTATGGGTAGTTTGTTACTATGGTTAAAGACAGGGTCAAATGAACATGAACTCTATGCTGTGGGAATGCATAATTGTTTAACAACATGCCATAAAGAGATTTATTTGGGTAGAGGAATGTGAAATCTGCTGAAATTAACCAAAAGATGTTGGCTTAGCATGGAAGTGAAAGCAGTATGACTCAATGAAAAATTTATGAATGAATAGAAGGGTTTAAAGCGGGAAGAAGTGTAATCAATGATGCTCAATCTGGTCGACCATTAACATTGTGCACACAAGCCCACATCAACATTGTGAATGCCTTCATCAGAGGAGACTGACTGATTATGTTGTCCGCTGTTTCTGCACATTTGGATATCAGCTGTGGATCTCCACATACCAAAGTGTGTGTTGACTTCCGAAATTGTAAAGTTTGTGCAAGATAAGATGGATGCCCAAATATCTTACTAATCTGCGCAAGCCAGTGAATTTCAACAGGTTTCATTCCATCTTCTTAAAGAAATGTCAATATGGTGCATTGTTCATCAATGATGTAATCCTGCAACAGAGTATCCATGTTCATTTGACCTTGACTTGAAGTAGTCTAACAGCAGAGTGCTGTGCTGTGCATGTTCGGACTACCCATAAGCCATTGTGAATGTGTTGTATTGTGTCAGCTTCTAGCCGTTGCAGTAACCACATCATTTTCAAATTGCCTTTGCTTCTTGATTTATGCTTGTGTATACCATTACTTCAGACTACACATGGATCTTCAATAGAGTAAAAGCTTCAGTGGCATCCTGGTCACATTTTTTCCAATCATTCACAGCCAAATTTGCAATAATTAAAGTGAACACTGTTCCCTACCATCATTTTGTTAGTGCAGTGCTTTTACTTTTTTTCCTTCCATGGGGTGGTGGTCCTTTTTAACTTTTCTTTCTGATTCACAACAGGGACTGTGTTGGATTATCTCTGCCAGACCTGAGTTATGTCACTTGGCTTACAGCTTGCATCATGATTGGCAATGGGCAGCCACAAGACCAAGTGACCCCTGCCATAACTACTTTTCAAATTAAACTGTGTACTGCTTAGTTCTCTTTTTTCCCTCCCCTTCCTTTTGCTGCTGTTAAGCCTATGTTGCAGTCTTTACATACATGGCCCTTGTATCAGGCATAAGGTAAATGACATAAGGTGGAGAGGTAGATTAGATGCTTGCCCAGTGTCACATATTTCTGCACCTCTTTTCCATTACCTAACTCTTTGTATTTGAAGTGCTGTAGTGTAGTCATTATTTTTGATCCCTGGCCTTGCGGAGAGATCCGCACAAAGTGTTTTTTGATGATTCATCCCTGTGAACATTCCAGTCACTAATACCATCTTTTTCTATCCCCTGCTTTACCATTTATTTACAACTTTGGTAAATCCTTAAAGTGTTTGGGGTTTCACTTTCATCGGCTATTCCATCTCACGCTTTATATAATTTCTCTATCCCTTCCCCCTCCCAGAAACCAGTGTCTGTTTTATACGCTTTATTATTTAAAGGGGCTTGCTGACCTTTACAGAGAGACTCTGTTTAACATCAACACCCCCTTCTACTCTACTAGGCTAGTAAGTAGAAGTCTATTTTTAAAAATATTTCTTCAATGTCCAAAACTTCAAACTGTCAACACACTCACATTCATTCATTGTTTATATGCTACCCCAGACAAACATTATGCTATACGGTTGAGCCCTGACACTAATTCTCATTTTTTTTCTCCACATATTAGCCAGGCATCTATATGTATATGTTTTGGGATTATGTTGAAGTTTTTATCTAAGGTATCCGATATTCTGGCATTTTTTTGCTCCATTAATATTCCTTTTCTTCCACACATTTTTCTTATTTTAGATCTTTCTTCACTTTATCTTTTTCTTCTCTGGTAGTGGCTTTTTTCCCCACAGGAACAACTGTTGTAAAATTGCTCTAGCCTCTCACTAGGAAATCACAGATTCCCTTTCTCTTTGGAAATGTTATTTTTTTCTATCTACAGGGTGGTCCAGATCTAATTATGCAACTGTTCGACTGTCAACCATCTCCCCGCCATTTTGGAATGCAAGGAAGGTGCTGGCATCTATCGGCAACAAAAAGAATTTTAAGTGAAATCTCTACGTGCAGGGCAGGTGCTGTGAATTCTCTATGCAATAAACAATAAGTTATAGCGTAATGAAAATTGCATAATTAGATCAGGACCACCCTATATTCCTTGTAAAGCTCTCTGTGGTGAGGAGCAATGGTAAGTCTGGCTCGTACATTGAGAAATGGACAAAAACAGTACAGCTGGTCTGCACTTGTTAACCTGTTGGTCATTCGCTCATCCACAATTCTACTTTTTTCTACTTATTTGGTGGTGTCAAGGAACTGTTCACTGCTCATCAATTGCCATGGCCTTTGAATAGTAAAATGTCCCAAATCTAGCAGGGCTGTTTCCAGAGTGGGCTTGGGAGGGAGGTGAGAAGAAGGTGTTGAAGATGGGTTGGCATTTTTCCTGTTTTTATTTGCTACGTTTATTTTTAAAATTATTAGTGGGGAAATTGTAGAACACACAATCACTTCCATTATTGTCTTACAACTAACGTCTTTACTTAATTGGTAGTCATTTTCATCCCCAGCCACAGCACTCAGATGATAAGTCTGACATGTCCAGCAATTTTCAGTCAGCCACAAGATCAGCAACAGCAGTTTGCAAGTCTGACATAATCCACAACTAGAAGCGATGTAATGTTATATCAGTTTAAGGTTAATCTCCACTGTATTGTCCTTATTAGCTGGTTGGATTTTTCTTCAACTCTCTGGGTGTTTTCTAGCACATTATTTTCTTCTTTGCAGTATGTTGAGTTAAGTTTGTGGTTCCACAATTTTGCCTTTAATGACATGTTCGTTTTCTAGAAGAATGTTTGAAACGTTGCCAACATTTATGTGAGATTGCTCTAAACTTTACGGTCTCATTGAAAAGATATACAGCCAAATAAATTGACATTTTATTTTGTATATATGTGTTGTGGCAGACGGCCAGGGCCCTTGTCTTGCCGGGACACCTCCATGCTGGTAGGACCTGGGGAGCAAGCATGGCCAGAGTGTTACCTCCCCTGGAGTGCTAGATGGCAGCCCCCCTGGGTCTAACTGTGCCTAGGACTCCCGCAAGGCTCCATGGGAGTTGAAGTTTTGTACAGCCCTGTTGGGATCCGTGGGCACCGCCAGGAGGTGCTGCAGCAACTGCTGAGCCCTCATGGACAGTTCTTCTACCATACCCGGAATTGCTGCCAGAAGTAGGTCATCAAACACCTGGGAGGTGGGAGACTAAGCTTGCCAAGGAGGAGTAGAGGAATAAAAAGAGAAGAAAAAGAAGAAGAAGAATTTATGTGATATTGTGCCTTATTGGACTGTGCTTGGGACAGTGTTTGACTTGTGGGAATGGGGAAGGCGTTGCCCACAAGGGGGAAAAACAATAAAATGAAACCCATGTGTTTTCCCAAGTGTGCCTCCTACGTCTGTCTGTGTCAGGGTGTCAGGGTGGCTGGTACGCCCTGTACTGGTGTCATAGTGTCCTGTCATAGAATGGATAATATCCAGCCTTGTGCAGCTTCCCTTTATCTACCAGGAAAAGAAGCTTCAGAAAAACGGATTGACAGAATATTCTGAGCATTGGATGTTCTCACTGGGCAGGATACAATTCTGGTAAGAATAGGGTTTCCAGAATTTCAGTTTTTAATTCTTGATTTGAATAATGTCTTTTATGGATATCTGTGAGATGCTTCCTTACTGTAAACATAAAAGCTAAGATGTCTGTCACCTTTCAGATCTGATTCATTGTTTTTACTTAAAACCTCTCTGTACTCTGTTCATATTGTCTGCTGAATGACAGGTTTGGCATTCTTAATGCAAATAAATGCAGGCACAACCCACGTATTATAAATAATATGAAGCTAAATGCCACCTGGGGGCAGCGCAAATCAAGAATTCATAATTTGATACTTTTGTAAACTCAGATGTGGCAGTGTGCAGGCATGTGGAGTCACAGTGAAAAATCCTCAGCTTTAATAAGAAAACTTAGTAAGATAACCAAAATGGTCAAGCTGCACTGCATTGGATGCCTTGCATCTGATTCTAGAATAGAGCATACATACAGAGTTAAGGTAAGGAAAACCTTAATGGATATCCAAAGTTAACCAGTACAACATTTTCCATGGATCTGACCTAAATTTACATGTAAGCACAGTACATGAATTGATACATTGTTTTTAAGGGATACAAATTTAGATAAATTGTTTGATATTTTGCATAGATCTGTTAATTAGCATGAATGACTATGGAAAAACTAAGATTTTTTTTATGAATTGCTTTAGCTGGGATCTGGAGTATAAAGGAGAAGTGACTACTTAATAGGCCATTAAAAGAGCATGTGGAAAGATTTTATCCTGAGCATCAGTTCTAGCAAACATTTGGACAGATTTATATTGTCAGTGGATTTAGAAAGTATCCAGACTCATTTCGTTATAAGACAAGTCTATTTAAAGCTTCAAAATATTTGCACATAGATTTTTTAACATACTCTATACATTTGTAAAGGCAGTACTTTTGTACTCTGAGGTTAGAGTAATTGACTGTTTTGGTGACCTGCAAGTTGACATATAATAAAACTGGTTTAGCAGTTTGTTGTCTTGGCTTTTGTAAAAGATTTGACATTAGGATAAACATCCTCTCCATTTATCTAACTAAGGGTCAATGGGTGGATGGGAGCACAAGTCAAAAGCCACCCAGGCCATAATTCAAATCCATGACTCTAAAGCTCTGAAGTATCAGTAATAACCACTCCATCATCCAAGTGTAAAGAAGGTTGAATTAAAATTAACCCTCTTTTTATTGACCTGACAGAAACTCTTCCACAGGCTTAAAGTCTCCAGTTGATTACACTGAAGAGGAATCTCACAGGAACACACAGAAAATGTAGAAACGTCACACAAAAGACACTCCAGCCAGAAAGTTATCCAAAGCTCAGGTGCCACAAAATGAAAGTGTCACACACTGAATGATCCTATCAAAATCAGAGCAGAATCTCAAAGCAAAAAAGGATTACAAGCAGGGCTACTATAAGAATAAGAAGGGTAAATCACCTCTTGCATGGCAGTTTGTTTTAAATAACTTAGTAAAACAACTTTTCTGCCTCAAAGTTACATCAGTGGTGACTAGTGAAAAAAATTTGGGTGGGAGTGGCAAACTGAAGCAGCACTTCGTAGTTCAGAAGAAAAGAAAAACACACACACTGTAATGTTGCCTACCTGCTCCCCAGTAGTACTACTTAAACATAAATGTTGCCCTAATTTTCTTCAGGCCTGAAACTTTCTCAATTACTTTCTGATTAAACTGAGTCATTTCACTCATCAGTCTTTTTTCCATTGACAGTACAGCCAATGCATTCAGCCTCTCTTGAGTCATGGTGTTTCTGAGAAAGGTTTTATGAACTTTGAAAAACTTACTAATACAGTATGTAGAAAAATATGTAAATCTCTAATGTTTGATAGGCTCCAGGACACCAACAGATTAAGAGTTTGAAATTTAGGCTTCTTAATTGGTGGTAGACAAACCATTTAAGAAAAATGCTTATTTTTCGAATCACAACAGAACTTGAACATATCTTTATATATAATATGCTACCGTGGTTGTTCTTTTGTCTGTCCAGGATTTTAAATCACCTGTAGCTCACAAACCGTTTTACTGATTGACCTGAAATTTGGTACACATACACTACGTTATGGCTACTATCCACTTTCGGGGTGATGATTAACCTCCAAGGTTATTCCTCTTTTTTTATTTTTTATCAAACTCTCGGCAGCGGCCAGCAGGGCGGCCATGCTGCGCAAGCATACGGGCGCCATTCTCATTCCTACCACCTTCGCTGTCACTTCCCCAACCTCTTCATATCTTAAATCATTCTTGAGGCAGATTGAAGACTTAAGTGCCAGCTTAAGTGAAAAATTAAAGAAAACATACTAAGTAATTGCAACACAAACACTGATTTAATCAGTTGTAATGTGAAAAGATGCCGACGAAAGAAGAGAAGAAGCGGGCCGCTAGTGTGAAGAAAAGAAGAGCTGCTCAGGAAGCAGCAAGCACATCAACCTCTGAGCAAACGAATGCTAAACATACAGAGAAAGAGGATGAAACTAGGAATGCTCAAGTCAAGTGTACGATAACGTGCAGTGCGCCGTTACTGGTTTACTTTATATAACATGCCACATTTGTGAATTTCCTCTTGGGATTAATAAAGTATCTATCTATCTATCTATCTATCTATCTATCTATCTATCTATCTATCTATCTATCTATCTATCTATCTATCTATCTATCTATCTATCTATCTATCTATCTATCTATCTATCTATCTATCTATCTATCTATCTATCTGCCACGTGTCATAAATTGTTTGTAATATAAAGTTAATATATCCTAAATCTCACACGAAACAACTCATTTAATACTTTGAAATTCTGAAAACTTACAAAAGTTCTATTAGCAATATTGAAATGACGCTTTTTTGGTTTCACTTATGTGGTCGAAATCAACATCTTAATTAAAGAAAGAAACTTATCCTCTAACAAGACAAGTCTGAAAAAACCTTTTGGTTAGTAATCGGGCAGGAGAAAAGCTCTTCATTGCGTCATTTATTCTCTTGCGGCACCATGCTAAAGAGAGAGCATCCTTCTCAACAGTCTGTTACAGAATGATCACAGAATAAAAGCAGGAGCTCATGCTTATTGGTAACTGAGTTTACATAACAGTGTGGATTAATGCTTACATATCATACTCTAATTGGTTAAAAAACATTGTACTTGTGGCAAAATAAACACTTTTTTTTGTTTTTTTTAGTAAGTACAATTATTTATAAAGCATTTATCACAGACAAAAGTCACAAAGCGCCATTAAATATTAAAACAAAATAAAAAGCAATGACACAATTAAATACACCTGCAGATGAAAGCACTGCCCAATTGCCAGTCTGAACAGATACAATTTTTTTTTTCAAATTAAGTTATAAAATGTATGCATGGCACCATGTGTTCTAGAGAGTCCAAAAGCTCATTCTGTAAAGTTTTTGAAGTTCCCTTAAATACAGTGGCAGGCATTCTCAAGGTGCTCTTTTAACACTCCATTGAGAGAGGCAATAAAATTCACCATCCCACGGAAAATCCTGAGCTGATCGGAGCTCTCACTCTCATCATGACCACGCTAACCCAACTCAAATGCCCAACAATACTTCACACTGGACAGGATGTGTCAATTTTTGGTCAACTCTTCGTTGTGCCTTTGAATGCTAACCCTGTAGCCTTCATCTAGCTGTTCAGCAATACTAAGCCTGCCAAAAGAAATTGTCTAAATTTAGTCTAGATGACTGCTGCTACTTTCGTGCTGCTTGTATTTTTCAGAAAGACGTTTTAGGTCTCATACGCCCATCGTTGTCCACAATGCTTCGGTACCAACACTTTGAAACACATAACAGGAAAAGCAAAAAAAGGCATTGCTTACACGACATCCAGTTAGCCAACTCCATTTGTCATAACAAGATCAGGAAAATGTCTGTGTTTAAGCTTATCCTGGATCACAATTTATGAAGGGGTGTTTCATTAAAGAAATAACTGAATTTTCTTTGATTTCTGAAGATCCACTTGAAGTTGCTGTGAAGATTCCAGCCCAGATTAAAGACAGACACCAAATTTTCAGTGTCCCAACAAGCACAAACACACTTTCTTTACTTTCAGTTTCTTTTCTCTCTTCCTTTATCTTTCAGTCCTTTTCTCTTTCTCCTCCACTCCTCCTCAGCAAGCTTCGTCTCCCTCCTCCCGACTCTGGCTCTCAGAGTAGTGTCTGCAGGCCCCTTATATAGGGCACCAGGAAGTGCTCCAGGTGTTTGATGACCTATTTCCGGCAGCACTTCCGGGTGTGGCGGAAGGGCTTCTCTCTAGGGCTCAGCAGTATCAAACTATAACTCCCATGAAGCCTTGCGGGTGTCCAAGGCACTGCTGCAATCCAGGGGGGGCTGCCATCTAATGTCCTGGGGGAGATAATGCTCTGGCCACACTTGCTCCCACGGTGCTCCCAGCATTGAGGAGTCCCGGCTGGGCAAGTGCACCAGCCATCCGCCACATTGCCATCTACGTAAAGTCACGTTTGCTCATCTGTAGTTATGTTAATGGCAGGTGTGAACTGTGATCCATTGACTTGAACTTGAAATAGTGATCAAATCACATTAAATTAAAAAAAAAAAACACTAATTTATTGCCAATAAATGTGGGAGTATCTGGAACACAGGGAGCTGCGTCACCAGAAAAACCTGAAAACAGCCAATTAAAGGGGAGCCTCGCGTCTCCTGCTTGCCACAAATTCAAGGACATACATAGACTTTAATTTGGTTTGGTGTCCTTCACTTAGGAAATATAGGTATTCACACAGAATTTAAACAAATACAAGTCAGAACCAATTTTTAATGGCTGTTGACATGTGCTGAGACCAGGCACGTTGTGCAAATAAACAAATTTATTTCATGATTATTCACATTACCTAATTAATTTAAGTGAGTTTTTAAAATATTTATGGAGACAGGGCCTCAGTTTCCTTCATTACAAACCACCACTGAGCTACATACATTTTTTTTTTTTACTGATCTGTTCCTGTCAACTTATTCTATTTTAAAATTGCAAATGCAAAATTTCTGCTAAATGTCTTACTTTAATATATCAATTGAAAAAGACCAAAAAAAGGAATCCATGTACAGCACACTGAAGTCACCCGTATTTCCACTATATAACATTTACTGAAATATTCCAAGAAATGAAATGAGTGTTTAAGAATGCATGTATACAGTAATTTAGATAGGAACTCATTAGATGCAGCTATTACATTTTTTTCAGATATTAGACTAATCAGAGACACTCCAGTTTACAGATGTCACATGTGCTCAAAGAACTAGCTCAATGTATAATTTGGCAGCAGTGCCTAATTTTACACAAACATCCCAGATTAGGCCTTTTTTTCCATCTATACATTGAAGTCATCTGTGGGGAATGCTTTCATTAGAAATTCTGACTAACCCAGCAGCCCCTTAAATTTTAAAACATTTCAACTGAAGTGTGCTACAAAAATAAGAAGATCTCAAAGTTCTATTGCAATGTTTTTCAAATGAAATGCTAAATAGGGAAAAAATGTGGATTGGTCATATTGAAGAAGAAGAAAACAAGTTAGCTTTATTGTACAGTTAATACTGCCTATTCCGTAGTATGTACTTTACAGATACATTACATTTCTATAATTCTATAGCTAGAGCTCTGCTAAGGGAAATGACTTGCTTCAACTTCATGCAGTCGGTGGTTGCTACAGTCTGACAGCAACACCTTAGCCACTAGGGACCCACACCACCTGCCTAGAAAACTGAACTTAGAAGAGCTTCTTCAACCAAAGATTTCCTTGGTAGTTTGTAGATGATCATATATTTTAAGATTCATAAAAAGAAATTTGATTGAATGCTCAGTCTTTTATACTTGAGCAATGCTGCCAGAGTTTAAACTATTTAATCAAAATTCGTGATATAAAAGTCTAAAGATGAAAGAGTGCGTTTTAATACTTATGCATGAGAGCTTAACAATTCTGACAAGCGAAAGGAGCCCATTCAAGTCCATCAAGATCATCTGGTTAACTAACAGCTACTTTAACTCTGTGCTCCATCCAGATATTTTTTAAATGTGTTTTCCTTCAATGTCTTGATTTGGTAATTTTTTCCAGACTCCCATGATCCAATGCATGGAAGACTTGTTTCTGGTGTTGTTGAGTGAAGTATTGCAAGTCCCACAGATAAATGTTGTGGGGCCAACCTGATTATTCATGTTTAATTTGGTTTAAAAAAATCTACTGGTTGCTATGTGTGCCAATAAAAAAAATAACAAAAACAAAATAAAGTCATCAAGCTAGGTAAGTAAATGATTTTCTCAAGTCGCAAGGAGCTCTGTCCTGTAGTGCAGTCTGTTCCAAACTGAATGCCTCCTTCCAGCAGCTGTGTGCTTTATAGGTGGGGAAGTGGAAGGGGCGGAGTCAGTTGCCCTCACTGAGTGTTGTCTTGATACTGTGAAGGGAACAAAAGATGAGAAGGTTGGCACGAGTGCCCCCTTTTGACTCAGGGTGATATTACCTACCTCAAATGAGCCTCTCGGGTGATCCACAGATGTATGTGTGTGACACTGGCTTCCTTCTTAAATGCACCTCTCCTTAGATCTAGTCCACACTAACATGGAAAAAGTTGAAAATGCATGTCTCTTTATTTATTTATTTTTACTTTTCGTCCACAATAAAACAGCATTTTCAATCACCAAAAACATTGCTTCAAAAATTATCATAAAATTATGTATATTTAAAAATGCTGAGTCTCATGTAGCAATGTGGGTAGGGAAAACAGATTTCCAAAAATACTGATGTATAATAGCCCTGTGATCCAGCACTGACTTCAGCTTGTTCTGGTAATTCTGTTTGTGATCTCATGTTTATTGTGGGGATTGTTCTTTCCTAACTTCCTTCTACTATGCCTTAAAACATTTAAACATTTAACTGTTTTTATTTTGGTAGGACAAGTCAAGTTGGGGAGCATGCACTGGTAGTGTGTGTTGCTGTCCCCACTACACGATGGAACAACTCGGGATCCCGGTTTGCAACCCCCCAGGCAGACACACGGTCCAGTTCCACCCTCCAGAAATGACCTTCTATCTGCTGCAGCCAGGTGTTACATGGGCGACCCCTTGGCCTGGTCCAGCCACTCGGGTCCCCAGCAGTAAGGATCTTATGAGCCAGATCACCCTCGGGGAAACGAGCCACATGGCCTTAGTGCCATAACTGATGCTCCCTCACAATGCAGGTAATGTGCCTCCTTCGGGACTCCATGAGCAACCGTTCATTCGACACAAAGTCAAAACAACGGTACCCAAGGATTTTCCGGAGAGACACAGTACCAAAGGAGTCCAGTCTTCGTCTCAGGTCACTGGATAGTGTCCATGTCTTGCAATCACATAGCAAGACAGGAAGCACCAGGACTCTAAAGACTTGGACCAGTGACTTCATGACCCCACATGCTCTCCCAATCCATCTACTGACTTCATAAGAAGAGTCACCAGAGACATGAATATCATTGCCAAGGTAAGCAAACCTCTCGACCAAGGTCGACATTCTGTCCGCAAACAGACACACTGCTGATGACTGTGCCCAAGAGGTCATTAAAGGCCTGGATTTTGGTTTTTATCCAGGACACTCGCAAGCTCAGATACTCAGACTCCTCGCTCAGTCTCTCGAACGCCCTGATCAGAGCCTCCATGGACTCTGCGAAGATCACGTAATCGTCAGCAAACTCAAGATCCGTGAATCTTTCTTTACCAACAGATGCCCCACAGCCGCTGGACCCCACGACCTTGCCCAACACCCAGTCCATACAAGCATTGAACAGAGTAGGAGCAAGAACACACCCTGACGAACCCCTGAATCAACTGGGAAAAACGCAGAAGTTCTGCCTCCACTCTGCACAGCACTCACAGTACCAGTGTACAGGTCGGCCATAATATCCAGCAACCTTGAGGGGATCCCGTGAACCCTCAGGACTTGGCAGGATTCCCAGTCTATATTTGCAAAGGATTTTGCAACCTTATTCTCTCTTGTAGCTTTTAAAAGCAGTCATAGTTTGCCTGTCCAGACTAAGTCCATGTTAGTTTTTTCTCATTCTTTCGGTATTTCATTAAACTTTGGGTTTGCTCTGTAAACCCAACAGTGCACTTGGCTGATAAACCTTGCCCACCCAATAAGCTAGATTTACGCATTTTTACTGTTTGTGAGGATGACATACAGTCGATTCCGCTTAATCGGACCACATCGGGATGCGATCATTTTGGTCCTAATAACCGGCCTGTCCGATTACAGGAACATGCCCTATACATGTGCAACCAAGACAGGACGTGCTATAAGTAACATATTAAAATGTCATTATGACTTTTATTGTGTTGCACATGCGTATGGCGAACGTACAAACAAGAACTATGTACATGTACATGTACGGATGCTTACAACATTGTTTATTGAAAAAGAAATCTACAAATTCTTTGAATCGATCTACACGACACTCAGCATGTGAAGCACAATAAAAAAAGGTTACATTACCAAATTCCAGTCAACGTTTGAAGAACTTGTCTAGTGTGATCTGACGCATTCTGTTGACGCACTGCACTTGAACAAAATCACCACAAACATCTAACGCATCAATGGGACTGCCTTCATTTCCCTCCTGCATGAAATAGCAGCGCAAAGTTTCAATGCATTTCCTGGCATCCTGTGTTGTCACTTGCACTAACTCATTAGGGTCATCATCATCACTTTCCTTGTCTTCCGATGCTGTCATGTGTTTCACTGCAATTCCAGCAACAATTGAAGCATCGTAATCTTCATTTTTATCGTAGCAGTGAAGCTCGTTGTCGATAGATAAAAATTCTTCGTAGTTCTCGACCTGTTGAAGTTCCACATTTTCATCATTCTTCTCGCAGCTCATTCTCTTGTTTTAACAAGTGAGAAATTGTAGTCTTTGCCAAGCCGGTAATTTCAACCACCGGAGCTGACTAGTGTTTGGTAGTTGTTGCCTGATCTGATCCAGGAAATCAATTTTTTCAGCTAATGTCAAGTCCTGCCGTGGCATTTTGGCAGGGGAGACAAGACACACACAGTTCACAGACTAAAAGAGTTCTGATGAAAACTTGGTGTTTCCGGGTCAAGATGTGGAGGTCAGGAGAGCCACAAAATGTTCGCCATTCAAAGCTTCGGCACTAAAGGCGTTCAGTTTGACTTTCTTGAAGCAAAAGCTTTCTCGTGTAAACTTTAATCCTTATTGACAGGAAGGAATTCCTTGCACGGACACGTTTTAGGAAAGAAAGGCCAGACATGTTCACCCCCACTGGTTTGCACTTGGTACAGATTTTCCAACTTCCTGACCTTTGATAAAAGCATAAATTCTCCTGGGGAGCCCAGGGATCCTCCTGATGTCGCTGACCCACTTTACATCCGCTTTCCGCTGATGACTTGTGGCTTCTTTTTCTTATTTTCTGTCACGTTCTTTCGTCTGATTAAACGGAATTTTGGTCCAAATAAGCGAACAATATTAGGCTTATGTAATATGATCTGTTTCGGTACTTTAGGATTCAGTCCGAATAAGCGGCTGGTCTGATTAACAGGTGGTCCAATTAACCGGAATCGACTGTACTTTTAAAAAACTAGGGGGCTTTGCCCCCTGCTCGCTTCGCTCACCAAACCCCCTGCCTGTACTATGGAACCAGTTTACGGTTCTGTTGCTTGCGTATGGGGATGCCGTTGTACAATTTAGAAAGATTTTTATTTTCATGGCAATTGTTACATATGCATAATAGAAATATTTTAAATTACAGCAAGTAATTAACCATATTAAAAGAGACTAAAATGTAATAATTTGAAAGTAAATTATGTTTCTTTGCGTAATACGCTTTTGTTCTGTTTTCTTTGAAATTAACACACAAATACTTTTTAAACTTACACTTTTATTGTAAAACTTCAGCAAAAACAATTTCTTGAATTAAATTTTTTTCAATATCGCATTGAATTTTGATTCTGTATTTGGACTTTCATTGTGACAATGCAACGTATAACTGCCCGTGATTGAATTTCATCTCTTTTTCTCTCTATTAAATAAAACTACTTTTTCGAATGTTTGGCTCTGAGATTTGTTAATTGTCTTTGCAAAAGCTATTCTAACGGGAAACTGTTAATGTTTTAATACGAATGGCATATCAAGATCTCCTTTGTTGTGTACTGTTATCCACGGAAGATGCATTACATTACCTTTCTTGGATATGTACTTTTTTTTACACTAATTTGTGAGGTGGAAAACTGGACGGTGTTAATGGTTGTAGATATTTTTCAGGATATTGTAAGCTGACATTTTCATTTTCCGCACGATCACCACCAACTGCTTCAGCATAGTCTATTGATACGCATTTAACCAATTTGCAGTGTAACCGATGCCGTCATTTTCGGCATTAATTCATTTAACTTCATTGTTTCTTGGTACTAGGATTGCCCGTGTACTCATTTTTTCTGTTGATAACCCTTCATGATGAAATTCTTCAATAAGTTTGGACATAATAAATCTTCTTTAATCTGGAACTTAAAGTGAGGAAAACATTCAAATATATAAGAGCTGAGAGAGCAGAAACTGTGTCTGTCAAAAGCATTCACACGAATGAGAGGTGAGATTACTGTATGTGTGGATGAAAATGGTTGAGAGGAGGTCGTGACTTGAAAAAATCTCATGGCCAAGGTCTCAACTCGCGGGACTTAAAAAAATCTTCCAAAAAGTCTTTTTTATATGATAGACGATTTGAAAACAAGATTGTGGATGAAATAGTTTAAAAACAAAAATGTCATTTTAAAATGTATCTATGTTGGTGTGGACTTGGCTAATTTCTTTGAGCAAGTGATTCAATATCTAACTGACAATGCTATTGGAGCAATTTTATTACTGCTCTTGAAGAATTACATTAGCATTATGTCCCTATCTGCTCAAGACTAAAGAGGTTTAATTTTCTTAGCTTCTCACAGTAGGATATGCCCTTTAGGTGATGGATGCATTTGGTTATTCTTCACTACATGGCTGCTATGTCTTTTATTTAGTGTGGTGGCCACAGCTGCACACAACTCCCAATGCATTCTTAGCAGCATTATTAATAGCATTATTATTATGGTATGAGTGTTAGTTAAGTATAGTATGAGTATAGTAAAGCATGAATACATTTTCAGTGTCTTCTTTGTCAGCTATTGTCAGTGGGTGTGTCTAACCCTGTACTATTGGACAAAAGGCAGAATTTCAGCCAAAAGATGGTGTCATGCTATTATGGCAAGCCAAATGAACATTTAGAGATATCTGAAAATGAATTTGAAATGCAATTTACTTTTTAAGATTTATGAAACTTATTTCTAGATATCTTAATAATAATTCTTTAAATTTATACAGCAGTTTTCTTACTACTCAAAATGCTTTGCACAGTGAGTGGGGAGACACATCAACCACCACTAATGTGCAGCATCACCGTGGATGGTGCAATGGCAGCTGTTTGGTACCAGTATGCTCACCACAAAATAACTGTTAGGTGGTGGATTAGTGATAGATAGTTAGCCAATTTGAGAAGGGGAATGATTAGGGGAATCTCCCATCCAAGTACTGGCTGAGCCTGAGCTTCAGGTGGATGACCTCTTCTGAAGTGCATGTGGTGTGGAATATGAATACACTTTCAGATATCTCAAAATAACTGTCCATTTCAAATGTCTGAATTAGATTTTAAGACATATCAAATTAACCTTGCATGCATTTTAAAATACCCAAAATGCATTTTGAGGTATCTTGAACTAATTTCCTGTCAATTTTCCTATCCCTACATTGAGACTTCTGTCTTTTTTTTAAATTTCTTGAAATTATCAGGAAGATATTTTGAGTTATTTTAAAATGCATTTCAGAATTCTAAACAAGGGCAGGAATCTATTTTGAGATATTTTAAAGTGTATTGTAGACATCAGAAATCGCTATTCAGATATCTTGAAGTAACTTTTTAGATTCCTGGAATGGACTGGAGACATGTTTTAAGATATCTTCATTACATTTCCAGCTATTTGAAAAAGAATTCAGACCATTTTGAGTTAAAAATGAAATTCACTGGCTGTATTATCTGACTTCGTCCAGGAAGTTTCCTAGGAGAATGGCCCTCAGTTTTAGTGGCATTGTTTAATTAGATGTATATGAAGTACTATATAACTCATTGAGTGTTTATCTGTATCTGATATTTATTTATTTATTTATTTAAACCGCTTGCTGATATTATTAGTTCACTGGAGCTCCTTACCTTAGAATCTGCTAGATACAATTGCCATGAGTAAAACTATTCCTGCAGTAGATCAATTGCTGCTTTTCCTAGTGACTGACTTTAGATTTTGTTGATGGTCACTGCAAAACACAACTTTAGAAGAAACTGTATTTTTAATTGAAAAGGGAAATTAGTAGGAATAATGGGAATTTTGGGTCTAGATATAATTTCTAGACATGTAGCACCTCCTGTAAAATTGGTAGCTTCAATCAGTTTTGAATGTGATACTTTGATCTGTAATCTTGTAGCGGTACAAAGTTTTTGTAGGGCATAAATCAAAAGCAATACACACTGAAATGTGGTTTACTTTAACTTATTACATAAAGCACTGACATTTACAGACTGCACATTTATATGGCACATTTAATGAATTGAACATTTTAATAGGGGTATATGATTATAACAAAATTAATAATGGTAGTTATTACCTTTGATGTTATAATTGAAATTATTAATTTCAATACAGAAACTCAAATACCACTTTCTACATCTCTCTCTTTACACTAGGCAAATAAAGGATTGAACTAGGCTGTATTCTTTAACATATTATAAAAAGTTTAGATGTGTGGCCAGGAAAAAGAAGGAAAACATCCTCCCAGTGTTTCTTTTCAGTCAAAATGTACATCTTAACTTTGAATACATATTATATTCTGAAAACAGCACACTGCATCAATGGCTACAATTACTGTGTCACAGCTCCTGTAGACTGAGCTTGAATCTTTGCTGAATTTGTAATTTTTTTTTCTTCCTGGGCTCTCAATCTTTCCTCCCAACATTCTCAGACATGTATAGTGACTTAATTACCGATCCTCAGAGTGTGTGTGAGATTTTCCTAAGATGAACTGTTACCCTGTCAAGGTGTATTTCCTGCATTATACCTGATGCTGAATAGATTTTGGCCTTTGTCACAGGTGGCTGGGGGGGTGACCCGGCCAGGACGCCCCGGAGGACCAGAGGAGTGCTGGGGAAGTGCTGGGGGGAAGAGGATCAGGGACGCCCGGAGTGTTTCCGGGTGCAGAGACGATACTTCCGCCACACTGGGGAGTGCCGGCAGAAGCTCATCAGAAGACACCTGGAGCACATCCGGGTGTGTATAAAAGGGGCTGCCTCCCTCCATTCGATGGCTGGAGTCGGGTGGAAGAGGACAGAGCTCGATGGAGAGGAGTGGAGGTGGACCAGAAGAAGGAAAAGGCATTTGTGAAAGGGCCTGGACTTTGAGGTGACTGGGTTGTGCGTGTTTCACCATTGTATATAGTGTTTAATAAACGTGTGTTGGGTGACAAAACGATGTCTGCCTGTCTGAGTCCGGCCTGTTCCCCACACCTTGTCCTCATACACCCGGGTTTTTTTTTTTAAATGAGGGTTTTCCTCCTTCATTTAAAAAAATTCCATCTATACGCTCAGTTTTTAAAAAAAATCTCCATCCACTTGAAACTGCAAAAATCTGCTGTCAAGAGCATGAAACAGGCATAGATAATAAAGGGAATGTTATTTAAATTAATGTCCATTGCCCCTTTTTTTTTCTTCAAATGTGTGTTCAGCATGGAATTTGTGAAAATATGGGTGTCCTGACCACTACCTTTTCACTATGACGTCAATAAATGAACACTTTGAATGAAAACCTTCCTTTTCTGTTCAAATAATCCATGGAATCTGTGAATGGCTCTTTATTTCTACATGAGTCCTGGTGAAACCCTGCCACAAGTTCCTCTACTTTGGACTCAGTGACAGGTAATTGTATATACACAGGGCCCAAGTGGACTGTAATTGCTTCACACACATCGCATTACAGTTGTTTTCCCTTCGATGTGCTGTCATAGGAGCTCACTCAAAGACTACAGTGATACACCTCACAAACGAAAGCTCTTTTCAGCAACAACCACTTCATTCTCAATGTTGTCCCACAAATTAGAGGACTGTGTTGTCAGTGTTTTCGATGTAGCAGTGACCTCTGTAGCTCATTCTGACGCCTCTGTTGCTCAATATAGTGATAAAGTGATTGTATGTTTAAATGTAAACATGTAAAAAGTCCTATTAACAAGGTTAATACTAGCACTACTTTAGCTACGACCACAATTGCAAACAATTACCCAATGTAAACAAAACAAATAATGCGCACACACTGATGTCAATCAAAGAAGATGCTGGTGCACACTCTGATGTTACAGGCCAAAAACTCTGTTTCCCCTGTCTACACGTAAATGGGGAAGATAGAGTTTCTATACATCTTCACATTGGAAGGAGTTTTTCAAAAGGACCGTATTCAGGGACCTAAAACGCAGATTGCGTGTGGACTAAAGGGCAAAACACATAGAAAAAGCTACGTTTTAAAAAAATACCTGGGTACGCCATGACACCAACCATGTCTTCAATCATCGTCTTAGCGTTAAACCGTCCATGTCTACCACAATGTATGCTTTACTGAGTCATTTTCTGCGTTTCTGTCCACATGTCAAAACCAAATCATCTGGATTCTTCTGACCACCAATTTAACCCCGTCCATGTTAATACTTACTCTCATGCCATCTTCTCCCCTCAGTAAATCCTCACACTTTCTATGTGTCCACCTGATTGTTCTCATCTCAGTTCTTTTCAACTGTGCTTAATATCATGTACAGTATAAACGTGAGTACCATTATGCTGTCTTCAAGGATACTGTGAAATGTTGAATTAATGCAGAGCATGATCATATGTTAGGTACTTGATTCAATTATGAGGTGTAATGTTTTATTCTAAATTCATTTTTATTTTGCTTGCTTATTAATTTTAAAATTTAATTTTTGTGACTTTAGCACAGAACATTTTTTTTATTTATTTTTCCTATGTGTCCTGCCATGTTTTTTCTCACCACCAGCATGTAGGTTTTGGCAATGATGACCATGACTGTTGACATGCTTTGGACTTTAGACAGCAGCTGCCATCATTGTGTTACTACTTCAAATGAGATCTAAATATCTGAACCTAATTTTATAAAGAAAAAAATCTTCAAAAAAAGAATCAACTTTATTCTAAAAAATTAGGAAACTTAGAACCTTGCTTTCATTTTTCATTCTGATTTCTGGATGTTGGCTTGAGAGGTTTGATAATACTGGCTGTATTTACTAATGCTCACTAGACTCTCTGAACATTCTCTGGTAAATCCCTTTAACTTCATCACTGGTGCTCCAAATTAAGTTCTGACAATCCACATCCTCCCTTCCCCTCTCATACCACCAAGAAAGATAACACCTCCGGCCTGCAGACTACACTTTCACTTTTGGAGCTGCTTACATCAATTCAGGCATCATGGAGAGTTTTAAACCCTTTACCACACGTGTTGTTTGCTGGTGATCCTACCCCCACCATGTCTGTTATCTTTTTGCCTCTTGCAATTGCATTGGCATTCCCTAAATATACTTTCCAGCTTTCCCCTTCACTGTCCCAACATCAATTATGGTTAATTTTTTTTTAATAAATACAACATCATAGTTTTATAAGATGACAGTTCTCAAGGTATTACACTGGTCTATCAAAATCATGAGCTGTGTTTCATTTTAACTTAACCTCCATGACACAACCAACTCATTATTTTGTGTTTTTCCTCCTTCCACTTTGCATTTTGATCTCGATTTCGTTCATCATCATTCCTTTTGATTATTTTCATTCTTGGTTGTTTTTCATTTTAGCCTGAAACTAAGGGCTTGCCCTTTTTGTTACTATGCTCTACTCATGTACTTTCCCTAATTACAGCTCAGTGACCTAGAATAAGGATTTGAACAGAAAAAAAGAGAAAAGTGCTTTAGTCTGGAGTCGAGGCATTGACTTCTGCCACTTCTAGAGTTGGGTGTCTTTTTATGGATTTTGGTGTCTTTCTGCTTTAGGTAGGTTTGGATATTGGATCAAGGAATTGGTTGGTATTAAGATTATGTAGGATATGAGTTTGGTGTTGAATTTAGATCTTGAAAGTTCATTTTTGAAATTATTGGTTTCTGATTAAATTGCCATAGAGCTCTAGTACTTTAATTTTTTGCCACTTGAGAATTTTTTTTATAATACAGATTTCCTTTGTGTTTATTAAAAAGTGCATACTGTGTAGCTTCTTTTCTTCTCTATATTATTCTGTCTTAATTCTTCTTTATGTCTCCTGTTTCTTTAGAGTCCAGTATTTCTGTAGTCTCGCAGGTCCAAAAGTAACAACTGTTAATGAATTTGACTTAAATGTGGATGGAGACAATTAGACTGATCATTGAGTTTAACATGTCTAAACCAGTTCAATGTCTCATGAAGGTGAAGATCAAAGTAGGGATGATTTAAACAATAAAGAACAATGGTGCGCTTGTCAAAGTTGTCAGGTTGATAGCAACCCTGCCGTTACAATGCATAAATTGTCTATGGCTGAAAAGGTCTCCAAAAACATATATAAATGGATGTTATGTGTGCAGCAAACACATTACATGTGTTTAAAAATAAAGATAACCTTTTGCAAGGGAAAAAAAATCTGTAAAACCAGATTAAACATTGGCATTCAAAGACATCACTGGACTAGTGGTAAAAATGAAAGGTGCATTGCTGTTGTGTGTATGTGCTCTCTGTCACACACAGTTATGATGTGGCAGTCTATGTAAATGTATGGTTGAAAGTACTGAAAGTTATATCCACAAAAATATGAATTCTAGAATGTACAGTATATTAATTTGTAACTCTGAGTCTTAAATATCACAAGAAGGATTGCAGAACCTCCAGAATAAACCATAATGGATGTCTGGAACAGCTCTGGACTTCCCAGTAGAGGCTTCTCGCTAAGCAAGCCAGTCCCCCAACTGCTACCTGCAGGCCTCAGCCTATACTGGCCTAAACAGGTTTAAAGTTCAAAATACAAAGAAAGACTCAAGAATATATGTTTTAAAACTAAGAGTGTGACTGTAAACCTCTGGCCTGTGAGCAAAAAGACAACATTGAATCTTTATAAATATAGATTTATTAACAACAATGTAAGAAGAAGCTTCAAAAGAGCAAAAAATGATTTGCCAATAAAGTCAATTCAAAGCAAACGTCTCAATCCACAATATATAGGAGAAATCCAATAAAGAGAAAAAACAATCCAATAACCAGAGAAAACAGAACAAAAACAATACTAACAAGACTCCTTAAATGCACAATGATTCCCTGCTAAATCTCTCTTTCTGACTGGAGTAAGTAGCCAGAAGGAGGACCTACCAGCAGTGAAATCAGGGGGGGTCACAACTCCTGGGATTTCACCCAGAAAGCCACTTTAAAGAAACAGTATATAATTAACAAATCAACAAAACTAACAGGAATAACATAATACCTGAAAAATAATAATTAAAAATTAACATACACATTCAAACAGAAAATAAACACAAATCAGAGAAGAAAAAAAACAGCTGTATTGCTTCACATTCAATCTATTTGGTGTGCCATCACACCCAGTTAAGGGAGGGAAAGAGAACTGCTGTTAAATGAGTTCTTGTTAGCATTGATGACAGAGAAGATGTAGGTTTCTGTAGTCAATGAACACCTGAAACAATAAATATGCCCAATGAATTTGATACAGGCAGGTAAAAGGATGAGCCTAAATTTGTCACTAGTGGACCTAATGTTATTTTTATTACTGCTAAGTATATTGTACATTATCCTTAAGGATAATGCCTTAATAAATTCAATACAATACATTTTCAGTGCATTTTGGTAGCCATCAAGATGTTGCTTAGCTTGGATTTACAATTATAACCTGGACTGGAGGATTTTTCAGGACAGGTTTTTTGAAAGAACCCCTGTAGGCATAGCTTCTTAAGTAGCAAAATTTTGCCACTCTACACTATCAAGAATTTAGTGAGATGTCCCCTGGTTCCACAAAATTAGTGTTTTTGATAATTATCAAAAATAATTCCATTCTCTTATGGTTTTGGGTTTTTCATTTACCATTAATTCTTATTTTCTGTTTCATTCTTGCTGTTTTCATTTTTGTTTAAGTAAATATTTATTACTTGTAACTTGTGTTGATTTAATTAGTAATATGAAGTTATGATTAGTATTTTAAGGACTTTGGGATTGTAGTTGTATTTATTTATTTATTTGTTTATTTTTAACTCATTTTATGTGGTTGGTTCTTAGGACAATTACGGCAAATTGAAAAGTGTTACTAAATCAAAAAATATGATTTACCTAGCCAGAGTACCAGTCAAAGACAGGTAATGGAATAATTAAAAAAAATATTTGCTATCTCTTTCCCTGTATGCACCTTCAGCACCTTTTCTCTGTATTCGTATGTGTGTAAATGTCTCTTCACCTATACACCCTCTCACAAGACTGTCATTATTTTTGAGGGGCCTTTCTCATGCCCTGTCAATTTTATACTTATCATCTTTGCAGGAAACTCTCTCAGTGTGCTTCATATGCCTTTCCACCTCCTTGTGCGTCTCACACTTGCACTTCCTCTTTCATTGTGTAACCAAAGCCAAACTGACCGATGAGATTGCTCTCAAGTACAGGAGTCACAGACCTTTAGTGTTTTATTACATAGTAGATATTATGAATGTATTTTCTTCATGTAGAATGTTTAACTGGCTAAGTGCCCCCCACTATGTGCAGTGGTTGCTAGAAAGATGCTAAATATTAAAAGTAAAATCCCATCCTCTAATACCCCAGGAGGAATGTGTTGGAGCCCCCAATGTAGGGTTGTAAATTGTTCACTACTATTACAGGCAACACTTAAGATGGCTGCTACTTGACTTTGGGATTCATAGTTTATGAATACCAGACTCGTTTTTCTCTCCACTCTAAGCATATGTTGTTTCACAGAGGCCACTTACTAATTTAAATGTAGACTTCTCCCTCCCACCGCTAACAACCAGCCGTTCTTAAGCTGCTGATGACAAATTAGTCTGGAAAATAAATCCATGCGCTTGACATTTTTCCAATTAACTGGCTTCACCTGCTTTTCTTTCATAGTCTCCATACATGCATACATACAGAAGAATAATGAAAGTAGATTCTTAGTTGATCAGCCACTTAGATAAAATAAGCCCAAATGCTACTTTTGGCCCATCTGTAAAGAAACTCATTCATTTATGTATGCATAATACAAATGTAAAAAAAAAAAAAAAAACTTTTTAAAAGAACTTTAATTAAATGTTGATCAGACACTTGGAACTTCAAATATCAAAAAAAAGATAGCATAAAATGTAATTGAAAGCAGAACTGATGTGCTGTGACGATATTTAATGCTAAATAAATGTATCCAGATGAGGCTGTCTGTTTAGTATTCTGCAGCTCCTGGTTGTAAGCTCTTTACTTTATTTCTATTCCCACGGGAAGCTATCTTGTTTTGTTTCTGGCTGTGGGCACAAGCGATGGCTGAATGTCTCTGACCATCAGTACTCTGTGTTTTACTAATGAAAACAACGGAGCCAAGTATGATTAAAGTTCAGATATTAGCTTGAAATATGTATTACATAATTGATATAGGGCTCAGGCAAAAAGAGTATATTGGCTTACACCATGCCCTACATTTTTCTTTGAAAGGTCCTTTAAGGATACAAGTGTAGCACAGGTTATTGAAAAACAGTTCAGGTCAGGTTAGGGAACATGCACCGGTACAGCACGTTGCCTCATCCACCACATGACAAAACATCTCGGGATCCTGGTTTGCAAACCCTCCAGTCAGACACGCGGTCCAGTTCCAACCTCCGGAAATGACTATTTATCTACCATAGCCAGGTGTTATATGGGCGACCCCTTGGCCTGGTCTTGCTGCTCGAGTACTCAACAATGAAGATCCTGTGAGCTGGATCATCCTCAGGGAATTGCGCCACATGGCCGTACTGCCGTAACTGATGCTTCCTCACGATGCAGGTAATGTGCTTCATTTGGGAGACCATAAGCAACCACTTATTTGACGCAAAGTCAAGCAAGCGGTACCCAGGGATTCTCTGAACAGGCACAGTACCGAAGAAGTCCAGTCTCCGTCTCAGGTCACTGGAAAGCGTCCGTGTCAAGCAACTATATAGCAAGCAAGGAAGCACCAGGACTCCAAAGACTTGAGACTTCGCCCTATTACAAAGATATCGGGATTGCCACACACCCCTTTCCAGCAACCTCATGTCCCCCCATGCTTTCCCAATCCATCTACCAGAGACATGAATGTCGATGCTGAGATAAGTAAACCTCCCAATGAGGTTGAAATTCTGTCCACAAACAGACACACTGCTGATGGCTGTGCCCAAGAGGTCATTAAAGGTCTGGATCTTGGTTTTTATCCAGGACACTCACAAGCCCAGACACTCACTGACAAACAACCAACAGCAATAGAAGCTTCCAGGAAATGACAACACATACATGTACACATACACGTTAAACTAACAGGCATAATTAAAACCATTGGTCTCTACTCAAAGGTTGGTTTGTGGAAAACTTGTATTGGGGTCAGTCAGGGAAAGCGAAGTGAGATACCTCTCTGTGCAATAACTTCAATTACTATGGAAGGAGTGAGACAAGGGTGCATCCTGTCACCACTTTTATTCAACATCTGTGCAGATTCCATTTTTTACAAGCATTAGAAGAGTGGATGATGTGGGGTAGTTGTGAACAGAAAACCAATTAACAAGATATGTAATGCTGAGGGCACTATACTACTTGCTTCCTCAATTGACAATTTTTAAAAGTTTGTACACAGACTAAAGTCCATAAGATTGTGCTATGCTCTTAATGTCTATATAAAGAAGACCCAGTATATTATGGATCTAGTTAGCACACCCACACCATTTTGTGTGTTGATGGACAACCACTTGAGAAGGTGACAACATACAAACATTTTGGCAGCATTGTTAACGATTAAGGGGACACAGCATTGAGATGAAATGCAGGATTGAACAAGCTAGGAACACATTCATAAAAGTGACTTTTATGTGATCAGCATCTTAACCTGCAACTTCAGATATGCCTGGTACATTGTTTTCTCCATCATTCTGTATGTTGTGGTGGCATGGATATTGACACAAACTTTGTGTAAATGTGTTGAAGAATTAGAGATGTGGGTTTACAGAAGGATGTTGAGATATCATGGATGGACAGCATATGTTGTAAACAGGTCAGTGAAAGAATGTGTTTGCCAAGCAGAAACTTGAATATTTCGGTCACTTGTTGTGCAAATACCAGCTGCTGCAACTTATTATCCAAGGGATAAGAAGATCTGGAAGGCGGTGAACACCTTGTCTCCATTCTTTCAGAGAAAGGTTCAAGAAATGTACGTATCAGGGTCCTCATGTAAAAAACTTGACTACTCTCAGAAATGCACATAAGCCATTTCCTACTCAAAACTCAAGACTTGTTAAACACAAACAAGATGTGAAAATTGGCTTAAAGTTATGGCAGGTATTGATCATCCATAAGTCTTATGCAGACTTTTTTGTTGTGGGCATTTTAGCGACTCCATCTGAATGATGTATGTCGAATACAAAGAAACTAGTATTGCAACATTGACATTTTTTACAAGCTCAATAACAGCATTCTTATTATCTCACAGTTCTATGCATTGACTGAGTGAATTCACACTGCGTATTGCCAGTGGACTGGACACTGCATGAAGACACATTGCTATTGCTCCCTCTGCTTACCTGCTCCCATTTGTGTTTAGTTCACATTCACTTAAAATTAGTATTTGTGTAATAAAGAAGTTGCTCAGCAACATTGGCAAATTTTTATGGTGATTAATTTGTGTATAATTAAAAAATGCATTTCTAGGCCATAAATGGTAACTAACAGGTGGATAATGGGGAGTGGCTAAAAGTTGTTTTAAGTTAATTTGAGATATATAAAGGAACTTGGAATAAAACATGGCATACATACAATTTCATAGTAAATGATTTTTTTTTTGCTTACACCATTTTTGCCTTTTTGATGTAAGCAATACTTTTATTATGGAATATAAGCAAAATTTTACATTAGACCCCAGGTTTCTATTCTGTTCAGAATTTTCCAAAGTTGAAATACCCCAATGATGCAAACATCATTAAAAAAAATGGTACTAAAAGAAAAATAGGAATGAGAAATGTGAACAAAATTAAGTTAGGTACTTATTTCTCAATGGATGATGTCTTGTAGTAGATAGAGGTACTGACCTGATAGATCAAATCTCTCAAGATTTCTAAAGATATACTGTATAAGCTCTCATCAAGCAGCAGCAACTACAATTTATTTCTTGTATAGCCCAAAATCACAATGGAATGCCTCAATGGACTTTAACAGGCCTTCTTTTTTTGAAAACCCCCAGTCTTGACTCTCTCAGAAGACAAAAAAAAAAAAAAATCCCGAAAAACTTGTAAGAAGAAATCCTGGGAAGGCAATTCAGAGAGAGACTCCCTTCCAGGTAGGATGGACGTGTCAAAAATGTGGTAAATACAACACACAAAACAGAATGCATGAATAATTTCTCAGTAACCTGCATATTTTGAAAATGCCTTAATTTACCAACATCAAGATGGAACAAAAGAAGATGGTCTGGATAATTTTGTAATGTGTGCTTTAAATGACATTCTAGTGTCAAAGATAATGCCTATCTTACACTCTAATTTAGTAATGGTAAGTCCAGCTAAGTTAAATAATGTCAAAATATTGTTGAGTTCAGCATCATTCCCTCCAATAATTAACATTTGTTTTTTATCTGTGATCAAAGACAAGTAGTTCTCCTCCATCCACTCCTTTGACTCAACACGTCATTAATACGTCTAATGACAACATTGGAGAAACATCATTTGATCTGAAAGAAAGGTATAACTGGGTATCATATGTGTACGAGTGAAAATTAACATTCTGTTTTCTACTGATAGATCCCAGTGGAAGCATGTGAAGTAAAAACAGTACAAGTCCCAGTATTGAGCCCTATGGGGCACCCTATCTCACGTTTGTGTATAGTGATGGGGTACTGTCAGCATATGTTTATACATACTGGAATTGATTTGATAAATAAGAAGTAAACCAGCCAAGCACAGTGCCCATGAGCCCAATATCATTTTCAAACCGGTGATTAAATCCAAAAACATAATTACAGTGGAATTTCCTTCTTCAGTGGATATTACAATGTCGTTTACAACATGTATTACTGCCATTTCTGTACTATGACCAGTGCAGAAGCCAGACTAGAATTTCTCAAATAAATTGTTATGTTTAAGGTGAGACTAAAGTTGACTGGCAACTACTTTTTTAAATGTTTTAGAGAGAAAGGGTAAATTTGAAATGGGTCTATTAATATTAGTTCTATGTAGGTCTAGGTCTGGCTTTTTAAGCAATGGTTTGATAACTGACACTTTTAGTGCATCAGGAACTGTGCCATTCAGTAATGAGCTATTAGTAATGTTAAGAATTGGTGCTGCTAGCTTTTCTTTTTTGTTTGAGGTTTTTACTACTTTTGTTGGCATTGGGTCTAAAGAACAAGCAGTAGGTTTTATTTTAGAAATTAAAGCTAAGACTTCCTCTTCTGTTACAAGATTAAAATTCCTAAAGTTGTGCATGCAAGGTGAGACAAGGTTTGCCAAGCTAGTATTAGATTTTCACTGTGATTCTAAAATCTGAGATCTTATATTTTTGATTTTCTCATTACAGAAGTTCATAAAGTCTGTACTGCTAATGTCTGTTGGTACTTTGCACTGTAGCAAATAACAGTAGAGGGTCTAGTGCTTTACAGAATTTATCCATCCATCCATTTGTTGTCTAACCAACTCTTTTAATACAGGGTCTTGGGATGACGGTGGAGACAAGGTGGAAACCAACCTTTTTTGTGTTCAATGATGAGAGACCAGTAAGCTATTATCAGAAACCAAGGAGGATTCTTTTTGAGTGTCCTAGTATATTTATGTCGAGCTTTTAATGAAGTAAATAATTTACAATGTATAGATATTCCCATTCTGCCTTATGGTTTTTATTAATTACATTACAAAATTCAAATACTGAAACTAGTTTTAATATCACTTACAAAGGTGTGTTTTGCAGGGTAGTATTTTTTAGGATCTCTATATTTGCAGATTTAAGTTGTAATGTTTACAACATGTATGACTATTTTAGCATTTCAAAGCATTCATGTTAATGCTCTTGTTTTCAGATTTTTTCAAAACTATAAATATTTTTAAAAGATCTAATTCAAATTGTTAATAAGCATGACAGTGGTTAGCTATGTTCCCTCACAGATCCAAGAGGCTAGATGTGAATTGTGGCCCAGGAGTTTGCACGTTCTCTCTTAGTCTACACACATTTTTCACAGGATAATCGGGTTTATCTCCCAACATCCAAACTAGTGTGTGTTGTAATGATAAGAAACTCAAATTGGCCTCATGTTAATAAGTGTGTGAATGTGGGAGTGAAATTCATGATGGACCACATCACATCCAGCACTGGTTCCTGCTTTGCACTAGGGAAATACTTGCCGCCTTGAATTGAACAAATCAAACGCGTAAATAAATGGGTAATTGTTTTTCTTGTTTTATAAATCACATGTGATTGAGGAGTGACACAATGAACATACTGTTTGACCTGGAATTAAGTAGCCCTTTAACAATATAAGAACAATTCTGTTTCTCAAAATGATAAATGGTGGTTTCAGTTTTAAACTCTTTAGGATTTCTGAACTCTGAGCCCACCCTAGTGTGCTTTTTTTGTATGCATGCCACATCCAGGGTGGGTTTGTGCCTTATGTCCAGTATTGTCTGAGTAGACTCCAACTTCCTTCAAGCCCATAATGGAATAGTCGAGTATGAAAATTGGGTGAATAAACTGATAAATGTTTATTTCCACTTTTCCAGGTTGTGTTGTTTATTTGGAAAATGATGTAGCAATAGAGTGCACAAAATTAAAATCTGTGATGTCTATTGATTTCTTATCTTTAAATTGTAACACTTAAGTTTATGATACTTATATATCCTGATATGATACTTTATTCTCACCAACATCTAACTTTTGTTTGTTTTAATGCACCCATATTACCCTCTATTCAACAATCTATATTTTTTCCTTAAATCTAGATGTATCCATTTTTGAGCATCTTTAAATTGAAATATCTTTGGGGCACTGCTCGCTGTGAAAGGTGCTATATTTAAAAGAAAGCCTGATTGATTGCAGCTGAGTGAGAACCTGTGGCTGCCACTTCCCAGCTGTGTACCCAGCTGGAAAGAACAGGATAGGCACATTTCTTCTACAACCAAATGGGTCATGCAGCACCTCATGTTGTGAATATGAAGACTAAATCTTTTATTTATGCGTATAGTAGAAATATATACATGCATAATAAATGAGAACACACCACAGCATATAAACTATTCAGAAGACTCTCGCAATGTCCTGTCGAGCTACAGAATGTGAAATTGTGAAGGAATTAGAATGATGCAAGTCTAAGCTTGAGTATCTTGCAGGTGATTTAAGCTTTACACCCCTTCTTTAGCTATGTTATGTGGCTTATTTAACACCAGGCTCCACAACACTATAGCCTTTGAAAGTATAGTTTTTGTTAGAAAAGTTCCTTCACTTTTTGAGCATACAAAACCCAGGATGAGTTATCCCCCAAATGGCACAGCTTAAGTATTCATATATAACTTCTATAACCTGGAAAATAAACAGAATGCAGAATGCTACATTAGTCTCTTTTCCCAGTCAATGCAGAACCAATTCATCAAATTTGGACACATGAACGTTAGTCAAGTAGCAGACAGACAAGAGAAATACTTCATTGTTACAGCAATACTAATTACATGGAAATTTGATTGGGTTAAGGTTATTGAAATTAAATACAAGGAGGAGTCAAGCTAAAGTTAGAAATTGGGATTTATCAGAAAATGGAACAAACCTCAACAAAATTCATAATGTCATTTCTCAAAGTAGTCTCCACTCTTCTCAATGCACTTGCACCACCTGCCTGGAAGTGCCTGGATTCCAGCAGAATTAAAGGTTTTGTCTTGTCCTCACAACCACTCGTGCACCACTTTCTTCACATCATCATCTGTCTTGAATCAACAACCACCCAGATGTTTTTATAGTGGTCCAAAAAGGTGGAAATCACACTGTCCCAAATCTGGTGAAGGAGGATGTGGCAATACCTCAAACTTCAGTTTCTCCAGACAAGCCTTGGTGTTCTTAGCAGTGTGTGGGCAGGTATTGTCTTGCAGCAAAAGGACTCCTTGAAACCGCAGTCCCTGCCACTTGGATCGAGTAGCAGGCTTCATATTGGTCTCCAGCAAGTCACAGTAACTTGTACTAGTAGTTGTAGTACCCCTCGGCATGTAGTGTTCGACAATAACTCAGGTGCATGAGTGGTTGCAAGGACAAGGCAAAACCTTTCATTCTTCTGAAATCCAGGCACTTCCAGGTAGGTAGGTGGTGTAAGTGCATTAACAAGGGTGGAGACTACATTGAGAAATGACATTATCAGTTTTGTTAAGGTTCATTTTATTTTCCGATAAATCCCATTTTCTAACTTAAGTTTGATTCACCCTCATATCAGTGCAAACATTCTATATAAGAACAACAGTATTAATTCCTCAATAGCCTCTTTAACAAATAAACTATCCATCCATTTTCCAACCCGCTGAATCCAAACACAGGGGTCTGCTGGAGCCAATCCCAGCCAACACAGGGCACAAGGTAGGAAACAATCCTGGGCAGGGTGCCAACCCACCGCAGGACACACACAAACTAGGGCCAATTTAGAATCGCCAATCCACCTAACCTGCATGTTTTGGGACTGTGGGAGGAAACCAGAGCGCCCGGAGGAAACCCACACAGACACGGGGAGAACATACAAACTCCACGCAGGGAGGACCCGGGAAGCGAACCCAGGTCACCAGGTCTCCCAACTGCGAGGCAGCAGCGCTACCCACTGCACCACCGTGCCTCCACAAATAAACTAAGATATACTTTATTTTTCAAGTGAGTGATGACTTTCAGGTCAACATGTTAGTCTAAAGTACCATACAGTAGGGAATCCATTCCCAGGCTGAGGATTCCCGGACATGTTTCATTACCGGGAATGAAACTGCTGTAATTCCCGGGAAAACGGGAATGGCCAAGCTCACATATATAGCGTGTAAAAGTGTAAAAATCGATCAAGGAATAACAGAGTTATAGTTGAAAATAATTAAGGTGGCGCCATTGCTGCAGCTTGCACTTCCTCAGACAACAGCTTTGAACAGCAACTTGAAATTGCAATGCGTCAGTCTGTTGCATCCGCATTATCTGTGCCAAGAAATTTGCCATCACAGAATGATGACAAGAAACTGGATGCATCAGTAAAAGCTGAAATGGCAGTGTTTCAGAGCAACGGCAAGTGCGGGCGTTGTTTAGAACAAGCATATCAGTATCTGATGACTGTGCCGCCTACTTCAGTGGAGGCAGAGTGTGCTTTCTCAGTGGCTGGTGTACTCTGCACAAAGGTGTGCTCTCGCCTGACGACCGCATGCTCGTCACGTTGTAC
The DNA here is from genome assembly GCF_900747795.2 of Erpetoichthys calabaricus. Lineage (NCBI taxonomy): Eukaryota > Metazoa > Chordata > Cladistia > Polypteriformes > Polypteridae > Erpetoichthys > Erpetoichthys calabaricus. Next base: position 116,751,949 of record NC_041406.2, on the reverse strand, counting down.
TTTCTATGCTCTTATTACCGCAACTAAAGATACATGTACTTATATGACAGCATGAACTGCTTGTAGATAAGGTTAGTCTTTTATTGGTGTCAACATATTGCAGTAGTTTTATTAAAAATAAGTGTCGGTCGTTCTAAAACCATTCACATGTGAGATGCTCGTGCACTGTGTCATCCCCAGGAGCCAGGGATTCCCGGAAATGAAATGCGGGTTTCCCGAATTCCCAGGAATGGATAAACCCATCCGGGAAAGGATTTCCTACCATACAGCTTGTCTATAAGTACTGGTATAAGGTCAGGAATTGATAGACCTAAAGTATTTATCAGAAGGAAGAAGAGTGAATAAATGATTTTTAGGGTAAGGCAAATCAGTTAAGAACTTTAAAGCAACATTGATTGATTTTGTAGTAATACACACTGCTCCTTCTAACCACTTCATGCATTCGGCAGAAAGATTGGTACACTACACAGTGATGGAAACGGACAAAACACTTTTGTATGGGGACTAGATTTATGCTCAGGTGCAGTATGAAGCTAATAGAAATGAACAGAGTTGAGGACTGCATAAAATTAATTATTTGCTAAAACTTATCACTGATATAATGAACTCTGCTGCAATACACGGTAATTTCCTTATTTGTAACATCTGCCATTTGTGGTAACAGTCTGTACATTATGTCTTTGAAAAATGAGTTAAGTTGCTTGCTCAAAAGAAAGAAGAATTTATAATGTCTGTAAGAGGAAACCAGACCAAACCCACACAGATATGAGGAGAACATGCAAACTACATGCAGGGAGGACTCAGGAGGCAAACCCAGGTCTCCATTCTGTGAGGCAGCAGCACTACCATTGTGCCCTATGCTGTCCCTCGTTTAAAAGTCCTCCTTGAAAATTAAAGTTTACACTATCACCCTCAGTAGCTTTATGATGATGTTGTCTTCATCTGACTTTCATGCCAACCTCATATAAGCCACATTTCTTTGAGAAAAATCAGCAAACTGAGCAGTCATCGTCAGTGAAAAGCTTGACAAAATGGCCTTTAACAATGAGCTCTCTCTCTCTCTTTCTCAAGGTCATTGAGATCTCTTCTTTCAGGCAGTGTAGCCAGTATTTTTGTTTATTTTAATTTGATAAACATCTTGTGACCAGCACAACTGTTCTGCACCCTGCCTTCTAAATACAGATAGAGAGTATTAAAACAAAGCAGTAAAACTAAAGAGCCTACCAATGCACATCTGCAAGAGTCAGAACTGTACACATAATGTGCCAATTGCATATTTAATTTTACAGCATTCCTAAAGAAACATTGCACCTATGGCAAGGTATCTCATTTTATTTGGCTTGAAGATGGTTACAATGTGAGGTGGCATTATATAGTCTAAAGACAGAAAAAAGGAAGGAAAGAAAGAAATCCTGATACTGTGGTGTTAGCTTTTGTCTACTATATATATATGCAGTCTACAGTAAATCAAAACATAGCTGCCATTTACCCTTACAAATACAATTATAAATGTTTAAACTTAATTTTCAGTATTTTCAGCAGTACTTTATTGAAGGTCTTACATTCAAAAATCCAGCAATGGTGCATGCGGAAAAAAAGCCAAATGTAAAAAAAAAAAAAAAAAAGTACCAATTACAGTTAATATCATGTACATGAAAGTGTAAATGTCTTTTCTTAAGTATTCAAGCAACGTTTTTTCTCAAACTGGAATTGTTAAATTGTCTCCATTAAAAGAGACATAATTAGTTATGCATTGGGGAGCTTGTTTTAATGAATGCACTCTTGATTATATTGATTTATGCAAATAGTATGTCAAAGTAAACCTTCTCTTTCATAATGGTTTGTGGCTGCCTCCTTAATATGGTTTTTTTGGTTGTGTAATGTGCACTGCCAACAAAAACACTCAAGAGTTTTGCATTGTGTGCAGTACCTTGAGCAGTGTTATCTGGCAATGCACGTTTATTTGTAGTAATTTACTATAAAACTGTTGAACCAGAAAATATTCTAGGTGTGAAATGTATCATGTAATTTCTAAGATAATAATGAAGAGGAAAGTTTGAAATGTTAAATCTTCTATTATATTTTATATGCGGCTGCATATACTACAATCTTTGAAGAATTGTTAATAAAGAATGGGGCAACTCCGGCTGCACTGTGTTAATGATGATTGTTGTAGGATTCCTTTTGTTAATCACATAGAAATTACATGTGGGCTCCTTGAGACACAGGTCTTGTTCCTAAACTGGTCACTACTGATGCTGAGCTGCAGTAATGGCACTTTTAAGTGCTGGCAAGATCAGAAGGGTCAATTGAGGAGGCTCTATTTGCATAACATCATGGTTATTCTTGTTGGCCAAGGTGTTCCTAGCTGAGTACCCAGTTCCTTCCCTTGTGTTACCTTTACATTATAACCTAGAAAAGACACTTGGTGTTCAACTGAGAAACAGTACTAACTTGTGTGAAATATGCTGTGTACACTAATGGCTACCAGAGGCTAGTAAAATCAAGAATTACTGTAAGGCTTGGGATGACCTTTCCATGCTGAAAGCATTGTGCTGTGTGAAATAAACATTAAAATAATATTTGACAAGCACAGCTGACCATATGGAGATATATTTGACTGCATTAGGCGTTAGACGACCAAAATACACATTTTTCAGAATGACAGCATGTGGTGCTCACAGTAGGCATAGCATAACATTTACATAACACGTGGGACAATTTAAACAGCATATCTGAAGGACAGAGCTTAAAAAATTTCAACATGAAGCTAATATGCATATGTGACAAAGATGAGTTCCACACTACTAGGAAGCAATTAGTTGACACTTCCCTATTCCGGTAAAATAGTAAATTCATCATATTGCCTGTAAAATGTGTGCAGGTAGATTTTGCAACAAGTGTGTGTCTTTCATTCATTCATTTTCCACCGCTTATCTGAAACAAGGTCATAAGAGCAACAGTCTTAGCAGTGAGGTGCATACTTCTCTTTTCCAGCCTAAGGCATTTCCAGGCCATGTTGAAGATTCAATCCTCCCAGCGAGCTCTGAGTCTTACCCGGGGTCTCCTCCAGACCGGTCATGTCCATAAAACCTCCACAGGATGGCATCTGGGAGGCATGATGATCAAACCACTTCAATTGGCTTCTCTCAATGCGGAGGGTCAACAGCACTACTCCTAGCCTCTCTCTAAATGTCTGCACTTCTCACCCTATCTCTTGGGACAGTGTATGCCTTGTTTTGCTTGAAATGCGTTAGTTTGATGGAAGTCTGATGGAAGCCTCCTTTTGAAGACATGCATACTTCATGCTGGTAATGGAAAACGCAACTCATTGATAAGCACAGAATCCCAAGGCAGTGGCCAAAGGAGGCTTGAAAGATTCTTTAAAAGTGTTAACTGTCTGGTGTAGACAGCAAAGACATAAGATTTTAAGACACCATATGGAATCTGAAGCAGATGCCATCAGTTTATCATAGGATAGTATGATTTATTCAAGCCTTTACTTAACATATGGGAGTATAAAAAAGAGTGTTAAAAAAGAGTTTGCTAGTGAGATGCATTGACTGCTGCACAAAATAAAAAAAAGTAAAAAAAAAAAAATAATAATTAGGATAAGTTTTTGTTTTTAATACTCATTTCATTTCACTAAATACTGTATGTTCACTTCCTGGGCACACTTTTCCTGCCTGTTTATTACTGTATTACACAGACATGGCCTGTTAAGGGTAAGACAGTTGTTTGCTTATTGTCAAAAAAAGGCTCAGTTAGTTCTTCAGTTCATGCTGTCTCCATATCAGAAGCTTCTGTAGTGCTGACTGACTTATTCGCTTTTAAAAAAAGGGTTTGCATACCTACGTGGAAGGGATTGTGCTTATCAATATCCATCCATCCATCCATTTTCCAACCCGCTGAATCCGAACACAGGGTCACGGGGGTCTGCTGGAGCCAATCCCAGCCAACACAGGGCACAAGGTAGGAACCAATCCCAGGCAGGGTGCCAACCCACCGCAGGCTTATCAATATGGATATTTATAATAATTTTTTTTTAGTTACATTGCATTTTTATAAAGGTAGTTATTAGGTAAAGAAGCTACAACTGCCTTTCTTTTTTTTTTTTAATTTTATTTATTCATTTTATTCTAATCATTCCATACAAATAGATTAATTTATAACAAAAAAGAATTGAAGACAAATCAAACCCCACCCTTGAGAAGGAGAGCTTGGCCAAAGGAGAATTGCTTAGGGCTTTTTAATAAGGCAACAATAAACAAAAGAAAGGAAGAAATATATATAGGTAAATAAAGAATGGGGAAGGGAAATAAATGCGCTAATAGTTATTTCTCTTATTCTAAAATAATATTGATTAGATCCTGCCAGGTTTTGAAAAAAATCTGTATAGATCCTCTAACTGAGAATCTGATTTTTTCCAATTTCAAATAATATAAAACACTGACTTATCAGAGGAGAGTTAGGATTCTTCCAATTTAACAGAATAAGTCTGCATGCCAAAAGTGTAGTGAATGCAATCACCGCTTGCTTGTCCTTCTCCACTTCAAGTCCGTCTGGAAGAACACCAAACACAACTGTTAATGGGTTAGGAGGGATTGTGACCCCAAGGCTGTCTGAAAGGCACTTAAAAATTTTGGTCCAAAATGATGTTAGTTTGGTGCAGGCCCAGAACATGTGACCCAGTGAGGCAGGAGCTTGGTTGCAGCGTTCGCTGGCTGGATCTTGCCCTGGAAAAATTTTGGACAGTTTTAAGCAAGACAGACGGGCTCGATATATAATTTTTAGTTGAATAATTCTATGCTTTGAGCATATGGAGTTCGAGGGAATTCTCTGCTTTGCTACCTTCCACTCCTTTTCTGATATATTGATTAAGAGATCTTCTTCCCAATGTCCTCTTGGGTCTTTGAAAGGTAGGGACTCTAATAAGATTTTATATAATGCAGAAATGGTGTTTAATTCCTCGAAATTGAGCAGTATTTTTTCCAGCATGGTGGAGGGTACGAGGTGAGGATAATCGGGCAGTTTCTGTTTAACAAAATTTCTAATTTGAAGATAGTGAAAGAAATGTGTAGCTGGGAGGTTGAATTTGGAAAGTAATTGTTCAAAAGATGCAAATATGTTGTCTATATAAAGATCTCTGAGCATTTTAATCCCAAAACTTTTCCAGGTATTAAAAACTGGATATGTTTGCGAGGGTTGAAAGAGGTGATTCTCTTGCAGTGGTGCAACGGATAAAAGATTTTCCATCTTAAAATGCTTTCTAAGTTGGTTCCATATTCTGAGTGATTCAAGCACAATTGGGCTATTAGTATATTTGCGATAACTTGCATTTATTGGAGCGCAGAGCAGGGAGTATAAAGAAGTACTACAGGATTTTACTTCTATTGCGAACCAAGCCTGTGTATGTTCATTTTTTTGTGTCCAGGTTTTTATGGCTTGTATGTTTGCTGCCCAGTAATAAAACTGAAAATTAGGTAAAGCCATGCCACCTTCTGCCTGAGGTCTTTGTAGGGTCACTCTTCGGATACGTGGGTGTTTTGAGTTCCAAATGAATGAGGTTATTGTTGAATCTAATTGCTTAAAAAACGATTTATTGATATATATTGGAATGTTTTGAAATAAAAAAAGAAGTTTAGGAAGGATATTCATCTTAACAACGTTAATTCTTCCGGCTAGAGTGAGATGAAGGGTTGACCATGTATGCAAGTCTTGCTTAATTTTTTCCATACAGACGGCAAAATTTTGTTGATAAAGAGCTTTATGTTTACTTGTGATATTTACCCCTAGGTATTTAAACTGATCTGCTATGGTAAAAGGTAGGTTGTCCAATCTAATATTATATGCTTGTGATTTCACTGGAAAGAGTATACTTTTATTCAGATTAATTCTGAGACCATGTATCTTTTGAAATTCTGTGAGTGCTGTTAAAACTGCAGGCACAGTGTTTTCTGGGTCTGATATATATAAAACCACATCATCTGCATATAGAGAAATTTTCTGTTCCAGTCCTTCTCTGATAATCCCCTTTATCTGATAAGAATTTCGATAGTGAACCGCCAGTGGTTCAATGGCGATTGCAAACAGCAGTGGTGACAAGGGACATCCTTGTCTGGTACCACATTCTAGCTTAAAGTAGTCTGAACAAATATTGTTAATATAAACTGAAGCTTCTGGATTGGTATACAGTAGTTTGATCCATGCACAAATATTCGGGCCAAACCCAAATTTCTCCAATGCAGTGAAAAGGTATTTCCATTCAATCATATCAAATGCTTTTTCTGCGTCTAATGATAGTAATATCTCTGGGGTGTTTGATTTTGCTGGTGAATATATTACATTAAACAGGCGTTGGAGATTGGAAGATAGGTGTTGGCCTTTAATAAATCCAGTTTGATCCTGTGATATTACCGAGGGCAGCACTTTCTCCATCCTTCTAGCTAGAATTTGTGAGAGTATCTTAACATCATTATTCAGGAGTGAAATTGGTCTGTATGATGCACATTGTAACAAGTCCTTATTTTGTTTAGGAAAGACGGTGATTAATGCATGACAAAATGTTTGAGGTAGTATTTGGTTGTCTCTAGCTTCTGTAAATGTTGCCAATAAAAGGGGAGATAGCTGAGTGGAGAATTTCTTATAAAATTCTACGGGGTAACCATCAGGGCCTGCTGATTTCCCGCTTTGAAGTGACTTTATAGTATCTAGTAATTCTGATAGCATCAGAGGTTTATCCAGTTCCTCAGCACTTAAAGCATCTATTTGTGGTGTCTGTAATGTATCCAGAAATGCATTAGATTGTGTGTTGTCTTCTTTGAACTCTGTAGAATATAAGGATTTATAATAATCTAAATGCATGCATTATATTTTTATGGTCAATGATTTCTTCTTCATTCGTGTTGGTGATTACTGGTATTGCATTGCGAACTTCTTGTTTGTGAATTTGTTGAGCTAAAAGCTTATTAGCTTTTTCTCCGTGTTCATAGTAATGATGTCTTGACTTATAAATAAGTTGTTCAGTTTCTTTAGTTGTTAAGATGTTGAGTTCTGTATGCAGGGCCTGCCTTTTCCTGTGAAGAGCTTCACTTGGACGCCTGGCTTTTTCTTCATCTATTCTAGTAATTTCGCTTCTTAGCTCTGACACTTTCTTGGTTTCTAATTTATTTCTGTGGGAAAGATATGAAATAATCTGTCCTCTTAAGAAGGCCTTTAGAGTTTCCCAGAGTGTTCCTGCAGAAACCTCTGTGGGTGTGTTTGTCTCTAGAAAGAAGCTGATTTGTTTGGATATAAATTCTGTGCAGTTCTTGTCTGCTAATAGAAGAGGGTTAAGACGCCATCTACGAGGTGAGTGTGAGGGGCTTAATGATTTTAGCTCCAAGACTAGAGGGGCATGGTCGGAGATAACAATTGTGTCGTATTTGCACGATTTAATCGTAGGCAGGAAATTATTATCTATAAAAAATAATCAATTCTTGAGTAGCTATGATGCACTGGTGAATAGAACGAATATGTTCTTGAGTTTGGGTTAAGAAACCTCCAGGGGTCTGATAAGTTGTGGTCAGTTAAAAACTGTGTAATTGTCTTTGCAGTGTTAGATGTCACCCCCCCTGTCACAGGAGTCCTATCTAAGAGTGGATTTAAAACATAATTAAAGTCCCCAGCCATTATAATTTTATGAGTGTTCACATTGGGAATGGATGCAAATAGATTTTGCATGAATTCCTTATCATCGACATTGGGTGCATAAACATTTATCAAAATCATTTTACTGTTAAATAAGTTGCCAATGACCATCATATATCTCCCTTCGGGGTCCGATACTACATCTGATGCTACAAATGGAACTGTTCTGTGTATGAGAATTCCCACCCCTCTAGTTTTCTTTATAAAGCTAGAATGGAACATTTGGCCAGTCCAGTCTTTTTGTAGTCTGAACTGATCCTTGCTTAGTAAGTGGGTCTCCTGTAAAAATACTATTTTAGCATTTAAGCCTGTTAGGTGAGAGCATACTTTCTTTCTCTTTAATTCGTGATTCAGGCCTTTAACATTCCAGCTCACAAAGTTAACTGTCCCATCATGGAGACATTGATTCTGAGTTTTTAATGTCATTTTATAGTCTTAACTGGTAGTGAGGCAGTTTTAATCTTAATTTCAAAATTCCCCATGAGTTGTTGCATTTTAGCCTATTGTTGCATTGATATTTATAGTTATAAGGATTAGAAGAATAGATTAGATATAGCCTGCTCTCCTTCTCTCCCCCCTTTATCCCCCACCCCCCCATTTTGCCTCCCCACATGAGGCTAGATCCCACTTAGCAATGTCCCAGTCCTCTGACATACAAAGAGACAGAGCTCGTCCAAAACAAAACAAACCCCACCCCGCAGTGGCATTTGAAAATTAAAATAAAGAGATATCTATTGCAGCTGAATTCTAAATACTATCTGCCAAAAATATAATCATTAACAGTCTTTAAGCTTAAAATAATCTTCAGCAATTTTAAGATATTAAGATAATAAAAGAATGAACCCTGGGAATGATTTTAAAAAGTAGTCTAGGATAAACATAGTAAATCCTACTGTAATAGTAGAAATGGCAATAAACCAAGGGTATGATGTTAAACAGTCTACTTTAAGGTAGTAAAAAAAAAAAAAAAAAAACCCTACTTTAATTACTTCCACACTTCCACACACTCACGTCTATAACTGTAATTAAGACATAAACATATAGTGTCCAAGTAAAGAAAAGGATGTCTAATTATAATACCAGTCTCTTTAAAAGTGGATCCGACTGCAGATGATAGGTCCTTCCCATGCCTTGACAGAATACGGCTCCTTATTAACTTTCAAAAGAGTGTCGGAAACAGCTTCTTTAGTTCCTTTTCAGCTTCCTCCTCGCTTGAAAATGCATAATATTGGTCTTGAACTTCCACTTTCAGTTTGGCGGGATACAAGAGGCTGTATTTGATATCGGCTTTCTGTAGCAACTTTTTAATGTTAAAGTAGGCTGCGTGTTTTGCAGCTGTTAATGGTGAGAAGTCGGGGAAAATACGAATAAGATTATTTTCAAATATAATCTCTTGCTTGTGTCTGAGAAGTGCCATCACATCAAGCTTACATCGTAATTGCTCTAAGCGGACAATAAAAGACCTAGGTTTAAAGGTGCTTGATCTATATATGCGATAAGCTGCTGCTATCTCAGTGTCGAGTTTAAAATCATCTCCAATTATTTTAGAGAGTAACTCTACTGCAAATTTCACTGGGTTTGAGCTTTCTCGTTTCTCAGGTATACCCTCAATTCTTATATTATTTCTTCTGCACCCATCTTCCAGGGCCGCAAGTCTGTCTCCGAGTTTTTTGTATTCGGAATTCGCAGCTGTAGCTTTTTTATCGGCATTAGACGCCAATTGTTCCACTGTTTCAACTCGAGCCGTGAATGCCTGCTTAACGTCATCCAGCTGATCTGTCACGTCATTCATCTGGTCGGCAAGTTTTTACAGTTTGGATCTATTTTCTTCGATGTGTTCCTCTAGTTTCTCCAACTTGCTTTTAAAGGTCATGTCAAAACGTTTAAATTGACGCGTTTCCCGGTGTTTGTTATCCTTCTTAAGCTCAATGTTAGACTTCTTAAGCTCATTCTTGTTATCCTTCTTGAGCTCATTTATGGCCGTAGCCATGGCAGTGGCCAGTGTAGCGATCATCTCTTTCAGTTCGGACAGTTCGTTTCGGATTTCGTGCTCCGCAAGTGGAAATGCAGCTCCTGTTACAGCAGGTGCTGCGGGCTTGCGATGAGTAGATGAGAGCATATCCTGCAGGGCCTTTTCTAGTCTCGAATGATCCTCAGAAATCGGCGATCCATCGCGACCTGTATCACTTGCACCTTCGCTCCCATTTTCACTCTCGACTGGAGATAATACAATGGAGCGGGGTCCTAGGAAATCTGCGCATACGTCTGCCTGTTCTAGGTCAGTCTCCGAGAGGCCATACCTTGCACTCGGGCCAGATGTCTGTCCAGATTTTGATGCAGCTTTAAGTTTCTTTTCCAGTTCTTTCTGACTTTTCTTCTTGTTACTCATGCTTGTATATTGTAGTGGAAGTTTCTTGGTCGGGTTAAATACAGGATACCTCTAAATAATATGAAATACGTGGGAAAATAAAGCCGCTGCTAGCGGAGCTCTGCTTCAGACGTCCACCTCCAATAACGGACGAGACCAACTCCACGACTTTCTTTTTGTTATTATGCCTTTTGTTAATGCCACACAAACGTTTCAAAAGTGTTCTGAAAAGAACTTAAACTTTACTGATGCACCCACTCTATTAAAGGAAAAGAATGGTTGTTTTAGCATAACATTTACTACCAGCTCATGTAGATAACTGATGTTTATTCTGATTTCCTTATACATTGTCACAATGAGTAAATGATATACATCAGGCTGATAATTACAACAGTAAAACAGAAGAAAATGTTTAATATTTTGTGTATAATCGACATAATTATTTTTAACTTGAAGGAGGAAACGTTAGTTAACCGATTAAAGAAACTAAAGCTTATTAAGTTTAAATTATATCACTACAAGATACAGTTTGTTTGTATAGTTCTCTTCATTGAGTGCACGCACAGGTTATACGGTCATAGGTAGACATCCATCCATCCATTATCCAACCCGCTATATCCTAAATACAGGGTCACGGGGGTCTGCTGGAGCCAATCCCAGCCAACACAGGGCGCAAGGCAGGAAACAAACCCCGGGCAGGGCACCAGCCCACCGCAGGGCGCATAGGTAGACAAACTTTACAAATTACTAATTACATAATGAATACACACAAAGACAGCTATTTGTTTAAACACACAGTAAGGCAAATCAGCTCCCAAGTGATTAACATAAATGGAACCAAAGAATATCTATTCATTAACATAATTGATGAATTATGGATTGTTATTAAAGGAGGAGAAGAAAGCAAAAATTCCACTCGGTCAACAGCATCCCTGGAGAAAATTAACCTCTGTAGGGTCAATGGTCACTTATAGTAGACAAAGTCAAAAATCCAAAAAGAGTTAGACGCAGTAACAGCCCTGGAGACCTCGGCCAACTGGCTGCCCACCCTCTCCTGGGAATTCTACAGTAGATTCTGTGCAGGGCTATCTAATCTGACAACAGAATAATTCCATCCATTGATTCCAATGCATCCAGTAACTCTGTCTTTTCACAGGGAGGATATGAGGACACTGCTTCCTCTGAATCTTTCAAGTTCTTCTTTTTCCCTTAGCCATTATCAATTTTCTCATAGCTCCAAGCATGAAAACTTGGATAAAACTGGTCCTTGTGTCCTTTGACAACTCCAAATTCATTTCAAGTTCTTATATATACATTTTGTGAGGTTTCTTGACCATAACAAATGTCTTGACCTCTACTCAAGGGAGACTGGAAATAATGGTGCCCAGGAACTTGAATTTATTCCCATCTCTGCCTGTTGCATTGGTATATTAAGGACAGAGTAACTGTTTGCCTTTACTAAGTCCATCACTAACTGTTTTATACAAGGCTTCCAAATCCACAGTGGCATGTATGGTTTATTAATATTAAAATGAACTTGTTCAGTGAAGCACTGTGGAAATCACATGTTGGTACTATGGTATGTATATAACCATTCTAATTTGTCCATGAATGTCAATCTGGCTCTGTGTTTTTCTGATAGTTTGTTTCAGTACAGTACTTTCCAATTAGACAATGATCCAGGTCAGTTTTGTAGATGGAACACTTCAGATAAAGGAGGATGACTCCAGGCCCACATAATTGATCACTATCTTGCGTTTCCACTGCAAAAATCAAAAACCTAACTCTTATGTCATATTAGATTACTTTCCATGGATTTTCAGTCATAGCTGTGACACTGTGGGTTAGCTCCATGTTACCAGAACCTTCCGGGAGCCTCTCAAACCCACTACCAAGGGATGAGTCTGGCAAATAAGGACACTTACACAAAGCAAGGGATAGATGCATAAGGGTGTCAGTGCTTTTATTAAAACCATCCAAAACAAAACAGTGTTCAAATAAATAATGCAGTGCTCCATCCATTATAAATAAATAAATCATAAAAAGAAACCAGTGTTCAGTGGAGGTTAAAATAGTCAATAAAAATCTGTACTTTTAAAACTGGGTCGCTGGTACAACCTTTTGTAAAAGACATTTCTTCTGCTTACTTCTGCTGCTAGGCCTCACAACAGAGGAGATGCCCATCCTACTACAAGTCCTGGTCCCTGATGTCTCATAGCTACCAGCAGAGTTCCCAATCCAGAACTCAACTTGCAAAGGCTCAGGTCCCTGTGGCCATTCCTGGTACCGTCAGGGCTCACTGTCCAAAACTCTCTGACTCCCTGTGCCCTCCTGAACTTACACAACAAGCCCCACCAGCATGTAACTGCAGCTCCCAGGTCGTTCATCTGGAGTAACCTTCTCCAGTCCCTGAGCATCAGCCACGCCCACCCCAAAGGACTCCCCTTCCGGCTGCCTTCCTCCTCGCTCTCTCTCTCTCTCTCTCTCTCTCTCTCTCAGTCTTGCACCGACTCTCTCCACCTCCTGCCTTCTCTCTTCTTTCTTTAGCCTCCTTTCTTTCTCCCCCTTCTGCCCTGTACAGAGTCTTTTATCCTCTGCTGCCTAATTGGGTGCAGGTACAAGGAGCCACTCCCTCCACAGCATCATTGAGGTGTCACTGACAACCAAAAGAACCAATGGATCCTTATCCAGTACATTGAATGAAGTACTGTATAGTGATGAGGAATAACGAACATGTGTCTTTTGACGCTCATAAGCAGAAGAGAAACTCATCTCCTTGATGTCCATTTCTTTACATACCATAACATAATGGGAAAAGAATTAAAGGGAAGAGATCAAAGCTGAACTCACTGTAGCTGTTAACCCTTTGCAAAGCGGTGATCTGCCATGCAACACACTGTTGGCTGCCAGAAAAAGGAGCAAGCATGACGGTGCTGGAAGATCTGCACTCAGTTTTTAAATGTGACATGGGCTGCGATTATTGTAATTTGACATGATGCAGTGAAGAAATCTGTGACTGTGTTTGGCAAATCTGCCATGCACCATGACAAAATGTTGCATATGTGACATCGGCCTAAATTAAGTGATAAGAGATTGTTTCTACGTTGCATGCGCAGTCTGAATAATTTTATGAATTCTATATTTAAAGAACAATCATGATGTGGAGCGTGTGGCTTCTCAGCCACAGGACTATAAACAGTTGAACACGCTCTGTGATGTTTGTAGCACATGATCTGGGCTGATGTATTTGCTCCCTGTCTAGCCACTTATGTTTTTTTTTTTTCCATTGGATTTTGGTGTGTGATGACTGACAGACACTGCTTCTCCTCCGTTAAGCAAGTGATTCTCAGCTACAGAATTAGCATATATCTGTACATTACGAGACATACTTATACAGCTTATTCATTTAAAGTATGTTTCCTGGCAAACATTTTTCAAGTCATACCTTGTGTTTTTAAATCATTTAACTTGTAGCACTGGCTGGTAAGTCATATTTGCTTTTCATTTTAAATTCAAATTCACAAATTAACAAGTGCTACCACTGAAATCTATTCATTACACACTTTTGTCCAAAACATACACATTTTATTAAATAAAGTTAGAAAGTGCTGTTGATTACTTTTCCATTTAATTGCATAAGGAAGTAAAAGTTGTGGTGATGATGCATGCTGCACATTTTTAAGAAGAAACTTTCTTTGCATTCTCTTAGACACACAGCATGATGCCTCCACCTCCCTGAACATCCAGTAGACTTATGAAAAAATCACTTTTTACAAGAAAAACTTGTTATTAATAATCCTTTATTGAGAATGAGCACACGCTAGGAAATTTATTGAATACATTTGGGATCACAGTGCAAACTGTCCAGCTTGTGATCCATACAGAAAAATTGTATACACTATAATTACTTTCCTTCTTTTGTTAAATGATCATTTAATGATTCAGTTTATGTCATACAACCTGTAATTCCAGACCACTGAGCTACTACAAATACAATTAAATTTGAACATAACAATAATACTGCAAGTCCATTGGAAAATATTCCCATAAAAGAAATTATTTGCTTGATCTTGAAGGACTAATGAAGCTCATTTTATTGACAAGACAAAATTTATAGTGTTAATGATTTGAGCTATTTGGGATGTTCTAATGAATAGTGTGTCATAAAGACATTACCATTTGACAATATTCCATGAAATACATTGTTAGTTTGATATAACAATTATAAAAAAACAACCTGAATTGTATATGCAAATGCAATCAATAGAGCACCATATTTTATTTTAAAATGAATTACTTGAAATGTGAAGCGTCTTTTAAAACAACATACTGTAATGACCCAGGATTGCAAGGGATGGAGGGATGGAATAAGCCCCTTAATTCTGATCTGCTAGAAAGTGGTTCTTTCTGCCCACCGCTCAGGTGTTCATGAGTGCTGCTCAGCTCCATCTCGCCTGGGCTCAAAGGCATCCTGTATGCCACGCTGTTTCCCTGGCTCTGTGTGAATAAACCCAAGTCCAGGGTCCAGGGTCTGAGCCAATGGGCTTCAGTTGCCGGGAAACATGTCTGATCGAAGTGCTGTGTCTCATCCGGCGCTGCCGTGAGTGGCAGCCTTTTCAGCAGCTCCGTGTATGACTGTATATGTATGTGTACTTTTCTACTTTTATTTTTCTATTTTTATTTATTGATCACTCCTACCACTTTATTTTATGTGGATTCCTTCCCTGGACACACTTACTTTTACAACGTGGGCATGGATTTTAACACGCCGAGACTCGCCTATTCAAGTACTCAACTTCGGGCGCTGAGAACAAATGCCAGTGCCGGTGTGGTTCCATATTTACCCGACGAGGTAAGAAGGCGGTATCGTGGCAGCAGAGCCGGCACTAAGCTAAAAAAGAAGCGGCTTGCGAGAAAGTGGCGTTTCAAGCCTTCGGTGCCTTCTGTGATTCTGGGGAATGTAAACTCAATCTCAAATAAGATCGACGAACTGGCTGCGCTGGTGAAAAATGTAAGGACCTACAGAGAATGCAGTTTGTTGTGTTTCTGCGAAACGTGGCTAAATAACACCATCCCAGATGCCAACGTGGAGCTACCCGGGTTTAGCACAGTTAGAGCGGACAGAGATGCAAGTACCTGTGGTAAGCACAAAGGAGGAGGACTCGCTCTCTATGTTAATACACGGTGGTGTCACTCTGGACATGTTAACGTCAAAATCTCCACTTGCTGCAGGGATATCGAACTGTTGGCCGTAAGTTTACGTCCCTACTATTTGCCCAGAGAGTTTGGACATGTCATTGTTGTTATTGTATACATTCCTCCTCGGGCAGACGTGGAGTCAGCGAGTGACATCATCCATTCCGCTGTTGCTAAGTTACAAACGCAGCACCCTGAGGCGCTTGTGCTAATCGCTGGAGACTTTAACCATGTGACGCTGGACAAAACATTGCCTGCATTCTCCCAGTATGTGCACTGTAACACCCGGGGAAATAAGACTATTGATTTACTGTATGCAAACGTTAAAGACGCATACAGCGCCACCCCGCTGCCTGCGCTTGGGAAAGGAGATCATAACCTGGTTCAGCTTCAGCCTCACTATAAACCAAAAGTTAGAGTCCTACCTGTAACCACACGATCATTCAGGAAGTGGACCCCGGAGGCTGAGAATACTCTGAGAGAACTTTTTGGAACTACAGACTGGGATATCCTGCAGGGATCTCATAATGAGAACATTGAAGAAGTTGTTGACTGCACTACTGACTACATCAACTTCTGTATGGACATTGTAGTTCCTGTAAGAACAGTACGCTGCTATGCTAACAACAAGCCATGGATTACAAGTAACATCAAGGGCCTTTTGAATCAGAAGAAAAGGGCTTTTAAAGACGGTGATCAGCATGAGCTCAAGCGCGTGCAGAAGGAACTCCGAGTCCAACTCAGAGCGGCGAAGGAGCAGTACAGGAGAAAGCTGGAGCAGAAGTTGCAGAATAACAGCATGAAGGAAGTGTGGGATGGGATGAAGATCATCACTGGCTGCAGCTCGAAGCGGGGTACCACCATTGAGAGAGACGTGAAGAGAGCAAACCAAATGAACAACTTTTTTAACAGGTTTGACCACCCTAACCCACTCTCACTCTCACCTCAGAGTACTGCACCCTCCACACATCCTTCTGCTGATACCAGCATAGGAAAAACATCCCCACCCATAATAACAACAGCGCAAGTGAGCAGAGAGCTGAGGAGACTTCGTGCCAGCAAAGCAGCGGGTCCAGATGGAGTATCGCCACGACTGCTGAAGGTCTGTGCATCGGAGCTGGGGGGTCCTCTACAGCGCATCTTCAACCTGAGCCTGGAACAGGGGAGAGTCCCGAGGCTTTGGAAAACATCTTGTATCACCCCAGTCCCAAAGGTATCACGTCCTAGTGAGCTGAATGACTTTCGGCCTGTTGCTCTGACATCACATGTGATGAAGACCATGGAGAGGCTGCTGCTTCACCACCTTAGGCCACAGGTTCAACACGCCCTTGACCCTCTGCAGTTTGCATATCAGGAGAAGGTGGGAGCGGAAGATGCCATCATCTATATGCTACACCGATCCCTCTCTCACTTGGACAGAGGCAGTGGTGCTGTAAGAATTATGTTTCTAGACTTCTCTAGCGCCTTCAACACAATCCAACCTCTGCTCCTTAGGGACAAGCTGACAGAGATGGGATTAGATTCATACCTAGTGGCATGGATCGTGGACTATCTTAAAGACAGACCTCAGTATGTGCGTCTTGGGAACTGCACGTCTGACATTGTGGTCAGCAACACAGGAGCGCCACAAGGGACTGTACTTTCTCCGGTCCTGTTCAGCCTATATACATCGGACTTCCAATACAACTCGGAGTCCTGCCATGTGCAAAAGTTCGCTGATGACACTGCTATCGTGGGCTGTATCAGGAATGGGCTGGAGGAGGAGTATAGGGACCTAATCAATGACTTTGTTAAATGGTGCGACTCAAACCACCTACACCTGAACACCAGCAAAACCAAGGAGCTGGTGGTGGATTTTAGGAGGCCCAGACCCCTCATAGACCCAGTGATCATCAAAGGTGACTGTGTGCAGATGGTGCAGACCTATAAATATCTGGGAGTGCAGCTGGATGATAAATTAGACTGGACTGCCAATACTGATGCGCTGTGCAAGAAAGGACAAAGCCGGTTATACTTCCTTAGAAGGCTGGCTTCCTTCAACATCTGCAATAAGATGCTGCAGATGTTCTATCAAACAGTTGTGGCGAGTGCCCTCTTCTACGCAGTGGTGTGCTGGGGAGGCAGCATTAAGAGGAAAGACGCCTCACGCCTGGACAAACTGGTGAGGAAGGCAGGCTCTATTGTTGGCATGGAGCTGGACAGTTTAACATCTGTTTCAGAGCGAAGGGCACTCAGAAGGCTCCTATCAATTATGGAGAATCCACTGCATCCACTTAATAGTATCATCTCCAGACAGAAGAGCAGCTTCAGCGACAGACTGCTGTCACTGTCCTGCTCCACAGACAGATTGAGGAGATCGTTCCTCCCCCAAACTATGCGACTCTTTAATTCCATCAGGGGGGGTAAACGTAATATTTAACATTATACATAGTTATTGTCTGTTTTTTTCACCTGTATTATTATCATTCTTTAATTTAATATTATTTATTGTATCAGTATGCTGCTGCTGAAGAATGTGAATTTCCCATTGGGATTAATAAAGTATCTATCTATCTATCTATCTATCTATCTATCTATCTATCTATCTATCTATCTATCTATCTATCTATCTATCTATCTATCTATCTATCTATCTATCTATCTATCTATGCCAGGGGACATATATCTATACATGTATATATCTATCTATCTATTGTATATCTAGATATAAATAAGAGATAAAATATCCATCCATTATCCTACCTGCTATATCCTATCTACAGGGTCACGGGGGTCTGCTGGAGCCAATCCCAGCCAACACAGGGTGCAAGGCAGGATACAAACCTCAGGCAGGGTGCCAGTCCACTGCAGAGATAAAATTTTATATATACTAGGGGGCTAGTCTGCCGCTCGTGTATGGGGAAGCGGATGTACAATTTAAATAGATTGTTATTTTCATGGGAATTGTAACATATGTGTAATAGACATAACTATTTTATATTACAGCGTATAATTAACCATAGTAAAAAATAGTTAAACATAATAAATTGAAAGAAAATTATATATCATATTCCGTTAGAGGTATTCATTATGTTATACGTTTGTTCTGTTTGGCTTTGAAATTAACACGCAAATATTTTTTCAAGGGCGGCACGGTGGCGC
The DNA here is from genome assembly GCF_900747795.2 of Erpetoichthys calabaricus. Taxonomy (NCBI): domain Eukaryota; kingdom Metazoa; phylum Chordata; class Cladistia; order Polypteriformes; family Polypteridae; genus Erpetoichthys; species Erpetoichthys calabaricus. Next base: position 116,733,555 of record NC_041406.2, on the reverse strand, counting down.
AGTGGGTAGCGCTGCTGCCTCGCAGTTGGGAGACCTGGGGACCCGGGTTCGCTTCCCGGGCCCTCCCTGCGTGGAGTTTGCATGTTCTCCCCGTGTCTGCGTGGGTTTCCTCCGGGGGCTCCGGTTTCCTTCCACAGTCCAAAGACATGCAGGTTAGGTGGATTGGCGATTCTAAATTGGCCCTGGTGTGTGCTTGGTGTGTGGGTGTGTTTGTGTGTGTCCTGCGGTGGGTTGGCACCCTGCCCAGGATTGTTTCCTGCCTTGTGCCCTGTGTTGGCTGGGATTGGCTCCAGCAGACCCCCGTGACCCTGTGTTCGGATTCAGCGGGTTGGAAAATGGATGGATGGATGGATATATATATATATATATATATATATATATATATATATATATATATTGTAAAAAAGACACAAGAGAGCAGATAAAGGTTTGGGGTTTCCGGCTCCGTATACTGTGTGAAAAGTGCAGAAGTTTGAATTAAACAGTACAAATTTCATAACACTGTTCGCCATCATGGCGGACGGGGGGAACATTTATGAGGGGGGACCGGAAATGGTTGAATGCGCTGATGGGAAGGAACCGAGATGGATGATGGGATTGCTGACGTCATCGGGGTGAGACAGAGGGAAGGCGGAAATGGCGTGTTGAGAATCCGTGTTCCGGAAGATTCATGGCGGGGTTGTGTCTTTCTTTCTGTTCGAAATAAAGAGAGAAAGGTTAGTACTTCGCCATTCCCGTCTGGTATATGCTTTCGCGTTATAGTTTAGATCGTTCCACGGGTGAAGGTTCGTCATCCCTGCCTCTGCTCTTATATCGACTGGGAATCGACACACCCCCTCCACCCCTGTACCTGCTACCAGGAGGTCTCTTTGCTCTTCCGCAAGGATCACCACGCAGGGGGACTCATCTGGGCTCTCGTCCTCCAATCGTCGTCCGGAGTCAAAGAACAGACCCAGGTCAGCCTCGTTCTCTCCAGAGCTTGCTCCACCATCACGCCAGGGACTCACTTTGTCCGGCCATCAACGGGTGCTCCGCCCTTCGGCATCTAGGAGGCAGGTAGACGAAAAAGCAGAGTAACATTCTCTGGGCCCGTCACCTACCTCCCATTGTATTCCATGGTGTTGGCCGGCGTGGTGGCATCTAGCGGCTGGCCTCTGCTTCCCCATCAGTGCAGCATCCTTTGGGGTCTCTCAGTGCTCCTCCTGCGGCTCGTGCAGGAGTGTACCTTGCGCTGCGGCCTCGGGTGCGCGCTCTCCTTGCGCTGCGGCCTCGGGTGCGCGCTCTCCTCGCGCTGCGGCCTCGGGTGCGCGCTCTCCTCGCGCTGCGGCCTCGGGTGCGCGCTCTCCTCGCGCTGCGGCCTCGGGTGCGCGCTCTCCTCGCGTTGTGCTGTCGGGCCAGTCGCGTGACACAATATATATATATATATATATATATATATATATATATATATATATATATATATATATGTACAGTATATGTATTGTAACAAGGTGCTATATAGGCACCTGACCCGACACAGAAGGACACAGAGGCACATAATAAACCAATGGACTTTTTATTTTTCTTCACCCGTGGGCGCACGTCTTCCCCATGACCCACAGGCAACACACAGTCCCACAAAGCACAAGTCCAACACAGCAACAATCCTTTCTCCTCTCCCACCACTCCTCCTCAAGCTTAGTCCTCCTCCTCACAACCCTGGCTCCCTGAGTGGTGGTGGCTGGCCCTTTTTATAGCCCACCCGGAAGCATTCCAGGTGCTTGACCACCTGGTCCTAATTGCACTTCCGGGTGGGGCTGAAGATTCATCCAGCCTGGCTGCTGACTCCATGCAGCTCCCCCTAGCAGCCACCCGAGCCCCCAACCAGGCTGTGGAGGACTGCATCTCCCATGGAACCATGCGACAGGTTGGGGGATCACCGTCTGCCAGGGAGGCTGCCACCAAGCATCCTGGGGGAGGTATTGAGCTGCCCATGGTGCCTCCCCCAGAACAGATGCAGCAGGGGCGTCACTTTCTTTTATGTGGATTCGTTCGCTGGACACTTTTACTTTTACAATGTGGACATGGATTTTTACACTCCAAGACTCATCTATTCAAGTAGTCAACTTCAAGCGCTAAGAACAAATGCCAGTGTCGGTGTGGTTCCCTATTTACCCGACGAGGTAAAAGGCGGTATCGTGGCAGCAGAGCTGGCACTAAGCTAAAAATGAAGCGGCTTGCGAGAAAGTGCCGTTTTAAGCCTTCGGTGCCTTCTGTGATCCTGGGAAATGTGAACTCAATATCAAATAAAATCGACGAACTGGCTGCGCTGGTGAAAAATGTCAGAACCTACAGAGAATGCGGTTTGTTGTGCTTTTGCGAAATGTGGCTAACTACCACCATCCCAGATGCTAGCGTGGAGCTACCACGTGGTTTAGCACAGTTAGAGCAGACAGAGACACAAGTACCTGCGGGAAGCACAAAGGAGGAGGTCTAGCTCTCTATGTCAATACAAGGTGGTGTAACTTTGGACATGTAAATGTCAAAATCTCCACTTGCTGCAGGGACATCGAACTGTTGGCCATAAGTATGTGTCCCTATTACTTGCAGAGAGTTTGGACACGTCATTGTTTACATCCCTCCTCGGGTGGACGTGGAGATAGCGAGTGACATCATCCATTCTGCTGTTGCTAAGTTACAAACGCAGCATCCTGAGGAGCTTGTGCTAATCGCTGGAGATTTTAACCATGTGACACTGGACAAAACATTACCTGCCTTCTCCCAGTATGTGGACTGTAACACCTGGGGAAATAAGACTATTGACTTATTGTATGCAAACGTTAAAGATGCATACAGCGCCACCCCGCTGCCTGCGCTTGGGAAAGCAGATCATAACCTGGTTTTGCTTCAGCCTTACTACAAACCAAGAGTGAGGGAGCTACCTACAACCACACGCTTATTCAGGAAGTGGTCCCCTGAGGCAGAGCAGGCTCTGAGAGACTGCTTTGGAACTATGGACTGAAATAACCTGCAGGGATCACATAGTGAGAACATTGAGGAGGTTGTTGACTGCACTACTGACTACATCAACTCCTGTATGGACATTGTAGTTCCAGTAAGAACAGTATGCTGCTATGCTAACAACAAGCCATGGATTACAAGTGACATCAAGGGCCTTTTGAACCAAAAGAAAAGGGCTTTTAAAGGCGGTGATCAGCATGAGCTCAAGCGTGTGCAGAAGGAACTCAGAGTCCAGCTCAGGGTGGTGAAGGAGCAGTACAGGAGAAAGCTGGAGCAGAAGTTGCAGAACAACATCATGAAGGAAGTGTGGGATGGGATGAAGATCATCACTGGCTGCAGCTTGAAGCAGGGTGCCACCATCGAGAGAGACGTGAAGAGAGCAAACCAAATGAACAACTTCTTTAACAGGTTTGACCACCCTAACCCACTCTCACCTCGGAGTACTACACCCTCCACCCATCCTTCTGCTGATACCAGCATAGCAGAGACATCTCCACCCACAATTACAGCAGCGCAGGTGAGCTGAGGAGACTTCGTGCCAGCAAAGCAGTGGGTCCAGATGGAGTATCGCCACGACTGCTGAAGGTCTGTGCGCTGGAGCTGGGTAGTCCTGTACAGCGCATCTTCAACCTGAGCCTGGAACAGGGGAGAGTCCCGAGGCTTTGGAAAACATCTTGTATCACCCCAGTCCCAAAGATATCACGTCCTAGTGAGCTGAACGACTTCCGGCCTGTTACTCTGATGTCACATGTGATGAAGACCATGGAGCGGCTGCTGCTTCACCACCAGAGGCCACAGGTATGCCATTCCCACAACCCTCTGCAGTTCGCATACCAGGAGAAGGTGGGAGCGGAGGATGCCATCATCTATATGCTACACCGATCACTCTCCCACTTGGACAGAGGCAGTGGTGCTGTAAGAATTATGTTTCTAGACTTCTCTAGCGCCTGGATGATAAATTGGACTGGACTGCCAATACTGCTTCTCTGTGCAGAACTAGTGTAGAATACAGCTGCTAGAATCCTAACCAGGAAAAGAAAATCCGAGCACATTTCTCCAGTTTTGATGTCACTTCACTGGTTACCTGTGTCATTCAGGATTGACTTTAAAATTCTGCTTATGGTTTATAAAGCCTTAAATAATCTCGTCCCCTCTTATATATCGGAATGTCTGACATCTTATATTCCAAATCGTAACCTCAAATCCTCAAATGAGTGTCTCCTTAGAATTCCAAGAGCAAAACTTAAAAGAAAAGCACCGTGATGTTCCAACAGTGATGGATTAAAAGCCAGAAGTCTGCATGACCATCATCATCAAGTCCTTCCGTGAGAACCCTAAATACAAAGAGGACGATTTCATTTATGTTAGGTAGAATGCCCAGAGGGGACTGGGCGGTCTTGTGGCCTGGAACCCCTGCAGATTTTATTTTTTTCTCCAGCTGTCTGGAGTTTTTTTTTTGTTTTTTCTGTCCACCCTGGCCATCGGACCTTACTCTTTTTCTATGTTAACTAATGTTGTCTTATTTTAGTTTCTTATTTTGTCTTTTATTTCTCTTTTTTTCATTATGTAAAGCACTTTGAGCTACTTTTTTGTATGAAAATGTTCTATATAAATAAATGTTGTTGTTGTTGTTGTTGTGCAAGAGAGGACAGTGCCGGCTATACTTCCTTAGAAGACTGACGTCCTTCAACATTTGCAATAAGATGCTGCAGATGTTCTATCGGACGATTGTGGCAAGCGCCCTCTTCTACGCGGTGGTGTACTAGGGAGGCAGCATAAAGAAGAGGGACTGCCTCACGCCTGGACAAACTGGTGAGGAAGGCATGCTCTATTGTAGGCATGGAGCTGGACAGTTTGACATCCATGGCAGAGCGACAGGCACTCAGCAGGCTCCTATCAATTATGGAGAATCCACTGCATCTACTAAACAGTGTCATCTCCAGACAGAGGAGCAGCTTCAGTGACAGACTGCTGTCACTGTCCTGCTCCACTGACAGACTGAGGAGATCGTTCCTCCCCCAAACTATGCGACTCTTCAATTCCACCCGGGGTGGGTGTTAAACGTTAACATTATTCAAAGTTATTGTCTGTTTTTACCTGCATTTTTATTACTCTTTAATTTAATATTGTTTTTTTCCCCTTGAGATTATCTATCTATCTATCTATCTATCTATCTATCTATCTATCTATCTATCTATCTATCTATCTATCTATCTATCTATCTATCTATCTATCTATCTATCTATCTATCTATCTATCTATCTATCTATCTATCTATCTATCTATCTATCGCTAGGGCGGAGTGGTGGCTCTGAGGCTAGGGATCTGCACTGGCAATCGGAAGGTTGCCAGTTCGAATCCCGTAAATGCCAAAAGGGACTCTGCTCTGTTGGGCCCTTAAGCAAGGCCCTTAACCTGCAATTGCTAAGCGCTTTGAGTAGTGAGAAAAGCACTATATAAATGCAAAAAATTATTATTAAAAAAAAATAAAAATTATTATCTATCTATCTATCTATCTATCTTTTTTTTTTTTTTTTTAACTAATTCTTCTTATTCAGTGTGGTGAAATGTATTTCGGGTCCGTGGAGGTATGCCAATTTTAGAAAAAAACAGTACGCTCAGGCTCATGGCTGGCATAGGTGCATGTGGTAGTGTGGACAAGCGCCCCTGGAGTATTGATGGGGTGATTGGCTAGACTTGCATTTATGTGCAGATGCATGGTGTTCAGCCGACTTCCTCATTAGCACTTTGGGGTACAAAATTGTATGCCTGTGCCAACTTCTTTATGAAGGAGCCTGGGTTGAAAGAAAGAAAGGATAAACAAACAAGGAAAATAAAAATGCCAGAGATTAAAATGAAAAGGAAAGGAAATAAAAAGAAAGGAGAGAAGTAGAATCAAGATGAAGCTAGTGCTGTTGTAGAGAGGAGACTGGCAGTTGGGAATATGGTCCAGGAGGAGCGAGCAGATGGGACTTGCAGATCCCCTGCTGAGCATCCAAGGAGCAGCAGCAACTAACTGCTCTGAGTGGGGTCCCACAGAAGCTGAGGGATTATGGTAGGAAAAAGGAGCAGGGCTCACTGGGTCCCTATAGATGATGAGGGATGGCAGTGAGGGACACAAGCCAATTTGATGAATGGCTCTTTCTGTCAGAGAACATCTCCTCAGCCCAGGAGAAGTCCGTTTGAAAGTCAGTTTTCTCTCCTTTGTCAGAGTCTGTTTGGTGCTCTCTAATATTTTGTCTGTTTTTGTTTATTTGTCCTTTCGTTTGGTGTTCAACTGAAATCAAGTATACCTCTGAAGAGTTATTGAATTTTTGGCAATTCACTTTGTGTGATTTGACCCTGGATTTTTCACAATTAAGAACTTTTCTGGATATCTTAGCTGGTGGAATAGCAATTGTCGGCAGTAGACGAAGACACGGTTATCGCAAAAGGGGGCATTGTGCTGGTATACTCGTTAGGCTGAGACAGTGGGGATTTCGAAGGGGACTCCCAAGTTTACGTCTGGTTAGCCTCAGCTCTCTAAGCAATAAAATGTATGAACTTTTACTCCTCAATAGAACTTACAAGGACTTTTCACTTTCTTCTGCTCTGTGTTTCATAGAAACCTGATTAAATGAATCCATCCCAAACTTGGCATTACACCTGCTCAGCTTTCAACTTGATAGAGTGGGCCACGCATCAGAGACATCGGGGAAAAGAGAAGGAGGCAGAATCTGCTTTTATATCAATGAAGGTAGGTGTACTGATGTCATGGTGATAAATAAAATGTGCTGTCCTAACTTACAAACGCTTTTTGTTAACTGTAGGCCTTTTTATTCACCGTGGAAGTTTTCCTCATTTATACTGGTTAGTGTCTATGTTCCACCTCACTCCTGCATGTGTGTGGTGCTACAAAAAACTGGCACTTCAGATAACGAACACAGAGCAAATTATCCAGACTCCCTTCTGATTATTCTAGGGAATTTTAATAAGGCAAATCTCAGCTAGGAACTTCCCAAATGTATACAGCTCATAAAGTGTCCTACCAGAGACACCGGATTATTGCTATGCAGTGTTAAAGCATGCCTATTGTGCTCTCCCCCATGCAGCTTTGGATTTCTCTGATCATTGTTTGATTCATTTGCTCCCAACCTACAGTAGAGGAGTAAGTTAAAATCTGCTAAACCTGTGATTAATCCAGTGAGAAGGTGGACTAATGAGGCAAAGTTGAAACTGCAAGCCTGCTTGATTATACAGACTGTGGTGTCTTTGAAGATACTGCTGCTAACTTAGATGAACTGACAGACACAGTAACATGTTATGTTCGCTTTTGTGAAGATATGTGTGTCTCCACCAAGACCTGGTTACAATTTAACAAAAGTAGACCATGATTCACTGCAAAACACAAGCAGCTTTATCAGGCTAAGGAAGCTGCCTATAGAAGTGGGTATAGAACACTCTTTAGATGGGCACGGAACATACTGCCAAAAGAAATAAGATTGGCTAAAAAGAGTTACTCTGAAAAGCAGAAAAATTGTTTTTTACCCAATGATCCTGCATCAGTGTAGAAAGGACTACAAAATATTACAAATTACAGGAAACCATCCCTCAATATTGCAGGAAATCAATAGCTGGCTTATGAATAGAATGCTTTTAACTGCAGGTTTGATAAGCCCCAGAATACAATGGGCATTATCTCCAGCCCTTACGGATGTGTTCTCTCCCCACTGCTTTCATCCCTCTACACTATGACTGCACCTCTAAACACCCCTCTGTCAAACTTATCAAATATGCAGACGACACAACCATCCTTGGGCTCATCAGGAAAGTTGACTACTCTGCATACAGACAGGAGGTTCAGCAGCTGACCCTTTGGTATAGTTATAATAATGTGGAGCTAAACACTCTGTGGAGATGACAGTGGATTTTGGGAGAGGTCCCACAATATTATCCCCTCTCTCCATACTTAATATTGTTGTGAAAGTTGTGGAAAACGTCATGTTTCTGAAATTTATAATTTCCTGAGACTTGAAATGGGAGACCCAATGTAGGATCAATCATAAAAAGGGCACAACAGCGAACGTACTTCCTGTGACAGCTGTGGAAGCACAACCTTCCACAGGAGCTGCTGATTCGGTTTTATACAGCAGTCATTGAGTCTTTTCTCAGCTCATCCGTAACAGTATGGTTCAGATCAGTGACTAAACATGACAAAAACAGGCTACATCGAATAGTCAGGTCTGCCGAAAATATCATTGCTACTAGTCTGCCCACCTTACAGGACCTGTATTATTCCAGAGTCATGGAGTGGGTTAGGAATATCATTACCAACCCCTCACACCCAGGCCACAACCTTTCTGAAGTTCTTCCATTGGCCAGATGTTATAGATTAATATATGCCAAAAACAAACAGATATAAGAAGTTTTTTCCCCACAGGCCATCAAGCTCACAAATGGTTAGTTTCTTAATACTTGTTTTTTTCTTTCTTTTTTTTTAAGCATTTCTCACACTGAGTTGCACTCTGTACGATGTGTATATGTATGTATGTATGTATGTATTTATGTATACAGTATATGTATATATGTGCATCTGTCTTTTTGTTCTATCTCAGGTGTGATTAACTATTGTGTGTATGTAGATTATGTAACGTATAACTGGAGAGTCACCAAAACCAGAGACAAATTCCTTGTATGCGTGCATATGCATACCTGGCCAAGAAATCTGATTCTGAATTTGAAAAGGAATCACTGAGGCTCAGCGTTGGTTTTAAAAATGATCCTGACTGTGTTTTAACCCTGAGGATTTTAACTGTTTAGATTATTTATTTGACAGTTTTAATCTTCACCATTAGAACTGTTTTATTGGGAATTGTAAATTTATTTATTTATTAATTGAAGTATTCTGCACTGCACTTTTGCCCTTTGACTGAATAAAAGCACTATGCACTTTACACTTACCTCTTGCTGTGTTGTGCCCTCATCGTCCAGTCCATCCACCCATTTAGTTTTATTGATGCACCAAGTTCAAGTGGAGTATGCCAGCTGCTGCCAACCCAGGGCATCACATTCAGAGGGAAAATCTCCACCCAGTGGAGCCTCTAACAAAGTAGCCAACAGCTACTTGTATTTAGCTCTTCGGAGGAGGTATCCACCAGTAGGTAATCTTCATTGACTGGATGAATCAACAATTCTGATAAGATTTTAACAAATTCAGCTATTGTGGGGAAGCATGGTTTGATATTCTGTTTTAGATTGGTGGACTAAAGAAAGTGACCACGCACTGTACAAAATAAAGGTTGGTAAATTATCATTGTCATCCTGATAATAATGCCTATGCCCACTTTAATGCAGATACAATATATAGTTCATTTAGTATGACCCATAATGAAAAATTGCTTCATCATGACATATTGACTGACTGTAAACAATGAAACACATTTGAGCAACTCAGTAGAACAGGGTGATCTGCACATTAAGCATATATAATAAATAGTTATCCTTAATGTAAATATAAAAAGACCACCAGCACACAAATAGCATATCACTGTCAGATCACACTGTTATGTTTGCATAATCCTGCAGGTATTAAAGATTCATTTCAAGCCTGGATATGGTAATCTGCCCTTTAAAAATTCAGGAGTCCATAAATCGTGAAGATGCTATTTAAAGCTGCATGCAAAGCTGTAAGGTGCCATTTTCTGTCTGCAATTAACTATTACCTCTGCTGAGAAATCACCTAATAGTCAAAGTCATGTACATAGCTCACACTTTGCTACAAGTAAATCAAGCACCTGGCAGAAAGGATGGCATGCGTCTCAGTGTTCTTTAACAAGATAATTGCATGTTGCTGCTTTCCTATATTGGAGATGTATTTGAAGAATCATGTCATTCAGAAGCCTGTAATCATCACACCTACATCTCTGTGTCCAGAGTGTTTCTTACTTTTTTTTTTTTAATCCTGTTCCACTTCAAAACTTGTGACAGGTTCTCCTTGTCACCACATCAAGAGGTAGTGCTGTACCGAAACTAAAAATTACTACATCCTCTCCTTTTGCAGTAACTCTACCAAGCAAACCTGCATTGGCATTTTAATTATTCCAATAAAATATTGCACTTCACTTCACAACTAATACCTTTGCCATCTGATATTTTTTACAGTAAAAAAAGCTTTTTCAAGTGATAGATATCAGAAAGGTAATCCACTAATTTTATAAGCTTTTATTGTTGGGCATTTTATTGCCTACAGTCATAAGTCAGTGCCATCAGCCTTTCAGACTTTTTTGATCAGTTTTCTGTTTTGGTGTTTTAATTTACTTGACACTTCTGTGCAACAAAAACAAAAAATATTTAACTGATCTTCATTTTAAATCCAGTAGTACTTTCCACTGACAGCATCATCCCCGTGTGCTTTACAAATAAAACAAGGATTCACAATTGTCTTGCAGAACTAAGATCCTGGATGGCTGATACTTTTCTCGATCTCAATCAAAATAAAGGAGAACTGCTGATAGCTGGTCCCCCTGCCAAAGCTCAAACTGGTTTTGAACTCCTTGGCTGTTTCATGGACTTTTGCAAACCTCCTCATGTTCGGAATCTTGGGGTTAGTTTTGATAGTAACCTCTCATTTGAGAAACAGATAAATTCTGTGGTCAAGAGTTACTTTTTTCAGCTTTGTCTTTTAGCCAAAGTTAAGCCTTTTTTATCTCCTAGTGATGTTGAGAAAGTTACTCATGCTTTTATCTTTTCTCAGCTTTATCATTGCAACTTGTTGTATTTTGGGATTAGTAAATCCCTGATACACAGGTTGCAGTTCATCCAGAATGCTGCTGCCCATTTTTTTGGTAGGGGAAGAAAGTTTATGTATCTCTGATTTTAGCCTCTTTATACTGTTAGTTTCAGAATTAACCCAGGAAGGCCTATAATCTCAGAAACTGGCTCCCTTACAGAAATTATTTCAGGTTGGGTGGAGCACATCCTTAAACCCGTCACCTGTAATACAACCAGCTACACCCAGGACACCACTGACTTCTTAAAAAAACTGCTTTAGTCCCCTTACCTGAGGGAACCTTACTGGCCACAATGGATGTTGAGGCACTTTACACAAACATCCCCCATGATGATGGCATACTTTCATGTGAAATGTACCTCAAACAACATGATGTACCCACAAAGTCAGTAATAGAAATGATAAAATTCACTCTGACACATAATCTATTCTCTTTTGGACAAGATTGCTATTTGCAACAAATGGGGACTGCAATGGGCTGTCGATTTGCACCTCACTATGCAAACCTATTTATGGCAAAATTGGAGGAAGATTTCATGTCAATGTGCATCGTAAAACCAATGTTGTATCTCCGTTACATAGATGACATCTTCATAATCTGGACTATCAGTGAGAAGGACCTCCTCCATTTTCATAATGAATTCAATTCTTTTCACCCCAACATAAAGCTGAAGCTGAATTACTCAAAAACAGAAGTCAGCTTCCTTGACACCATCGTTCAACTGAAAGAGAACACCCTTGTAACTTCTGTTTTTCATAAACCAACAGACAGACGGACCTACCTAAGAAGTGATAGCTTCCACCCCAAGCATATAAGGTGCGCCATTATTTTCAGCCAAGCAATACGGTACAATCGTATTTGCTCAGACCTGACAGACCGGGATAAACAACAGCAGGAGCTCAGACAAGATTTCATCAGACAAGGTTATACCCCCAAAACAACAGACACTCAAATAAGAAGAGCTACTGCCATACCCAGAGATAACCTTCTGGAATATAAAAACAAAGACAACAAGAACCGCATCCCCCTTGTTGTCACCTACAACCCACATCTTGAAACACTTCGAAAAATTATAAAAGAACTTTAGCCAATGCTAAACAATGACCAAACACTGAAAAATGTATTTCTTGAACCTCCCCTCCTGGCATACAGACAACCACCAAACCTTCAGCAACTAATTGTCCAAAGCTCCCTAAGTGAACCAACAGAAAATGACACATCTCCATGCCTACAGAAAAGATGCAAAACATGTGCCCACATTTATGATACAGAACTCTAGCTACTGCATTACTGATGTTAATATATTTATAGAGCACATTTGAAATAACATTCTTGGTATAAATGGATGTAAAATATATACTGTATATATATATATATATATATATATATATATATATATATATATATATATATATATATATATATATATATGGTTGAAATAGTGGCACCGTGGCGGATGTTAGCAGATTGCTGCCCAACCACAAGCGTTACCTGGTAGGTAACCACCCATACAATCAGATTGTGACACAGACTACGAATGCCGTGAATATATATATATATATATATATATATATATAATGTTATATATTATGTCCATCTCTCTCTCTCAATCTCTCGCTCACTGGTCCAGTCAGCTATAAACTACAAGATGCCCAGAGTATAGGCTGTACAGTGGTTCCACTGCAATAGAGAGTTTGATGTACAAACCTTTGGGCTTGTCTATTACTGATTTGCTTCATTCTCTTCTCATTTGGTTGTGCTGCTCCATGGTTTTAATTTGATGATTTGGGATGGTTTTGTCTTTGCTTATTTTTTACTTCTGGCTGCAACAGACTGACAGTTACTAATGCAGTGGCTGACCCTTCTAATTCTGGTATTTTATCCACTTCATCAAAAGACAATTATCATTTTTCAAACATATTTAACACTGTGAATTTTAACATATATACAGTGTGGCCGGGTTCAGTAATGACAGATTCAACAAGTGAGAAATTTTGGGACACCAACTGTGTTGTCCCCTTTTTTCGTCCAAGGATGAGGAAATTAAGAGAAATAAACATAAAAGACATGTCTTGGTGCTTATCCCCTTGAGCAGGTTTTAAGGTGGTCTGAGAGAGCTCCATCCTGTGTCTTGCTTGGCCCAAAAATGATGTTTCCTTCTGGGATGCCCAGTATTTATTTATTTACTAATGGCAGGCTTCTCTGCACTGTAGGGCAAGAAAGAGAAGAGCATGTTAATGGCAGCACCCATCTCACTACGACAGGTTATTACATGCCTGTGAGGAAGTCCTCCGACGCACATGTGTGACAACGGATAATGGCGGTCTATCAAGTGAATTACAAACCCACTTCCTGAAAGTTACATTTATTAGCTAGGCTGAAATAAGAGACTGTTTCCAATTACACATGTTCTGTAATGAAAAATATATCCCTTTTAAATTAAACATTTCTTCAAGTTTAGCACAGATCTAGAAATAAAATTTAAAAAATCACCAAACACATTAAATCCAGTGCTTATTTCTGCAAAAAGAGAGTTGGGGAAACAATTTTCTCCTTAATTTGTTTTTACTTACACACACACTTTCCTTTCAGATCAGAGTCTCATTTTTGTATGATCATATACAAAGATTTTGACTCTGTCTTTTTGATACCTCTTAAATATTATTATATGACAGACAATTGATAAGCACACACCTGAGATACATACAAGACAAACAGCATGCATAGAAAGTGCAAGGCAGTAAAAGAAATACCAAAATAAACATTGGATTAACACATACTCTGTATAATAATATTGCAAGATACTGTATTTGGGGAGGTTCAGCAAGGAGAACAACCAAATAGACATTTTGTCTGCTTGATGGCCCATGGAAAGAAACTGTTCTTATATCTGCTTGGTTTGGCATAGTTTAGTTTGTAACACTTGGCAGAAGGGAGAAGTTCAAATATGTTATGGTGTGGATTTGAGGGGTCGGTGATGATTTTCCCTGCCTGCTCCATGACTCAGGAATAGTATAGGTCCTGTAAAGTGAGAAGTCTGGTGCAGCCTGCTCTTATCATGTTTTGTTCCAGATCTAAACCACACTGTAATGGATGAGCTTAGAACAAACTCGACAATTGCTGTGTACAACTGAATCAGCAGTGCCTGTGGTAGAGTGAACTACTTTACCTGTCACAGGAAATACATCTGCTGCTGTGCCTTTTTATGAAAGTATTTTATGTTGGCCTTCCATGTCAAGTTCCGAGTGATTATCGATCCAAGAAACATGAAGGTTTCCACAAGTGACACATTGAGTATGGAGAGGGGAAGTAATATTGAAGGGGCCCTCCAAAAGTCCACTGTCATCTCCAAAGGTTTGAGCGTGTTTAGTTCCATATTGTTCTGACCACACCAAAGAGGCAGATACTCAACCTCCCATCTGTATGCAGACTCATCACCATTTTGCTAAGTCCAATGATGGCTGTGTGATGGTTGTATCATCTGCATATTTGAGGAGTTTGACAGAGTGTTCCTTAGAGGTGCAATCATTACTATAGATGGACAAGAACACTAGGGAGAGCACACATCCCTGGGTGGCACTAGTGCTGATTGTATGGGAGCTACAGATGAGTTTCAGGAAACTGATATTCTATTGACAGGTGGAGGAAGGGATGGAAAACTGAGTGAGTTCAGAGTGGAAGAGGTTAGGGATGATTGTGTTAAATGCTGAGCTGAAGTCCACCAACATAATCCTTGCATGGCCTTCTCAATTGTCAGAATTCAAATAGAATATGAAAGGCCACTTTTATTGATGAATAGTTGGCCCAAATCATTTGTTCTGCTCCGTTAATAAGGAATCAACAGACATGTTAGGCTACATGTTTGTAACTCCATCCTTTCAGTGTTCCTCTGAAAACAGTTCAGGCAGGGAGGCATCAGTATTTGCATTTGTGACAATATACCTGTATTGCATTCACCTGGGGATGAGTCACCATCAGTATGTGTTGGAATTCCATCAATCAAATGAATAGCTTCAGAGCTAGCTGCAGGGGAGTCTTTAAAAACGACAAGCCTGCCAAAGTTGCATATTTTTCACACTTAGTGTGACTAAAGCTGGTGATCCTTTTAAAAGTAGTAAGACTTCTAAAAGAGCATAAAATGAGCGTGAATCCATTGTGTCAGCACGGGCAAGTGCCGCACAGTGCTACAACATACACCCAGCAAAAGAAAGAGTGGCATGAGAATAGCACAGGAAAGTAGATGAGAACACACCTCTGACTCTTTATCAAAAATACATGGCAAGTTTAAGAGTGTGCTTTTTATTAAGTTCTGGATGTTCTGTTGTGCAGTTGTTATAGTTTTCGTTTTGCTATTTTCTTTGCATGAGAAATAGAGTTGGGGTACATTACTTTTAAAAGTATCTTAGCTACATTACACATTACATATAAAAAAGGGCAATCAAATATGTTACATAGTTACTTATTATAAATTATGCACTACAAACAGTGCATTACATTTTCTTCTTTTTTATGAAAAACTGCACATTTCAATGGCCATTATTTGTTATTAAATCCTAAACTCCTGAAAATCCATGAAACACGCCCAGATTTTATTATTTTCTATTGTTTTATCGATACTATAGTGCACCTGAGTCTGGACCTGAGAGGCAGGCTAAAAAAAAGCAGCCCCCTGAACAGCAGAGGAGGGATGCAAGCACAACACTTAGAGAGCACTTTGATCACATCTCCCAGCCTCTAAATCCCATTGACTTCTTGCCATACACCCAATTCTGCTACAATGATCAGTGTCTCCCTGAAATGGACAGATTAAATTTACGCCTCACCATCTGCAGGATTAAATGTATACTTTGAACTTTTTTTCAGTTTCTTTACCTTGATTGCACGCTATGTATGTGCTGTCACAAAAAACAGACATAAGAGTCATGAAAAGGTTTGGGGCAGCCACCCGTGTAATTTATTTCCTGGCTGCAAAGTCGAGCAAATGAATTCAGCACTGATGTGCCGGCATGGTCTCCTTCCATTGGCTCGGTCCTGGAAGTGACGTCAAGAGGACCAGGTGGGATCTCCCGTGAGTGGTCTGCAGGCAAGGGAGAAAAAGAGTCAGTGTGCACTCTGCCACATCCCGGTATGTCTCAGAACTGCCCTTACTCAAGCCCTTTAGCTGTCTCCCATGTGCACGTGTGTGACAGTGCTTTTCAGATAGCAGGATTGGACACGTGAGTGTGTGATGTTACACAGACAGCAGCAGGCAACATATTTCCAGGAAAAGGCAATACTTATACAAGATAATACAGTTTTTTTTTTTAAAGTGGTGGAAATAATCATTTTTAGTAATGCCAGTAGCACATATCTGTTTTTTTTGTTGTTTTTTTTAAGCAATACACATTTTTTTCTTCAAGAAAATAAGTGTTCCATTCCATACTGATGGGCAACACCATTTTGCAATGTTTAGGCTGGGATGGCACCATATTATTTATTGTAACAACACCCATTGCTGGCTACATACTGTAGGTGTGGTTTATGCTATATAAATGTAATGAATTATTATTATTATTATTATTATTATTATTATTATTATGTCCTAACATTGTTGTAATTTAAAATGATGGTGCACACCAAATCATTAAAAAAATGAACAAATAGTGCATAGTTACGTAGTTATTCTTCTGCATATTAGGCTCATGATTTTGTTTCTTGACTTCAACTTTTACCTCTTGTTTTGAACTTCGATGCATTGTTTTCTTATAATAAATATTAAGGTATTAAACCCTTGAATTTTTTTTATTAACAATGAATTCTGGAAATCCCTTGTAAAAGAGAACCTGGTCATTTTAGCATTTTTTTTCCAGCCCTTCTGCTCTACCTTTTTTCTTTGTACCTCACAATCTTTAAGCAATAACATGAATAAAGATAGACCTCTGGTGTTATTTGGCTTTATTTTCATAGTTGATGCACTGGAAAAACTATAAGTTCTCACAGTGTTTATAGGCTTGTCTGTCTTCATGAATGTTCTATTGAAAGGTAAAAGTAATAAGATCCATTGTGTAGTAGAATAAAAAAACAAGTGCTCACTCATAACAACAAAAGAATTATCCTTACTTTACTAATGCCTTTAAGAATTTGGTAAAATTCTTAGAGTAAACTAATGAGTCCAAACTTGAAATATTTAATATATATTTAATATTTAACCTGAGAGAAAGAGAGAGAAAGAGGCCAAGTTATGTCTGGAGTAAAAACTAATATTACATTTGACTGTAATAACATCACATCAATGCTTAAGTGTAGAAGATGTATTGTTATGGTTTAGGGTTGAATTTCATCATAAGGAGGTGGACGAATTTCCATCATTGAACCTTACATTTTGTTTTCTACCAGAAAGTAGAATGTCATACATATGACAAGACAATAATCTTAAATACACAATCAAGTCTACAACAATATTGTTGAAGAAAAAGAAATTTAAAATTTTGGTCCAGATTTAAACCTCATTGAGATGTAGTAGACGTTAATCAAATGGAGTAATTATGAATGAAGAAATGGACTATCACTCAACCACAGCACTGCAAAAGGTTGATCAATAACTACAGGCATCTAGGGCTGCAGTTGCTGAAAGTAGTGATTCTGGCAGGATGATTGGTTTTTAACACACTGTATAGGATACTGTTTAACTTTTCTTAAACAAATTAAAAAATAAATATGAAAATGTTTTATTTGTTCCCTGGGGGGCCTCAGGAGACTGGGTTTTAATCCTGGCCTGCTCACTGAATATGACTTTACACGTTTACTCTGTGCCTACATGCCTTTTACCCTGAAAACATTTTTTTTGTTGTTGTTGTTGTTTTCCAAAAATAATAGGCAAAACTGACAACTTTAAATTGTCTACATATGAGTAAGAGAAAGTGTATGTGTTTGCATGTGTAAGCATTCCCAACAATGGACTTTCCACCTTATATATTTCAGAAGAGTTGGTGACCCACTGTCAACCTAAATTGAATTTAGTACATTTAAAAATGGATGGAAAGATGTTCACTCTGGGACCCTTTGATCTAATATTAATATTTGGTCACTGAATGTGGTTGTTAACATGTGTGCTGCTACCCAGAGTCCTCACTCTATTTTAGGTGAAACGATGTGTCTTTATTTTTACTTATTCTCTATTAATGCTCTTAATGTGCTATTACTGAAAGATGCAATTCTGTCCTGTTAAGAGACTTTCAGTCATAACAGCTCATTCAATTCATCAAGAGGCATTTCAGCACCCTGCAGTTTTCGATTAATCAGAAATTGTTACTTAGTCCCCTCCATAAGGGATTGGACCATCTGTACATGCAAATTGTACCATCTGCAGGATGAAGTTCACTCTTCAAAGGCTTGAAATGAATTGAACTTCTTTCTTTGGGGTTTCCTTTTATTCTGATTTCTAATATTATGTGACCAGAATTGTTGGATCCCTTATATCCATCTTGGACCTTAAAGAGCAGATCTTTACTCCTCAAGCTTCTTATAAACCCCCAAGGCGGTGTCTTGGTGTTGTTGTTTTCTTTTCCATACCTAAGAAAAGAGGGTAAAACAAATGTCATTTTGCTTGGCTCTTCCCCAGGATCATCACAATATTTTTCTGTCAAAGCCCTTTATATAGTGAGTACAGAGCCAATTCAACCATCATTAATGTGCAGCATCTACCACAGAGCTGTTGAAAGGGTAAGAGATAGCTAGTTAGAGACAGGGGATGATTAGGGGGCAGAATGACCAGGCTGTGGTAGACAACGTAGCCAGGAAATCAGGATACTGCCTACTCTTTGTGAATGACGCCCAGGGATTTTTAATGACCACAGTCAGTCAGGACCATGATTTTACGTGTCATCCAAAGGACAGCACCATTTTTTACAGCACAGCGTCCCTGTCACACCACCCCTGCTGGCCTCACCAACACCTCTTCCAGCAGCAACCCAAGCTTTTCTAGATGGTCTCCCATCCATGTATTGGCCGGGCCCAAACATGCTTAGCTTCAGGTGGATGACCTGTTCTGAAGTGCATGGGGTGTGGCTACTGGCTCATATATATGTTTTGTGTCATTTTTTGTATGCTGATTTTATAATGGAGGATCCAATATGTGAGGCTTTGAGCTGCTTTTTATATGATTTGGATAAAGTTTAATTAACATGTTTTGTTTATGAGACACACAGTTATGTGCCATGTGACTGTGAGTAGAGCATCAGTGATGTATGTAGAAGTTCCACTATAAGTTCAGTTGCTCGCCAATGTAAGTTTCTTTATTTTTCAAGCAGGCCTAGCACAAATTTTCATTTTGGCTTTAAATTTCAATCTCTTCCTGACTTCTTTTTCAGTTTTGACTTGTGTTTTGTTTGCTGATTATTTATGACCTTTTCAGTTCTGAAGTTTACTTGTTCCTCATTATGATGAGTCTGTCTGACATGACATAATGATATCTGGAGATGCAGTCTCTATATTTGCTTTTTTTGTGTTTTGTTTTTGTTTCTGTTATTGGTCTGTACTTGCTACTTATGTTTGCAAGTTGTTTTAGTTAGTTTAATTATTTACCACTGTATATTATTGATTTTAGTAATAATAATAATAATTCTTTGCATTTATATAGCGCTTTTCTCACTACTCAAAGCGCTTAGCAATTACAGGTTAAGGGCCTTGCTCAAGGGCCCAACAGAGCAGAGTCCCTTTTGGCATGTTACAGGATTCGAACCAGCAACCTTCCAATTGCCAGTGCAGATCCCTAGCCTCAGAGTATTGTATTTGATGGTGGGAGTTCAGAGACCTAATTAGATTCAGGACCAGCATTACCATATAGGTGAACTAGGCAGTTGCAGGTGGCATAATTTAGTTAACTATAAAAGATTTAGCCATTAGATTTAATGAAGCCAAAAGACTTAGCCAAGGAGATTGTAGACTGCAAAGTGATAACAGGGGAAAGCGTAGTTATGCATCAAAGGATCAAATGAAAGAAGTTGATAAAAGAAGACTCCAAGGTTGAGTTCAGGGAGGAGATAAGACAGCTGGGCAACTACAGCAATAGTAGAAAGGGTGACACCAAGAAGGGTGCTTGGCATGATATCTGGATAGAGAAAAGAGGAAAAGTAAACCTAATGGTGTATTCTGCAAGTACAGGACAGTATACAGAGGAGATGTTGGTGAAGAAGAAGTGGGATAGTCAGAGAGATGCAGAAAGTAGACAGGAATACAAGGAGTTATGGCATAAGGAGAAAAGAGAGGTGGCAAAAGATAAAGAAAAGGTGTATGATGAGCAGTATGAGAAGTTGAACACTAAGGATGGAGAAAAGGACCTGTACCAATTGACTAGACAGAGGGACTGAGCTGGGAAAGATGTGTAGCAGGTTAAGGTGATAAAGATGGAAACATATGCACAAGCAAGGAGGGTGTGTTGAGAAGGTGGAAAGAGTGCTTTGAGAGGCTGATGAATGAAGAAAATGACAGAGAAGGTTGGATGATAGGGAGATTAGTAAATCAGAAAGTGGAACGAATTAGCAAGGAGGAAGTAAGGACAGCTATAAAGAATGAAAAGGCCGTTGGTCCAGATGACATATCTGTGGAAGCATGGAGGTGTTTAGAAGAGATGACAGTGGAGTTTTTAACCATTTTGTGATAGGATACCTGAGGAGTGGCGAAGAAGTGTACTGGTACTGTTTTTTTAAGGAAAAGGGGATGTGCAGAGCTGCAGTAACTACAGGGGGATAAAATTGATGAGCCACACTATGAAGTTATGGGAAAGAGTAGTGGAAGCTAGGTTAAGAAGTGAGGTGATGATTAGCGAGCAGCTGTATGGTTTCATGCCAGGAAAGAGCACCACAGATGCAATGTTTGCTCTGAGGGTGTTGAGAAGGCAAAAAGGAGTTGCATTGTGTCTTTGTGGACCTGGAGAAAGCATATGACAGGATGCCTTGAGAGGAGTTGTGGTATTGTATGAGCAAGTCGGGAGTGGCAGAGAAGTATGTAAGAGTTGTACAGGATATGTACGAGGGAGGTGTGACAGTGGCGAGGTCTGCTGTAGGAGTGACGGATGCATTCAAGGTGGTGGTGGGATTACATCAGGGATCGGCTCTGAGCCCTTCCTTGTTTGCAATGGTGATGGACAGGTTGACAGATGAGATTAGACAGGAGTCCCTGTGGAGTATGATGTTTGCTGATGACATTGTGATCTGTAGCGAGAATAGGGAGCAGGTGGAGAAGACACTAGAAAGGTGGAGATATGCTCTTGAGAGGAGAGGAATGAAGGTCAGTAGGAACAAGACAGAACACGTGTGTTTAACATTAGAATTACCAGAGTCTACAAAAAATCTCATAGATCCGGCCCACCTTAAATCGCTTCTTAAATCCGTTCACACCTCTCCGCCAGCGTCTTTTGTCCTCTAAATGTGCTGATAAAAGATAAGCTGCCAGCAGCCGGCTATTCCATCCCCCCACCGACTTAGAACGTGCACGAACGTTTCCCAGCTCATGCCTTGATTGATTATCTGGGAGTGAAGTGGAGTTTTAGAGTGGAAATAATAGATTGTTATTTGGAACACACGCATTTCATGTGTGTACTGTTTCTACAGTAATCTGTGTAAACACATTGTTAAAACAGAAACTTTTTCATATTTTAATAATAAATGTTACAAAATGTAGGCATAAACTATAGAATGTGTAAAGCCCAAGTTTCAAAGATCAAATAAACACTTTCACAAAAGCTTCAACAACAGTTTCCGTGGTGTAGCGTGCTGAGGTTTGCCTCTCAAAGTGTAGTAGCTTTGCTGTGCCTCACAGACATAAGTTCAATTCCCCGCTGGGGATAAAGTGTTATTTCTTTTTAACCTCAAAAGGACATAAAATTTATAAATTGGTATGCACTGTCAGTTAATTAGATCGTTATATTTTCATGTGGGATGCTCCTTTTAAAATATTTTTTTAACAATTGAGACTGCAGTTAACATGAACAACTGTCCTTATAACTTATTTTTTCAAGATCCAAAACGCACAGACAGACAGAGCACTGCGTAATAGAGAGACAGACAGGCAGAGATATACAAATAAACAGGGAAGGCACATGTGCTGAAAGAAAAAAAAGATCAACATGTGCGTTGTTCCTGCTGCACCGAATAAGCTCACGCACTCTAACATCACCCTTCCCCCCGATCTGACTCTCTAAGTAACAGCACAAGTACAGACGCAAATGAAGTGCATGTGTGTACTGTATAATATTAACAAAAAGAGCAGCTTACTATTGAAAACGGAAAATATAGGAGTGAGTGGGGATCGAACCAGGAACTCTTGATTACACTTGGTTTGTGTCTGTACTTGTGCTGTTACTTAGAGAGGTGCTTTCCAGAGAAAAGAAAAAAAAAGGAGAGGAGAAAGACAGAGATTTTCATTTTCACGACCACGAACCATCTGGTAACCAGTTTGTTTTTCATTTTGCCGGACTGGCTTCAATTCCCTCATCACCAGAGACCCCGGGGTCGGATTACCAAGTTTGTTTGTATTACCAAGCAACAATGGAAATGTTACTCCCGGAATCAAACATTGCCCTTACCTTCCTGCCATTTATAATAACTGCACCTGTATAGGGAGGAGACAAAGGATTAATCACAGTGGCACAATACCTTTCCCCCTTCATCAGTGAGCAGTCCATGGGCTCGTTGGTGCAGTTTGGAGACAGATGACCAAGCTCCCCACACTTGAAACAGTGTGGCAAACTGTACTGTCTGTTCTTTTTTCGGACAGCAGGCACGGGTGGTTGTCAGAGGGCTCAGGGGCTGCTCCACGTACTTGTTGGGTACGGCAAGAGAACCTTTCTGGCCGCCCCGATTTGCAAGCCGACCAGTGACGCTCCGCGATCTTTATTAAGGTGTCCATGTTATCATAATTTTGCCTCCGGATTTGCTGGGCTACTATATATCGTCAGGGAGGGCATGAACAAAGGTTTCACAGGCTAGCAATTCGGCCATTCTAAGAAGCTGTTTACGTCGGGCCGTAGCCAGCGACAAACCTTGCCCCATGACTCAAATGCCTGTGTGCGTAGTGGCCTTTCTGGGTCAAATTTCCACTCCCTCCATTCTCTTGCCTGCTGTTCCGGAGATATGCCGTAGCGCTTGAACACCTCTCCTTTTAGAACGTCATAGTTGCCGGCCTGCTCCTCAGTTAAGTCATAATAAGCCCTCTGCGCTATCCCCTTCAAGTAGTGAGCCAGTAGGTATGCCCACTCCGACCTCGGCCATGCGTTTCGGTTTTGTGGTGCGTTCGAAAATCAAAAAATATGTTTCGATGTCATCATCTTCAGTTAGGTACGTCAATTGCGTTGGCAGTGACCGAGCGGTCTCAGTCCGAACGGCTGCTGCGCACGAGCCTGGGATTCCCCTAATTGAGTTCTGGTTTTGCTCACCTGTAGTTTTAGAGTGTGTAACTCGCTCAGGATTGTTGATAGAATGTCGTTTTTGGTCCTGCCCTTCTGCCATCTTCAAAAAGCAAAATCCTGCCAGCTACGCCAATTGTGGAAAACATTCACAAAGAAAAAGAAACTCCACAAAAATAAAGTTTTGGGGACCGTCCCCATATATTGTCCTGTGGACAAAAGGATGCAAAAGTGATCAAAAGTACTGAAAAAACAAGTAACAATTGACAACATGGTTGTTACAAAATGGCGTTTATATATGAAATGGATGATGGGAACAGGAACTGGTTGGCAGGAAATGACGATGTAATCAGGAACCGGAAACAGCATCATTATGGAGGAAGCGGAAGTGATGTTCATGGGGTTAACCGGAAGTAATGCAAAATGGAGTCGCCGGAAGTGATGTTGAGGCGGCCATTTTGAAACCCAGAAATGGCCGTGATTATCTTTTTTCCGTTTTCCGTTTGAAAGAAGAGGTTTAGGTAAGTACCACGTGACAATCCTTCATCTTGCGATGTTTCACTCACCTTTGGGCTTTTTGACTGCCTCCCAATTGCACGTGTGTGACATAAGTAATTGCAACACAAACACTAACTTAATCAGTTTTAACACGAAAAGATGCCAACGAAAGAAGAGAAGAAGCAGGCTGCTAGGGTGGAGAAAAGAAGAGCTGCTCAGGAAGCAGCAAGTGCATCAACCTCTGAGCTTACACAGAAAGAGTATGAAAACTATGAATGCTCAAGCCAAGTGTATTGACTGCACGTTATCGTGCAGTGCGCCGTTACTGGAACATTAAATAATAAACTTATTTTTGGTTAGGGCTTTTGAATGGTTCTCCCTCCACTTTTGGTATGGCTTTGTGACAAAGTGCATAGCAGCTTGGAGGCATCAGAGGTCTTTTTACTATTTTCCAGGTTTTTTCTGTGCACTTCCTTGAGTGCCACAAGTGAACTTTGACGTTAGCCAGATTATATTGAAACACAAGGTAAACTACCATAGCTATGCAGATGACATGCAGCTTTACTTATTTATAGCACCTAATGACTCTGATACACTTGCCTCTCTATTCGAAGTCTGAATGGATGGTAACAGTGAAAATAAAAAAAATAAACTTGATCTACTACCATTAAAAGTCAAGCCAGAAGTAACAAATTTAGGTGTAATAATGAACTCTGACCTAAACTTGAAATAACACATTAACCAGATTACGAGGACTGCTTTTTTACCATTTACTGAACATTGCAAAAGTTAAACCTTGCAAAACATTGCAAGGTGTTGAGAAATTAATTCCCAATTTTGTTCTTATTTAACTAGATTACTGTGATGCACTCCTCAGTGCACTACTTATGAAAGATGATTAAACAGTTGCTACTAGTTCAAAATGTAGCAGCAAGATTCTTAACCAGAAAAAGTGCGTATCTTCGCATCATTGCATTGGTTACTTATGTCCTTTAGAATTGACTTTGAAATACTAGTGATGGTTTATAAAGCTTACAGTAATCTATAAACAATATTACTCCTTCTTATATTTTAGAATGTCTTTCCCCCAACATTCCAAGTTGTAAAATTATATCTTGTAACAGTGGTCTGCGTATTACTTCAAAAGCTAAGCATAACAAAAGTAATGAGGCAGCTTTTTGCTGTTATGCACCAAAATCTGGAATACGTCACCAATAGAGATACACCAGGCTAACACAGTGGACCATTTAAAAAAAACTCTTAAAACCCCCCTGTTTAATTTGGCTTTTTCGTCGATACATGTTTGTTGTACAAATATACAATTATCATATTCTTCATAGAGTTACAATCTTTACTACTTGTTTCTACTTTCTTTTCTGGTATTTCTGTGGTGACGTAAAACACCTGATTAATGCACGGTGCAGCCACTAGTGATTCTTGAATGAAGGCAGGACCCATTGTCTGAGACCCATTGGGATGAAGCCTGGAAATAATGAGGGACCACTTGAGCTCATTTATGTTGTGTAGAATGCCCAGTGGGGACTGAGCAGTCTTTTGGCCTTGGAACCACTGCCAATTTTTTTTTTTCTCCCCCTTATCTGGAGTTTTTTGTTTTTTCTGTTGTCCTGGCAATTTGATATTATTGAACTAATCTTTAAAAGCTTACAATATATTATTATTTATACAGACTCAACTTTTTCTAGTTCTATTTCTGTTATGTAAGCTTGTATTGATTAATTTTCAGTTACTTTTTCATTATTATCTTACCTAATTTAATTTGTTTTTCTTCTCTTGCATTTATTTCCTTAACATTTTGTAAAGCACTTTCAGCAACATGTCATTTGTTTGTATAATAATGTGCTTCTTCTAGAAATAAGTGTTGTCCTAGAGTATGTGATTTATACTATACAGTAATCCCTCACCTATCGCGGGGGTTACGTTCCAGAGCCCCCCGCGATAGGTGAAAATCCGCGAAGTAGCAACCTATATTTATTTTATTATTTATACATATTTTAAGGCTTTATAAACCCTTCCCACACTCTTATAAACCTTTCTCACTCTCTTGTTAACCTTTCCCACACTCTTATAAACACTTCCTATGCTCTTAAACACTTTCTACATTCTTAAACACCGCAGACCAACACTGCACACTGCACGCAGCGATCAGACGTCGATGTGTCTGCACTCGCTTTGTGAAGGGGGGCAGCTGAACTCACGCTGAGCAGAAATGGACTTTGTGCTGCTTCTGCCAAAATGACTGCTTGTCGCTCTGCACGTTCGGAAGGAGGAGGAGTGTGTGTGGGTGTGTGAGGGCTGAACGCAGGTTCGCTCAAACCCCCCTCCCCAGAGGCGCAGTTCACATTGTCAAGGGGGTGGGGAGCTGAATGAACGCTAAGGAGAAGTGGACTTTGTGCTGGCTTTGTGCTGCTTGTCGCTCTGCCTGTCAATAATTTAAAAGCCTGTACATCACCAGTTTTCCTGTCTCACTGTCTTGTCTTGCGTGAAGTTAAAATGTTTTATAATAGTGAGATGTTACTCATATCCTTAGCCCGACATCCACATATCATATGTGTTAACAAAGTGTGTTTTATAAGTTTACATGTGTTTAAAGCATGTGGGATGGGTATTTTAAGGCTTAAACTATAAAAATGTTTATTTATATGGTCTTTATATATCGCGGATTTTCTCCTGTTGCTGATGGATCTGAAACATAACTTCCGCGATAGGCGGGCAATCATTTGTATTTAAAAACCCGCGAAGTCGTGAATCCACGAAAAGTGAACCGCGAAGTAGTGAGGGATTACTGTACCTTAAACAATTCAGCTTTATTGATGCCTCTAACAGTTTTGAAGACATGGATTAGGTCTCTTTGTTCATGATCAAAGAAGGTAACTGCCCTTCTCTGAAGAACTACTAGGACTTCTAAAAGGAAATATTTCATTTTTAGCTTTAGGCACAGCACTTAATCAAAGCAATCTGATGTTATTTCAGCCCATTAACACTAGAATTACCAAAGCCTACCAAAAAAACTCGTAATCCTGGCCCACCTTAAATCCGTTTGGACCTCTCCGTCAGCGTCTTTTGTGTTGTTAATGTGTCGATCAGCAAAGGCAGCAAGCAGCCTGCTGTCCAATCCCCCCCACCAATGCAGAAAGGGCAGAAAGTTCTCTCAGCTCAAGTCTGTTTACCTGCGTATGAGTTGCCAGGAGTTGTATAGGGTAAATAATATATTATTATTTGGAATATATGCATTTCATGTGTGTTTCGTTTCTACAATGATCTATGTAAACACATCGTTAAAACAGAAATGTTTTTCATGTTTTAGTAATAATTGACAAAATGTAGACATGAAGTGTGTAATGTGTGAAGCCTGAAGTCCAAATGTCAAATAAACACTTTCACAAAAGGTACATGTACAGTGATCCCTCCTCCATCGCGGGGGTTGCGTTCCAGAACCCCCCGCGAAAGGTGAAAATCCACGAAGTAAAAACCATATGTTTATATGTTTATTTTTATATTGTCACGCTTGGGTCACAGATTTGCACAGAAACACAGGAGGTTGTAGAGAGACAGGAACTTTATTCAAACACTGCAAACAAACATTTGTCTCTTTTTCAAAAGTTTAAACGTGCTCCATGACAAGACAGAGATGACAGTTCCGTCTCACAATTAAAAGAATGCAAACATATCTTCCTCTTCAAAGGAGTGCGTGTCAGG
Source organism: Erpetoichthys calabaricus (assembly GCF_900747795.2). Classification (NCBI taxonomy): domain Eukaryota; kingdom Metazoa; phylum Chordata; class Cladistia; order Polypteriformes; family Polypteridae; genus Erpetoichthys; species Erpetoichthys calabaricus. The sequence continues at coordinate 116,706,189 of NC_041406.2, read as the reverse complement.
AGCAGAGAATGTCAGAGAGAGAGAAAAAGAGAGAGACAGAGAAAAGCAATTTATGAGGAGCGTCCGTATCCCCTAGTGTTGCGAAAAGCCCCCCTGCTCACAATATATTTGAGGAGTTTTATTTAATACGTAATACGTGCTCTGATTGGGTAGCCTCTCAGCCATCTGCCAATAGGGTCCCTTGTATGAAATCAACTGGGCAAACCGACTGAGGAAGCATGTACCAGAAATTAAAAGACCCATTGTCCACTGAAACCCACGAACCAGTGAAAAATCCACGATATATATTTAAATATGCTTACATATGAAATCCGCGATAGAGTGAAGCCGCGAAAGTCGAAGCACGATATAGTGAGGGATTACTGTATAACAAAACAAGTACACTTTTATTCAAGAATATAACTGCTGAAAAAGAACTCACATTAGGGTGTGACATTGACACACACTTCATACGACTGCTTTGGAGGTGCAAAGGTAAGAACTGTTGACTCGTAATCAAGAAATTCACAATTCGATCCCGGACGCCTTCATTTTGGGAAGTGAGCTGCTGTTATTCTTACTATTATAGAATAAAAATATACATTTGATTTGAATCTGTAACAGCTGGTGTAAATTTATAATACTTGTAAAGGTTAACTTTTTTTTTTAATTCAGTTTTATTCTCTCTGTCACATTCACCCCAACCTGATACTGCTGTTTTTAAATAAAGATATGCTATAGCAGAGGTGAACTCAGATGAGGATGAGGGTTTTACATTGGAGAAAGAGAACAGAAGCCCTCCCTGCAAGAAACGTCCACTCACATATAAGAAGAACGCAGCTGCACCAGTTGTTAAGGCGAAAGATGGCACCATTTGGATGCAGCAACAGGTCGGCCGTCATCCTGTCAGTCAGTCTGCCCCACACCTGCCTTTCAAAGAAAAAGCAGGGCTTACAGAGCTCACCAAGGTATCATGCAAACTCCTGTTTGTGATTATGTTTTGTGATGGTCTTTATATAAAAAACATTTATATGTTACTTATATAAATGCCAGATCGAATGTTATTTTCCTTGACTCATTTACTTATCTTCCTACAGCGTAAAGTCACAAATAGACAGCAGAGCTTCCTCTATTTGATCGACACAGGAATGCTCACAAAGTACATATATACTGAATTGAGTTTAATTATTAACTTTAATAACAATAATAATAATTAGTGCTGGGAAGTGATTAAAATTTTTAATCTTGATTAATTGCAGACAATCACAACATTCACATTGTTATGTGCAAAATTCAAAAATGAGCTCAAAAGTAGTGTATTGTGTGTATTTGGTTTGCAAACACTTTAAACAAATAAGGTGCTTTTTAACAGCAGTATTCCCTTTACATAGTAGCAGTTAAAATATTTCCTTTAAATCTCAACTTAAACATTAATGTAATCAAATCAACTATAAAACCAAAGCTATTTTCCACTGCCAGGTCATTAACGTTTTATCTAGTTTGTTATAGAAAAACAAGTGACCCTCAGAATCCTGAGCCACTATCACAACATTATAAAAGGCACCTTCCGAGAAACAGCAAGTTAACATCTCTAAATATGTTTTCTTTTTTATCTTAACAGATATCAGCAGAAACATTTTCTTTTAACAGGGAGCAGCATAAACAGTCTATGTTCAGTAGCAACTCTTTGAGGGCTAATATTTTTTTTTCCAAAAAACTCAGTTTTCTGAAAAGCGCACAAAGCAATGGTTTCACATATAAATCAAAATAAAAAGTCTGTTGCTGCCTGTTGTCAGCGCCTGTTGACAGCTTTTGGCAGCAGAGGCTGCACAGGGGGCAGCTCAACAGCCAGCAGGAATGCACGGTGGGCTGGCAGTTTATTGTGTTTGTGACACAGGTACGCGAGGGTGAGTTGCAGTGAGACGCAATATGGTTTGTACCTCCTGTCATCGTAGTGTCTGTCCTCCCAGGTGAACGTTGCCATTGGTGTATCAACTACATGAACGTGTTCAGTACCACGATCAGCTGATGCTGGTACCTCACTTTCATTTTCAATCTTCATCTCCAGATCACTTGCATCAAAATCGGAGTCCAACAAATCAGAGTCAGATAGAGCAATAATACGAAAAAAGTCATCCACTGATTATTTTGCTTTGAGTATTCACTTTGGTATCTCTCCACATGCTATTTTAGAAGCTGTTTCCTCTTTGCTACTCATGCACCTGTAGGGAATCGAGGTCAAATCAACAAAGCTAACTTTCCTTCTAGCAAAAGCGTATCAAAAAGCGCTGTACAAGAAGATCACTGATCTCTATCAATCGCTAGCGAGACTGAGGCTTTCAAAACAATAATAATAACAAAAACTGTGTTTACGTGCGATAAAATAATTGTCGGAGTTAATTGATTAATGCAATAATAACTTGTTAACTTGCCCAGCCCTAATACTAATACATTTTATTTCAAGTCACCGTTCTAAACAAATCATAAAACCAACAAAAACATGCATGTACTCATACACATACAGTATACATACTGTATATTTATATCTATGGAACTGAAAATACAGCAATAAGAATACAGTCTAAGGTCATGTAGTGTAAGCTTATCTAAACAGATAAGTCTTAAGACAGGATTTGAAAATAGGCATGGAATCTGTGTCCCAAATGTTTTGTGGTAGTGAGTTCCAGAGACAAGGACCACTAAGACTAAATGCCCTGGAACCCATGGTGATCAGGTGTGTGTGCGGGGATTTGTAAGGGGGGTGATGAAAAGACCAGATATAGAAGACCTAAGAGTGCGGTTAGGTATATAAACATGTATGAGGTGAGAGAGGTATAATGAAGCAACTTCAGGAAGTGCTTTGAAGGTAAGTAGAAGAATTTTAAAATCAATGTGAAATTTTACAGGAAGCCAATGAGTCTGTTTTAGAGATAGGGTAATTTGTTGCATGGAAGAGGTCTGAATTTTAATATGAGTAGCTAAGTACTGAACAAGCTGGAGTTTATGGAGAAACTTTTGTGGGAGGCCAAAGAGAATAGAATTACAATAATCAATGAGGGGAGTGACCAATGCATGAGTAAGGATGGTGGTGCTATTTAGTGTGAGGGAGGGTCGCTGGCATGCAATGCTATGGAGATGAAAGAAAGATGATCATGTAATAATGTAATAAAAAAAGCAGAGCGGGCACTAAGCTAAAAATGAAGCGGCTTGCGAAAAAGTGGCGTTTTAAGCCTTCGGTGCCTTCTGTGATTCTAGGGAATGTGAACTCAATCTCAAATAAGATCGACGAACTGGCTGCGCTGGTGAAAAATGTCAGAACCTACAAAGAATGCAGTTTGTTGTGTTTTTGTGAAACATGGCTCACAACTAACATCCCAGATGCTAACGTGGAGCTACCCGGGTTTAGCACAGTTAGAGCGGACAGAGATGCAAGTACCTGTGGGAAGCACAAAGGAGGAGGACTCGCTCTCTATGTTAATACACGGTGGTGTAACTCAGGACATGTTAACATCAAAATCTCCACTTGCTGCAGGGACATCGAACTGTTGGCCGTAAGTTTACGTCCCTATTACTTGCCCAGAGAGTTTGGACACGTCATTGTTGTCATTGTGTACATACCTCCTTGGGCGGACGTGGAGTCAGCGAGTGACATCATCCATTCTGCTGTTGCTAAGTTACAAACGCAGCACCCTGAGGCGCTTGTGCTAATTGCTGGAGACTTTAACCATGTGACGCTGGACAAAACATTACCTGCCTTCTCCCAGTATGTATGTGGACTGTAACACCCGGGGAAATAAGACAATTGATTTACTGTATGCAAACGTTAAAGACGCATACAGCGCCACCCTGCTGCCTGCGCTTGGGAAAGCAGATCATAACCTGGTTCTGCTTCAGCCTCACTATAAACCAAAGGTGAGAGTCCTACCTGTAACCACACGATCATTCAGGAAGTGGACCCCGGAGGCTGAGAATACTCTGAGAGAATGTTTTGGAACTACAGACTGGGATATCCTGCAGGGATCTCATAATGAGAACATTGAGGAAGTTTTTGACTGCACTACTGACTACATCAACTTCTGTATGGACATTGTAGTTCCAGTAAGAACAGTACGCTGCTATGCTAACAACAAGCCATGGATTACAAGTGACATCAAGGGCCTTTTGAACCAGAAGAAAAGGGCTTTTAAAGGCGGTGATCAGCATGAGCTCAAGCGCGTGCAGAAGGAACTCCGAGTCCAGCTCAGGGCGGCAAAGGAGCAGTACAGGAGAAAGCTGGAGCAGAAGTTGCAGAATAACAGCATGAAGGAAGTATGGGATGGGATGAAGATCATCACTGGCTGCAGCTCGAAGCGGGGTACCACCATCGAGAGAGACGTGAAGAGAGCAAACCAAATGAACAACTTTTTTAACAGGTTTGACCACCCTAACCCACTCTCACTCTCACCTCGGAGTACTGCACCCTCCACACATCCTTCTGCTGATACCAGCATAGGAGAGACATCCCCACCCATAATTACAACAGCACAAGTGAGCAGAGAGCTAAGGAGACTTCATGCCAGCAAAGCAGCCGGTCCAGATGGAGTATCGCCACGACTGCTGAAGGTCTGTGCATCGGAGCTGGGGGGGGGTCCTCAACAGCGCATCTTCAACCTGAGCCTGGAACAGGGGAGAGTCCCGAGGCTTTGGAAAACATCTTGTATCACCCCAGTCCCAAAGGTATCACATCCTAGTGAGCTGAATGACTTTCGGCCTGTTGCTCTGACATCACATGTGATGAAGACCATGGAGAGGCTGCTGCTTCACCACCGTAGGCCACAGGTTCAACACGCCCTTGACCCTCTGCAGTTTGCATATTAGGAGAAGGTGGGAGCAGAGGATGCCATCATCTATATGCTACACCGATCCCTCTCTCACTTGGACAGAGGCAGTGGCGTTGTAAGAATTATGTTTCTAGACTTCTCTAGCGCCTTCAACACAATCCAACCTCTACTCCTTAGGGACAAGCTGACAGAGATGGGAGTAGATTCATACCTAGTGGCATGTATCGTGGACTATCTTAAAGACAGACCTCAGTATGTGCATCTTGGGAACTGCACGTCTGACATTGTGGTCAGCAACACAGGAGCGCCACAAGGGACTGTACTTTCTCCGGTCCTGTTCAGCCTATATACATCGGACTTCCAATACAACTCAGAGTCCTGCCATGTGCAAAAGTTCGCTGATGACACTGCTATTGTGGGCTGCATCAGGAATGGGCTGGAGGATGAGTACAGGGACCTAATCAATGACTTTGTTAAATGGTGCGACTCAAACCACCTACAACTGAACACCAGCAAAACCAAGGAGCTGGTGGTGGTTTTTTGGAGGCCCAGACCCCTCATGGACCCCGTGATCATCAAAGGTGACTGTGTGCAGATGGTGCAGACCTATAAATATCTGGGAGTGTAGCTGGATGATAAATTGGACTGGACTGCTAATACTGATGCGCTGTGCAAGAAAGGACAGAGCCGACTATACTTCCTTAGAAGGCTGGCGTCCTTCAACATCTGCAATAAGATGCTGCAGATGTTCTATCAGACAGTTGTGGTGAGCGCCCTCTTCTACGCGGTGGTGTGCTGGGGAGGCAGCATTAAGAGGAAAGACGCCTCACGCCTGGACAAATTGGTGAGAAAGGCAGGCTCTATTGTTGGCATGGAGCTGGACAGTTTAACATATGTGGCAGAGCGAAGGGCGCTCAGCAGGCTCCTATCAATTATGGAGAATCCACTGCATCCACTAAATAGTATCATCTCCAGGCAGAAGAGCAGCTTCAGCGACAGACTGCTGTCACTGTCCTGCTCCACTGACAGATTGAGGAGATCGTTCCTCCCCCAAACTATGCGACTCTTTAATTCCACCCAGGGGGGTAAACGTTAACATTTAACATATACAAAGTTATTGTCTTTATTTCACCTGCATTATTATCATTCTTTAATTTAATATTATTTATTGTATCAGTATGCTGCTGCTGGAAAATGTGAATTTCCCATTGGGATTAATAAAGTATCTATATATCTATCTATCTATCTATCTATCTATCTATCTATCTATCTATCTATCTATCTATCTATCTATCTATCTATCTATCTATCTATCTAATATTATTGATATGGGATACAAAAGACAGAGTACTATAAAGATAACCACAAACTCTTAACCTGAGGGGAGAGATAGACCATCAATATTAAGCGAAAAATTATTAGATTTTGATAAAGCAGACTTGGAACCAATGAGGAGAACGTCTGTCTTATGGCTTTTTGAGTTCAAAGAAATTAGAGGAAAACCAAGATTCTACCTCAAATAGACAGTCATTGAGGCAGAAAGGAGGAAGGACAGAGTTGGGCTTTGTAGATATGTAGAGCTGAGTATTGTGTGCATAATAATGAAAATCAATTTCAAACTTCTTAAAAATGCTACATAAAGGGAGTAGATATATTAAAAACAGTAAGGGGCCAATAACCGATCCTTGGAGAACACCACTAGTCGTGATCAAGAGTTTTTTAGATGAACAAACTGAGTACGATTAGATAAGTATGAAGTAAACCATATAAAAGGAGTATCGCTAAATCCAATGGCAGCTAAACAATTAAACAAAATAGTATGTGAGACAGTATCAAAGGCAGCAATCAGATTGAGTAAGACAAGGATTGTTAAAAGCCCAGCATCAGCAGCCATTAACAGCTCAATAGTGACTTTTACCAAGGCTGTTTCAGTATTATGTTTTGGACAAAAGCCACACTGAAACATCTTAAACAGGTTGTTATCTGAGACATGATCATTAACCTGTGCTGCCACTACTTTTTCAAGAATTTTGGAAATGAATGGTAGATTTAATACAGGACAATAATTATTGTAGTTCTTGAGGTTGGCACCAGGTTCGTTTAAAATGTGAGTTATTACAGCTGATTTGTGGGATAAAGGAACAAACCCAGATTACAGAGAAGACTGAATGATATTGGTTATAAGTGAAGAAAGTGAAGGCAAGCAGGCTGTTACCAGTTGAGTAGGAATGCGATCAAGAGGCAAATCTAGATTTATGAATAAGAGAAGAAATTTCAGCTTTAGTGGGCAATTTAAATGTTGATAGATAAGTTAAAACAGGCTCAATAAGAATTACTGTAGATGGCAAATCTATTGATGAAGCAAGATGTTGATGAATATTATCAATTTAGGTTTTAAAAAAGGTCAAGAATGCATCATATGTAGCAGTGCCACACATATGAGATGGAATTATATCAGGAGGTGCCAGAATTCTGTTAATAGTGGAAAACAAAACTCTTTTGTTACTGTCAGACATGATTTGTTTAAAGTAATAAGCAGCATTTGTCTGTACAAAGTTGGATTAAAACTGCTTCTAAATGTAAAGTTTTTGATGTTTTGCAAATGACATGTGCATGATTATTTTGGACACATTCATCTCCTTCACTATTTCTGGTTACATCTACATTCTCCCATTTACATCAGACCACTGCTCAAGTTATAAAATAGTACAAATTTATATTAATTTCCATCAAATAATGCTCACCTAAACAATTTTAAAAATATCAGCTTACAAGCAGAAATTCTCCAGGGTTCAACAGAGGTGGATTGCAGGGGTTTAACAAGATGCAGCTTAAGCTGCCTGCAAGCATAAAATCCCTGCACACATGGTCAATAATCTATTAACTTTCCATTAACACAATACAACTGCCAAACAGAAACAATACACCTATTAAACTGATACATTGTGTTTGTTGTTTCCTCACCATAAAGTTTTTATAGTAAAATTATTTAAAGCAGTGCATGATATGTGTGCTGAATTTGGAACTTTTTAAAAGAAGTAGTGTTGCTCACTTCCTAAGTTAATGCACTTGTACTTGTGTGGGGCATTGGCAGAGCTCTCTAATTTGCCATCAACCTCAGCAACTAATGAGAAGTAAGAAGCTAAGACCATCATTCTCATCATCAGCACATTAAAAATAGAGGAAACTGCATTACAGCTAGGCATCAGTCAAGGTTCAGTCAGTTTGTTTGTGCATGAAATACTTTGTTCCACTAAAAAGCAGTGTATAATTGCCTCTTTTCCTGAAGGCATTTAGAAGCTTGTGGACTAAAAATATAAGTGTATTGAGAAGAATGAAGAATATATAGTGGGGACAAATGAATGGGAGGTGTCTTTAATATTAGTAAAAAAGGAAAATTAAAAAAGGAAATAGCGCTCACATACTCAATTAATTTGCATTAATTTGCTTCATTGAAAGTAGACCAAAGACGGTCATCTTGTGGAAAAAATACAAATCTCACAAAAAGTAAAACTTGCAGTGATTGTGATTACCTAAAACCAAAATTCATTTTTGTATTTAAATCTAATTTTACATAATAGTAAAATGTATTTTAGTTTAATTTACATAAGTTATTGATAGGCTCCAGCAGCCCTGCCACCCTGCTCTGGTTGAGTGGGTTATGAAGATGGATGAATACGTTTTGAAAGCATAGTATTGTAATGTAATGTTATATGGTAAAAGTTACTATAAATAATATTTTATTTTTGGTATCTTGTAGTCTTGAAAAAAAAAAATTATGAAAACTTCATAGCTGTGTTTTCATAATTTTCATATAATGTTATTTAAACTTTCTAATAAAGTTGCATCTGTTTTTTACATTGATTTCATTAGATTTATTGCTCACTTTAGAATTTATAGTAATTATGATAATTTTAGCAGATTTTCAAAGAAAGCACCCTTTGAGGAATTAAAAATAATTTTCTATGCTATTGAAACGTTCATAGAGCACCCGCGAATTGTGAAAAAACGCAAATTTTGGATCTGGTTAAAAAAATACCTATTTTTATAGTTTAAACCCCAAATATGCCCCAAAACACTTTAATTTAATTTCAAACTCAGCTTAATACATTACCTAAAAAAAAGAATGTAAAGGTAAATCCGTGTATTGCACAGTACTGTACTGCTATGTCTCCCACAGTGCTAGAATGTAAAATACCAATGTTACCGCTATATGTACTGTAATTCATGCAAACTCGTTTTCAATGCCAGAAGCCTTAGAAGGTGCAGGGCGTTTCAATGACATCTTGGGGGTTTAAGCCTTAAACTGCCACATACTTGGGGGTTAATGCATCCCTGGACGCCAAATACTTTTTTGCTGCACTTTAAGTAAATGTCACAATTTACAAAGAAAAAGAGAAATTTTAATGGAACACATTTTTTTTTCATGCAAAAAGCATCACAATTACTGCAACACTGATAATTTTACACACTGCTAATGAACTGTAAAAACTATTTAAAAAAACTACTGGAACAATATGTACAAAGTGTAACTGATGCCATGGATGAAATCACCGAGCCAACTGCGCTTGATCTGGCTGCACGCAAGCACACAGAGGTAAGCGCTGATGCTGGCAGGCTAGTCTAGTGCAGCGGGTCAATCCCAGGGACAGTGAGGCTACAGTGCTGCTAGATGTCATGCTTGGGTCACAGAATTGCACAAAAACACAGGAGATTGTAGAGACAGGAACGTTATTCAAACACTTTAAACAAACATCTCTTTCAGAAGTAAAACGAGCTCAGTATGCAGTTAGTTCTCGTTTAAAAGAATAGGCAAACATCATAGGGGAGCGTAATGGGAGCGGGACCACCAAAAGGAGCAGAGGATATCTGGGGGAGGAGCGAGAAACAAAGCAATCAGCCAAAAAGGACAGGTGCTATTCAGGCTTTTAAGTAAACGTAGCGCGAGAAGCATATCACGTGACAGAGCAGCCACAAGTAAGCCCAGCAAGTAAGGGAGCAATGTGAAGGTAGTCTATCAGCGTTTTTTAAGAGTGTTTTTTTGAGGAGTGTCTGTGTCTTCTAGGGGTGCGTTCAGCCCCCCTGCTCACAAGTGGCTTGCAGTGGTCATGAGCTGGCTGCTCAACGAATGTACGGCACTGACTGGTTGTGGCGGTTTAAGGGTTCAGAGGACCAAAACGGAAAACACAAGAACACTCAGCTAGAGATGCATCACAGTCAATCAGCAGCAAGGAGAAATGAATAACGCTGTAGCGGTCCGGTGCCGCTAAGATTCTTCTCGACAGTGATTTATTTTTATGGTGGAGATTCCAGGGACGCACCCAGCCTTGCCCCGACCCGCACATACTCACAAACAGAGACACAAAAACAAAGCAAACCGGTAATCAAACAGCAAATAAAGAATGTAATGTATATATATATATGTACACACACACACACATAGTATCTCTTACCACATTTTCTGCAGTGATCTCATCCAATAATCTAATGCTTTCACGATGAATACAAACTTTCTGGTACAATGGGCTTCAATGGGAACCAGTGGGACCAATGCTGCATAACAGCAAACAATATTATAATGAGCCTGAGAAAATTTCAAGCTACTTGTGTCTCATTATCAACATGTCAGTTATCTAGCCATATGTTTACAATGGCAAAAACACATGTCTTTTTCCTAAAATAACATTCAATAAATACTTTTGGAAACTCAGAGTAGTGTCTGAAAGTGAAAAGTTTTCTTGCTAATTGGAACTTTTGAATTGAAGATCCACCTCCCCACAATATCTTTGTAAATTGCCTTGTATTTCATTCAAAAGCTCAAATTCACTTGTTCAGCATTGGTCCCCAACAAATTCCCAGTATATTTAATATCTCCATTCACCATGAAAATATGAGAAGTGTTTTCTTGGATATCACTACAAACAACAACAATAACATTTATTTATATAGCACATTTTCATACAAAAAAGTAGCTCAAAGTGCTTTATATAATGAAGAAAAGAAAAATAAAAGACAAAATAAGAAATTAAAATACAAAATACAAACAATATGATGTAAGTAACAGATAAAGGAATATTCCACTCTAATTCACTAGTCTACGGTGTGCTGGCTCCCTGTGTTGGCTGGGATTGGCTCCAGCAGACCTCCGTGACCCTGTAGTTAGGATATAGCGGGTTGGATAATGGATGGATGGATAGATGGATAATGGATGGATGGATAATTCACTAGTAGCAATATATTTCCTTAAAGCACCCTAGTTTTTTCTTAAGCTTTGTTTTTTTGGCTAACATAACAAGGAACCAGTGTCACATGATTTGCACCTCAGACATCTTTTGTGTAAAATTAAAAAAAAGCATTTTGTCAACTGCCAATTGTCATACTTTCACCCCTGTTTTGGCAGTACATTTTGAGCTCTGTAAACCCTTCTCTCTGATATGGCCTTGGTCTGACCTTGATTCTTGTTTAATACCACAAATATCAGCTTAAGTTCCGAAATCTGCCTGAGTCTTGCTAAGAAATCTTTCTCTAAATTTCAATCCATTACATAGCATCCACTGCATAGTAATAATTCAAAGATAAATTTAGCATTGATCAAGTTAAAGTTACTTCTTCAGAAACATGCCATATATACATTTGCTTTCTAAAAATTAAAAAAATCTTATTTTCAGGAAGTGACAACTTAAAGAATAACTGACAACTGCCTTAATCTTGAAAAATGGATGTATTTGGCAAGTTTTTAAGCTTTTCCTGTGTGCCCATACTCTCTATTTCAAAGTGCCAGAGAAGGCAAGATATTTTTTTAAATTTATAGAAAGCACTTAACTTTACAGCACAACTTTGCATGTGAAATGCATATAATGCCATGTTAGAGAAGAAATAACTTCAACTTGAAAAATACTGCACATAACCTTTAAGCTGGCTCTTCCTGAAAAGAATTTAATTTTGGCACAGAGAGATCAAGTTACTATGATGATAGTCCCTTTGTATGGAGGACTCTACCACTTAACAGTGTTAGTTAAAACACTTCCAATAGTTATACCAGTTGTAGAAGTCAATCTGTAAGCTCCAGCTTTGGGAAGCGTTTTTAGGTTTTACCTTTATTGCCTAGCTCTTTGTGGGTTGGCCATTCACTCTAGCTTTTAACTTTGTTTTGGTACAAGCTGTGTTCAGTTAGTAACATTTATTATTATTATTCTTTTTGTCCTTGTGAAAGAAAAAAACGTAACTGGTTATTCATACAGGCATCTGTCATAAGACAGGGTGCAGTAAGCTGACAAAAGAAAATTCCAGTTTCTTTAGAAACGCGTCTATTTGACACAGGAAAGATGACCTTTCCTTCTTTAGGGTCTATCTGAAAAGTAAAAAAAAAATAAGAACAGATGGCCCATTAGCGTAATAAAATAAAATGCTTAAGTAAACAATATTATGCTTTTTGATTAAGTAAGGGCAAGGGGGAGGAAGAAGAAATTATAAAAAGTCAATCGAAAATTGAAGATGTGAGTTCCAAAATCTGCTAATTACACCTTTTGGTAAAATTTAATGAACACGTGATTGTGATTTTCATGCAGTTGGTCATGCGCCGAAAGTATGTTTGAGCTTCAAAACCTTCCAATTGCAACAGTGTAGCGCTATAGTTTTAGGGATTTAGTTTCAAAATCTGCTTACGGACCCAGATTTTCCTATTTATCTCCAAAATTTATCTTTTGTACTTAGCTGATTTTGGAACTGAGCTCTTCAATTGCAACTTTGCTCTTCTGCCTTTCAATGCAGAATCCAGTTACTCTTCGGTGTGATTGATTGAACTTGTCCTGTCTTCCTCGCGGGGTTTTCTTCCACACCCTACATTTTTATTTGAGTTAGCTTGTAGTTAATCTAAAAGACTTCCTCTGGATGTAAGCATTAACTATTAATTTAGTCTTTTTCAGTGTACCTGCTGTCTCTGGGAATAAAGAATAGATGGTTGTTGAACTCTGAATTCTACTAAATCGGTTAGAAAGACAGCTGACGTCTGTTTCCAAACCTTTGTATTGTGAGCTGTTTGGTATGATTTCTGCATTGTTTGAGACAGCTACTGTATATCAATCAGCAGGCAAGTTCTCTCTTTGTTTAGGCACAAAACTAGATCTAAATTATTATTATTAATATAAATTATTAATTTTCTTCTTAATTTGTTTTCTAACATCTTGTAAAGCACTTTAAGCTACCTGAAAATATGCAACAGAAATGTTGTTAAATGATCAGTCAAGAAAATGCTGTCAATTAAGCATGGCCCATTGTGATAGCAGTAGCTAGCAGTAAAAACATACTGTATATAATCAAGAATCAGTAGGTTATTGCAATTTATTCTTTAATTGCTTTTTACACATACATGCTCTTTTTGCCTTATTTACATATTTATATTTACAGATTTATCTTGTATTTATAATTGTTGTGATCTCAAAGGAGGTAGTGTGATTGAGTGATGACACCATATGGGATAGAAAATAATCAAAGTCATAGAGGCAGACAGGAGGCTTATACCTGGAGACAAGAGAAGACAAGCTGACTTTAAAGAAATAGAAACCAAAGTCATAATGAAAGAAAAAGGTATGGTACTGGAATTAAAGTCGTCTTGCAAACACCCGCTAGCTTTGTCTAATGCTAAAGGAGGCATCAAAAGGGAAGAATGAACAGAGGACAGGTCAGGGACAGGAAAAACAATTAGAGTGCCAGAGAAAAGACAGACAGCAGTCTTCAAAAGCCCTGCGGCAGTGAGAGCAATAGAATATATGGAGTGTTGGCATCTAATGTCCTTAAGTAAAGTCCTCCAACAGTTTGGTTTTCCATATACTTTGTTCCACCTCTTCTTTCTTAATCCTTCTCTAGTCTACCATTGCTGATCAAGACTATCATGGTTCCAGCCATTTAGTTAATTTTAATTTTTGTTGTTGTGATGATGGTTTTTAAATTTTTATATACAATGCTTATAAAAAGTATTCACATGCTTTGACGTTTTATTGTTATACAACATTGAATCCCATGGGATTTAATTTGACTTTTTTGACACTGATCAACAGATAAGACTGTTTAATGTCAAAGTGAAAACAGATTTCTGCAAATTGATCTAAATTAATTACAAATATAGAGCACAATATAATTGATCACACATCTAAATCATCACTGATGTAGCCTACTGGTTTTAGAAGTTATATTTGCTTTTGATTATTAACAAATATTGTTATTTCTTATTTCAAATTACAATGGTTTCGACATTCAAAACCAAAGTGAAGTGCTCTTTTCACATCACACATGACTGTAAACTCACATGTACTTTGTAAATATTACATTGGTACAGTTAAGTTGCTAATTAACTCAGTTATATGAACTAATGTATGCAGTAAATAGAAGAAACCAGTTAATAAAAGTAAAGCCATTTGCAGAATTTAGTAAACTAGTTATCTCGTAAATGTGTTACGATTAGATTTAGTTACACCAAAGCAGAAACAACACCCATTAACCTGTAGGACAAAGTGGGCATTGCCCATTCTGCTAGGTTTTAATGGTACACCAGGTCTATCAAGAAAGCAGATTTAACAGGGAGTTCAGGCATCCTGCTGCTGCGCTTTCCTCCACTTCCACTGCAAACTACGGTAAGTGACTGAACTCCAGCTTGTACCAGGATCTGCCTGGACTTCATCTGATAACAAAGGTGTAAATCAGATTTGCACTCTCCGGAGGCCCCTCTGCAGACCTCTCAAGCCAGAAAGTGGGTAATATATTCAATTAAGAACAAAGACTTCTAATTCAAGGGATGACAACTAAGATGGACAGAAGTTGCTTATTAGAAGACACTGGCTTTATAACTGGTAAGTGACTTTAATCTAATTAGGAGAAATTGTACATTCCCTTAAAACTCTCTGCACCATCCTGAAAAAGCTGTCTGGGCTATTCGCTGGACACTCAGCAATCTCCCTAGGGATTTTCTCTGGGCACCCTCTCTAGGATTCTGTCAGAGAGGAGGAAATATGCAAAATGACCTTCTGAAATCTAAAAAGTCATGAGCCACACTACCTTGGAGAGCCAAATCCGACAAACTCTTCTCTTTATGGATGTGAAAGCTGAGATCCAGTTTGCCAAGCCAAACATATGGGCTGAAAAGGCTGAGAAGCAGCCATCACTTCAAGTAGGAAACTTCAGCAACTAACGTCTTGTGCAAGAAAGAGTTGCAGACAGCACAGCAAAGGGCTTAGGTGAAAGAAGCACTGCACATCCCATATAAAGGATCGTATGGCAAAGAGAGACAGTGCACTCCAACACAAGAAGAATCCTCCATTTTACCCCAAAGCAGCAACAAGGCAACAACTCGAAACAATATTGGACATCACCTTTAAAGACTTGGTATCATAAAACTATTTTTCTGTGCCAAGATAAATTTGAACTCTAAATAGCACGTATACAGCCAGCCTTTCTATGTTATATGTTTCTCTATGCAGTCTGTCCGCATCCAGTCTTGTATGTCAACATATTTCTATAATCCTTCTGTTTATCAATTAATTGTATTACTCTGCTTCTTAAAACCAATTTTCTTCAGTTACCTTGATATAAGTCTAAAGGTAAGGTAAGGTAAATAAAAATAGGAGCCTTGCCGAATTATTTAATTAATTTCTGGTATTTTGCAAAGGCAAAAATGATGATTAACAAAGTTAATATTTTTTTTCAAATCCTACTCACCAGGGTAAACCTCTGCTCGGTTTAGCCATACTGATAATATGGTTCTTTCCCTATGTCACAGGTGGCTGGGGGGGTGACCCGGCCGGGATGCCCCAGAGGACCGGAGGAGGGCTTATGCCTCCCCCAGACCACATGGGGGCGACCGCCCTGGTGGCTATAGGGACCACGGATACAGAGCTTTGAAGCTCAACCCTGTAGGGGCCTGTGGTCACCGCCAGGGGGCACCCCAATGCCTAGGGAGCCCTGGACCTCAGCACTTCTGCCACACCCGGAAGTGCTGGGGGGAAGAGGATCGGGGACACCCAGAGTGCTTCCGGATGCACAGCTGGCACTTCTGCCACACTGGGGAGTGCTGGCGGAAGACTGTCGGGAGGCACCTGGAGCACATCCGGGTGATTATAAAAGGGGCCGCCTCCCTCCGTTCGAGGGCTGGAGTCAGGAGAGAAGGAAGGACAAGGTCTTGGAGGAGGCAAGGAGTTGACCTGGACTCTGGGGTTAGTGTGCACAATTGTAAATAATAGGAATGTATAATAAACGTGTTGTGGGTGATTTGAACGTGTCCGCCTGTCTGTGTCCGGGCCATCTTCCACAGCTAGCAGAATGCTTGTAGTTTTATGCAGTCATTTTACTTTGTATTTAGCTCAATAAATGTATAGTTAATTTTCTATATACATGTCTTTTAGTCACAGTCAAATGTATCTGATCTCTATACATTGGGCAAAGCACTATTGTGTCAGAAAAAAATCACATGCAGAAGAACTGCTTAATAATAGGATTTTAATACTGGAATACTTACTTCAATAATTTATTTTTTAAAAAGCAGACATCCATTCATCTACCCAGCTCTTCACTTTCTTTTCATACTTTTTTCTCACTAACATCGACATTTAGATCTCTCTAACATCCTGTGCACAAATTTTAAAGCTAACTGATTGTTTAAATTTCAGCAAAGGCTAAGGAGCACTGGTTCAAATATATTGTTACAATATTCAGTGTGAGCTCCCAAATTTTGAGTCAGTAATCCACCTTGCATTTCTCTAAATAAATGCCATGTACAAAGTGACAGCATTAGGTGTCCTTTCAAAAAGTCATTGTGTATTTTGAACATAAACATGGTGTTTCATACCTCCCCAAAAAATTAACACATAGACTGGATCAATACACATAAGATCTGTGCTCTCCTTATTTCTGGAAAGTATTGGTACAAAATTCAGAATAAAGCTCATCCTCTCTTTCTTTAGAATCGACCACTACACTTTACCAGCAATCAATAACTCAATTTGCATTTTATATATTGTACCACCTGTAATGGTGGCCATCATCCCAAAGCACTTTACACATACTATGCAAATTTATCAGAGCAGTCCAGGGCAATTTAAAATGGCTTGGGGTTTGATATTGACTATGTGACCTGAAAATCTTCTGTTGAGCTTTTTTATTTCTCAGTCATATGTGATGCCTGTCCTTTATCTCCCTCATTCACTTGCTTCTTTTATTCTAACAAATCACTGGAATAAGTTTTGACCAGGGCAGTTCCCTGAACTAAGTGAGCCAAACAACCACTTGGGATCCACAGCCAGTGGGGAGACCCAACACCCACACAGACATGAGGGATGAGCAGGGACAGGACCTACTTAACAAGCTGGGAACAGCCCTGCCCTACCTTACCACATCTTGCAGACGTGTTTAAGGGAGAGTAATACTCTGAAATTACTGTCTTTCCAGGAGTATGACATGCATGCAAATAGGCATTGGCTGTATTTAATGCATCAAAAACCTTTTTTTTATTTTAAGTATGTCTTTTTATTCAGTATTGGCCTCTACAAAATAATAAGATATAACTGCTTTAGACAATAAGATTTATTTTTAGTCCTCAGAAGCAAACAGAACAAACATGGATTAATGAGTGAACACAGAGAACAAGTCTTTGCTGATAGTCTGGAGGACATTGTAAAATGGTCTAGTGAATAATTAATGCATCGTGAAGAGAAGTAGTCGTGCTGGCTGCTTCCAAAAATCAGAACAATTTTTTATTCTACCTGCTTAAATAAGAGTAGCAAATGCACAACTTTATACCATTTGGTAGTGCCTATACTTTATTAGGGGCCTGCACTGCTTTACATTTTATGATTTAATAACCATTAATAATACATCTTAAATTAGCTGAAAGATGTGTACAAACACAGAATTGAACCCCATAAATGCAAATTTGTTACTTTGTACCATTGCCTTATAAAATAGAGTTTTTGTTAATTTGTGATTACAATTTCTATGTGTTACAGTTCCATTTTTTTAAAAGTAGATAATATATTTAAGTTGCTGATCCAAAAGAAAAGACAGCATCAACACCACAGATGGGTTGCCATTGGTTTATTTTGATTTGATTTATTAGGGTGCTGTAGTTTGGAAGGACAGTCTCTTTAAAAGCACTCCATTTTGAATCGAAGAGTAGAGGTTTGTGGCATCAGGATAAACTGAGAACTAGCTCAAGTCTTTTGGCAGAACTTTCTACTGTATTTAAAGTATATCTTGCCGTTTTTGAAGATTAGTTTTTTTCACAGATTACAACAGATGAAATAAATGAAAGAGCTATTTTTTACTGCTGTATTTATTTATTTATTTATTGTACAGTTTAACAACAACTACATTTATTTCTATAGCTCATTTTCATACATTGGGTGTAGCACAAAGTGCATTAATATGATGTCAAAGAAATATCTTTGCAAGAGGATGAAAGTCCAAGTCTTTAGAGTCCTGGTGCTTACTGCTTTTCTAATATGGTTGTGAGACATGGATGCTATCCAGTGACCTGAGATGAAGACTGGACCTCTTCAGTACTGTCTCTTCAGAGAGTCCTTGGGTACTGCTGGTTTAATGAGTAGTTGCTCATGGAGTCCCAAATGACGCATGTTACCTGCATTGTGAGAGAGCGTCATTTACGGCACTGCAGGAATATGGCACAATTCTGCAAGGGTCATCCATCTCGCAGAAACCTCATTGCTGAAGACCCAAGTGGCTGAACCAGGCCAAAGGGATACCCATGTAACACCTGGCTGCGGCAAATAGATGGTTGTTTCCAGAGGGTTGGACTGGACCATGCAGTTAGGTCCATAAATATTTGGACAGAGACAACTTTTTTCTCATTTTGGTTCTGTACGTTACCACAATAAATTTTAAATGAAATACCTCAGATGCAGTTGAAGTGCAGACTTTCAGCTTTAATTCAGTGGGGTGAACAAAACGATTGCATAAAAATGTGAGGCAACTAAAGCATTTTTTAACACAAGCCCTTCATTTCAGGGGCTCAAAAGTAATTGGACAAATTAAATAACTGGAAATAAAATTTTCATTTTTAATACTTGGTTGAAAACCCTTTGCTAGCAATGACAGCCTGAAGTCTTGAACTCATGGACATCACCAGATGCTGGGTTTCCTCCTTTTTAATGCTCTGCCAGGCTTTTACTGCAGCAGCTTTCAGTTGCTGCTTGTTTGTGGGCCTTTCTGTCTGAAGTTTAGTCTTCAACAAGTGAAATGCATGCTCAATTGGGTTAAGATCAGGTGACTGACTTGGTCATTCAAGAATTTTTCACTTCTTTACTTTAATAAACTCCTGGGTTGCTTTGGCTGTATGTTTTGGGTCATTGTCCATCTGTATCATGAAACACCGCCCATTCAATTTGACTGCATTTAGTTGGAGTTGAGCAGACAGTATGTCTCTGAACACCTCAGAATTCATTCAGCTGCTTCTGTCCTGTGTCACATCATCAATAAACACTAGTGTCCCAGCCATCACACTGCCTCCACCGTGTTTTACAGATGATGTGGTATGCTTCGGATAATGAGCTGTTCCACGCCTTCTCCATACTTTTCTCTTGCCATAATTCTGGTAGAGGTTGATCTTGGTTTCACCTGTCCAAAGAATGTTTTTCCAGAACTGTGCTGGCTTTTTTAGATGTTCTTTAGCAAACTCCAATCTAGCCTTTCTATTCTTGTGGCTTATGAGTGGCTTGCACTTTGCAGTGCACCCTCTGTATTTACTTTCATGCAGTCTTCTCTTTATGGTAGACTTGGATATCGATACGCCTACCCCCTGGAGAGTGGTGTTCACTTGGTTGGCTGTTGTGAAGGGGTTTCTCTTCACCATTGAAATGATTCTGCGATCATCCACCACTGTTGTCTTCTGTGGACGTCCAGGTCTTTTTGCGTTGCTGAGTTCACCAGTGCTTGCTTTCTTTCTCAGGATTTACCAAACTGTAGATTTTGCCACTCGTAATATTGTAGCAATTTCTCGGATGGGTTTTTTCTGTTTTTGCAGCTTAAGGATGGCTTCTTTCACCTGCATGGAGAGCACCTTTGACCGCAAGTTGTCTGTTCACAGCAAAATCTTCCACGTGCAAGCACCACACCTCAAATCAACTCCAGGCCTTTTATCTGCTTAATTGATAATGACATAACGACGGACTTGCCCACACCTGCCCATGAAATAGCCTTTGAGTCAATTGTCCAATTACTTTTGAGCCCTGAAATGAAGGGGTTGTGTTAAAAAAATGCTTTAGTTGCCTCACATTTTTATGCAATCGTTTTGTTCACCTCACTGAATTAAAGCTGAAAGTCTGCACTTCAACTGCATCTGAGTTGTTTCATTTAAAATTCATTGTGGTAATGTACAGAACCAAAATTAGAAAAAAAATTGTCTCTGTCCAAATATTTATGGACCTAACTGTATGTCTGCCTTGGGGGCTTGCCAACTGAGATCCTGAGCTGTTTCATCATGTGGTGGGTGCGACAACGGGCTATACCAGTGTAGCTCCCCATCCTGACCTTATCTATTATTTTTGTCTGTGTCTGTCTCTACCACCTTGGTTTATCTCTGTCATTAACTACAAGATGCCACACTGTTAGGACGGTGCCAGGAATCTGGTTTTCCCAGGTATCACAAAAGGGTAGGCATGTTTGTGTTGACAGCTGTACATCCAAGTGTTTATGAGGTAACATTATACATCTAGGTTTTTTGTAAGAGATGGACATGGGGGTTACATGTTTACAGATAGTCAAACATTGAGCACCATTGATGACATTTGATTAACTTTGTCCTTGTCTTTGCTAATAAGCTTGCTTTGAACAAATATGTGTTGAGAAGATAGCTAAAGACACTTAAAATAATTAAGTCTATTAAAGCAAGTGTGTTCAAGGTAAAGTATATGAATAAACAAGTGAATAGCAGGAGTGGCACATTTTAGAACAGGTCATCATAGTTATGTTGCTATTTAAAAACTGCTCATCACATCTCACAGTTCTTATTTATGACAAATACAGTGTTGCAACAAACTCACGTAATGGACTAGCATACAATAGAGAAATATGGCTTGGTTAAATGTATCATCATCCTTCGCTGTGCTCTGTGCACATTGATCAAAGCATGTAGGCTCATTCTTGATGCTTGGCTCTTGTAGTGCAGCGGTCTTTTTCAGTGGATTTGTAGTAGTGTGGAGTAAATTTTCCAGGAAAAATGTCTCATTGTGGCACAGGGCAAGGTCACTAAATTGTGCATCTGAGCGACCAGCAGGGTTGTGAAGCCAAACTCCATCTTCCATGTTGCCCTGCGGGAATCCAGGGCACCTCTAGGCTGCAGGGAAGACTCCATCTAACGTCCTGGATGTGTCGACCGGGATGAGCTGTTAATCTCCCAGGTTTGAGCCGTTCACTAAGAACCTCAGATAACTACTAACCCTGTCACAATCATTCTCCTACTTTTATGCAGCAGCAACCAGAACTTTGTAGATTAACCTTCATTCTTTTGTCTAAACATCAACACTAAAATGTAAGGCTACTTCCACATTTTAGGTGAAAAAGCACTTTGTCATATTTCTATTTTGAGTAAGACTGTAATGGTTTGCTGACTGACAAAAACTCCAAAAGGTGGATGGCCTCAAATTAAAAGTCAGACCGCACAAGTATGAACACACAAAGTAGGGTTTTCCACCACAAAATCAGTTCTAAGTTCTGTATTCCACAAAAAAAAAAATGGTCAAAGTGTGACTCTCTTTTGGATTACCAAGATTCATTTATTTACTTTTCTTTTTCATACTTTTAGCACAATATAAGTAGCTGCTAGTGCCCCTACTACAGAATTAACTAAATTCAGAACACATTAAGCAGCTTATTGTTACTGTATTCCTGCCCCTTTATGATTACTTGAAGACTTGGCAACCTGCTTGCTTATGATGCTTACCTTAAAAATGCCACAACATTTTGATGCTGACATTAAAATCTAAAGCAGCTTTCAGTGAATATTCTTTCTTTCCTTACATGCTCAGCTAGCAGTCTTGTATTAAATGCTTGTATTATTTTTGACATTAATTTGATGCGGTATCCTAGCTTTAGTGTACAATGTGTATTAAAATGCAATGCATTTTTTGTTATGTGTTTTTTTTATCTCAATGAATGCTTTACTTCTTCCAAAGTAATCAACAGAAAAAGATTCCATACAAAATAATAAATGATTGTATTTGGTTAATTATGTTGCCAACTCTTACCTGGACACATTTCTTTACTGTTCTCCCTAGTCATTAACCTTTCCCTCATTTCTATTTATAAGACATCTCCAGTTGAATGGTATTGGGTCAGAAAATAATCCTAGGAATTATTTGGACTGCTCACTCATTATATCTATGAGTAAGTCATTCAGCATTTCAATAGTTTGATTGTGAAAAATGTGCCGTGAACAGATTTAGATAGTTTTCTTCATGAAAGATACTTTATTTTAAAAAATGGGGTTTCAATCAAGGGACCTCAGGTCTCCACTGTGTCAAAATTTGCAAACACAATAAAACAGATGCATTTAATTAAACATCTGAGGTGACAGGTAGCCTTATGGCCCACACTTTGTGATAAGAAGCACTTTATCACACTACCGTATGTGTTATCTTATGAATTGCACATCATTCTTTATTATAAAACCAAGTCGACAATCTTTTACTGTATCTGTCTTGGTTTTTGAATTTAATCTGTAGCCAAGTAAAAAACATTATTATATTTCAGGAAATTATGTTCTGCAATCACATGGCATAATCAATGATTGATTTATCTGGAGACCAAAAGGGAGAGAAAGAAAAACACAGAAAGAAAGAAATGAACTGCCTCACTTTCCTTTGCATTTTTCATTTGATTGACCTTTTTTATGACAACATGAAGCTTCACGTTGGACAGTCACTGTTTTGCTGCATCCATCATGCAAGCATTTTCAATGCTGGATCCTCTTTAGTAGTCTTTCTCTGTGCTAGGTGAGGCCAAGAAGTCTTTTAAACTGAATGTCAATGAGAAAAGAGAAAATCCAGAAAAGCATGTGGTAATGCCCGAGAGTGGGGGATCTGAATATGAAGCCATTACAGAAAAAACTTTTTTGCCTATAGTTCAAGCGATAAACAAACAAATAACTACAATTCCTAATCCATAATTTTTTAATTGGAAAATACAGTATGCACTGTTCAAATATATATATATATATTGTGGGAAGCAGCCCGGACACAGACAGATGGACATCGTTTACAGTCCAACACACGTTTATTATAATATTTAAAGTGCACAAACCCAGTGCCGCAGCACCAATCACCCCACAAGTCCAGGCCAATACAATATGCCTTTCCTCTCTTCAGACCGCCTCTTTCCTCTCCCAGACCTTGTCCTCTTCCACCCGACTCCAGCCCTGAATGAAGGGAGGCGGCCCCTTTTATTGTCCCCCGGATGTGCTCCAGGTGTGCTCCGGCAATCTTCCACCGACACGCCCCAGTGTGGCAGAAGTGCCGGCTGTATCCCCGGAAGCACTCTGGGTGTCCCTGCTCCTCTTCCCCCCAGCACTTCCTGGTGTGGCGGAAGTGCTGAGGTTCAGGGCTCTCCAGGCATTGGGGCGCCCCCTGGCGGTGACCACGGGCCCCTACAGGGTTGGGCTTCACAGCCCTGTACCCGTGGTCCCCAACACAACCAGGGCGGATGCCCCCTCATGGTCTGGAGGAGGCATGAGCCCATCTCTGGTCCTCTTGGGCATCCCGGCTGGGTACCTCCCCCAGCCGCGTGCCACAATATACAGATTATGGGAAAAAGTGATACAAATGTAACAAAACACAAATTAGACATTAAAATAGTAAAATGGAAGAGCAGATTTCAAAAATTTCTTTTAAACAAACTGTATAAGACATAAACACATTCCGCACATCACTGGCTAAAGGAAATTTCAAAGTTTTGTCCTATTGTCTTTGAGGTTGCATGTACTCAACATGAGCACCATGTGTAGAGTGACAAACATCAAAACGGTAGACCATTTCTTGCCACACATGAGTCAATTGGTCCCTAGTTACTAAATTCATAGCTTTGTCAATCTGATGTCGCAAATGTTGAAGATTAGTGGGCATAGATGAAACAAACACTCTTTCTTTAATGTACCCGCATAGATAAAAATTGCAGGGCCTAAAGTCTGGAGACCTGGGAGGCCATAGATGATGAGCAAGATCTTGTTGTCCACCTCTTCCAATCCATTGTCCTGGAATGGTGTCGTTCAGGGTTCCGTTCAAACGCACCTCGGATATGCTTGATATTTTCATCTGACATGCATGGACAACCAGTGCTTTTTACGTTTGCATATGCAACCGTCTTCTACAAATTTTTTATGGCACTCATAAATTTGCTTATGACGAAGCAACTGTTTGTTGAACTATTGCCAGAATTCACGTTGCACTTGAACAATGGACTCACAGTTCATAAATTGCAGCACGTAAAATGATTTCTCTTGTGGTGTTGTCGCCATTTTACTATAAATGAGAAACAGCACTCGGTGGCATTCACTGGTACTTTTAGGCAGGCTTTTAAACTTTGAACTTTCGTCTATCCAGTGATGTGTTTCTGTGAATGTGTTTCTGTCTTATACAGTTTGTTTGAAATAAAGTTTAGAAATCTCCTATTTCATTTTGAATAGCCCGGTACTTAAACATATTTACTTAGTCCGTATCCGCAGGGAACCCTGAATAGTTAACTAAATAAGTTTATGTTCTACTTTCCTCCAAGTTATTTTAAATTAGTTTAATAGTTTAATTCAGGTCCAGGTTTAAATTCATGCATTTTTTGTAACTTCTATAAGTACAATTTTACACATTTTTGATGTGTTAGAAACCAACAAACCATAGACTTCATGCATTAGTGTAGAATTTGCCAAATATTTACCAAACTCAAAGTGGGTTATGGAGATTTCTTAGATTAGTGACACTGGAGACTCATGCCAAATTAAGATGAAATTCCATAATGAAACATCTTTTATATTCATTTAATTTAATTCATGCTGGTCTCCCAAACCCAGATTTTCACAGCAGGCAACTCATGTTTACAGAGAACAAGGTGGGGATGTAAAGGGGCTTGAGAGGGTTTGAATCTCATAGACATTTGAAATCAGATAATCCCATTTAACCCAAACAGACTTGCTCACTTTATCTGGCTTAAAGACTCTCTCCACATGTCCATTTCCATTTTGTTGTTTTATTAATTTTCTTTACCATTTACAAATTTAAATGATTAAAATTTCACTCTGTCACCTACTTCTTAATTGCTTCATGAGCAGCCAGGTAACAATGAGCAGACTAATAAAACCCTCTATGTCATTTGCCACTGGGTGAACTTATTCCCAAGCCAGCATGTTTAAAGATCAAAAAAAAGTCAAGAGGGTATAGAAACCAGTAAACCAGGGAAAGAACCAGTCCACTGGTGTATGTATAAGAGACTTGCCAGTCTAGAAATCCAGAGGTGTCCCTGAATGCTGAGTTTAGGCTGCCCATGAAGTTAGAGCATCTTGGGGGGTGTCAGTAGTACTAAACAGAGAAATGAACAGATTAGCATTAAAACAAAGACAGCTAGAGATATTGAATTGTAATAAAAAAGAAGTGTGCAGAATTTGGGCGTCTTTCACTCCAGTCAGGCTAAAACTATTACAAGAAAAGGTCATTGGCTGTTTATTATAGCATCTTCCAGCCAGCATATGCAGCCTTGTCACTACAGCTGTCTAGAGTCATCCTAACTGCTGCTGCACTCCAATTTATGTGGGGAAGGCTTTAACCTGTAGGGGGCAGCTTTGTCTAGCATTTAAACAAGTGCCAGCTAGCAGACGCGAGGAAGAAAGCTTCCTGCATCCTCAAGGGCTGCTGTGAGTGGCAGGCAGATGTATTTATTTAATTGTTGTATTATTCAATTATTCATTCATTCAAAACTTCTGTCCACTGGGATGAGCCTCATGCAATGTTCCTTTTATTGAAAGAGTCCTGGGGTAACTGGAGACATTATTAAATTAAACTCATAGAGACTCCTTCCTACATTCAATTAATAAAACATCTCTGTGTTTTATCCAGATGATAAATTCCACAATGGCATTAAAGAACCCCGCTGGAATGAAACTCACACACTGCCTTGCATTGCATTACTCAGACATCCTCTTGTTTATGAGAAGATTTTTTTTTTTATTATTTTAAAACACCTAGTGAAAACGTGGTCACTTCTAATGACAGGCCACTGGGACAGAATTGAAGACGATGACCAAAAATGATTTGATACATCAGACACAGAGAAATGTGAACACAGCATGGCAAATCAAATCAACATGGAGGAATAGAGACAGAAATATGCAAAGGTTTAACTCCTTCACTGCTGTACTTTGCATTGCTGTTGGTCTTGGTGCCATTATTTATTAGATTTGATGTGTAATTTTGAGTAGTAATTAAGCATCTACCTACATACACACCCAACAGTGGGTTCAGAAAATATTCAGACTCCTTCACTTTTCCCAAATCAAGCAACACTCAATAGCCCAGATTGACAAAGCACAAATAGGATTTTAGAAATCTTTGCAAGTTTATTAAAAAATAAAAAAGGTAAGCATCACATTGGCACAAGTACAGTACTTGGTTCAAGAATATTTGTCAGCAATTACAGCCTGAAGTATTTTTGGGTATGACACAACAATGTTTGCACACCCGAATCTGAAGATTTTGTGCCATTCTTCTCTGCAGATTCTCTCAAACTCTATTCAGATTGGATTTAGACCATCAGTGGACAGTTGTTTTAGGGCTGTCTAGACTTGTTCATGTGAGTTCATGTTTGAGCTCTGCTTGGGGCACTCAAGAACGTTCACAAAACTGATCCTCGGGTAGTCCAGGGTTGTGTTTGCTTTGTGTTTAGGATTATTGTCCTGTTGGAAAGTAAGCTTTCTGTCCAGTCTGAGTTCCAGAGTGCTCTGGGACAGGTTTTAATTAATGATGTCTCTGTACTTTGCTGTGTTCAGCTTTCCCTCAACTCTGTCTAGTCTCCCAGTCCCTGCCAATGAAAAACAATCTCACAACATGATGCTGCCACCAACATGTCTTACAATTGGAATGGTATTGTGCAGGGGATGAATGGTGCCTGGTTTCCTCCATTCATGATGCTGATCTTGGTTACATCACAGCAGAGAATCTTGTTTCTCAGTCTGAGAACCCTTTAGGTGCCATTTTGCAAACTCCAAGTCTGCTTCCATGTGACTTTTACTGAGGGAAGTCTTCTGTCTTGACACTCTGCCATAAAGCCCAGATCGGAGGAGTGTTCCAGAAAGACAACCATCACTGCAAGTTTCTCCTATCTCTCCAGAGGTTCTCTGGACCTCAGCCAGAGTGACCTTCTCGTTCTTCCTCACCTCTTTTACCATGGCCTTTCTCATATGATTGCTCAGTGTGGACAGGTAGGCAGGTCTAGGAAGAGTCCTGGTTGTTCCAACATTCTCTCATTTGAGAATTATTAAGGAAACTGTTTTTGGGAACCTTCAAAGCTACTGTACAGGAATTTTTGTAGCCTTCCTCAGATTTGTGTCTCGATGCAATCCTGTTTAATCTTTGCAGGCGATTCTTTTGACCTCGTGGCTTATTATTATTATTATTTTTACTCTTATACACATTGTCATCTGTGTGACATTCTATGATAAGTTAATGTCTTTCCTAATCACATGCAATCATTTGAATTTACCACAGGTAGACTCCAAATAAGGTAGAGAGAAATTTCAATGGTGATCAATAGAATAGATTGCACTTGAGCCAAATTTCAAGTGTTATTGTAATGTGTCTGAACACTTATGTCAATGTGATATTTTAATTTATTTTTAATTAATTTGCAAACATTTCTAGAATCCTGTTTTCACATTGTCATTCTAGGGTATTGAGTGTTGTTTGATGTGGGGGAAAAATAATTCAAATTATTTTAGTACAAGGCTGCAGCATAGAAAAATGTGAAAATTTACTTAATCTATCTGATATAGTGCCTTTCCCATCTGTTGGGCAGCCTGTTAGTTGTGTAGTGTCTTTTATGATTCCTTTCATACTTACATTAGATTTTTTAATTGTATTTATGTATTATATTCTTGGGAAAAGAACATGTGTGACAATCCAGATTCATTAACTAAAAAGATATTCCTTTAGCAACAAAATGTAAGTATTTTCCTGCAAAGAAACTGAGGCTGTTAAAGCAGGACACTGATAAAAGAGTAGCCACGGTAAGAAGAAGATGAAGACTTTTGAAGCAAACAACCTGCTATGAGATTTACAAATCAGTGAGGAATAGATCAGGTAAGTCTGATTGTATGCTGAAGTAATCTATAGTCAAGTTAAAGAATACAGAATGGTAACAGCAAACAAATGACCCTATGTACCATGTAATTGTGATACACACATTATGACTCAATGTATCTGAATGTTTTAACTGTCCCTTATTTGATTTATAATGTCTGATAAGTCAAGTCAGCTTCTCTCTGAAGTGGAATTTCATGGAATTTAGTGGAGTTCAGTTCTGCTTCTTGTCATACCAATTCCAATTCTGTCTCCTTAGAGCTGGGTATAATTCCAATTCCAGCTGCAGGAATTGAAATAGAATTTATCATGCATTCTCAGTTCAATTCTTGAGTGGCCCCAATCTTGCTACACATTTTAAAAAATATTCTGACTAGTTATTTTTTTAAGAATGTGCAGCTGAGACAGTGACCAGAATGCACATCACAAAATATAAAATGTAATATTCCTTATCTTTTTGGTTGTTGTTGGTTCTGTATTATTATGACAAGTGTAGGACAAAGTGAGCATTACTCATTCTGCTAGGCTTTAGTGGCCCACCAGGGGCCTCATGTATAAATGGTGCGTACGCACAGAAATGTTGCGTATGAACGTTTCCACACTCAAATCACGATGTATAAAACCTAAACTTGGCGTAAAGCCACGCACATTTCCACGGTACCTCATACCCTGGCATATGCAATTTCTCCGCTCGGTTTTGCAGACTGGCGGCTCCCAGTGTCAAAGCAGTGCTACTGTTCCTGTGTGGTCACCCTTTCTTTCTTAGATCCACATTCCTGACACGGCTTTATAAATACACTGAAACTAACTGCATATTGTTTATTAGTGTAACGCATCTGATTGTAATTAACCTGCGGCAATATAATGGTCCAGGCAATAGCCATAGTATTCCAAATACCATAACTGCGTTAGCGTTGTTACTCTCACTGCATCTTTTTCTTCTTGCAGCTGCTCCCGTTAAGGGTTGCCACAGCAGATCATCTTTTTCCATATTACTCTCACTGCACCACTCGGAGTATTTATATCACTGTATCTGAGTGGGGAATCACAGCAGCAGCTCATTAGAAAGAGAAATATCGGTATACAGCATGAAACAGACGCTGCATCAGCCAGGGCAGAACGCTTCAGAGACCTTCCTGTACGGTCTTCGCGGTTTAGAAAACGTTTCATCCCAAGAACTATAAACGCACTCAATCAGTCCATCAAGTGCTCCTTGTAGAACTGTTTGTACTTATAAGTACAATTACCTCACTGTAAACTTGCACTACAGTTATAATATTGCACAACCTGCGTCATTTTATAAAGCGCGTATTTACATATGATGACGATATAATTTTTAAGATGAAATGCAGCAAAATATGTTGTTTATATTATACGGATAAAACTTTAACTTCATTTAAATAATCTGTATTGTTAATAATTAAACATGTGAGGACATGTTGCCGCAGCGCTAGCTAGTTCAGGGATTGTTCCTGTATTGCACTGTATTCTTGCTGGTGCTGACGCGACACTGGAAGGATAGACGGATAGAATAATTAAACATGTACTACGAAGATATTTCAATGTTCCTTAAAAGTTTTGAAGAATCGGCGTTCTAAGCTTACACATGGTTTCATGTCTATTACAGAGCTGATTGTGTGGCGATTGGGTATTTGGAGAAAGAAAAGTAAGGACAGGAATTGGAAGTTAGTACGTTTGAAAGAGACAGTACTTGTGTAATAAATTATTTCATCGAAGGTCGCGCATGGCGCAGCAAGCTTCTTGCGTGAGACATGAACAAGCACTGCGCCACCGTGTTCCCATGTTTAATAACATGCTTTAACTCCTATCATCATGAAAAAGATATCACGTATATATCTCGGTATTTTAATTATTCAGAGAGCTGTAATATCACGAACGTAATGGATTATGTGTCCTGTCGGAGAAAAAGAAAGCCCGTTTAAGAAGCAGGTAGTGATTCACACACATAGAGCACATAGAAGATCGAATACAGAACAAAGCATTTAATGTGCTACTTTAGTTTCAATGGGATTTGAGAAACTAGTAAATTAAACGATTTTAAGATGAAGTTTATGATGTTCTACTTTAATGGCAAAATAAACTATGTGATTAAAGTGGAAATTTCGAGATTAAAGTTGACATTTCATGCTTTTTTCCCACTGTGTGCCTATTTTTTTTTTGTCTGTACCCTAATAAGCTTTCATATGACACTCAGACGGTGGGCTACGACTCGCCTTTTCACGGCGACTTTGATATGTGATTTCTTTTTTATTTCGGGCACTGTGCAACTTTGTGAACTTGAGCTTTTGAGTTTCTCCGACACTCTGTCACTTGATCAACTTCATTTTGTTGATTATACCACTGTTTAAACCAACAAATAGTAAGTTTTTCCTTTGCCTCCACTTAGTATTCGCTGAAATTCTTATATTTTCCCCCGTGCTTTTCCCATTGTCTTTTCACAGAAGGCTATTTATATTGATTTGCATATTCAAAGAGGCATAATTCTGGGAGGAGCTGGGGCGGGACAGAAGGCGCGTGCACACTGATCGGGATTTATGTACTTCATCTTAAAATCGTTTATTTTACTAGTTTCTCAAGTAGCATGTTAAATGCTTTGTTCTGTATTTGATCTTCTATGTGCTCTATGTGTGTGAATCACTACGTGCTTCCGTTCTTTCTCTTTCTCCGACAGGACACAGAATCCATTACATTCGTGATATTACAGCTCTCTGAATAATTAAAATACTGAGATGTATACGTGATATCTTTTTCATGATGATAGGAATGAAAGCATGTTATTAAACATGGGAACACGGTGGCGCAGTGATTGTTCATATCTCACGCAAGAGGCTTGCTGCGCCATGTGCGACCTTCGATGAAATAATTTATTACAGAAGTACTGTCTCTTTCAAACGTACTAACCTCCAATTCCTGTCCTTACTTTTCTTTCTCCAAATACCCAATCGCCACAATCAGCTCTGTAATAGACGTGAAGCCATCTGTAAGCTTAGAACGGCGATTCTTCAAAACTTTTAAGGAACATTGAAATATCTTCATAGTACATGTTTAATTATTCTATCCGTCTATCCTTCCAGTGTTGCGTCAGCACCAGCAATAATACAGCGCAAGGCAGGAGCTATCCGTGAACTAGCTAGCACTGCGGCACCGTGTACTCACATGTTTAATTATTAACAATACAGATTATTTAAATGAAGTTAAAGTTTTATCTGTATACTATAAGCAACATATTTTGCTGCATTTCATCTTAAAAATGATATCGTCATCATACGTGCTTTATAAAGTGGCGCAGGTTGTGCAATATTATAACTGTAGTGCAAGTTTACAGTGGGGTAATTGTACTTATAAGTACAAACAGTTCTACAAGGAGCACTTGATGGACTGATTGAGTGCGTTTATAGTTCTTGGGATGAAACTGTTTCTGAAATGCGAGGTCCGTACAGGAAAGGCTTTGACGCGTTGTGGCTGAGGTAGTGTGTGCTTGAAACTGTAAACCGATAATTCTCTTTCCAATCAGCTGCTGCTGTGATTCCCCACTCAGATACAGTGATATAAATAATCCGAGTGGTGCAGTGAGAGTAATATGGAAAAAGATGATCCACTGTGGCAACCCTTAACGGGAGCAGCTGAAAGAAGAAGAAGATGCAGTGAGCGTAACAATGCTAAAGCAGTTATGGTATTTGGAATACTATGGCTATTCCCTGGACCATTATATTGCTACAGGTTAATTACAATCAGATGCATCACACTAATAAACAATATGCAGTTAATTTCAGTGTATTTATAAAACTGCGTCAGGAATGTGGGTCTAAGAAAGAAAGGGTAACCACACAGGAACAGCAGCACTGCTTTGACGCTGGGTGCCGCCAGTCTGCAAAACCGAGCGGAGAAATTGCGTACGCCAGGGTATGAGGTACCGTGGAAATGTGCGTGGCTTTACACCAAGTTTAGGTTTTATACATCACGATTTGAGCGTGGAAACGTTCGTATGCAACATTTCTGTGCGTAGGCACCGTTTATACATGAGGCCCCAGGTCTTTTAGGCAGTAGAGTTCGACATCCAGCTGCACAGACTCCCACTTACATTACAAACTAAGCAACTGAACTCCAGCTTGTACCGGGATCAGGCTTGTACTTCATCTGATAATGAAGGTGAAAATCAGATGTTTAATCAACATCTTTCTAGATGCCCTTTTGCAGACTTTGTGAGCCAGAAGGTGTGAAATGGATTCAAGCAAGTACAAAGAGCTATAAATCAAAGAATGCCAACTCTGATGGACAGAAGAACTCACCTACAAGGAAACACTGATTTTGTAATTGGAAGGGACTTTAATCTGATCAATTAATCTTATACATTCTTTTAAAACTGTCAGTGCCATCCCGAAGATTCTCTTGGGACACTCTTTGGCTTTCTCAGGTGGCTTTCTCGTGGGAACACTTCTGCCTAGGGTCTCACCTGAGCACACTTTCCAAAAATGATTGAAGATATTTCAAACAATCTCTCTCTCTGGAAATTAAAGCTCATGGGCCACTCTTTCTCTATTTGAAGAGCTAAAGTCCACAAACTCTTCTCATTGTAATTTTAGAGCAGAGATCTAGTTTGCCAGGCTAAGCACTAAGCCAAGTCTGAAAAACCTGAGAAGCAGGTATTAATTCAAGAAGGTAACTTCAGCATCTAAGCTATTGAGCCAGAAAGAGTAATGCTTTTCCTTATGATTTTGCAGAGGACACAATATCACAAATAAAGAATTGTGCAGCAAAAGGAGTACACTCCAAGCAAGAAGAATCCTCCAATTGAATTCAGAGCAACAACAAAGTAACAATTCACAACACATCAGGCATCACATTTAAAGACTTGGTATCATAACACTGTTTATCGGTGCCAAGATACTGTAAATTAGAACTCTAGTAAGCAACCAACCTCTCTGATATGTTTGTCTAGTGTGTCCTGTCTTAAGTCAACATACTGTATATATGCAGTTATCATTTCTATAATCCTTATGTTTATCTACAAATTCTACTATTCTGTTTCATAAAATGAATATGCTTCATTTACCTTAATAGAAGTCTAATGGCCAGAGACCCACCTCTTACAACAGAGAAAGGTAAGGTAAATAAAGTCAGATTATTTATTCAATCTGCTTGCTGAAGGCAAGCCCGGTAACAGATTAACCAAGTTAAATCTCTCCTCCTTCCCACCTTACTATGACTGTACTTGGGTCGGCAAGTTAAAACTGATCTTTCTATTCCTACACTAGTCTGTAGGACTGGAAGTGAGAGTGCTATGTATGAATGACACTAAACTTTGGTCAGTACACTATGTGGCACAAAAGTATGTGGACACCTCTCCAAATTCACCCATTGTTAACAGGTGTATAAAATCAAGCACATAGAATGCAAAACCACTGTACAAACATTGGCAGAAGAACAGGTCGTCCTGAAGACCTCAGTGACCTTAAATGCCGCACTGTCATAAATCAGTACATGAAATTTCTGCTATGCTAGATCAGTTCCAGTTAACTGTAAGTGATATTATTGTGAAGTGGACATGTCTAGGAGCAACAACAGCTCAACCACAAAGTGATAGACCATGAAAACTCACAGAGGGGGGATCACCAAGTGCTGAAGCCCATAGCATGTAAAAGTCACCTGTCCTCTGTTGCGTCACTCAAACCAATCTACCTCTGGAAGCAACATCACCACAATAACTGTGTATCAGGACCTTCATGAAATGGGTTTTGAGTGCAGAGCAGCTGCATAAATGCCAATTATCAGCTGGAGTGAGTGGTGTAAAGCACACCACCATCAGACTCTGGAGCAGTGGTAACTTGAATTAATAATCTGACATTGTGGTCAGCAACACAGGAGCGCCACAAGGGACTGTACTTTCTCTGGTCCTGTTCAGCCTATATACATCAGACTTCCAATACAACTCGGAGTCCTGCCACGTGCAAAAGTTCACTGATGACACTGCTATCGTGGGCTGCATCAGGAGTGGGCAGGAGGAGGAGTATAGGGACCTAATCAATGACTTTGTTTATTTTTTACATTTTTATTTTATTAATTTTCATTGTAATCATTCCATACAAACAGATCAATTTATAACCCAACAAAATTGAAGACAAATCAAACCCCACCCCTGAGAAGGAGAGCTTAGCTAAAGGAAAATTGCTTAAGGCTTTTTAATAAGGCAACATTAAACAAAAGAAAGGGAGAAGTAAATATATATGTAAATAAGAGATGGAGAAGGGAGTTAAATGCGGTAATAGTTATTTCTCTTATTCTAAAATAATATTGATTAAATCCTGCCAGGTTTTGAAAAAAATTTGTATAGATCCTCTAACTGAGAATTTGATTTTTTCCAATTTCAAATAATATAAAACATCGGTTTCCCACTGACTTATCTGAGGAGAATTAGGATTCTTCCAATTTAACAAAATAAGTCTGTGTGCCAAAAGTGTAGTGAATGCAATCACCGTTTGCTTGTCCTTCTCCAATTCAAGTCCATCTGGAAGAACACTGAACACAGCTGTTAATGGGTTAGGAGGGATTGTGATACCAAGGCTGTCTGAAAGGCACTTAAAAATTTTTGTCCAAAATGATGTTAGTTTGGTGCAGGCCCAGAACATGTGACCCAGTGAGGCAGGAGCTTGGTTGCAGCGTTCGCAGGTTGGATCCTGCCCTGGAAACATTTTGGACAGTTTTAAGCGAGACAGATGAGCTCGATATATAATTTTTACTTGAATAAGTCTATGCTTTGCGCATATAGAACTCGAGTGAATTCTCTGCTTTGCTACCTTCCACTCCTTTTCTGATATATTGATTAAGAGATCTTCTTCCCAATGTCCTCTTGGATCTTTGAAAGGTAGGGACTCTAATAAGATTTTATATATTGCGGAAATAGTGTTTATTTCCTCGAAATTGAGCAGTATTTTTTCCAGCAATGTGGAGGGTGCAAGGTTGGGGAAATCGGGCAATTTCTGTTTAACAAAATTTCTAATTTGAAGATAGTAAAAGAAATGTGTAGCTGGGAGGTTGAATTTTGAACGTAATTGTTCAAAAGATGTAAATATGTTGTCTATATAAAGATCTCTGAGCATTTTAATCCCAAAACATTTCTAGGTATTAAAAACTGGATATACTTGCGAAGGTTGAAAGAGGTGGTTCTCTTGCAGAGGTGCCACTGATAAAAGATTTTCCTTCTTAAAATGCTTTCTAATTTGGTTCCATATTCTGAGTGAGTAAAGCACAATTGGGTAATTAGTATATTTGCGATAACTTTCATTTATTGGAGAGCAGAGCAGGGAATATAAAGAAGTACTACAGGATTTTACTTCTATTGCGGACCAAGCCTGTGTATGTTCATTTATTTGTGTCCAGGTTTTTATGGCTTGTATGTTTTCTGCCCAGTAATAAAACTGAAAATTAGGTAAAGCCATGCCACCTTCTGCCTGAGGTCTTTGTAGGGTCGCTCTTCGGATATGTGGGTGTTTTGAGTTCCAAATGAATGAGGTTATTGTTGAATCTAACTGTTTAAAAAACGATTTATTGATATATATTGGAATGTTTTGAAATAAAAAGAGAAGTTTAGGAAGGATATTCATCTTAACAATGTTCCGGCTAGAGTGAGATGAAGGGTTGACCATCTATGCAAGTCTTGCTTAATTTTTTCCATACAGACGGCAAAATTTTGTTGATAAAGAGCTTTATGTTTACTTGTGATATTTACCCCTAGATATTTAAACTGATCTGCTATGGTAAAAGGTAGGGTGTCTAATCTAATATTATATACTTGTGAATTCACTGGAAAGAGTATACTTTTATTCAGATTAATTCTAAGACCAGATATCTTTTGAAATTCTGTTAGTGCTGTTAAAACAGCAGGGACAGTGTTTTCTGGGTCTGATATATATAAAACCATATCATCTGCATATAGAGAAATTTTCTGTTCCAGTCCTTCTCTGATAATCCCCTTTATCTGATAAGAATTTCGGCAGTGAACCGCCAGTGGTTCAATAGCAATTGCAAACAACAGTGGTGACAAGGGACATCCTTGTCTGGTACCACGTTCTAGTTTAAAGTAGTCTGAGCAAATGTTATTAATATAAACTGAAGCTTCTGGATTGGTATACAGTAGTTTGATCCATGCACAAATATTCGGGCCAAACCCAAATTTCTCCAATGAAGTGAAAAGGTAATTCCATTCAATCATATCAAATGCTTTTTCTGCGTCTAATGATAGTAATATCTCTGGGGTGTTTGATTTTGCTGGTGAATATATAACATTATACAAGCGTCGGAGATTTGAAGATAGGTGTCGGCCTTTAATAAATCCAGTTTGATCTTGTAATATTACCGAGGGCAGCACTTTCTCCATCCTTCTAGCTAGGATTTTTGAGAGTATCTTAACATCATTATTCAGGAGTGAAATTGGTCTGTATGATGCACATTGTAACAAGTCCTTATTTTGTTTAGGAAAGACGGTGATTAATGCTTGTCGAAATGTTTGAGGTAGTATTTGGTTGTCTCTAGCTTCTGTAAATGTTGCCAATAAGAGGGGAGCTAGCTGAGTGGAAATTTCTTATAAAATTCTACGGGGTAACCATCAGGGCCTGATGATTTCCCGCTTTGTAGTGACTTTATAGTGTCTAGTAATTCTGTTAGCGTTAGAGGTTTATCCAGTTCCTCAGCACTTAAAGCATCTATTTGTGGTATCTGTGATGTATCCAGAAATGCATTAGATTGTGTGTTGTCTTCTTTGGGCTCAGCAGAACATAAAGACTTATAATAATCTCTAAATGTGTGCATTATTTTATTATGGTCAATGATTTCTTCTCCATTCTTGTTGGTGATTACTGGTATTGCATTGTGAACTTCTTGTTTGTGAATTTGGAGCTAAAAGCTTATTAGCTTTTTCTCCGTGTTCATAGTAATGCTGTCTAGACTTATAAATAAGTTGTTCAGTTTCTTTAGTTGTTAAGATGTTAAGTTCTGTATGCAGGGCCTGCCTCTTCCTGTGGAGAACTTCATTTTGATGCCTGGCTTGTTCTTCATCTCATCTATTCTAGTAATTTCACTTCTTAGCTCTGACACTTTCTTGGTTTCTAATTTATTTCTGTGGGAAAGATATGAAATAATCTGTCCTCTTAAGAAGGCCTTTAGAGTTTCCCAGAGTGTTCCTGCAGAAACCTCTGTGGACGTGTTTGTCTCTAGGAAGAAGCTGATTTGTTTGGCTATAAATTCTGTGCAGTTCTCGTCTGCCAATAAAAGAGGGTTAAGACGCCATCTGCGAGGTGAGTGTGAGGGGCTTAATGATTTTAGCTCCAAGACTAGAGGGGCATGGTCAGAGATAACAATTGTGTCGTATTTACATGATTTAATTGTAGGCAGGAAATTATTATCTATAAAAAAATAATCAATTCTTGAGTAGCTATAATGTACTGGTGAGTAGAACGAATATGTTCTTGAGTTTGGGTTAAGAAACCTCCAGGGGTCTGATAAGTTGTGATCATTTAAAAACTGTGTAATTATCTTTGCAGTATTAGATGTCGTCCCCCCTGTCACAGGAGTCCTATCTAAGAGTGGATTTAAAACACAATTAAAGTCCCCAGCCATTATAATTTTATGAGTGTTCACATTGGGAATGGATGCAAAGAGATTTTGCATGAATTCCTTATCATCAACATTGGGTGCATAAACATTTATCAAAATCATTTTACTGTTATATAAGTTGCCCATGACCATCACATATCTCCCTTCAGGGTCCGATACTACATCTGATGCTACAAATGGAACTGTTCTATGTATGAGAATTCCCACCCCTCTAGTTTTCTTTATAAAGCTAGAATGGAACATTTGGCCAGTCCAGTCTTTTTGTAATCTGAACTGATCCTTGGTTAGTAAGTGGGTCTCCTGTAAAAATACTATTTTAGTGTTTAAGCCTGTTAGGTGAGAGCATACTTTCTTTCTCTTTAATTCGTGATTCAGGCCTTTAACATTCCAGCTCACAAAGTTAACTGTCCCATCATGGAGACATTGATTCTGAGTTTTTAATGTCATTTTATAGTTTTAATTGGTAATATGGCAGTTTTAATCTTAGTTTCAAGATTCCCCATGAGTTATTGCATTTTAGCCTATTGTTGCATTGATATTTATAATTATAAGGATTACAAGAATAGATTAGATATAACCTGCTCTCCTTCTCTCCCCCCTTTATCCCCCACCCCCCCATTTTTCCTCCCCACATGAGGCTAGATCCCACTTCACGATGTCCCAGTCCTCTGACATACGAAGAGACAGAGCACGTCCAAAACAAAACAAACCCCACCCTGCAGCGGCGTTAGAGAATTTAAACAGAGATATCTTTTGCAGCTAAATTCTTAATACTATCTGCTGAAAATATTATCATTAACAGTATGTAAGCTTGAAATAATCTTCAGCACTTTTAAGTTAAGATATTAAGATTAAAAAAAAAAAAAAAAAAGAAGAAGAAGAATCAACCCTGGGAATGATTTTAAAAACTAGTCTAGGATAAACCTGGTAATTTCTACTGTAATAGTATAATGGTAATAGTATAAATAGTAGAAAAAGCAATAAACCAAGGGTATGATGTTAAACAGTCTACTTTAAGGTATAGTAGAATAAAAAAAAAAAAAAAAAAAACGAATCCTACTTTAATTACTTCCACATTTTCACACTCACGTCTATAACTCTATAACTCTAATTAAAACATAAACATATAAAGTCCAGATAAAGAAAAGGATGTATAATTATAATACCAGTCTCTTTAAACATGGATCAGGAGAGCAGATCATAGGTCCTTCCCATGCCTTGATAGAATACGGCTCCTTATTCATTTTCAAAAAAGTGTCGGAAACAGCTTCGTTAGTTCCTTTTCAGCTTCTTCTTTGCTTAGGAAAATATAATATTGATCTCGAACTACCAATTTCAGTTTGGTGGGATACAAGAGGCTGTATTTGATATCGGCTTTCCTTAGCAACTTTTTAATGTCAATGTAGGCTCTGCGTTTTGCAGCTGTTGATGGTGAGAATTCGGGGAAAATACGAATAAGATTATTTTCGAATATTATCTCTTGCTTGTGTCTGAGAAGTGCCATCACATCAAGCTTACATCGTAGTCGCTCGAAGCGGACAATAAAAGACCTAGGTTTAAAGGTGCTTGGTCTGTTTGTGCGATAAGCTGTGGATATCTCAATGTCGAGTTTAAAGTCATCTCCAATTATTTTAGACAGTAATTCAACTGCAAATTTCACTGGGCTTGAGCTTGAGCTTTCTCGTTTCTCAGGTATACCCTCAATTCTTATATTATTTCTTCTGCACCCATCCTTCAGGGCTGCAAGTCTGTCTCCAAGTTTTTTGCATTCGGAATTCGCAGCTGTGGCTTTTTCATTGGTGTTAGACGCCAGTTGTTCCACTGTTTCAACTCGAGCCGTGAGTCCCTGCTTAACGTCTTCCAGCTGATCTGAAACGTCATTAATCTGGTCAGCAAGCATTTTCAGTTTGGAATTAGTTTCTTCGATGTGTTCCACTAATTTCTCCAACATGCCTTTAAAGTTCACGTCAAAACGTTTAAATAGACGCGTTTCCTTATCTTTGTTATCCTTCTTAAGCTCGTTCTTGAGCTCAATGGTCGCCTTCTTAAGATCATTCTTGTTATCTTTCTTAAGCTCATTTATGGCATTAACCATGGCAGTGGCCAGTGTAGCGATCATCTCTTTCAGTTTGGACAGTTCACTTCGGATTTCGTGCTCCGCGAGTGGAAATGCAGCTGCTGTTACAGCAGATGCTGCAGGCTCGCGATGAGTAGATGAGAGCACATCCTGCAGGGCCTTTTCTAGTCTCGAATGATCCTCAGAAATCGGCGATCCATCGCGACCTGTATCACTTGCACCTTCGCTCCCATTTTCACTCTCGACTGGAGACGATACAATGGAGCGGGGTCCCAGGAAATCTGTGCATTCGTCTGCCTGTTCCAGGTCAGTCTCCGTGAGGCCATACCTTGCACTCAGGCCGGAAGTCTGTCCAGACTTTGATGCAGCTTTAAGTTTCTTTTCCAGTTCTTTCTGACTTTTCTTCTTGTTACTCATGCTTGTATATTGTAGTGGAAGTTTCTTGGTCGGGTTAAATACAGGATACCTCTAAATAATATGAAATACGTGGGAAAATAAAGCCGCTGCTAGCGGAGCTGTGCTTTAGACGTCCATCTCCTATAAACGGACGAGACCAAATCCCTCAGTATGTGCGTCTCGGGAACTGCAGGTCTGACATTGTGGTCAGTAACAAAGGAGCACCACAGGGGACTGTACTTTCTCCAGTCCTGTTCAGCCTATATACATCGGACTTCCAATACAACTCGGAGTCCTGCCATGTGCAAAAGTTCGCTGACGACACTGCTATCGTGGGCTGCATCAGGAGTGGGCAGGAAGGGGAGTATAGGAACCTCATCAATGACTTTGTTAAATGGTGCGACTCAAACCACCTACACCTGAACACCAGCAAAACCAAGGAGCTGGTGATGGATTTTAGGAAGCCCAGACCCCTCATGGACCCCGTGATCATCAAAGGTGACTGTGTGCAGATGGTGCAAACCTATAAATACCTGGGAGTGCAACTGGATGATAAATTAGACTGGACTGCCAATACTGATGCTCTGTGTAAGAAAGGACAGAGCCAGTTATACTTCCTTAGAAGGCTGGCATCCTTCAACATCTGCAATAAGATGCCGCAGATGTTCTATCAGACGGTTGTGGCGAGTGCCCTCTTCTACGCGGTGGTGTGCTGGGGAGGCAGCATTAAGAAGAAAGACGCCTCACGCCTGGACAAACTGGTGAGGAAGGCAGGCTCTATTGTTGGCATGGAGCTGGACAGTTTGACATCTGTGGCAGAGCGATGGGCACTCAGCAAGCTCCTATCAATTATGGAAAATCCACTGCATCCACTAAACAATGTCATCTCCAGACAGAAGAGCAGCTTCAGCGACAGACTGCTGTCACTGTCCTGCTCCACTGACAGACTGAGAAGATCGTTCCTCCCCCAAACTATGCGACTCTTCAATTCCACCCGGGGGTGTAAACATTAACATTATTTTTTTTTGTGAATTTCCCCTGGGATTAATAAAGTATCTATCTATCTATCTATCTATCTATCTATCTATCTATCTATCTATCTATCTATCTATCTATCTATCTATCTATCTATCTATCTATCTATCTATCTATCTATCTATCTATCTATCTATCTATCTAATCACACTTCAGTATTTGGCATTGTGATGGATGAATCTGGGTTTGGCAGATGCCAGGAAAATGATACCTTGTTAGCTGCATAGTGCCTACTGTAAAGTTTGGTGGAAGAGGGATAATGTTCTGGGGCTGTTTTTCAGGGTATTAACTAGACCTCTCGGTTCTAGTAAAGGTTACTATTAATACTGCAGCATAAACGGACATTTTAGATAACTGTGCACTTCCAACTTTGTGGCAACAGTTTGAGGAAGGCCATTTTTTGTTATAGCATGATTGTGCCCCTCTGCACAAAGCTAGGACCAAAACACATGGTTTAAGTAGCCTGCACAGACCCCTGACCTCGCTCTACTGAACACCTTTGAGATGAACTGGAATGGCAATTGCAAAACAGGTGGTCTTATCCAAAATCAGTACCTGACCTCACAGGTGCCCTTTTGGATTAATGTGCATACTGTAAATTCTCTCACACACACTCCAAAATGTCATTGAAAGCCTTCCTCAGAAGCTTGGAGGCTGTTATAGCTGCAAAGGGGTCAACCAACTCCATATTAATGCTCTTGAGTTTGGAATGGGATGTCCAACAACTACATATAGGTGTGATGGTTAGACGTTCACAAGCTTTTGGCCATATAATGTATTAGGAATTTAAAGATATTCCTAGTCATACGTCAGGAACTTTGGTAAATTTGAAATTAAGAGGTAATTTATTATATATTTTTCTGAAAAACATTATTGTGTTTTTAATTTGTAGCATGGGAAACATCACCTTAAACTTCTGAACTTCAATACCAAAGTCTTTATTATCTGCCAGATAGACAATGAAGAATCATAACAACATGAAACATCTATCAGAAGTTGGTAAAATCATAAAATAAATAAGATGTTTTGAGCTACGTATATATCTCGTTCAAAGAAGATGAGTTATCCTAGAATAATTTCACAGTGAAGGGCATCATTGTAATCATAGTCAGCTACTGTCTAAAGTTGAGGGTGATCGTTAAAAGTCATTTTGAAGCTTAAATTAGGATAGGGTGAGACTGGAAGTGAATTAATCTCAATCCATGTAAAATAAAAGGGTGCAAACTTTATTAGATAATGAGATGAATGCATATTAAATGTTTATGACTTCCTTAGGACTGTAAAGCAAGAAATTGGTCTCTTTGATGGTCTTCTAATTTACAATATAAAATAATCTATGTGTCAGAAATATTTCTAATTTATATTTTTGAGGTCAGACTCACCCTTAATCTTTTAAAAGTTAACTCCATCAGATTGATGATCACTTTATGTAATCTCTGTCATTATGTTCAAATTTAATCAATCAAGCCAGCATGGAAAAACCTGCAGATGAGGTAAGTAAAGTAGCTGGGAGCCATCCAGGTTCCTGATTTTTAATACTTTTGTCAGTTGGAAAACTTCCAAAGCACAATACCTCTCTGTAATCAGAATACAGCAAGAGTGCAACATTGTGTAATGAGGTTTCTTTCAATCACTGTTAAGTGACATCTGCCCCAACTACCAAACTGCCATTTGTGTTTAGCAGAAGCCCTTTACAGTCAAACTGAGTAGCACAAAGATGGGGTGTAAAAGTCAAAGTCCTTTATGAGAACACCTTCCCCTCTGTAAAGGAAATAACAAGGCATGTTAATTGCCGGGGTTTGGAACTCAACACCTCCTGAAAAACACGGCACTGACTGACTTCCCTTAGGACCTAGACACGCTTAATGATAAAACAGCATTATATAAAAAGTCAGTTAAAGGCAGTAAGTGGTTGCTGAAAATGTCTGAATTTCAGTGCTTTTATTATGGAATTCAGCCACTAATATATGTACATGACTAATGCATTGGGACAGTCTCCTGGGACTGACGTTTAGTGCCAGTTGTTTTATATAAATGTGCAAAAATCAAAATATTAATTAACATACTTTCAGCTTGTACATAATGTATATAGTGTGATTAGACTTGCAGCTGTTGCAACTTAACAGATAGATCCTTAAACTGAGTGATTCTAAGCTCAAACAGATTGGTTTTCAGTAACAGCGATTTTCAATTTTATTGCTGTTAAACTCAAGATACCATATTAAAAGGTAAAACTGCAGAATGAAAAAGATACTTTATAGTCAATTTCTGTAAATCTTGAGTTGTTCTCAAAGAGATTTCTTGGTGATTAAATTATATTTTATCCCTTTTCTTTAAATAAGATGACTGCCATCGCACGACTGGACTTGTGACCCTAAAATGCAACGTGTAAACAAAATAATTAAAATAATTTATTTAATGCAGTATGAAAGATGAAGTTAATTACATTGCCAGCTGCCTTTTTGTGTATAATTTCTCCTTGTGCAACATATTTATGTTCTCCATATCTTGATATTTGATTTCTTGATCTTACAGAATGTATCATAACAGTCTCATGTAATATTTTGACATAGTTTGCTCTATCTCATCATGATATCTGGGCTAGGGGTACAAGGGATTCTGGGGGTCTGATGTTCTAAAACAGGACACCCACTATGAGATCCGCAGAAGATTGATCTAGGACTACCGCTTTGAGCCCTCCGTGCCAATAGTGGCTTCTGGAACTACCAGAAGAGAGGATATCAGTTCATATCCAGCTGCACCCTTTGATGGGTGCCCCATCAGACTGAGCTCAGTGAGATTTTTCTGTTAAAAGGAGACTTTACATTGCTCTGTGTGAACACTGTTAACCTTTAAGGAGATGTATTGGTTGTCAGGGTTTGGTGAGACTAAAATCGATGTCACATTACCCAACTTCTAGTCAAAGGGTATATCAGACTTGCCAAGTGACGTAGCTGATCTCATTGCTCGACCATGTCAATTTACATGACTGAAAATACCTGGGCATGTCAAATTTAATGACTACATGCCCACTTTCCAGCACAGTCAGGCTTACCCCTTTTTCTGAGAGCCAATAAAGCACTAGGTACTGTACGAAGGGTTAACAGGTATGGCAGTATCCCATTATTTATATTTTCCATTCTGTCTGTGGTATGTAAAAAATTAAACAATCACCAGATAAGCCGATCTTCTTTTTCTGAGGTCCCAAACACCCACATTCCTTTCTCCAT
This sequence comes from Erpetoichthys calabaricus, assembly GCF_900747795.2. Classification (NCBI taxonomy): domain Eukaryota; kingdom Metazoa; phylum Chordata; class Cladistia; order Polypteriformes; family Polypteridae; genus Erpetoichthys; species Erpetoichthys calabaricus. The sequence goes on along the minus strand of NC_041406.2, from coordinate 116,661,689 downwards.
ATCACTGCATTATATATTTTGTACAGTACTTCCTGTGAGCATTCATTGGTTGTCAGCTCTCATGCACACAGAGCCTACCCATACGGCTAAAGACAAAATGAAACCTGTTTGAGCGAGCTGTGGACTAGTTGGAGTGAGTCTCTAGGTATGTCACATTACGTGAATGGCTTCAGTGGTGCATGCCACTGACTACCTCCAACTCAATAAGATTATGTAAATGAAAGCTATGACCGAAACTTGCTTGAAATTTTTCACAATGTGACAAGACGTTTACTAAAAAGCTTTTTTAATATAATTATTGTTTTCTTTTTGTCATTTTCTCACCCACTTAAATAAAAACTTTAGGAAAGGGTCCTCATTTCAGAAGCTCATATTCTATGTTTAGTCAACCATTTTTATGCCTGCTTCCTGTTGAAATTCTAAATTCAGGATTGTGTGCCATTAAAAAGTCAAAGATTTACTTCCCAGTTTTAAGAACTGTAAAACCATAATTACCTAATCACACATGGCCTGTTATTAAATCATTTATTTAATCATTTTAATGAGAATATATTTAGCATGACAACCAAAAGAAAGAATCTGTACTTGAGTTTGCATCAGGTGTGACACCTAAATAACTCAAGCATATTGCTTTATCATCAGTACACCAGACTTCTGTCATATGAGCACACGCACCCTGCTATTAAATTTCAATTTTGAATATCCAGAGTGAGGGTCACTCACTCTAGCCTGATAAATTCCACTTCACAGTATATTATTTTCTCTCTGAATAAGGACCTACTGAGTTAACATCCTTTTTTCTTTGCTATTGAAATTTAATTGGGGGCATTCCTGTATAAGTAGCTTTCAACCAAGACCATGAAGTTCATATTTAATTTCCATCCCCGTAATTGAATTCTAATCTAAATGAAAATTCCCACATTACAAGAATATTTTAAATATGGCACTCCATCTAACGACCAAATCTGTAAAACCTCTAATGGCAAATGTAACGAGTTAGAGCTATACATAACTATTAAATTCAAATGTCTCCATTATTTAAGCCTCGGTTTTAAATACATGCATTCATGTCCTTCATTTGGCTAACTCTTTGAGGGACTTTGGAATAACAAATGTTGATTTATATATAAAGACAATCACAGTCTTGTTTAATACCCACATAGCTTTTTGTTGCCAAGTGATCAATCAACTAATCAGTCAAACACAACAACAGATGTATTAGCAGTAAGCATCGTTAAAAAGTAAAGTAAAAAATCACATAAAGCAAAACAGCATCACCATCTTGATATTTACTTGATTCTGTTATATGTTGTGATTAGAACATAGGGAGCTGGTTTGACTAGGTCACCCTATCCTCAAAAGCTTCTTCCAACACCTCCCAGGCAATTCCCACTCATGTTATCTGAGAAATATAATCCCTGTAGTGTGTCCTGGGTGTGCGCCTCAGCCTTCTCCCTGTGGGCTTTGACTTGTACAGTCTCCTGCAGATGGCATTAAGGGAGTATTTTTAACTGCATGCCCAAACACCATCAACTAGCTTCTATCAAGGTCAAGGTGTTTGTTTTTTTATGTAGTCTTGTTTAAGAAATAAAACAGTAAATTTGCCTTTTCAGCTGCATTCAGTAACCGATTAAAAAAAAAATTAAGATCAGTTGCCCTGTGCTCTGAGCTGGGGAGAATCCTGTGCTGATTTGGTTTTAGTAGTTTTGGGCTTAGCGCTGTTGCTGTGGACTAGCAGCAGACTAAGACTAAGTGCAGATACAGTGTTCTTCTTGGAGTCTGAGAAGAGGAACAAAGTTTTGTACTAACTTTGACCACCTTGTGAGCAGGTTTAACAGTACGGTGGGTAATGTTACAAAACAAATTATGCATGCCAGAGGGTCAACTTCCAACCTCATTTAAGGTATGTGGTACCACCCCAGGTTGAGAGGGAGTGCTGTCGCTAAAGGTCTTGTCAGTCTTTTCTCTCACAGCATCAAAAACCCACCCCTTGAAGGCAATGGAGCCAGAGGAGCCTCGTCCCTTCTGGTCTACCTGAGATAAAAGGGAGACGTTCCTGGAAGGTGACGTCTCATTTGGACCTAAAAGCACCACTTGTCAGGGGTGTCTCCAGACATGAAAATACCAGAGAAAGCCTATAGAGGGTGATAAAAGGCCATTGTCTTCATTGTTGTGATAGCAGCATTTTGTTAATAATTAAAAGTGGTTTGCTGTTCTTTCCTGGGTTCCAGCATACATAACAGCACTACGGTACCTAAGTATTTATATTTATTTATAATACTTTTCAGTCGCTATTTGTACTTCTTTCTCCAGAACAATGAGAGGTGAATGTATAAGTTTCTGAATCTTAAATTCAAACAACATTTCTTTAGTCTTTTTGACATTCAGTGTAAAAGATACTTCTTATTGCAGTAATATACTAAACCAAACAACTTGGTTAACACTTGTTTACCTAAAAGCCTGCAAAAAATTTCATTCTCCCTGAACACCCTACTTTTCCTGACATATGCGAGGAAACTCATATGTCCTTATCACCTCACCAATTGCCTGCCCATAACCCTGGTTTTTTTTTTGCAAATGTGTCAATTAGTGGCGCCTTGCCAGCACTCACCCATCCCCCCAATGCCCAGCCAAAGCCATCATACAGACAGAAATCATACAGACACAATTTTCACTATCCCCAGATAATCCATCCATCCATTTTCCAACCCACTGAATCCGAACACAGGGTCACGGGGGTCTGCTGGAGCCAATCCCAGCCAACACAGGGCACAAGGCAGGAACCAGTCCTGGGCAGGGTGCCAACCCACCGCAGTCCCCAGATAATGATTTTAATAAAACAAACTTCAAATTTAAAATATATTTTGTAACATCAAGGGCTTTGGAGGACACAAAAATATCCTGACAAAAAAACAATATAAAACACCAAACTGGGCTTTGTTTCCCAAAATCATCATAATGCTAAGAACATCATAAAATCCATTTTGAGATTGATTGTTAATTTACAATTGTCTCACAAACTCCATCGTATAACTAAAGTAGCAAGCTAAATCCAAGTTGTTAAACACTACGTGCTTCTTAAACGAGCTCCCTCTCCTGCAAACCATATTCACAGGCAGCAGTCCCTGCACTGAATGCATTCAATTTCAGATTATTTTCATGAAATTGATAAAGAATTCATAGAATGACATGTTTTGGATAAATTTTTAAATCATTTAAATAACTTAGACAATTATTAATTACACATTTATAAGTTAATTTTCTGTCTTTATAAGTTTTGAAGAAACTTTGCAGCTCGCTTGCTTTGCAGATGTTTTATGTATTATTCATTATTTGGAGATTCGGGGGAAAAAAAGAAAGGGGAAGGAGAGGAACTGGGAGTTGATACATGTGGATTGAGATAGTACAGCTGCAACACAGAATGACCACAAAGAAGAATATGCCATGAATACTGTGTGCATGCGCCAAAGACCACCATCTCACAAAATCCACACTTACATGGTATTTAAATTAAACCGGTGGGCTGTAACTGATACCCACTCATACACAAAGCCTCATGTAACCTCCACATACCTGCCGTAAAAGTTCTTTGCATTGAACATTTGCATTGAGCTTTAAATAGATATTGTGGCAAGGTGCCTTGGGTGAACCCAATGTCTTCACTTTGCCAGTTCAAAAGCATGTCAAAAGGGAAAAAGCAATGTTCTTAGTAGTGGATGACTATTGGGTGTTAGTGTGTATCTCCTTGTGCATACCCGTTGACATCTGTAACTAACCCTCAGACTGCATTTTGTGAGACTCAATGACTGAATTTCTTGATATGGATCCAGTGAGGAAGACTAGAGCACCACAAGGAACAGTCCGGTCTCCTGTTCTCTTCATGCTGTACACCTCAGACTATAAATACAACACAAGGCCATGTCATTTGCAGAAATTCTCAAATGATTCTGCACTTATCAATAAAGGGGACGAGACTGAGGATAGGAGTCAGGTAGAGAAGTTTGTTTCTTGGTACAAAGAGAATTGTCTGTATCTTAACATCAGCAAACCTAAGGAACTGGATATTGACTTTCACTGCACCAAAGAATGTCTACATCTGTTCACTAATCAAGGAGTGGATATAGAGGAGGTCCATTCCTATAAGTACTTGAAGGTCCACATTAATGACATGTTGGACTGGTCTCAGAACACAGAGGAACTATATTAGAAAAGGCAGAGCAGAATCTTTTTCCTTAGGAAACTGTGGGAAGTGACATCCTTCACATCTACAAATCTGTGATGGCCAGTGCGATGTTCTACACTGTGGTGTATTTATTTGAGAAGTAAACAAACTGTACACTGCCCAAAGGAGTGTGGGAATTTCTGATAAATAATGGAATATATACATTTTCTTTAATGGTTAGGAAAAATACTATTATTGTAGCTGCGTTTTTCTAAAGTTACCAAAGTTCAGCAGCTCCAACTCAAAAAATGGGATTCAACAAAAGCCTGACACGTAGAAATGATTCCACAGACAAAATATCTTCGTTTTTAAAAGTTTAGTTAAAATTCAAAGTAAAACAGTTCACACAAAAAAAAGAAAATTAAAATAGCCAAAAAAAGGAAAATTCTTATTAAGAAAAGTTCTGTTCAAAGCTTAAATCTTGTTACATCTTAAATCGTTACTATTTGCTTAACATTTCTGAACCATTTCAAAATGGTCAGAAAACTGTATGCCTATCCCATTTCTAAGTTGAAAATGGGTCTTTCAAGTCCCTGATTACTGGGACTTGTTCTAAACATAACTGAATCTAATATCACGCTGTTTCTCATTTATAGTAAGAAGGTTCTACCTCTTACTAACTTATAGGGGAAAAGACTATACCATTGTCTATGACTATGAAAGAAATTATATTCTATCCAAATTAAAACAACATTAATATGAGTTTAACTCAAAACTTTAACTCTCTAAGATTGGCTCTTACAATTATATAAATTAAATATACTGCATTTATATAAAGAATTTATAAATTGCTACCAGGCTGTCCAGATGGTGTCTGTGTGCCTGAAAGCAAGTAACATAGGTTGCTGTTGGAAAGGCCGCTGTGTGACGTATGAACATCAGCACTGTGCTGTCATCTAAACGAAGAACAGGCTTTTCTTTTGAAAAGTATGTTTTTCTTTTATTGTGTGACTGCCATTTCTTTTGTGTTCATCTTAGAAGCAATTTGTACCTGAATTTATGCATATTTATGTAAATTGTCATATTTGATTATTAAATTGTGATGTCATGTTTACTGAATATTACTTAATTCCACTGAAGGACCGAAAACATGCAGGTACAGGGTGAGGCAGAAAGGATGGACGTTTTTTACAAAATCACAAAATTGTTAATTTATTCTTACAAAGAAATTTATTGAAAGATTTGAGTTCATATTGAAATAGCATCTGACAAAATCAAGTGTGGAAAACAACATCTCCCATGCGGTGTCCGTTATCACTGATGCATTTCTGAAGGCGTTCATGGAAGTTGACCTCCAATCTTTTCAACATCGCTCTGTCGATTTGGGCGACTTCCACGCGAATGGCTTCCTTCAGTTCCTCCAATGTACGGGGCTTATGCTCGTATACATGTGCCTTGAGGTGACCCCACAAGAAATAATCGCACATGGATAAGTCAGGGGACCAAATCTGGAAATGACGTGACCAGGGAAGAGAGGGCGAATGGCATCCATTGATGCTCTAGCTGTGTGGGCTGTCGCCCCATCCTGTTGAAACCACACACGCCGGATGGGAATACGTTTTCGTCGTAATTCAGGTAAAAAGATGTTGTTTATCATCTCAATATAGTGCTCCGAATGATTACTGAGGCCAAGTTCAGAAGAATGCTTCCGAGCAGATCGACTTGGACTGCGCAGCAGGGCTAGTTGTACGCTTTCCACATTTTCAGGGGTACGTGCCATTCGTGTAGCCCCCGGCGGTCTTTTGTTCATTAGTGTACCTCGTGTACGAAGTGCTTTAACACAACGTAGGATAGTGTTACAAGCGGGAACAGCTTTATTTCTGTGGATATTGAAATGGCAACGAAACTCATGCTGAACTGCGGTAATAGATTGGTTGTTCTTGACAAAACAGTTGTACGCAAAAACGCGGTGTTCTATCGTCCACGGCTCCATGGCTTCAACTAAAAAGAAAATAAAAAAATGCTAAGACGTCGCGAACCTATCGCCACCTACTACACATCTGTCACTCCACCTAGTGGTGAGTTCTAGTCATTTCAAAGACATCCATCCTTCCTGCCTCACCTTGTATAATGTTGTTATTATTAGATCAACCGCTTTTAAATTGACTTATGATGCTTTTTTTTTGTAGGCGACTTTAAGGGTGGGAGTTAACTCATTTTGTTTTTTTGGAAAATACCACCCTGAAGAAACATTACAATAGACTAGGTGCTGACAGACAGAAGTGCACAGCCAACAGCAGCACTTCACACATTGAGATTTTGCCCTAACAATTTTTTTTTAAATTATTATCATTTTTTTAACGTTTACTTCACTGCTGTTCCATTTCTTCATTTGTTTTTCATATAACATATGTACCTTTTGTTTTGTGAAAGGGTGGATCTTCTTTTTAATGTTTATCATGTATACTTTTTTGTATAAAATATAACAATAAAAATGTATCATACCAAAGTCCATCATACATTATGAAAATGTTGAACATTATCCAGACCCAGCGTCATACCACTGAATAACAGTAGGAGGTCAGACCTTGTCTTTCTGGTCCCTTTGACCTCCTTCTTCTTCTTCGTCTTTTTTCGGCTGCTCCCATTAGAGGTCGCTACAGCATATCATCTTTTTCCATATCCTCCTGTCCTCTTCATCTTCCTCTGTTATACCCATCACCTGTATCTCTTCTCTTGCCACATCATAAACCTTCTCTTAGGCCTTTCCTCTTTACCTCTTACCTGGCAGCTCCATCCTTAGCATCCTTCTCCCACTATACTCAGTATCTCTCCTCTGCACATGTCCAAACCAACGCAATCTTGCCTCTCTGACTTTGTCTCCAAACTGTCCAACCTGAGCTGACCCTCTAATGTACTCATTTCTAATCCAGTTCATCCTCATCACACCCAGTACAAATCTTCAGCTCTGTCTCCTGTTTTTTGCTCAGTGCCACCATCTCCAACCCATATAACAAAGCTGGACTTACTACCGTCCTGTAGATCTTCCCTTTCATTCTTGCTGATACCCGTCTGCCATAAATTACTACTGACACTCTTCTCACCCACTTCACCCTTCCTGCATTCTCTCCTTCACCTCTCTTCCACACTCCACGGTACTCTGTACTACTGGTCCCAGATATTTAAATTCTTCCACCTTCACCAACTCTACTTCCTGCATTCTCACCATTCTATTGACCCTCTCATTTACACACACGTATTCTGTCTTGTTCCTACTGACTTTCGTTCCTCTCCTCTCTAGACCACATCTCTACCTCTCCAGGGTCTCCTCGACTTGCTCCCTACTCTCGCTACAGATCACAATGTCCAATTACAGTTAAATGACAACACAGACCATAGTTTCTCAGGATCAATGCTTCAAATGCAGCTCTCCATCTTATAGTCTTTCATCTGTACTGAATGCTATCTTCCTCCATTCTCCTGGATGTCTCTGTGAACAGCAAAGTCAGCTCTAGCACTTTGACTATTACAAATATGCTTGTCATTGACTGCTTAGCTTTTGCATCTAAGCCTGAAGCATGCAAATTGCTTACAACTGGAATTAGCAGTGTAATTTATTGAAAAATATAGCTTTTTTTATCTCTAAATCCCACGAGATAAAGGAGTGTGCCACATCAAGAAATGAATAACCATGCACATGCATTTGCAAACTGATTATCTACGCCAGTTATCACATGAAATACATCAAAGTTTTAAGGCACTTCCTTAATAAGAAAGTCTGCTGCACGCTTTGTTCTGGGTATTTATTACACTGGTGACTCCTTGATGAACTCATGCTAAGAAAGGAAATGTCACTTCTATACATAGTGTACTGGCCAATGACAGATCAAGTGTTACAAGTCACTACAGAGGACTGGTGATGTTTGGTTTGATACTCCTGTGGGGGAATGAGGACATTCAGCTCATTAAAGCTTAAGATTATGTTAGCACACCATTTTTAATACTAAATGGCAATCATGTTTACTCCGTACAGTGGTTCATGATGTTGATAGCCTTGTAGAAAATCAAGATTGACTGATTTTCCTACAATGTGGTACAGCTAAAACAAAAATGAAGATGAAGATTGGAAACTCTGAGTACAACCATGTTGCTTCTCAGGGAGCACATTTTAAATTTAGTTTATTTGCTTCATTAATGCATGCCGCAAAACAGCTGTTAGGTTTGAGTCAGAGTTGTTGCCCAGGCTAAAGTTTATTTTGTATCTATTGAGTCATTAAGTTATTATTAAAATAAAAATGTTCATATCATTTAATTAATTCTGTTTTTTGTTTTACTTTGTCTTTGCATGATTTTCTTTAATGTTATTAATTATCTTGCTATTGTGCATCTTCTAAAGTTTCTGTGTAATGTCTCTGTTATCTGACTTGTTTCCTTCATACTGAGTCCAAGGTGGTAGGCCAGCTTATGGACTGTCCCAGCAAATATTTAAAAAGAAGCCGAAGTTCTAACTTCAGCTTCAGCATTGATTGATTGTTTTTAGTTCTTGACTGATAGTTTCTAGTTAATTCTTGATTCTTGCTTCATTTTCCCTGTGCTAGATTGGATTTTCAGGTTTTGACCACTGATTCTTGAATAAGGTACTATCTTGGATTTTGTATTGATTTGTCTTAGGCATTTTTTGCTAAATTTTTGCCCAATGTTTTTGATTTTAAGGTACTTAGTTTAATGTTTTGGATTTGAATTTTCCTGGTTTTTCTCTGTCTAATTTTTGTGAACTTCTGGTTAATTTTGAGCTTTTAACAACTTCAGCCCTATTTCTTGACCTGTGCAGGTCACAGACAACCTTTTGAACAGGGAATAGGCTGCCTAGGGTGAAGCCATATCCACGGCCCAGACCTGAATTAAGGGTAGATCTTGCCTTTTTTCTCCAATTTTTTTAAGGCCTGTACTCCCTTTGACCTTTGTGAGTTGCGGGACCAAAACAACAAATTCATTTTCTATACTTCCCCTCTGCAGAACTTGTAAACATGGATCACACAGCTCCTATACCATACATGCCAGGGGCCTCATGTATAACGCCGTGCGTAGAACTCACACTATAACATGGCATAAGCACAAAAGCGGGAATGTGTGTACGCACAGAAAAATCCAGATTCAGGAATCTGTAGGTACACAAACTTCCACGTTCTTCCACTACATAAATCCCAATCAGCGTGAAAAGTAACGCACATGCACGCGCCTTCTGTCCCGCCCCAACTCCTCCCAGAATTACGCCTCTTTGAATATGCAAATCAATATAAATAGCCTTCTGTGAAAAGACAATGGGAAAAGCACGGGGGAAAATATAAGAATTTCAGCAAATACCAAGTGGAGGGAAACGAAAAACATACTATTTGTTGGTTTGAAAAGTGGTATAATCAACAAAACGAAGTTGATCGAGTGACAGAGTGTCGGAGAAACTCGAAAGCTCAAGATCACAAAGTCGCACAGTGCCCGAAATAAAAAAGAAGTCACATATCAAAGTCGCAGTGAAAAGGCGAGTTGTAGCCCACCGTCTGAGTGTCATATGAAAGCTTATTAGGGTACAGACAAAAAAAAATAGGCACACAGTGGGAAAAAAGCACGAAATGTCAACTTTAATCTCGAAATTTCCACTTTAATCACATAGTTTATTTTGCCATTAAAGTAGAACATCATAAACTTCATCTTAAAATCGTTTATTTTACTAGTTTCTCAAGTAGCACGTTAAATGCTTTGTTCTGTATTTGATCTTCTATGTGCTCTATATGTGTGAATCACTACGTGCTTCCGTTCTTTCTCTTTCTCCGACAGGACACAGAATCCATTACATTCGTGATATTACAGCTCTCTGAATAATTAAAATACTGAGATGTATACGTGATATCTTTTTCATGATGATAGGAATGAAAGCATGTTATTAAACATGGGAACACGTTGGTGCAGTGCTTGTTCATGTCTCACGCAAGAGGCTTGCTGCGCCATGCGTGACCTTCGATGAAATAATTTATTACAAAAGTACTGTCTCTTTCAAACGTACTAACCTCCAATTCCTGTCCTTACTTTTCTTTCTCCAAATACCCAATCGCCACACAATTAGCTCTGTAATAGACGTGAAGCCATTTGTTAGCTTAGAACGCTGATTCTTCAAAACTTTTAAGGAACATTGAAATATCTTCGTAGTACATGTTTAATTATTCTATCCGTCTATCCTTCCAGTGTCGCGTCAGCACCAGCAAGAATACAACGCAATGCATGAACAATCCCTGAACTAGCTAGCGCTGCGGCACCGTGTCCTCACATGTTTAATTATTAACAATACAGATTATTTAAATGAAGTTAAAGTTTTATCTGTATAATATAATCAACATATTTTGCTGCATTTCATCTTCAAAATGATATCGTCATCATATGTAAATACGCGCTTTATAAAGTGGCACAGGTTGTGCAATATTATAACTGTAGTGCAAGTTTACAGTGAGGTAATTGTACTTATAAGTACAAACAGTTCTACAAGGAGCACTTGATGGACTGATTGAGTGCGTTTATAGTTCTTGGGATGAAACTTTTTCTAAACCGCGAAGTCCGTACAGGAAAGTCTCTGAAGTGTTTTGCCTTGGTTGAGGCAGCATCTGCTTCATGCTGTATACCGATAATTCTATTTCCAATCAGCTGCTGCTGTGATTCCCCACTCAGATACAGTGATATAAATACTCTGAGTGGTGCAGTGAGAGTAGTATGGAAAAAGATGATCTGCTGTGGCAACCCTTAACGGGAGCAGCTGAAAGAAGAAGAAGATGCAGTGAGAGTAAAAACGCTAAAGCAGTTATGGTATTTGGAATACTATGGCTATTCTCTGGACCATTATATTGCTGCAGGTTAATTACAATCAGATGCATTACACTAATAAACAATATGCAGTTAGTTTCAGTGTATTTATAAAGCCGCGTCAGGAATGTGGATCTAAGAAAGAAAGGGTGACCACACAGGAACAGTAGCACTGCTTTGACTCTGGGTGCCGCCAGTCTTCAAAACCTAGCGAGAAATTGCGTACGCCAGGGTATGAGGTACCGTGGAAATGTGCATGGCTTTACGCCAAGTTTAGGTTTTATACATCGCGATTTGAGCGTGGAAACGTTCAAACGCAACATTTCTGTACGTACGCACCGTTTATACATGAGGCCCCAGGTCTATTCTACCATTTAGTTAAACTAGCAGGTTACCTAAGGTAAAATTTGGGGAGTGGCATTTTTATATCAGAACAAACCCTGACTTATGAACACATGGACTCAAAGCAACTGTCTGATTTCTATTAACTCTGTCATATTATTTTATATCATTTTTGTATACAAATTATGTTTGATCTTAATTCTTCTTAATTATTCTTTGATCTTGTGAGCCCTTTACAAGTAGTCTTCCAACTCCTTAGGATGCACTAAACTTTACAAAAGCTCTCGTTACACTGAATGTCCTTATTTTTTTATTTCCTTCAGATGGAAGTTCATGGCTTACTTTTGATGTAGTACTTTTTCCTCTTCAGCCAGTTTGTTCTTTATTTTATATTCTACCCCTATTTCAACAGTTGGTTTATGCAGAGTTTGAGTACATACATGTATTTTTCTCTCTGTTCCTTCCTTTAATTTGCAGATACAGTGAAATGTGGTTGTGAGCAGTTTTAGAAGAATTATTTTAGCTGATTGTTATAAATCCGGACAATATTTAATCACACCAGATAAAACACTCCAAGGTTGGATTTCTGCCAAAATACTGGTCGGTATACACTTTACAACCTTGGCATTTCTTGAATTGCATATTTAATGCTATGTACAGTATATTATGCCTGTTTGGTTACTATTATCAAATTTAATATGCTATATTATTATTAATGTGAATAATTTGTGAAATTAGAATCCTTATGATTCATATAATTTTCAGCAGTCTTATCAGTGGAGAGTGAAATAGCCCAAACAATGGATTTATAAAAATTGTTTCTAAGTTTGCAAAGATGAAGTCAAGAAAAAAAAAACAATTTTGAATTTCAATTATTTATATTTTTAAAATTGATAAAAAAAACTTTAAATGTATTATTACCTTTAAAAACTGGTATTAGGGAATCCATAATCGGGAGCCCGGGATTCCTGGACGTTTCCCATTCCCGGGAATGAAACTGCTGGAATTCCCGGCTGAACGGGAACGGCCAAGCTCACATATATATCATGTAAAAGTGTACAAATCGATCAAGAAATAACAGAATTATAGTTGAAAATAATTAAGGTGGCGCCATTGCTGCAGCTTGCACTTCATCAGACAACAGCTTTGAGCAGTGACTTGAAATTGCAATGCGTCAATCTGTTGCATCCGATGACTGTGCCGCCTACTTCAGTGGAGGCAGAGCGTGCTTTCTCAGCAGCTGGCGTACTCTGCACGAAGGTGCGCTCTCGCCTGCACGACCGCACGCTGGACACGTTGTGCTTTCTACGCTCTTATTACCGCAACTAACTAGATACATGTACTTATACTTGTAGTTAAGATTAGTCTTTTATTGGTGTCAACACATTGCAGTAGTTTTATTAAAAATAAGTGTCACTCGCTCTAAAACTGTTCACATGTGAGATGCGCGTGCACTGTGTCATTCCCGGGAGCCCGGGATTCCTGGGAATGACATGCAGGATTCCCAAATTCCCGGGACTGGATAAACCCGTCCAGGAATGGATTCACTAACTGGTATTCTATTTTTTAAAATGAAACTACCATCAAGTAACTAAACTATTTTATATTAGAGAGTCAGCTCAGGTTCAACGGTTTGGAGACAAAGTCAGAGAGGCGAGATTGCGTTGGTTTGGACTTGTGCAGAGGAGAGATGCTGAGTATATTAGGAGAAGGATGCTAAGGATGGCGCTGCCAGGCAAGAGGAAAAGAGGAAGGCCTAAGAGAAGGTTTATGGATGTGGTGAGAGAGGACATGTAGGTGATGGGTGTAACAGAGCAAAATGCAGAGAATAGGAAGATATGGAAAAAGATTATCTGCTGTGGCAAGCCCTAACGGGAGCAGACAAAAGAAGAAGAAGATTATAATATGATATTATTACTTATATTATATTTATATATTATGTTTGTGTTGTTAAAAAATTTGTAAATAATATATACTCAGTTCAAAAATGCTACATCAAATTTACATCCATTTACCTAATTCTTGTAGTGAACTGCTAGCTTTCTTTGTCATCATTTACTAGGAATTGTGAAATTTATTAAAACAAATGCAGTACATACTGTACCTACAGTCCACATGAAATATATATATATGATTGTGAATATATAAATCAGTTCATATTTTGAAGTACCAGATTACAAACAAAATGAAATATAATCAAAACTGTATCAAAGGGTATAATTGCAATAATAGAAAGCATTATATAATTGGCCATGTATGGCTCCATTTACAGCTTTGCCTAGAACAACAAAAATACTAGAGGGAGCTCTGCATTCATCTGATCTATTTACCCACTGAAATACTGGGTCAAGGGAAGAAACATCCTGGGAGAACTATTCCATCACAGGGTACCCTTGGTCATACAAGCCCTGTTTTAGAGTCTCCAGTTAAACTAATATGCACATTTTTCAGATAAGATAGAAATCTGGAGCACTCAGTGAAAAAAAAACTTAACCAAGAAAAGGGAGAATATGAAAACTTATTATACTGTAGTCTGGGCCATTGATTCAAACTAGCACCTTGGACGTGTGTGGAAGCACAAAAGTGTTGCTAAAGTGTTTGGAAAGATTAATAGTAATTAATTAAAAGTAATTATTGTTTTTGAAATGTAAATTTCAGGAAAAGAATAAAAAAAAAATCAAAGACATTGCTTATATTACAAAATACTTTAAAGGCACCATAAGAGTCACCACAGTTTTCTGAGTCAACATTCATCCTTAGGTAATGACATTAGGCTTTAGTAACACCTATGCTTTCAGAGAGAATCTTTTCCAATAAAGCTATGTCTAGGAACATAAACTGTCAACTTGGCTCACTTGATTCATGCTATGATGCATCTCTCACTATTTCCTTGATTGCAGAAACATCTCCATTATTTGACAATGGCAAGGGCCAAGGTAGGTGAGGAGTAGCTTTTTCCAGTGAAACCAACTGACATGGAATGCTGGTTTTTCAAGAACCATAAGTGATGTTGCCTCTGAGAATCCCAAGGAGCACATGCATTTAAGTTGTTAAAAATAATACCTTCGCTGTAAAACAAAACTAAGAAACACTGCCATAAGATGTTGCCTTCTTAATTAAACCACTGCAATATCTGGATGGGGACATTTCTGAGGGTGAAGCTTTATATGATGGAAGAATACATGCTTCTAAATAAAAAAAAAACAGCCGCTGGAATAATAACAAACTAAATACATAAACTACAGCATAGTAAACTTCTCAAGTCCAAGGAAACCTTTCCAGATGACCCTGGTACTGTGATGTGGAATATTATCCTGTTAGAAATAACACATATCAAACATAACCATAAGGTGTGTGTCTAGTTAGGATCAGTGCTCAGGACTGTGATGATTAATGTAGGTTGATAAGCTCTCAGCAAAAGACAGTGTGTACAAGGAAAATACTTCTTGTGACATCCCATCACCTTCACTTGCCTGGCAATATGAGCCTTCTGCTCGTTCTGCAGTAATATTGGACCAACTAGACTCTTGGATTCTTCACACCAAGCCTGGCTTTCCACTGTTTCTATATCCACTATACAGTGAAGGCTTTAACTGGTAAAGTTGGGCAAGTTGTCTAATACTTTAACTCTTTTTGCTAGAAGGAAAGTTAGCATCATTAGGCTGACTGAGATTCATTGTTGCTCCTGTGAGTAGCAAGGAGGAAACTGCAAAAATGGCATCGACATCTGGCAAGAAATGAAAGTGAATGCGTAGAGCAAAATACTCTGTGGACGATGTTTTGCATATTATTGCTAATATGTGATTGAAAACTAATGTGAGGTGCCAGTGATTGATCCCCAACTGATCGTGATGATGAACAGGTTCATGTACCTGATTCGCCTATGGCAGCGTTTGCCTGGGAGGACCGTCACTTACAGTGACAAGAGGTACAAACTAGAATGCAATACACTGTGACCATGCCTCGCAAAGATGCCAAAAACGCCAATTATTTTTAAAATTAGGTACCTTTATACTATTTTAAGATTAGGCACCTAGTGTAAATTTTTAGGATTAGGGACCCTGGTGTACTTGGTCTTACCCCCACGAACCTTAAATTCAGGGTTTGTAGTAGGGGTAGGCCAGTCTAAAACAAACAACAAGAAGGAGATGGCATCTGCTTTTTGAACAAGACTGGCTGCTGGCCTGCCGTTCATTCCCACCGAACTGGTGGCCACAGCATGCAGCAACAGATATTTTATATTGATTTACATGTGAAACCATTGCTTGGTGTGCTTTTCAGAACACTGCATTTTTTGGAAAAAATATTCAGCCCTCAAAGAGTTAACCAGTTAAGTTTAAGGTGTCACAGGTCATACATTCAGATATGACATGTTAATGTAGACCATTAGTTATCCAGGAGGGTTTTACTCAACCTCTGCCATCTTAGTGAAGGTTACTGGCAGATACTTAAAGCTGTCTTCATCTTCAGGAGAGAAACCTTTCTTGAATGATGTTGGGGCAGATTTGCTTCACATTTTGTGAAAGAGTTTATTCATGTCCAGCTGGAATAGCCATAGAGTGTCTAGTGCTTCTGACTCACAGATCCAAATCCTGGTCCTGGCAATTTAAATGTGATGTTTCAAGTGCCTATATGGGTTTTCTCTGGGAACTTCAACCTTGGCTGTCACTCTATATCTAATGCAACACTCATATTTGTTTTTTGTCTTTCTCCAAATGCTGCCAGGACAGACTTGGGACCTCCACAAACCTTCAGCGCAATAACATTTTGAGAAAATTTACATATGATTATGTATATCTGCCCTGTGTGTTTCTTTGCAGATAAATTTAGCACCACACTCACAGAATGACTACAAAAATGGTAAGCGTATGCAGTGGAACAGCTTTAACGCCTTTCTGGAAATCTGAGTCATTTCCCAGATTCACTTCCAGGGTTAAAAGAATCCATGAGCTACAAGGTCAGAGTGTCCCCTAGTAGACCTGCAATTCTGCATACCTTTTTGGTCTAGAAAAATGATATTAGCTCCTCTCTAGTCCCCAATGGCTTCTCTTATTTTTACCTAAGGAGAAGTGATAGGATGAGATAAAATAATTTGTTTGCTGGCAGGATTTGTCACAATCTAATCTACTGAAAATGTAGAAAGATATCATGTCAGAATGAACCAAACTCTCTAGGGGACTTGGACAACATCTTTTTGAGTTGATGAACCCAGGAAATTGGGTTGTTCTCAAGATGAAGGGGTACAGCTAATATTGAGTTTATTAATAGTTCCCCTTCTTATTACATTCAAATTGCAGGGATTTTCAATAAAATTAATTAGCACCTTAAATAAAAAGGTTACATTGCATGTTGGTATAGGCAGATGCTGTTGCTCATACACAGGATTAGTGAATACATAAATAAAATTTAAAAATAGTTCAGATTTTTAATGTTTTAATGCAGCCAATCAAATCAATGCATCAGTCCAAAAAAATGCAAGTCTAAAGATTCAAGTTTAATCTTCTGAAAATGGAAAAAAAAAAACAAAGCAGACTAACAGGGGGTATAAGCTGAGAAGTGCTATGGGTCAGATTTACTTTGTGACATTAGTGGTCTTCCAGTTGAAGCCAACCTTAGAGTTCTAGCAAGTACACATGGTGTGAGGATGATCTGAATCCACATCAAGCCAGCTATTCTTGACATCCAAAAAGCCCACATCAGTTTTAAATCTGGTGGTTACATGGTGGTTTGCATTTTATGTCCATGCTTACCCTTACTAAGGTTCATCTAACTGATTAAAACTGGCTGATGTTTTCAGATGGCTCAAATGTGACACAGTGATAGCAAGATGATAGTTTCAATTATGTGCTCCATTGTTAAGATAATAAATCAGTTTTGACAGATTTATGATATATACCATCATTCACTAATGGAAAAACCAGTAGAAAGACAGGTGGATAGACTTGTGTCCGCAACCTTTTGGGATTCTGACATGTAAATAAGTGTGAACAACAACTTCCATTATCAAAAGGACAGAATGGCAATGATATACTGTATTAGGGTCTATAGCGCCCTTACCTGTTTCTTGTATTAATATCTATGGCGCATACGACTGTCTACGGAGAAGAAGCGGTACAGAGAGATTAGTCTCTGTTGTGCTTGCAGTTGTCTGAAGGTCAAACGTACTGTGTTTATCACTCTGAGCTGTCAAATGGACAGAACAATAAGACAGATTAGTGTTTGTAGTGCCACTGCCTGTCAGGGGATGGGCCAGTGGAGAGGTTAGTGTAACTTTGCCCTCAATTACCACAAAGTCAATCCCATTAAAACTAAATAGTGTCTATTGCACCCACAACTGTCAGGCAGCACAAATCATCAGACAAGTGTGTAGTTATAGTGCCCTCTCCTGTCACAAATTATGAATTAGTGTCTACTGAATCCTAAGCAGTAAGATAAGCTGTTGTTAAAAGAGGCGTTAGTGTCAACAGCTGGACATTTGTAAGGGGGTTATTGCTGTAAGTGTAATTAGTATTAATGGTTTCTTCAACTTCCAGGACATCAAATCACTGCCAGATCTTATGGCTCCTGCTATGCTTATTGTTTACTGTCAATTTATACAATCAGGTTTATTATTCTGATACAGTAAGTTGTATTCACTTCAATGACCTTGTAAAATTCAAAAACATTTTCTGAGATTTTTATTCATTTTTTAAAATTCTGTTTTATTCTTTTTTTTAATTCAAATTAGGGCATGTAACAGCAGTAACAATAGAAACATTCTTACGTATTTGTGGGTACACACAAATAGGTGGTATATTTGATCATTTAAATAGACATGAAGTGTTACTGTATGCAACATTACAATGGTGATACAATCTGTATTTCCCATTTACTGTCAGGCTTATTAAATCAACAGGCATTCGGTTCTGCTGAACAAATTTGACTCAATAACGTAGAGCCCTGTGTAGGCCTAATTTTTAGATCACCTTGCTTTCTAAATAGTTTGTGCTCCCGCTTGTGCTACTGATTTACAGAATCATTCCCTGTCTCTTCTGTTTTTGTTCACAGCACAAAAAATAACATCTTGTTATTGGTTACATTTTCTCTTACTGCACATTCATTACAGAAATAACTTTTAATAGATTTCATTATGCTTTTTTACAGCATTTAAAACACGTGGCCATTGTTTAATGCCAGTGGGTAGATGAGCAACTATCCATTGCCTCAGTAGAAAATCATGCTGAATATGTGACATTTCAGCCTTGTAAACTCATGTAGGGTAGTGAGTATACTGTATCTATACTGTGATCGATGACAAAAATTGAAAGGGCTAAGCATTAATTTTGAAAACTTTAAATGTCACCTGTCCTCAAGCTGTTGAGTTCAAATGTTGCAAAAAAAAGCACTCTAGAGTTTAGCTCATAGTTAGTGTTGATGTAAAGAATAGTTATAGGTAAATAAAAGTTTTATGATAGGTCTCTCTACAAGTATCTGTTGCCAAAGCTCAGCTCACCTAATAGAAGTGATTTTATCCAATGCTATAACTCTTAAATTTCACATTTTCTCACTCACATGCCATGATATGTTTAAGAGATATGTCAATATTATATTGACATTAAATAGGCCTGTACTTTTCCAGAAATTCGGTTATGGGATTTTTGGGTCATTTTTACCTGGACATGATTTTAGACATGTTACATTCCAACTCAGCCGGTTTCACCACATCCTCGCATCTCCTAAATAACGATGGAACAGGTGTGTGAACTATTCACCGGACTCCAAATAATTGTGTTTTTTTTCTAAAAGTCCATTTTTGTCTTTTTAATATGAATTAGTTATTAGTTACTGTAATATTTATGTTAGCTTGACTTTCTATCATTTGTAAATCTATGTTATATACCCCTAGAAAGCAATGACTAACAGACACTTTCTACAAGTGCTATTATAATTAGCATGTGCTTTATAATAAAACCTCAGGAGCTTCCTTAGAATGTGTTGTGTTTCAGAGTAAAACCTCAAAGGCTAGGCAGCATAACTTAGCATTGAATTACAATGAATTCAAACCCTAAATATTAAAAGAATACTCACCAAATACAAATATTCAGTCATAAACATCAAATTCTGCATTCCAGCGTGTGTCCACAGTAAAGGAGCTACTAATTACAATGACAGTAGGAACATAACCAAAATAATAACTGACAATTTAGTAACAGCAAACTCAAAATTAAATATAGTGACAAAGTAGAAGAATGTTGCAAAAACAGAAAAATAAAGAATATTAGAAAAGGATGTTGTGATACCTTGGGGGCACACAGCCCTGGGCCTTTTCCTTTTCCCGAGAGTGTGACAGTCATAACTGAGAAGGACTCAGTTGAATTAGAACACAAACAACAGGTCAGGTGGAAGTGCATAGTGCATTTATTGAAACCTCACAACAACAGTGTGCAAAAAGTGTGTTGCAGTTGTGGCACGCGGCTGGGGGTGGTACCCAGCCGGGACGCCCAGAAGGACAGGAGGAGGGCTCATGCCTCCTCCGGACCGCCAGGGAGCGTCCTCATGCCTGGAGGACTTGGGACCTCAGCACTTCCGCCACACTAGGAAGGGCTGGGGGGAAGAAGAAAAAAGAGACACCCGGAGTGCTTCCGGAAAGACAGCCGGCACTTCCGCCACACAGGGGCGTGTCAAAGGAAGATTGCCGGGAACCACCTGGAGCACATCCGGGTGACTATAAATGGGGCCGCCTCCCTCCTATCAATGAGCTGGAGTCGGGAGCAGGAGCAGGACGAAGCTCCTGGAGAGAGAATAGAGGTGGTCCAGGGACAAGGCGAGAGAAGGCCCAGGAGAAGGGAGACTGGGGCTATAGCACTGTGAGTTGTGCGGGACTGAGCTGTGTTGTGTGGAGAACGGGACAAAAATAAAAAGGATTTTGTATAAAGATGTGGTCTCAGTCTGATGGTGTCCGGGCAAGTCTCACATTGGCGAGCCGGGTAGGAGTTGCTGCCTGTTTCAAGGCGGAGGACTTCTATGATAACAAATTTTATGTGAGCTGTCCGGCACCTCAGTCCACCACACACACATGCCGCATGGATGCGGCCCGCACACGCACTGCGGACGGCTCGCGGATCACCCAGAGGCCGCGAGAGATTCGCCACCGCATCGTCTTCCACCCGAGGGGGATTGGAGGAGACAAAAGGGACCCGAGTGCTGTGGACTTACCAGCGGTCGCTGTTCCCGTGAGAATCGGGGTCGGCACAGCCGTGGATATGACTGGCAACCTTCGCAGTAGTCCGACAGACGGGATCCAGGAGGTAAGTCCCAGGGCTGATGCCAGTCGACTCGCGAGGGTCGGCGGGGCAATGGCCAGTGTTTGCCTTTCAGCTGGGGGCTTCCTGGATTCGCGTTGCCAGTCAGGCTGTGTCAACCTGCATTACGGGAAGGGAGCAGCGACGCCGGACGTAATGGAGGATCCGCAGCGCATCCAGAGGCCGCGGCAGAGGAGCGGTAGCGGGTCTTGTCAGACCCTCGGGAGGAAAGGGGAGATGACGGCGGACTGGAAGTCCATCCCCGTGGCAGGCGAGAGAGTGGACGGCGTGTCTTACGTACCCGCCAATGATTGGATGGAGGCGGGACGAAGGAACGTCCATCTCAAGCAAGGGGAGGGCCGGAGAGAACCCGGAAGAGAGCTCCAGGGAGCACAGCCAGCGATCAGGACCGATGAACTGGTAAGTCCTTCGCCGGCTAACGTTCCCTTTGTGCCTGTGACTCTGCGTGAGCCGGAGGATTCCCCTCGGTCCGTCGAGTCTGTTTTACAGGTGATACACGGCCTTCGAGACTATTTAGTCAAGCTCAAGAGGACGGCGATCGCGTCACGTCAGGGGGCGGAAGAACGCGGCGCCGGATTCTCTGGCCGGAGGTTCGTGGCGACGCAGGTAAGTGGGACTTGCGTCGTAAATAAAATAGGAAAAACGGGCGAATGTTCCCCGGTATTGTGCAGTTCCGGTGGACAAGTAGCCGCGATTCCGACAAATGAAAAGATGAGAAAGGCTGATTGCCTGGGAGGGGTGGTGCTTAGACGCCGGCTGGGTGCCGTGGGTCCTAGCGCACCACTGCCGCTGCCAGCATCAGTTATGAATCCGAGAGGGGCTGATTGCCTGGGAGGGGTGGTGCCTGGACGCCGGCTGATGAGTGCCGTGGGTCCTAGTACACCACCGCCGGCGCCAGCATCAGCTGCGTGTTGGTCCACTCGGGTGCAGACAGCAAGGGGTCTCTGCCTTTCCCATAGGGAGACTCCAGCTGTCAGGGCACCCCAGAGAAAAGGGGAGGGCCCGAGGAATAAATCCGGGTCATCCCACAGAATGAGACGTGAGCCCGTGAGCTCACGTACGGAGACGGGCAGGCCTCTGCGGGTGCAGAGGGCAGTCCCAAAGCCAGTGGGGACCTCTGATGGGCGAGGGGTCCCAGCCAAAGGAGCATGGAACCCACGGAGCGGGCACAACAAAGGCAAGTTGCGGGGTGCCGGTCGACAGGGGGAGCGCAGCCAGTGCACAGCACAGAGGGACGCCAGGGGATTGCGTCCAGGCAGCGTCTCTGTCCCCCTTTTCTTTTATGTTACAGGACCGGGCCCTGGACGAGCCGGTGGACCCACTTCGTGGGGAACCTGCCCTCGCGGGATGGGCCGCTCCGCCCGACAAGTCTTCGCTGGTAAGGGAGCACTGTGGCACGCGGCTGGGGGTGGTACCCAGCCGGGACGCCCAGAAGGACAGGAGGAGGGCTCATGCCTCCTCCGGACCGCCAGGGAGCGTCCTCATGCCTGGAGGACTTGGAACCTCAGCACTTCCGCCACACTAGGAAGGGCTGGGGGGAAGAAGAAAAAAGAGACACCCGGAGTGCTTCCGGAAAGACAGCCGGCACTTCCGCCACACAGGGGCGTGTCAAAGGAAGATTGCCGGGAACCACCTGGAGCACATCCGGGTGACTATAAATGGGGCCGCCTCCCTCCTATCAATGAGCTGGAGTCGGGAGCAGGAGCAGGACGAAGCTCCTGGAGAGAGAATAGAGGTGGTCCAGGGACAAGGCGAGAGAAGGCCCAGGAGAAGGGAGACTGGGGCTAGAGCACTGTGAGTTGTGCGGGACTGAGCTGTGTTGTGTGGAGAACGGGACAAAAATAAAAAGGATTTTGTATAAAGATGTGGTCTCAGTCTGATGGTGTCCGGGCAAGTCTCACACAGTTCAAAATTAATCATCAGCCTCAATGGAAAACAACTACCATATATTTGATTTTCATTTGGTTATTTCGTTGGCTTTAAATATTACTTTTTTAAGAGCACCTTCAAATCTGTTGGTGTTTATTTCAGCTGCCAACATTTGCTCTCACCATAATCTAAGTATAGTTTCTGGAGTGACAGGAGCTTTAATGCATTTCATATCTGGTTTTAATTGAAGTCTGTTTTTTGGCAGTAGTCACAGTATCTTAAAAAGTAAGGTGTAGCTTAAAATTATGACTTAAGTAACCTCTATTAGAATTATGCAGCAACTAAATATAAATAAAACATATAAAAAATGTTTTTAAAGATTACTTTAGTTACCATTTTTACTCCTTGGCCATCTGTATTAAAAGAAACATTGCTAAACAACAAGCCACAATAACACCAGGTCTGAATGGACTACTATGGGAATACAGGCTTCTACAAAGGGAATGGTACCATAATGAAGACAAACTGAGCAATAAAACACCTTTTTTCAGAAAACTGCAAAAATATGCTGCTTGACTATACCATTTCTGCATTTTAAAAGATGGGGGAAACTCTTCTTTTATGACATGGAATAAGTAGTGTTTAGGAGAGAGGTAATAACATCTCTCTTGATCAGTGTGAAGTAGCCCCGTGGATTCAAAAACATGCTACCTGTATATTGGCAAGAAATTTCAAGTTAGTACTGCTGAGGACATGTATCCTTTATTTAACCTGTTAATCCTGCTCCAGTATATCCCAGCAAATTTGGAAAACCAGACATAAGCCAGAAAACACCTCGGGGCAAGGCATCAGTTCATTACAGGACACACTGGGCCCATTTACAGTCACCAGTTAATCTAAAATGCATATTTTACAGATCTGGGAGGAAAGCTAAATCACCAGAGAATAATCTACAAAAGTATAGGGAGGAGAAGATGAAATCTCTGCACAGGTGATTCAAATCTGGATCTGGAGGCAGCACTAACATGTTGCTAAGGTGTTTGAAAGGTTAATAGTAATTAAATAATAGCTATTTAAATGTAAACCGTTGTCACACAGGTGTGAATAGGAGGCAGCTGAAGGGCTTGGAGAATAATGGTAACACATCTGCCCAGGGGGTGGCGGAGTGCACTAATGCTCTTTCTAAGTTCCCTGCAGACCTTCCCTGGGAAATCCCACCAGGAACCACTGCCTCAACTCAGGACATGCCAATTCTGGTCCCAGCCCCGAGGATGACATCACTTCTGGCCCAGAGGACAACATCACTTCCCCCTGATCACTCCCTTCCCCTGGAGAGCAGTTCTGTGTTGGACTCTGGCTTGTAACTACTACTTGCTTCCAACTTTTACTTTTTGCAGCCAGGATACAGATTATATGGGTCACTGCCCCAAACCTTTGCAATGTCTCGGGTCTCTTTTTGTCACACCATATAGCCAAAAGTTTGTCGTCACCTGACCATCAGAAATATGAGCTTATTGGGCATTCCATTCCAAAACCATGGCCATTAATATGGAGTCGCCTTCACCCCCTTTGTGGCTATAACAATCTCAACTTATCTGGGAATTATTTCCATAAGATTTTGGAGTATATCTATAGGAATCTGTGCCCATTCAGCCGAAAGAGCAGTTGTGAGGTCAGGTATTGATGTTGGGCCAGAAGGCCTGGTGTGCAGTGTTCCAATTTATCCCAGGTTTATTCAGTAAGGCTGGGGTCAAGGCTCTGTGCAGGAGACTCGAGTTCCACCATGTCTTTATGGATGTGGCTTTGTGCCCAAGAACACATTCATACTGGAACAGAGAAGGGCCTTCCCCAAACTTGTGCCCTAAATTTGAAAGGGCACAATTGTCTAAAATGTCCTTCAATTCTGTAGCATTAACAGTACCCTTCACTGGAACCAAGGGACCCGCCCCAGATTATTATCCCTCCTCCAGCAAACTTTACAACGGGCACTATACAGTCCATAAGGTAGCATTCTCCAGGAATTTGTTCCTCAGACTGACAGAGTGAAGCATGACTCATTACACCCGGGAACACATTTCCACTGCTCCAGAGTCCAATGGTGGCATGCTTTACACCATTCCAGCACTATGCATAGTGATCTTGGGCTTGTGTACAGCTGCATGGCCACAGAACCCCATTTCATGAAGCTCTTCACACAAATAGTGCCTCTGCTGATGTTGCTTCCAGAGGCAGTTTGGAACGCTATTGTGAGTGATGCAAAAGAGGATGGGCGATTTTTATGTGCTATGTGCTTCAGCACTCTGTGCCCCTGCTTTGTGAGTATGCATGGTCTGCTACTTCAGGGTTGAGCTACTGTTGATTGTAGACACTTTTGCTTCATAATTATAGCACTTACAGCAGACCAGGTCAGATTTAGCAGAGCAGAAGTTTCACATACTGACTTGTGGCAAAGGCAGCATCCTATGACAGCGCCATGTTTAAAGTCACTGAGCTCTTCAGTAAACCCGTTCAACTGCCAATGTTTGTCAATGGAGACTGCATGGCGCTCTGCTTGATTTATGGACCTGTTAACAATGGGTTAGCCTGAAACAATCTGAACTTTGTAATTCTGAGTGGTGTCCACATATTCTTGCACCATTTAGTGTATAATTCATGAAAATGATATGAAAAGAATTGCAAAAGGTTTACTTCAATTACAGAACCAGTGATGCTTTTGCATTAAGGGCCAGTTGGACACAGGTCCACCAGACGTTGTGCAAAATAAGTAATAAGCTTGTAATTAACCTTATTATTAAAATGTTTATAAGATCACTCAGCTTTGCCTTCTTAAGAAATTTTCTAAAATGATCTATCATATGCTCAATGTAATTACTTATCTAGAAAAATACTGTTTCTTGTAGTAGTTGACATTGTCTTTATGCAGATTGCTGCTGGCCATTTTCTGAAGTGAGTGTCTGCACCAATTGGACCTGCCCTGTTCTTTATACCCTTGAGTGCGCATTTGCAACCTGAAGTTTACAGTTTAGCCATTCTTCTTGAAGGTCATCACCCGTATTAATAGAAGTTGTTGGTGGTGTTGTTTTGTTGTTTTATTTTTAATTGTAAATTTGCATTTCTGGTTCAATGCAGTAATACTAATGAAGAGGTACAAAACTCCATTACCATTTGCTCTCTTAAAGGTAGCCACAGTAATTTGAAAAAAAAAGCAGATCAATATCAGGAATGCATTATTCACAAGATTATCTGCATCTTCATTTTCAATCAATACTCAGGAGGACCACAATAGACTCAAAAAACCAGTTAAGAAAGCCTACATGTGCTCCTTCCACTTCATAGGAAAGAGGCCAGCAGTGTGATGCCCCTGTTTCAAAGAAGCACCGAATTTTAGGGTGGAAAGAACAGGTATGTATGTTGAATGTTATTTTTTTCAATTGTTTGTGGACCTCGTGCTGACTGGTAAAGACTTGTGTGTAGTCTGCATATTCTTTCCATGCCATTGTTGCTTGTACTTTTTCACCTCAAAGCCGAACTTGAGATGCTGTTATTTCAATTTAGACAGTTCATAGCCAAAAGATTTTCCCGAGTAGAGTGATTGTGAGGTTCTCCCTTTTTTTTTTTTATAACTTTTAAATTTATATGGCTGTAGTTTGTCAGATGATGACAATGTCAGGTGGTATCATAATGATCTGATGCCAAACAAGACAGACCATCCACAAGCATTCCATTGTTTGATTGATTCTTTGTGACATAACAGTTATGTGAACTTTAATGTCTTGCTAATCATTAGCAAAAGAGGCAAAAATATTATGCTAGGTAAGCTAAAGTTTGCATTAGAGAAGTCTGCACACATATAGTAAAATTTTAGTATGGCCCCAGCAAAATTTAAATGCCAAAATTGACAGAAAACAATGTTTAGACTATTAAAGTGGAGATAATATATATTACCAAGATATTGCAAAGATAAGGATGTCCATCCCAAATTGACATTTAGACAAGGACAAGCTCATCAAGAGGTTAGTTTAGATAAGCTTTATAAATCCCAAGGGGAAATTTTGATGCATACAGCAGCAGGAACATACTTTAGAAAAACAATGATACAGACTCACAGGACAAATAATATTGACAATCACTCAATTGATAAATAGATTAAATAAAAAAACATAGTGTGAAGAAATTTCAAAATGACATTGTCACCAGCTAATCACCAGTAATTTTGGCAGCAAATGGCCATTCCCTTCACATTAAAAAGCTTTTGCCAGAAATCTAAAATATGGGGCAGGTTGGCAAGTGGGTAGCCATTTCTTTCAAAAGGAATTACCAATCTTGCATAGATTTTGCCCGAAGATATGTTCATTTTCCCCAGACCATGTGGGAAAAACTATTCTGTTTTGTTGAGACCTATTTAGAATTGTACAGTTTTAATCTAAAACGTTATTATGTTTGAGGTAAAGACAAGGAGACTCATCCTCCTATCAACATTGTGGCTACACTCAAGCACAATGATGACAACATTACCTTAAGGATTGCCTTCTCTTTAATGGAGACAGACGTTCTGGTCAGGACATTAGGGGCAAAACATATTTCCAAATATCTAAAGATGTTCATGCAAAACACACACACTCAAAAGCCCATGTGCATTTGTGTATGGATACCCTATTTAATGTTTAATCTTCATATTCATAAAATTAAAAAACAGTAATTTTAAATGCATTACAGGCTAGTCTGTTGAGTTTTCAAACAATGGTCTTTTCAACAACAGAAGTTTAATTACATTTCGAAGAATGACAATTTCTATGAAAAGGAAAAAGCACACAGGAATGACACTAACCGAAAAGAAAAAGGAGAAAAAAAAAAGATTTAACAGATAACAATGATGAAAAATATTAAGGTCAATGACAGTGGGGCTGTTGTGAAGCAACCTTGCCTGATAATAAATTGCATTTCTCATTTGAAAGGACAGTCACAGTTTAATTTTTACTTGCTTGACTTACTTATGTGAGCATTTTGTTATCAGATGCATAGGATGTAATTAAAATACCGTGTAAGTGTAGAAAATGGGATAAAATATTCTTCCTTTAAAGCTACATACATACCTTGCAACAGCATGTGTGGTTGTGAGTAGAAAGATTGATTTAGTGAAACACCAGAGCGAAATTAAAAAGGACTGATGGTGATAATCCCATCTGGGATGGAGGGAGTTACTGTAGTTATGGGTGATGTGGCTTAATTCATCAACCCAAAAATTTTCTAAATAGTTTCATCCTGTTTAGCATGATCCATTGTAGTATGGTTTATTGCCAAAGGAACAGAACTGTTAGGCTCTAAGATGCCAGTTTGTCAAAGACTGTGGGACCCTAAGTAAGTCGGTTCACTTGCTTGTGCCCAAGTGTAGAGTTATAGTTAATAGTTGCTTGAATCAAAAGCAAATGTTAAGAAAATTAAGATAATGTGATCAAGAGATTGAAGCTTGCATCAATGGAAGCAAAAGTGCAGAATCACGCACCCCAAACCCCCCCTACCTTTGCAGTATAGAGATGTCAGTTCACCTTACAGAATGTCTTTAGACTGTGTGAAGAAATCTGAGCCACTACAGGAAAGCCACAAAAACATGGGTAGAACACTGAAATTCCATTTAGAAAGTATCATATTTATAAACAGAACTTGAGATCAAAGTGCTGTCAGGCTGTACAATATACTCGCTTTTTGTTCTTCCTTTTAAATGTCACCTCTCTGAGTGATACCTCATGGCATTCTGAGGTATGAATGTTTTCAGTGAATGAACTGTAAATATTTGTAAACTTATAGCATCCTTCATATCAAGCTCACACTTTGTGAAATGAATGGCAATACAATTAAGCATTAATAATCAAAGTACAAAAAGGTTGAAAGGATAACCAAATTAAACATGATAGTCACTCAGAGAGAAGAGGTTAACACAAGGCAAAAAATAAATGCAATTCAGCTGATCCCTTTTTCACGTTTTTATGACTGATTGAGTTCAACGTTTCTCAACTTGTACCTTTATTGATTTGATGCACTTTAGTTCAAAATAGATTTGGAACAAAAAGTTCTATCCGACATGCATTTACCTTAAAGACAGGATGTCTGTTCCCTGTCAGCATAGAATATGAACCCTACTGAGACAGGCCGTCAGTGTGATTAATGCATTTAGAGACAAGTCAAGAGGAATCTGGGGTTAGCTTGAGCAGCATGTCCTTACACATACACCTCTCCCTCATGACCTTGTCACAATGTTACGTGGCTTTCCACATTCAAACTGCACAAAAAAACAAACAAACAAAGGTAAATAACCTTCATACCAAATTAAGCAACTAAGAAAATGTACTAACGGCATAACATTCTGGTGCATTTAGGAGACTTGGTTGGTTTGAAAGTTGGAGCATTTTATAATTTTCTAGTTATTGCATCAGAGTTTGTTATCACAATTTTGTAGCAGTAAATCATATTTGAATATAGCAATGATAATGGAATATAATTACACTAGTAATGTACATAAAATATGCTTTTTAATACCATTTTACACTATCATATGGCTGAAATTGATTTCATAAACAGAAGATTCCAACTTATGTGGAAAAAAGTTCTGTGTGCTACTATCAATTGATGGATGTGGAGTGTCTGTGGCTAACTGCAGTAAAGATTTTTTAAACAAAAAATTTTTCAAAGTACTTGACGGAGACTTAAAATCTGTGCTAAAGCCTCAACCTGAAATTTTTGGCTTTGTTACAGATTATTGCGGTGCTTTGACAATACATTACACTGTCAGAGAAATACTGAATCAATATAATCATTCGATAATGTGAACGTGAGTTTATCGTTACCGTAGCAGAAACACCAAATACAATTTTAGTCACTGTAGCATAAAGTGTCACCAAAACATGAGTTTAGTTACTTTTATTTTATTACTTTTATAGACATGTTTCCTGCAGCAGAGGAAGTGAGCTGCTGAGACTGAGGTTCAGGCAAGAGTGTTATATATTTTTTTTTATATTTGATTGTTCTGGACTTTTTACAAAATTATTTCTGTTTTCTTTCCCTAATTGGGTTTTTAAATATATGACGGATTCTACTTATTACACTGGTTTTGATTTACATTTTGATTTGTAGAAGAATAAACACAAAAAGATCATGAAGGTTTGGGGCACCAAAGTGAAGACTGTATATTATAGATGTTGAAAAATATAAAATAAGATTTGTCTTTGCAGACATTGAGCCAAAACTTGACTGCCTCAAAAATGGCAGAGTAGGTGGTTTTAAAAATGGCAAAAGGGAAGAGGGGCTCAGCTGGCCGGAAACCGGAAGTGACATCACCAGAGACTAGTCCATCAATCATCTTTACTGTAGAGAAAAGGCATTAAGTGACAACACCAAACCCTGTTTCGGGTTTTAATTACAATTAATTGAGTCCTGTGATTGTCTTCCAAATGCCTGTGCAATTTTTACAAGATTTGTGTATTATTTTTATTGAGGCTATAGTGCATCATATGAGCTTTTAGGAATGACAGACATCTTTACACATGGCTCCCATAATATCAAGGGCTCAAAAATATTTGGACAAACTAACCATACATATATGATAATTTTCAATATTTGGTTGAAAGAAAACCAATCAATGACTGCCTGAACTCTGGAACCCATGGCCAACTCCAAGTGCTGGGTTTCCACCCTACTGATGCTTTGCCAGGCCTTTACTGCGGCTGTCCTCAGCTGCTGCTTGCTTGTTGGACTTTCTGCCATCAGTTTTGTCTTCAGCAAGTGAAATGCATGTCCAGCTGGGTTGAGGTCAGTTGACTGACTTGGCCATTGAAGAATATTCTCACAGGTGGTGCAGTGGTAGTGCTGCTGCTTTGCAGTAAAGAGACTGTGGAAAATTGTGGGTTCGCTTCCTGGTTCCTCCCTGTGTGGATAGCGCTTTGAGTATTGAGAAAAGCCCTATATAAATGTAATGAATTATTATTATTGTTACTTTTCCTTGAAAAGTACTTGGTTTGATTTCACAGAATGTTTTGGCTCATTGTCCACCTGTACTGTGAAAAGTTGTTTACATGTACATGAACGATATGTTAACGCAGGTGCCATGTGTGTTCTTTGTTGTTCAGCATTAGATAGATAGATAGATAGATAGATAGATAGATAGATAGATAGATAGATAGATAGATAGATAGATAGATAGATAGATAGATAGATAGATAGATAGATAGATAGATAGATAGATAGATAGATAGATAGATAGATAGATAGATAGATACTTTATTAATCCCAAGGGGAAGTTCACATTCTCCAGCAGCAGCATACTGATTCAAAAAACAATATTAAATTAAAGATTGATAATAGTGCAGGTAAAAACAGACAATAACTTTGTATAATGTTAACGTTTACCCCCCCAGGTGGAATTGAAGAGTTGCATAGTTTTGGGGAGGAACGATCTTCACAGTCTGTCAGTGGAGCAGGACAGTGACAGCAGTCTGTCGCTGAAGCTGCTCTTCTGTCTGGAGATGACACTGTTTAGTGGATGCAGTGGATTCTCCATAATTGATAGGAGCCTGCTTAGCGCCCATCACTCTGCCACAGATGTTAAACTGTCCAGCTCCATGCCTACAATAGAGCCTGCCTTCCTCACCAGTTTGTCCAGGCGTGAAGCGTCTTTCTTCTTAATGCTGCCTCCCCAGCACACCACCGCATAGAAGAGGGCGCTCGCCACAACCATCTGATAGAACATCTGCAGCATCTTATTGCAGATGTTGAAGGACGCCAGCCTTCTAAGGAAGTATAACCGGCTCTGTCCTTTCTTACACAGAGCATCAGTATTGGCAGTCCAGTCTAATTTATCATCCAGCTGCACTCCCAGGTATTTATAGGTCTGCACCATCTGCACACAGTCACCTCTGATGATCACGGGGTCCATGAGGGGTCTGGGCCTCCTAAAATCCACCACCAGCTCCTTGGTTTTGCTGGTGTTCAGGTGTAGGTGGTTTGAGTCACACCATTTAACAAAGTCATTGATTAGGTCCCTATACTCCTCCTCCTGCCCACTCCTGATGCAGCCCACGATAGCAGTGTCGTCAGCAAACTTTTGCACGTGGCAGGACTCCGAGTTGTATTGGAAGTCCGATGTATATAGGCTGAACAGGACTGGAGAAAGTACAGTCCCCTGTGGCGCTCCTGTGTTGCTGACCACAATGTCAGACATGCAGTTCCCAAGACGCACATACTGAGGTCTGTCTTTAAGATAGTCCACGATCCATGCCACCAGGTATGAATCTACTCCCATCTCTGTCAGCTTGTCCCTAAGGAGCAGAGGTTGGATTGTTTTGAAGGTGCTAGAGAAGTCTAGAAACATAATTCTTACAGCACCACTGCCTCTGTCCAGGTAGGAGAGGGATCGGTGTAGCATACAGATAATGGCATCCTCCGCTCCCACCTTCTCCTGATATGCAAACTGCAGAGGATCGAGGGCGTGTTGAACCTGTGGCCTCAGGTGGTGAAGCAGCAGCCTCTCCATGGTCTTCATCACATGTGATGTCAGAGCAACAGGCCGGAAGTCATTCAGCTCACTAGGACATGATACCTTTGGGACTGGGGTGATGCAAGATGTTTTCCAAAGCCTCGGAACTCTCCCCTGTTCCAGGCTCAGGTTGAAGATGCTCTGTAGAGGACCCCCCAGCTCCGATGCACAGACCTTCAGCAGTCGTGGTGATATTCCATCTGGACCCGCTGTTTTGCTGGCACGAAGTCTCCTCAGCTCTCTGCTCACCTGCGCTGTTGTAATTATGGGTGTGGATGTCTCTCCTATGCTGGTATCAGCAGAAGGATGTGTGGAGGGTGCAGTACTCCGAGGTGAGAGTGAGAGTGGGTTAGGGTGGTCAAACCTGTTAAAGAAGTTGTTCATTTGGTTTGCTCTCTTCACGTCTCTCTCGATGGTGGCACCCCGCTTCAAGCTGCAGCCAGTGATGATCTTCATTCCATCCCACACTTCCTTCATGCTGTTATTCTGCAAGTTCTGCTCCAGCTTTCTCCTGTACTGCTCCTTCACCGCCCTGAGCTGGACTCGGAGTTCCTTCTGCACGCGCTTGAGCTCATGCTGATCACCGCTTTTAACACTAGAATTACCAGAGCCTACGAAAAAACTCGTATATATCCGGCCCACCTTAAATCGCTTCTTAAATCCGTTCACACCTCTCTGCCAGCATCCTTTGTCCTCTAAATGTGCTGATAAAAGACAAGCTGCCAGCAGCCAGCTATTCCATCCCCCCACCAACTTAGAACGTGAGCAAACTTTTCCCAGCTCATGCCTTGATTGATTATGTGGGAGTGAAGTGGAGTTTTACAGTGGAAATAATAGATCGTTATTCTAAAGTAATCTGTGTAAAGACATTGCTAAAACAGAAACTTTGTCATATTTTAGTAATAAATGTTACAAAATGTAGTAGGCATAAACTATAGAATGTGTAAAGCCCGAGTTCCAAAGATCAAATAAACACTTTCACAAAAGCTTCAAAGATGGTACAATGGCCTCTGTGGTGTAGCGTGTTAAGATTTGACTCTTAGAGCACAACACCTCTGCTGCCTCACAGACCTGAGTTCGAATGTTGCTTTTTTTTTTTCTTTTTAACCTCAAACGGACATAAAATTTATAAATTGGTATGCACTGTCAGTTAATGAGATCATTATATTTTCATGTGGGATGCTCCTTTTAAAATATTTTTTTAACAATTGAGACTGCAATTAACAGGAACAACTGTCTTTATAACTGTTATTTTTAAGATCCATAACACACAGACAGACGAGCACTGCGTAATAGAGAGACAGACAGGCAGAGATATATAAATAAACAGGGAAGGCACATGTACTGAAAGAAGAAAAAAGATCAACGTGCGTTGTTCCTGCAACATTGAATGAGCTCAGGCGCTCTAACATCACCCCTCCCCCCATCTGACTCTCTAAGTAATTCTAGTGTTAAAAGCCCTCTTCTTCTGGTTCAAAAGGCCCTTGATGTCACTTGTAATCCATGACTTGTTGTTAGCATAGCAGCGTACAGTTCTTACTGGAACTACAATGTCCATACAGAAGTTGATGTAGTCAGTAGTGCAGTCAATAACCTCCTCAATGTTCTCACTGTGTGATCCCTGCAGGATATCACAGTCTGTAGTTCCAAAACATTCTCTCAAAGCCTTCTCTGCCTCCGGGGACCACTTCCTGAATGAGCGTGTGGTTGTAGGTAGGACCCTCACTCGTGGTTTGTAGTGAGGCTGAAGCAGAACCAGGTTATGATCTGCTTTCCCAAGCGCAGGCAGCGGGGTGGCACTGTATGCATCTTTAACGTTTGCATACAGTAAATCAATAGTCTTATTTCCCCGGGTGTTACAGTCCACATACTGGGAGAAGGCAGGTAATGTTTTGTCCAGCGTCGCATGGTTAAAGTCTCCAGCGATTAGCACAAGTGCCTCAGGGTGCTGCGTTTGTAACTTAGCAACAGCAGAATGGATGATGTCACTCGCTGTCTCCACGTCCGCCCGAGGAGGGATATAAACGATAACAACAATGACATGTCCAAACGCTCCGGGCAAGTAATAGGGACGCAAACTTACGGCCAAAAGTTTGATGTCCCTGCAGCAAGTGGAGACTTTGACTTTAACATGTCCAGAGTTACACCACCGTGTATTAATATAGAGAGCGAGTCCTCCTCCTTTGTGCTTCCCGCAGGTACTTGCATCTCTGTCTGCTCTAACTGTGCTAAACCCGGGTAGTTGCACGTTAGCATCTGGGATGGTGGTAGTTAGTCACGTTTCACAAAAGCACAACAAACTGCATTCTCTGTAGGTTCTGACATTTTTCACCAGCGCAGCCAGTTCGTCGATCTTATTTGAGATCGAGTTCACATTTTCCAGAGTCACAGAAGGCACAAGGGCTTAAAACGCCACTTTCTCGCAAGCCGCTTCATTTTTAGCTTAGTGCCGGCACTGCTGCCACGATACCACCTTCTTACCTCGTCGGGTAAATAGGGAACCACATCGGCACTGGCATTTGTTCTCAGTGCTCTAAGATGAGTACTTGAATAGACGAGTCTCGACGTGTAAAAATCCATACCCACGTTGTAAAAGTAAGTGTGTCCAGGGAACGAATCCACATAAAATAAAGTGATAGGAGTGATCAATAACAAAGAGAAAAATAAAAGTAGAAAAATAAAGTCGTACACGGAGCTGCTGAAAAGGCTGCCACTCTCGGAGGCGCTTGAGTCTACAGTTTTATCAGTTCTGCAGCATTTGGCTGAAACTGAACAGAGAGTACAGCGCTATGCCCTTCAGAATTCATCCTGCTACTTCTGCCAGCAGTCATTTCATCAATAAACACTAAGTAGTCGTCAATAAACCTTTGGCAGTTAGGCATGCCCATGCCATAACACTGCCTCCACCATGTTTCACAGATGATGTGGTACACATCGGATCATGAGACATTTCTTCTCCATAATTTTCTCTTTCCATCATTCTGGTACATATTGATCTTAGCTTCCTTTGTCCAAAGGAATTTGTTCTAGAACTGGACAGGCGTTTAAAAAATGTTTTCTGGCAAAGTCTAAACGGTCTTTCCTATGCTTGAGGATTACCAGTGGTTTGCACCTTGTGGTAAACCCTCTGCCTTTACTTTCATGAAGTCTTCTCATGATTGTAGAATTTGGTAATGATAGGTCTACCTCCCAGAAAGTGTTCTTGGTTTGGCTAAATGTTGTGAAAGGGTTTTTCTTCACCAAGGAAAGAATTCTGCAGTCATCCAGCACATTTGTCTTCCATGATTGT
Source organism: Erpetoichthys calabaricus (assembly GCF_900747795.2). Lineage (NCBI taxonomy): Eukaryota > Metazoa > Chordata > Cladistia > Polypteriformes > Polypteridae > Erpetoichthys > Erpetoichthys calabaricus. Next base: position 116,626,353 of record NC_041406.2, on the reverse strand, counting down.
TCAGACCTTCTGGAGCTGCTGAGCTCACCAGTGCATTCCTTCCTTTTAAGAATGTACCAAGGTTGATTTGACCACTGCTTGTGTTTCTGCTTTCTATCAGATGGGTTTGTTTTGTTTTCTCAGCCTAATGATGGCCTGTTGTTACTTGCCTGGACAGCTCTTTGGACCTCATATTGAGAGTTCACTGTGACAGCTTTAAATGTAAATTCCACACTTGGAATCAATTCCAGACCTTCTACCTGCTTACACGATAATGAAATAATGAAGGAACTGATCCCACCTGGCTATGGAACAGCTTCTCAGTCAAATGCCCAAATACTTTTGAGCCCCTGAAAATAGGGGGACCATGTTTAAAAACAGCTGTCATTCCTAAACGGCTCATATGGTATTTTGGTATAAAATAATAGGTGGATTATAAAATAGATGGATGTTAAGGAAAAATGTTTTAACATTGTGTGTACTACCAAGGATTATTATGATCTACAACAACAACAACATTATATTTATATAACACATTTTCATGCAAACAATGTAGCTCAAAGTGCTTTACATGATGAAGAAAGAGAAAAAAGATAAAATAAATAAGAATTAAAATAATTGAACACTAATTAACATAGAATAAAAGTAAGGTCTAATGGCCAGGGAGGACAGAAAAAACAAAACAAAACTCCAGACAGCTGGAGAAAAAGGAAAAATCTGCAGGGGTTCCAGGCCATGAGACCGCCCAGCCCCCTCTAGGCAGTTCTAGCTAACATAACATAATCTATAATTTATTAATATGGCATATCATGATGGAATGGGTGCTTTTCTGATTAATGGCTGCCAGAAATGTTATCCTACAATAGTGTAAGTTGTGTGCTTTTCTGTCTCTTTTGTTTTTGAGGTTACTATACTATAGCCAGAAGACCATAATCTCTGAAATACCTGTTAATAAGCTCAGTGACCTGACATTCCGCTATAAATGCGGTTGTACCGAAAGTAAATCCATATTGAAAGCATGATGCCCATGAAGGTGTTTGTTCAATTATTGAAGATATAACAGTGAGCACAAGCTTTCTGTAGAGTTTCAAATTATAGCCTTATATAATAGCAGCAGAGATTGGAAGACGATTTCTGTGTTTGACAGGACAAGAGTTTATTTGAGGCACTTTGAGGGACAGCATAATATCTGGTCAAAAATATAAAAGGTGACTGCAAATAAAGGAAACAATTTCAATAACTGTAAACTTTTAAACCTTAAACATAATATACTGTGATCATTCAAAAGAACACAAGAGTCTACAAATAACAGTTGGGACACCAACCAGGTGACCCCTTTAAATGAATAAACAAAAATGAAAGAAAATGCATGCACGGAGGCACAACTAACATGTTGTCTGCAGTAGCCCAAAAGATTGTTCCAGTTCATGAAAGAAAGTGTTAAAGCGAGGTCACATGGGAGGTTCATCCTTGTTCAAGTTTGGGTCTGATGTGAGACACCACCTTCTGGGGCCATCTGGTTTAATGAAGCCCCGATGGAAAGGGACAGAGCCTGCTCTGGACAACATGGACAAGGTTAGGTGCCCTCAGTGTCCGTCATCTCAGAGATGTGGGTGGAAGAGACCAAATAGTCAGCAAAGTACCAGAGTGGTTCTGCTTACCTCAGGTGACCCAGGAAGGTGATCCCCAGGCACACATGCGTGTCATATGCTGTATATTCAATGCCTTCAATAAGTATTCAGACCACTTCACTTTTTTCACATTTTTTTATGTTGCTGCCTTATACTAAAATTGTTTAAATGCATTTCCCCCTCATCAAACAACAGTGAAATCCCCAGAATTAAAAAGTGAAACAACATTCTCTTGTCTGATGAAACTAAGAGTAAACTCTTCAGCCTCGGTTCTAAGTGTCAGTTCGTGAGGAATCCAGGCACCGTTCACCCCCTGCACAATACTGTTCCCACAGTGAAGCATGGTGGTGGCAGCATCATGCTGTGGGATGGTTTTTCAGAGGAAGGGTCCAGAAGACTATTCAGGGTTGAGGGAAAGCTGAACTGAGTAAAGTACAGAGATATATATTTACTGTAATTAACACCTACTCCAGAATGCATTGGAATCCAGACTAAGCCAATGGTTCACCTTCCAGCAGGACAATGAGAGCAACTCGGGAGGCAAAGCTGGGAAAATAGAAACTGCTAAGGGTGCTAAGCTTTGTACATTTACTGGGTACCCCGAAAGGCAAGAAACCCAGCAGCACTAGTGCAGAAAAGACACACAGAGAGAGAGAGGGAGTGAGAGAGAGAGATGACTGCAGCCTTGGTGGAAACATAATTTATCCCTTGGATATAGGGAGGCTGGCAACCCGGAAAGGAATTCAGACACCTGATCCTCTACTTGGGGAAGGAGAGGTTACTGATTGTTTCCAAGATTCCCCTTGCTCTCCTGGCCAATAGATGGAAGAATTGTGTCACTGGGTGAGCAAGTTAGCACCAGATTGCACATTTAACTGTGGCAGCAGTACTGGTAAGAGAGATCTGTGAAGTACTCTGCTGCTGAGGGAAGCATACGGAATGGGCAACTGCGGAGTTACCTTAGACACTTGGCTCATTAAAGCTTCAGATGTGCAGAAACACCAGCAACTCTAACCCTGTTAAATGGGTGTCTTCGTACAGAGAGAAGAGCCTTCCCTGACACTGGATTTAGGGACTTGAGTCAGGAGGAGGGATGAGAAGATGATGCAGTGGTGGGAGGAAGAAGCCAGTATCATGTTAAGGGAGAAGTGGGTTGGGAAATGAGATGGGGAGTGCTTTGGTGTTTCTTTTAATGTGATTAAATATGTGGATCACCCACTGAACAGGAAGGGGTTTACAATCTATATAGGGTGGAGCAGAGAAAGAGCAAAGTTTTTGCTTTCCTCAATTTTCCTTTTTATACCATTTGACATGAGTAAATTCAGTCCCATTATATTTACATATCTACATATTTTTAAAAAGTATACCAATATATTTCTTAACTTTCAAAAATATATTTTAGATCCCAGATTACAACTGCCTTAGCTAAATGAGCTGCCCAGCTACACAACAGCCACTTTGCAATGCATCACGGTGCTGGCAGATTATGACAATTTCACTAGAATTTCATTAACATCTGAAAATTCTGCCAACACATTCACCCTAGGAGAGATACATTGATCAAAACTGCAGTGTCAACAAGACTCAACCACAGAATTTTGAGAAAAGAACGAAAAAGACAGCATAAGCCAATCAAAATGTCTGTTACAAACATAAAAAATCAATATGACCAGCCTCAGCAACCTCAGAATGTGTTAGGCTAACAAACCTATTAAAATGCACTTTTGGACCACCCACATTTGCATATGCAGCAATCAATAATTTGAAATATAGTATAAATTAAATACCTTTGGTAGAGAATTAACACAAGAATTAGATTACAGGATAATTAAAAAAGGATTAACTGGCAGAAAAGTATTAATAGTCCTTTCTATTGTTGACTACTGCTTTGCAGTGGTGGAGCAAGGGGTTTGAGCTGGGGGAGGCAAGCTCACTAGTGCCCTAGGCAGCTCCAACAGGAAAGGCATCGCCAAGATTACATGGCCGGGAGGAACCCAAACCACCCCCACTTAACACCCAGTACACAATGCAGAGAATTCCAATCATTTACCAGATGATTAATACGTGCTGATAGAACATCAAGGTTTAGTGTATGATTTCAGGATCTGCACGGATTGAAGGAATTGTTTTCTTAAATGTTAAGCAGAACAGAGGGTCTTAAGTTAGCACTGTCAGCACTGGTAAATTGGGCTGAACATTCACCTCCCATCCATCCATCCATCCATTTTCCAACCCGCTGAATCCGAACACAGGGTCACGGGGGTCTGCTGGAGCCAATCCCAGCCAACACAGGGCGCAAGGCAGGAACCAATCCTGGGCAGGGTGCCAACCCACCGCAGGACACACACACATACACACCAAGCACACACTAGGGCCAATCTAGAATCGCCAATCACCTAACCTGTATGTCTCTGGAATGTGGGAGGAAACGAGAGCACCCGGAGGAAACCCACAGACACGGGGAGAACATGCAAACTCCACGCAGGGAGGACAAGGGAAGCAAACCCGGGCCCCCTTACTGCAAGGCAGGAGCGTTACCACTGCGCCACCGTGCCGCCCATTCACCTCCGTCTTGTTATTAAAGAATGACTACATCGTACTGTTTTTTCTGTTAAGAGTCATGTGGAAAACTAAGTACACTCCATGGACATTATTCACTTTTCAACATACATGAAAAGGCAAACATTAGACCTTCATGCAAACAGTGCCAACAGATAAAGTTGATATGAACAAAAGTCACAAAAATTGACCTGGTGTATTCATTCTCATAATCCAACTTAACAAAAATGCAGATTTGTCATGTGAAAAAAGTAAGTACATCCCTACATTTATCAGCACTTTAAAAACATAAAATTAGGATTAAGTGTATCAGATTAGGTGTCAATTATTAGAACTTCCTTAGAGAGTATGCAGGTGGAACCTGCTTAAACCACAGATGTGGTGTCATCATGCCATGTTCAAAAGAGCACTCCAAGGCCCTCAGAAAGAAGGTTTTGGATGCCTACGAGTCTGGGAAGGGACTTGAAAAGATCCCCAAATTAATTGAAATCAATCATTCCACTATAAGAAAAATCATCCACCAAGTGGCTTAGATTTCAAATGATTGACAGTGTCGAGGACTAGCCACCCCAGCAAAGTCAGCTCAAGAGTTGATCGTTTAATACTAAAGGAATTCTACAAGAACCCCAAAGTTTCATTGTGGGAGCTGCAGGCAATTTTAGCAACAGATGTTGTCAAAGTGTAAATTTCTACAATCAGAAACAGACTGCACAAATTTGACCTGTATATGAGGTGTGAAAGAAAAAAACCTTGGCTGTCCAAAAAGAAAATTAGAATAAGACTACAGTTTGCCATTAAACATTTAGGCATAGACTTGGCCTTCTGAAAACACATGCGAATGGGAGGCAGCTAGATGAACCAAAAGAAGGTAATTCCATGCCAGGCCAGTGGGTGGCGGGGTGCAATAAATCATTCTCCTTTATCTCTGCAGACCAGACATGGGAAATTCTGCCTGATTCTGATGACATCACTTATGTTTCCGACCCAAGAATGTCATTTCTGGTTCCAGCTCCAGATTATGTCACTCTCCAGTTACCTGTTTTAAAAGCCAGTCAACTTCCTTTGTTACTCAGTTTCTGTTTGGAACTCACCTTGTACACTTCTGTGTTGCCAAAGCTCCATTATTGCAGCCTTATTCAAGTATACGGTTGGCTGCCCTGAACCTCTTTTTGGTGTCAAGGTCTATTCATTTTACAAATGATATTTTATATATATATATATATATATATATATATATATATATATATATATATATATATATATATATATAAACACTAGGGGGCTCCGCCCCTTGCTCTCTTCGCTCGCCCAACCCCGGGTTTGGTTATCTGAATATACAATTTAAAGAGATTATTTTCATTTAATTCATTTTTTATTTCTTGATATTTACCAGTAATAAAGCTGTAGTGAATGAGTTATTCCTCCTCCCCAGGGGGCGCGCTTTAAGCAGCTGCTGCTTGTGCCATGCTGCGTGATCTGCATGTCGCGCTGCGCGTCGTTCATTTAAAAGCCTGTACAGCAGCTGTCCTTTAAGCCAGCTGACGATTGTGCCGTGCTGTGTGATCTGGATGTGGCGCTGCGGGTTGATCATTTACAATAGCTTTAATTGTTGCGGGACCACAAATTCTCATAGCGTATGGTCCTGAATCGTGTAAATCTATGTTTTGAGTACTGAATGATACGAACGCAAAAAGATTATTGTAGACTAGGATATTTTGCCTGTAGTGTATGTGGATTTCACTTTCACCAAACAACAAATCTTTTAATTCTCGCGGTTACGAGAGGCAACACTACTTTTCCCTGATGGCAACAGGAATTAGCCAATCTACAAGTCTCCAACTTAAACTTTAAGCCTTACAATATCTAGATACTTCTGACATATCACCTATGTCCATATATTCGATCTCTTTTTGCTGTTCCGTTATTTCACAGATTAATAATTTCCGTTTCTTTGTGCTAATGCAATCTTTATTATCTTTTTTTTGATACTTTCGAATTTTCCTACTTTCATATTCTTTAACTTGCTCTGCATGTGTATCGCGCCAACGTTTTATTTGAGTCTTTCAATTTCCACTGCTTTCATAATCTCTAACCTGTTCTGCATGTCTATTGCGCCAACGTTTGTAGCACGATATGCTTCCCGCGCGATACTTCGCATACTTAAAAGCCTGAACAGCACCTATCGGTTTTTGATTGATTGCTTTTCTCTCTCTCTCTCTCTCTCTCTCTCTCTGACATTCTCTGCTCCTGACTCCTTTGAAGAGGAAGATATGTTTGCATTCTTTTAATTGTGAGATGGATCTGTCATCTCTGTCTTGTCATGGAGCACAGTTTAAACTTTTGAAAAAGAGACAAATGTTCATTTGCAGTGTTTGAATAAAGTTCCTGTCTCTACAACCTCCTGTGTTTCTGTGCAAATCTGTGACTCAAGTGTGACAAGTGGTACCAGAAGTGGTTGCACAGATGAACGCCAAGGAGTTGTTTCAGATCGCTCAAAATGTCCTGGTTCCTACCGACCTAGAGGATGACCCGGTTCCTGGTCTTCCTACTAACTCTAAGGATGTGCTGACGAAGATGGGTCCTTCTGATGACCCAGAGATGTTTATTTTAGCTTTTGAACATGTGGTGACTTTGATGGGATGGGACAAACGAAACTGGGCTGTTATCGTCACCCCTTTTTTGTCTGGGGTTGCCTTACTTGCCTTACGGAATGTGCCTTGCGATAAACTCGGCAATTATGATTTCTTGAAGCGGCAGGTTATTTTACGTAAAACTATGAGCTTTTTGGCTAAAGGTTTTGCACTTCATGATTGGAAACTGAACATGGACGGTCCCATTCGTGCACAGATACAAGATTTGATTCATTCTGTTCATTGCTGGTTAGAGAGAAACGAGATGGAGCACGTTGTGGAAAAGGTTGTCATGAATATACTGCTGGCAGGGATTCCTGCAGTTCTCTGAGATGAATTTCTTCATCATGATGTTGAGTCATTGACAATCTTAGCCAAACGTTTGGAGGGTTCTCAAACTGCTTGGAGAAAAAGCGGTGGATTTGCTGCTCCTTATGCTGTTCTGCAACTTGCTCTGCTAGTGACTCTTATTACCAAGAGCATGCATCTGGGGGCTTAAAAACCCTGCACTTTATTGAGAAAGACGGCTGCCTTTTTAGAGTGATAACAGATCATTTAGTGGGGGAATTTATTGAAAAGTTAGTTGTACCTGAAGTACATAGGGACATTCTTTTGCAGTTAGCTCACTCTCACATCTTGGATGGGCACCTGGGGGCTGATAAGACTAGAGAATGTTTATCAAAACGATTTTATTGGCTGAATATGGGGAAAGATGTGGAGCGATTCTGTACTTCTTGTCCTGATTGCCAGATCGTCTCTACTTATAAACCTCCTCGGGCTCCCCTTTCTCCTATGCCTATTTTGGAAGTCCCCTTCCAACGGGTGGGATTAGATATAGTAGTCCCTCTACCTAAGACTAAAAATGGGTATCAATGCATGCTTGTGTTGGTTGACTATGCAACGTGATATCCGGAAGTGGCTGCTTTGAAAAAAGCCAATTCCTCCACTGTAGCCAAAGTTTTGTGCAAGATTTTTACTCATATTGGCATCCCTAGAGAAATTTTAACTGATCAGGACACACCTTTTACTTCTCGCATGATGAAACAATTGTGTGACAGCTTTGCTATTAAGAAATTGAGTACCACTGTTTACTATCCACAGATGAATGGTGTGACTGAACGATTTAACAAGACTTTAAAACAGATGATCAGGTGAGTCGGTCATGATGATCTGACATCTTGGGACTCTGTCCTGCCTTTAATTATGTTTGCGGTGCGGGAATCGCTGCAGGCGTCCACTGGCTTGATTCCATTCGAGTTATTGTTTGGCAGGCGCCCGAGAGGCATCTTGGATGTTGTACGAGAGGAATGAAAAGGAATCGGGACAACAGCTCATGGGCCGAGCTTTGCAGATCAGGTAATTTCGTTGCAAGATAGAATTTCTAATCTTTCTTCTATTGCTGTGGAGCATCAGCGACGTGAGCAGGAAACCCAGAAACGTCTTTACGTTAGGCACTGTAAGCGCCGTGAATTCAAACCTGGTGATCATTTTCTGGTTCTGAATCCATCTGGCCCGCACAAATTCCTAGCGAAAAGGCAGGGCCCTGCCATTATTGACGAACGTATGGGGCCGGTGAATTACAAGCTTAGAATACCGTGCCGGCGCAAACCATTCCAGATTTTACATGTTAATCTCTTGAAAGAGTGGCATGACCCGCAGGGGGTTCAAACTTCCTAGGCTGCTGTCTCTCAGACCGATGTTGCCATTGGAAACGATTTGACTAACTCGCAAAAGACAGAGTTGTTATCTTTGATTGAACGGAACACTGATGTTTTTTCAGACTTGCCAGACGTGACTAACCTTGCAGAACATAAAATCACTACTGAACCCCGTGTTAGGGTGCAGATGCTCCCGTATCGGATCCCGGAAGCGCGATAGAATATTGTGCACGAAGAAGTCAAAAAGATGCTGGCATTAGGTGTAATTTGTGAAAGTAAAAGTGACTGGTGCAGTCCGGTCTTATTAGTCCCAAAACAAGACGGCACGGTTCGCTTCTGTATCAATTTCAGGCACTTGATGCTTATCCAATGCCCCGTGTTGACAAGCTGTTGGGAAAACTGGGTCAGGCGACCTATATCTTCACGCTAGATCTCACAAAAGGTTACTGGCAGGTGCCTATTGAGGCTGGCAGTTGTGAGAAAACAGCAGTTGCAACTCCTGACAGACTTTATGAATTTACTAGACTCCCATTTGGTCTTCATGGTGCACCTCAAACTTTCCAGTGTATGATGGACCAGATCTTGCGTCCTCATTCCGAGTATTCCGGGGCATATCTCGACAATGTTTTACGGACAGAAGTTTATGAACATGCGTTTTGTATTTTGAAAACTGCTTTGTCTTCTTATCCGGTTTTGTGGAATCCTGACTTCTCCAAGGATCTTGTTCTGCAGACGGATGCAAGTGCATTTGGTGTAGGCGCTGTCCTGTCCCAAGTTTTTGATGGGGAAGAGCACCCTATCACATTTTTGAGTAGAAAATTGCTTCCTAGGGAACGCAATTATTCGACTAAGAATGCTTGGCGATTAAATGGGCTGTGGAAGCGCTTCGTTATTATTTATGGGGTCGAAATTTCTCATTAGTGACAGATCACGCTCCACTTCAGTGGTTATACTGTCAGAAGGATACGAACTCTCATCTCATGAGATGATTTTTGGGTATGCAATCTTACAGTTTTGCAGTGAGGCATTGAGCCGGCTCTGAACATGTTAATGCTGATGTCCTGTCACGTCTGTTTGAACCTAGTTTGGAGTGAATAAAAAGCTGACGGAGGGGGTGTGAGCTGGGGGACTGATCACATTCCTACAGGATACAGACACTTCTCTATAAAACGCTAAAAGACTGCCTTCACATTGCTCCCTTGCTTGCTGGGCTTACATGTGGCTGCTTTGTCGCGTGATATGCTTCCCACACAGTACTTCGCATACTTCAAAGCCTGAACAGCACCTATTGGTGATTGATTGATTGATTGCTCTTCTTTCTTTCTTTCTTTATTTATTTATTTATCTCTCTCTTTCTCTCTCTCTCTCTTTCTCCCCTCCTGACTCCTTTGAAAAGGAATATATGTTTGCATTCTTTTAATCATGAGACGGATCTATCATCTCTGTCTTGTCATGGAGCACGTTTAAACTTTTGAAAAAGAGACAAATGTTCATTTGCAGTATATGAATAAAGATCCTCTCTCTAAAACCTCCTGTGTTTTTGTGCAAATCTGTGACCCAAGCATGACAATATATATTGTGGTGAACAGCGGGGGTGCAGCCCTGTGCGGTCCCACAGGCACCACCAGGGGGTGCTGCAGCTGGGACTCCTGAGCCCGTATGGGCAGCGTATTCACCACACCCGGAAGTGCAGCCGGAACTCGGCAATCAACCACCTGGAGCACTTCCAGGTAGACTATAAAAGGGCCCAGCAACCACCACTCAATGGCCAGAGTTGGGAGGAGGAGTGGTGGAAGAAGAAGAAAGAGTGTGGTGTGTTTTGGTGGGTGTACTTGGGACTGTGTTGTGCCTGTGGGGATCACGGGGAAGATGTGCCCTACAGGTGAAGAAAACTAAAAACTTCTTGGTTTTTATACATGCCTCCGGTGTGAGTTGTGTCAGGTCAGGCTCCTATATAGCACCTTTTACAATATATACATATATACACATACATACATACATACGTACACACAATTCAAATATGATTAAAGTGCTCATTGCAGACTTTAGCACTATTTGCATACATTTCAGTCACACTATGTGGAACACTACATCTCATTTTTTACACGTCCCCTCCATTTCAGGGCACCACAATGGTTGGGTCATAGGTGTGTGTGATTCCTTAGCTGGGTTTGTGACGATGCGGGTTCTGCAACATACTCCCATCTCCTGTTAGGGAGCTCTTGAACCCAACACCGTCGGTAATGTCACCGATGAGCTAGACAGTGAGGCAATAAACAATTGAGCAAGGGGGAGATGTATTAAATGTGCAAAGTGCTTTTATTCAAAGAACAATCAAAACAATCAGTGTTCTAATAAAGTGCTGTGCAGTTCATTCAAATGTCTTCATTAAATAAATAAATCCATAAAATGAAACGTGAAGGTTAAAATCAATAAATAGAAAAACTCTTCTAAAAACCACGAGGTAAAATGTCACAGGAAGTAATGTTAAAACCACAAGCTTGGTGTCTTCTGCTTCCAAGGTGGCTCCCCTGCTACGCCCATCGGGTCTGCTCTACAGGAGAGTCACCTACCTGCAAGATCAGCTGCCCTTCAACCTAGTCCGGTAGCCCTCCGTTCCTTGGCTTCGTCGGGCTCCCAACCGGACCAAGACTTTGGATCATTCCTCAGCGGCCAAGGCGCTCACACTGAGGCTACACCAGTCCAAAGCCTCATCAACTCCCGCTGCCTTCTACGGTCAAGTCAATTCCTCCACTGGTCACTCCAGCTACTTAGTCGCTCAGCTGGAGCGACCGCTTTCTCAGCCCCACTGAGTGTCGGCCAAACACTCCCCACATGGGCTCTCTTCCCAGCTGCCTGCTTTCTCTAATACGAGCCTGCTCTCTCTCGCTTGCTCTCCTTCCTCACACCGGCTTTCTCCACCTGCTTCCTGCTACCTCCCATTCTCTCTTTCCTTCCTTTTACTTCCCTCTTTTTTCTAACCGGCTCGCGCTTCTCCCTATATGCGGAGAGGACATAGCAGCTGCAGCCCATTAGCCACAGGAACAATCACAGATGCGAGCAGTCTCTCACCTGTGCACTTAGGTGAGAAACGCCCACACCACAGATCGCCCTGTGGCTTGCTATAGCCACCACGTCCCCTCGCTAAGCCGCGAGCGCGGCGATTATTTATTTAAAACCAAACGGCCTTTGCTGTAAGAGCTGTGGACCCATAACACCACAGGGTTTCATTGCTTTATTAGTGCAGGCATAAGATATCTAGGCTGGTTTGTACCCTTTGAAGTTTGTAGTTGCCATTTTTTAACAAGAGCTGTACCAATGAAAGTCAAGAAAGCCATTATGTGGCTGAAACACAAGAATAAAAACATTAGAGACAGCAGTAAATCCTAAGGATTACCTAAATGAACTGTCTAGAATATCATTAAGAAGAAAGAATGCACTGGTGAGCTCAGTAATTGCCAAGGGACTGACAGTACAAAGAAGACCTCCACTGCTGATGACAGAATAATCCTCACTATGGTAAAGAAAAAGCCTCAAACACCCATCTGACAGATCATAAACAGTCTTCAGGAGGCGGATGTGGATGTGTCGGGGACGACTATTTGCAGAGGACTTCATGAACAGAAACACAGAGGCCACCCTGCAAATACAAACCGCTAGTTAACCACGCAAACAAGATGGTCAGATTACAGTTTGTGAAAAAATACTTAAAAGAGAGAGCAGAATTCTGTAAAAAGGTCTTGTGGACAGATGAGACAAACATGAACCAGTAACAGAGTTAATTCAAAGAGCAAAGTGTCGAGACTAAAAGAAATTGCCCAAGATCCAAAGCATACCATCTCATCCATTAAACATGGTTGTGGGTTTGTGTTATAGCACTGGCGTGCTTATCTTCATTGATGATGGATCTGCTGATGGAAGTTGCCTGATGAATGCTGAGGTATAGAAACATCTGCTCAAGTTCCATTAAAGCCTCCAAACTTCATCCTACAACAAGATAATGATCCCACACAGACTTCTAAGGTAACAAATCCAGTTTTAAATCCAGATTTAAATCCAGTTGAGTATGCCTTCCACATGCTGAAGAGAAAACTGAAATCTGAAGATGGCTGCATTAGAGGCTTAGCAGAGCATCACCAGAGAAGATCCTCAGCTCCTGGTGATGTCTTTGAGTCACAGACTTCAAGTAGTCATTGCATGCAAGGGATATGCAACAAAGTACTAAATGTGACTGCTTTAATAGACCTGCCTTTGCTTTGTCCAAAACATTATGGTGCATTGTGTTGTAATCTCGACATAGTGTGACCAAAATCTATGCAAATACCCTTACATTAAAGTCTGCAATGTGTACTTTAATCACATTTGAATTATCCATCCATCCATTATCCAACCTGCTATATCCTAACTACAAGGTCACGGGGGTCTGCTGGAGCCAATCCCAGTCAACACAGGGCACAAGGCAGGAAACAAACCCCAGGCAGGGTGCCAGCCCACCGCAGGGCGCGCACACACACCCATACACCAAGCCCACACTAGGGACAATTTAGAATCGCCAATGCACCTAACCTGCATGTCTTTGGACTGTGGGAGGAAACCGGAGTACCTGGAGGAAACCCACACAGACACGGGGAGAACATGAAAACTCCACACAGGAAGGACCCGGGAAGCGAACTCAGGTTTCCTAACTGCGAGGCAGCAGCACTACCCACTGCGCCACCATGCCGCCATTAGAATTATTTCATTTGTAATTTTAAACTGTGGAGCAGAGGGGTAAATCAAGGAAAAATGTGTGTATATATAAAATCTGCTAGCCAAGTTAATAGTATAATTAAAAAAATATTTGCACTTTCTTGCCCTGCGTGCACCTTCAACACCTTTCCTTTATATGACAAGTAAGCACAACATCTCTTTACTGATACATCCTCTCTTTAGTAAGTTGCTGTAAAGCCTGCTTTTCAAACTGTCATTATTTTCAAAGCGCCTTTCTTGCCTCCTGCCTGTTTTTATGCTTGCCATCTTTTAAGGCAGCTCTCTCAGCATGCCTCCTACACCTTTACTTGTGTGTCTTACACTCGCTCTTACTTGTGCATCACATCACAAAGCCAAACTGACCAATCAGTCTGCTCAGATGTTAGTGTTTTATTATATTATTTAAATGAAGCTTTATTTTAAGATGTACCAGAATGGTAATGTTAGACTTTATTTTTGCCATGTAGGTGTGTTCCTCATTATGACGGGACCCAGCATGAATACTCCTCTCCCTCACTGCCAGTTGGCACCACCACTGCTGCTGCTTTGAATTCAGTTCTGCTAGTTTGAGCTGCCCAGCCTCACACTCAAAAGTCAGGTTTAGAATGTAGACAAATGTTCCAACCATCAGAAATATAAAGATGGCAGTGCATCATTAGAATCTGCATTTGGTACCTTAACCCACTACACATGAATGCAAATTAAATGCAGGCCCTTCAATAATGTGTTTCCTGAAAGAAATCCCATAATGTTAGTCTACTGCCTGAAATAACAATGCAAATAATTAGATCCTCATAAAAAGTGTCAGACAGTGAGTGAATTTTTACATTTGTCACCACATCTAATTCTGCGTAATGATGTTGAGCTGTGGGTCATGCCAGTCATATAATGACATAGTGGCTGCACTTTGTTTGCCTACAAAAGAAATGGTAGTCACCAGAGAATGGAGGGCACAACATGTTTACTTCCTCTGAAGTTGTGTTAAAAAATCTTCATTTGCAGAGCTCCAGATGTTCAATACACTTTAAGGTGGGGCAGGCAGAAATTGCTCCCTACAGACAATTATTCTTCAGGTCACGTGCTTGGAGATGGGATGGCATATGTCATACCTCCCATTATGAAGGCACAAAATGACTGCTGAGAGAAAGCAAGTGCCATTGTAAGTGATATTCCAATTAATCCAAACCACAAGAAACCTGCATGCTTTCACTCACTGCCATCTGTGGGGTCCCCTGGCACTGAAGAAATGCACGGAAATTCAAATGGCAGCATCATGTTTTCACCCTTGTTTTTGCTGTAAACATTCATTTTTTGTTTTTCAGAACTCTGCAATAATTAACAAATATAGGTATTTAAAGTATTTAACCAGGTAAGGTAGCTGGAAAACCAAATGAAAACTATGGAGTGTAAAAATACCACAGAGGTAAAAGCAAGTGGGAGCAGAAGGGTGAATGGGGCAGCTGCCACTATGTGCATTCAGAATCCCCTAAATCTGTTCAGCTGGGCCCACAAGAGCACTTTGTGTCTGTTTTGTGTTATTCCTGTTTTTCTTTCTTCTTGATTCTTTCCTTATAATTCCCTTTTCTTTACTTCTGTAAACAATTTACTTTATTGTTTCTTGTGGTGCCTCTGTGACCATTGTTATGGGTAAATTTGTGTATGGATTATAAGCTAAACCACCTAAAGTGATTCCTACTAGCTGGTACACATTACTTTACATTAAATCGAGAAAGTATTAATAATTAAGCTACATATTTAATGTTAAACTAAAGCAAAATAATAAATGGGGTAAATGGAATTAGTTTCAGATAGTAATGAAACCAAAATACTGCCAAAAGCAAACTAAACTACAAAACTGAATGCAAACTATACACGTAGTCATTCATTCTGACATGACATGACATTGAAGTGGCTGGGTTGGGGCTCCTGCAATTTTTATGTAAATGGAATTTTTGATTTATTACTTTTTTATTGTATGTATCTCATAATTTCTAAAGTGCATGCATAAGTGGCTACTTTGCCAAAATGGAACAAAAATTGTTATTGAGCCTGCGATTAAAATCATGTCATATCTTGATTTTTTCATTTAGTTTGAAATGTTCCATATAAACCATTAAACATATTGAAGAGTGAAGTATTTTTTTTCCTGCTGGTTGGCTTTTAAAGAACTATTCTTTCAGCAATCATATGAAGTGTGTATTATCTGTAGGCTTACCACTGCTTCAAAAATCGAAGATTAAAGTTTACTGCAAGGTAAAAGAAGCTTTTATTAAGCAAGCCAGTAAACATATAATACATTTCACAAAATAAATTTAATAAAAAAATAGAAATGGCTCAGTAGAGTAATGAATGAAATGTAAGTTATTCAACAGTCCTTCAGTACTGACTTCAATGTCACTGACATGATGAATTTTCTATTTATGTTATTAATGTTGTTGACAGTATATTTCTAAATATTATTTTGGACTGATTAATTTTACTTGGTGCGGTCCATCAAGTTTTCTTTTAAATCCTTGTACTCAACTAAATTCCAAAGAACATTAGCAATAATCAAGTCCAAAATTTAAAAAAACATGGGTTTATTATACTGTGAATAATGCATCCACATAAATGCAATGTACAGTTTATTTCCTTTGTCTCAGTAGGGAAAGACAATTAAAAGACTGAATAAATTATATGTAATTATATGTGAGCTCATTGTGGTGTACATGTGCATAAGGAAACAAAATTGAAGTGTTCAAGGATAAGTTCGACATTTTTCAACTCAAAGTTATTTCTTCACAGTCATGGCATATATTAATTTACTACTTGAAGTTGCATTTTAAATTGAGGCACATTTTGTAATTTTTATAAAAATTCTTTATAAAAAAAATACCGGTTATCCTTTAGCATTTCCAATATTGCACTTCTCTGTCAATTTTCCTAAATGTACTCAGAGAGAGCCTGAAAGCATTTAGAGTCATTAACATCCTAAAGATGTAGCATATGAGAGATACTGTAGATAAATAGAACTTTATTTGTCTCAAGGGGACATTTAGCTTTTTACAGAAGCTCAAGAAAAATGGAAGTATCATAACAAACAACAACTCCTTTCAAACACACACACAAAAATTCTGAATTAGCATAAGCTACCCTAATTCAGGAAGTTCATAAGTAATGTATTGATTTACTTCATGAGGAAAAAGTACATAATAAACAAGAATAGCTGTGTCAAATACTTGAAAAATTAAAATATGTCAATTTTAAATGTTTGAAGTCCAAATATTCTCAATGATAATAGAAATCTGTCATGTTTCACTCTCTGATTGAAGTGCAGATAGAGATTCCTAATAAAGATTAATAATCATAATTATCATATTTGCAATCACTGACCATGAAATAGTCAAAAAGTGACATCCCATGTTTTAATATTTTCAAATGTATAATTTTTAACCTAATGGGAATGGCTCTTAGTGGGCTAGGACCACCAGTAAACAATTAAATATCAAAAATATCATTCATGATTGGCAACGTCAAAACAGCATAAAGTGGCTCTCCCTACGCCTATACTGTATTACCAATCCCTATTTTTTCATGAAAAGAAGTAAGCTTGACCTCTCATATCCCATTAGGGGATGAACCCCTTGGGTTGTGTTGATGTGGCATGGACAACTTCAAGTCCTTCTCATCGTTTTTTCTGAACACACCTATGAGTTTACTCTCTAACTGAACCGTGTAATTTCCTGCAAAATATATGGTCCAAAATTGGGCTAAAAATTATGTTTTTCTTGTCCAGAGGGCAGAAAAATAGGGGGAAACCCCAAAAATCTTGATGTCTTGCATAAGTAGACGCCAAGACATGTCTAATGGTATATCATGTGTGGGAATTTTTACATACCGGTGAGTAACGAAGAACCGGACAAAAAAAGTGATCTCAAAGCATTTGTGATTAATTCTTACTGTATACACACAATAACTGCAAAAAAGAATAAAACTCCTTACTTTGCTAAGGATAAGAGAACAGTCACAGTGAGACATGTTAAATGAATATTCAAGTAGGTTTAAAGGATCCCCAGTAGCATTTCTTGAAACATATCTGCTGAATAATTTGTTAGTGCTCAGAGTTAGTATGTCATAGAAAGGGTGTGCAGCATTGTTAATAATCGCCATCAGTTTTACCTTCATTCTGTCTTCTACTACTATCTGTAGTTGGTTGAAAATGCACACCCATCTCTTCTTAGTCAGTTTGTTGATTCAGTGGGCATCCGTTGAAGTGATGCTGGTGGTCCAGCATGTCACAGTATAGAAAATCGCACTGAATATCACAAAGGTATATGATACAACAAATACATGATGTTTCCTGCCACATGCTGCAAACTCAGTATTATTCTAAGCTCCTATCAAGTCAACTTTCTAAAATTCCTAAATGATGGAGAAATTTGACAGCATGCTTATTTGACAGGAGTTTGTAAACATCCTGTTTAACCAGAAACTTTACAAGTGGCTATTCTGTGGGAGAAAATGATTGCCTTCCATGAAAGGATGAAATGATATGAAAACAATTAATTAAGCCCATTGCATACTCACTGACTCGATTCCAGGATAAGCTGGGTATTGTGCTATTGTTATTAAATGTCCTGTTCTTTTAGTTGGTCTCTCCTGCCTTTGACCATTAAGTTTAGGAGTCTCATTTATAAAACGTTGGATGAATTCAAGTGTGAAAATATGCATATTCCAAAAAACCAGAAAAAGCATATATAAAAAAAACACATTTATACAATCTAGCATATACATGTATCGATGCAATTTAGCTTTTATAAATTGCTATCATCTTATATAAGTGCATATGTGAACATACCTTGAACCCCACCCCAGTTGCCACCCTGAAAAAAAAAATTAGATGGACTATACTAATCACCTGCATGCATATGCAATCTCAATGCTGAAAACCGTTATTGGCCTGTACAGCAGCCTCCCACCGATGTACCAAGAGACCGCCACCTGCATCTTACCTTCATGTGAGAAGTCTTATGGTGCAATCTACATGGCATTGACGTCTGAGTGGGTAGTCACTATCTCCTGGCACATGCAATGATATGACTGCAGTTATAATAAATATCACATACAAAATAATAAACTGCAGGGTCAGCCAACCTTACCAACAAGCTAATCATCACATTGAGCACAATCAACAAGTCAACTACCAAAGCTACTTTGCCTCATAATAAATGACTCATGGGTTGACCGTGGCTACTAAGCCATGACATTTTTCATGCTTATCTTAGCATTATAGATGACTTATGTTAATGGACTGTTACAGCTTAAAGTAAGCAAAAGCAGCATTATTCTCACTAGGTGACCTTATTGCTATGAGTTCAGTCAGTTTTCCCGATTAGGTTAGTAAAACAGAATGTCTTTTGGGAGTCTAAGCCAGCTACGGTTTTTAATCCAGATAACTGACAACACGTAACCAATATAAAGTGATAAAAAAACAAAAATGTTCTTCAGTGCAAATAAACAGTATTAGTCCTTCCTCTTAAAAAGGAACTAAAATAGAGTTTATTGTATATGTACCGGTATATTCATTGCTTTTGACGTGGGTTACAAATACACATTCTTAGACATCTGAGTTGTTTTTTAGCTGGTTTGGCTGCTTTTCCCTGCTTGCTCAAGGGTATATATATATTTCTCAGTTTCTCCAAAATGTTACGTATGGATGGGTGAGAGCAGTCATAAATTTGTGCATGTTCTCCCAACAGGTATTTTTATATTTAACGACTTTTGCGCAGAAAGTTGTGTGTGCATATTTTGACAGTTCATTTGTGCATACAAAATGTTTTAAAAAACTAACCACTGGACTACATCTAAGCACAATCTGGACTGATGGAGTTTTTGAGACTTAAAACAGTGTCAAGTAATTCTAAACTGGTGGTACATATTTGCCAACAGAATTATGTGGACAATGGAGACAATGATAGCCTTTTAAACTAAGCTTTGCACACTCAGATAAAATACAGACCTTTCCTTTCAGTTAGTCTTACTTCTGTGACTAGCATTTTACAGCTTGCTGTTATTTAAAGTGCTGTGCCCTTTATATAATTATGCAAAGTGCAGTCTTTACTCTGATGGGTGGTCTGTGAAATAAAGAATAATTGATGCCTTTACTCCCATATGTTAACCATGTTAACATTCTGTTCATCTTCAAGCACAGCAGATCATTCTCTATTAGGGATTTGTAATTAATATCTGCAGAATATAAACAAAATAAATTAACCATTCCACAGCCTCTTATTGCAGTATTAATGATTTCCAAAAAGTCTTTAATACTGGGCTGTCAGTCATGATCTTCACACATGCAACTTATCAATCTTAACTTTATGTCATGTCATTAATAAAATGCACCTTTTAAAGTCACTATAAAAAAAATCATAAAGACTAACCTATTGTTTCAAACTAACTCATAAATAGAGGGAAAAAATTAAAATAGTTTTTCTTCAAGCAAATGCTGGAAATAATTACAGACAGGCAAAGCCAGGAACTTGTAAAAAATGATAATTAATGTAGACAGCAAAGCATTGATCAAGCAGAAGGGTCATCTGGATGTTGAATACTGGAGTTGATGTTACACAGGCAAGCAAATTAGAGGGCAGTAATGTACAATTTTAGAGATGTGCAGTGGGAGCAGGTTTTAACCTTAAGATATCTTGTACTTTTGTTCATGTGTAACTCAGATTTTGAATCAATGCACCTTTTGATTCCTTTTGCTCAGAGTTCAGTCTTTAAGTTCAAAAGCATAAATATCAAATTTAAATGTTTTGTCTATTTGTAGTGCATCTTTTAGTGAGAAGCAAATGCAAATGCTTGCCCCTATTTTTAAGATTTTTTAAAGCAAAGTCTTCAAACAAGCTCAGATGCTAATGACACTAATTGTTACAATAAGCCTTCCATAACTTTTCAGCTATCTGCAAAACTATGGAGACTGTGAGTGCAGCAGGGTTATAAAACAACAAAGGCCTTTGGAGTTTCACCAAATCCTAATGTATATGCTATTGTGTGAGTCTCACTGCTTTGATCCTACTGTCCTTTCCCCAGTCTACTCCCCTCTACTGTAATGTCTTCAGTGTGAGCACCTTCCAGTATTCAGTGAGTGTAACTGAGAGGAGCTAAGCACATTAAACTGTCTGAATTGCAGATAATTAGCATATTTTACTTTGTTTGAGTTTAACGTACTATGTGACAGTAATTATAACATCTTTTGGAGTTGCAGTTGATGTTTTGAAGTATTCAGTCATTTTTTATTTAACTTTTTTACATATTGGTTTTCACTTTTTTTTTTAATAGGAAATGTAAGAATTGGGGTAGCATGTTGGCACAATTGAAGCAACTGCTGCCTTGCAACAAGCAGACTGGGGTTCAAGTCCCAGATGCTCCCTATATAAAGTTTCCATGCTTTCCCAATGTCAATGTGAGTTTCTAGTTTTCTTCTAAAGACATCCAGGTTACATGGATTGGTGTAGCTAAATCAGTCCCTGATGAAAATGTGTGTTCACTCTGCTATGGGTTGGCACCATGTTTAAAGATTGTTTTTGCCTGCATCCCATGCTTGCTTGGATACGCTCCAGCTCCCCATGCTATGACCAAGTGCTGGATAAGCATGTTTAGAAATTGATGGATGTATGAACAGAACATGCCAGTCCACTTTCTCATGCCATTGTTTGTTAACATGTCTGGCATGTTTGCTTTCTTGTAGCTTTCTAAGTTCACTGTTTTATGATTTTTCTGTTTAGTTAAGCTGACAGTTGCATGAGGATTTATATTTCTAATGCTATGGAGGACCTGATGTTGAGTTGTAAATCACTTCCAGTAATCAATAAGTGTAACTGAGAGGAAGATATGTATGAACAGAACATGCCAGTTCATTTACTTGTGCTTTTGTTTGTTAACCATCTATGCGTTAATAAACATTTACAGACAATGGAGCTGGTTGTTGTTGACTTAATCCTTCTTCATGGCAGCTGCACAGCACAGCCCAACACAGAAGGTTTAGATGTTAACCGGAGTAAAAACCAGAGTGCAGCAGAACAGCACCAGTTACAAAAGCACATAAAAAAAATAATGAAAAAGTCAAAAAAAGAGGGTGTATCTGCTAGGTCAACCTGCTGCCTGGTTTAATTTATGCCCAGGATGCATCTGGTGTGCAGTAGTAGAACTTTCCAGAGGCCTGCATTTTTTCTCCACCATTCAAAAGACTTTTGTTTGTGTGACTAAGTGACTGTAACTTACCCATATGTGGCTTGGTGTTGCTTTACTCACATTGTAACAATCACACTAAGTTAGCCTAAGAAGTGTGTCACTAGAGCTTACTATACTGATCATGTGTTGTAGACGTTCAAGAAACAGGGCAACAAACAGTTGTGTGTCCAGCCCACAACAGCTATCATTTTAAATGTAAAATTCAATTGATCTGTACACACAAAAAAATTAATACCCAACACAATGATTGGTACAGACACATCACCATAATATATCCCAAAACACATATGCTCTACTTAATCCTGTCAATCCTCAAAAGCAATCACATTTAGTACTATATGCAACTAATAATTCACTGTGTTGTGAAAGTCTAGCTGAAATGACATCTGAATAGAATTAATGAATAAATGGCAAGGAGAACATCTCAGAGATAAAAATCTGTAACACTGAACAGAATAAACTTTAGTGGCTCTTTGATATTTACAAGGAAACAATGTTTCATAGACCACCCTCCTGACAGTCTTCTTCAAAGGTAGGCCAAATTATGAATATACGTTGACCACATTTATCGTTAGAAACTTGGCTGTTGGTCCAGGCCCTAATTGAGCATGATAGATAGATAGATAGATAGATAGATAGATAGATAGATAGATAGATAGATAGATAGATAGATAGATAGATAGATAGATAGATAGATAGATAGATAGATAGATAGATAGATAGATAGATAGATAGATAGATAGATAGATAGATAGATAGATAGATAGATAGATAGATAGATAGATATTTTATTAATCCCAAGGGGAAATTCACATACTCCAACAGCACCTTACTGATACAAAAAACAATATTAAATTAAAGATTGATAATAATGCAGGTAAAAACAGACAATAACTTTGTATAATGTTAATGTTTACACCCCCGGGTGGAATTGAAGAGTCACATAGTTTGGGGGAGGAACGATCTTCTCAGTCTGTCAGTGGAGCAGGACAGTGACCGCAGTCTGTCAGTGAAGCTGCTCCTCTGTCTGGAGATAATACTGTTTAGTGGATGCAGTGGATTTTCCATAATTGATAGGAGCCTGCTTAGCACCCATCGCTCTGCCACAGATGTCAAACTGTCCAGCTCCATGCCAACAATAGAGCCTGCCTTCTTCACCAGTTTGTCCAGGCGTGAGGTGTCTTTTTTCTTAATGCTGCCTCCCCAGCACACCACCGCGTAGAAGAGGGCACTCGACACAACCGTCTGATAGAACATCTGCAGCATCTTATTGCAGATGTTGAAGGACGCCAGCCTTCTAAGGAAGTATAACCGGCTCTGTCCTTTCTTACACAGAGCATCAGTTTTGGCAGTCCAGTCTAATTTATCATCCAGCTGCACTCCCAGGTATTTATAGGTCTGCACCATCTGCACACAGTCACCTCTGATGATCACGGGGTCCATGAGGGGTCTGGGCCTCCTAAAATCCACCACCAGCTCCTTGGTTTTGCTGGTGTTCAGGTGTAGGTGGTTTGAGTTGCACCATTTAACAAAGTCATTGATTAGGTCCCTATACTCCTCCTCCTGCCCACTCCTGATGCAGCCCACGACAGCAGTGTCATCAGCGAACTTTTGCACATGGCAGGACTCCGAGTTGTATTGGAAGTCCGATGTATATAGGCTGAACAGGACTGGAGAAAATACAGTCCCTTGTGGCGCTCCTGTGTTGCTGACCACAATGTCAGACGTGCAGTTCCCAAGACGCACATACTGAGGTCTGTCTTTAAGATAGTCCACGATCCATGCCACCAGGTATGAATCTACTCTCATCTCTGTCAGCTTGTCCCTAAGGAGCAGAGGCTGGATTGTGTTGAAGGTGCTAGAGAAGTCTAGAAACATAATTCTTACAGCACCACTGCCTCTGTCCAAGTGGGAGAGGGATTGATGTAGCATATAGATGATGGCATCCTCCGCTCCCACCTTCTCCTGATATGCAAACTGCAGAGGGTCAGGGGGTGTTGAGCCTGTGGCCTCAGGTGGTGAAGCAGCAGCCTCTCCATGGTCTTCATCACATGTGATGTCAGTGCAAAAGGCAGTAAGTTTGCTGGGTATTTTTTTTTTATTAGTTTAGAAGGACTCTTTGTTACAAACTTAGTGTTATGAACTAAATATATCAAGCCTAAAACCCCCAAAATAGTCCACTAGAGGGGGAAATGCAATTAAGTAACAAAGAGGGCAATGAAGATTTATAAATAAAAAGATTAATTTATACAAAAAACTCTGGCACAAAAATGAGCTCTGAGGAGCAGAAAGCAAAAGGAAAAGAAGGCAATGCCTTCAAATTAGACAATCCCAAAAGCAAACTTTGTTCTAATACACATAATCCAAAGAATGGTAAAAAACCAGTCCACAGGTTCAAATAACACAAGAGAAACTTACCACACCACGAGAACATTCACAATGAACCGCAAGGGACTGTGGGTTTTCCTCAGCCTTTATTGGGCTATGGACAGTCCCTTCAAAGTGCTGGACATGTGGCCCCACCTCCTGGGGTGCCACCCATAAAACACATAGAATATAAAAGAAGGTACATAGATACATGTAGGTACATAGAAGGTACATAGATACACTGCTGTCACTGTCCTGCTCCACTGATCGACTGAGGAGATCATTCCTCCCCCACACTATGCGACTCTTCAGTTCCACCCGGGGGAGTAAAAGTTAACATTACACAAAGTTACTGTCTGTTATACCTGCATTTATATTACTCTTTAATTTAATTTTTTATTTTTTGTTTATTTAATATTGTTTTTTATCAGTATACTGCTGCTGGAGTATTTGAATTTCCCCTTGGGATTAATAAAGTATCTATAGTATCTATTTGTCTATATGGAAACTAAATTAGCAATGATATTAAAATGAACAAAGGAATCAAAAATGAACAAGAAATACATAAAATGGCATTTAAGCCATTGAGGAACCCTGGATGAAATACAACAATTGGCAGTACTTTTCTAGGACAACAGAAATGCATCATTTAACTTTACACCAAGCTCATCAACCTCTCTTCAAGCTCTTCCTACATTAATTCTAGGATGTGAAAGGACAGTGTCATTAGTGGCCTCATCTACAACTGTATTAAATCTATAGATTGGACAGAATCTTGCAGTTATTTCGATGTTGTTTGACCATTTACAAGCTGTTGCTATAGTGAGGATTTCAAGTCTCATTGATTTAATGAGACTCATGCCAGGTCACTGTTTGTGTGGTGTTTGCACAAGTTCTGTGTGGTTCTGTTTTTCTCGCACTTCTCCAACAACATGCTGGTTAGGCTAATTAGCAATTTCAAATTTGCCCTTTGTGAAGGTGGACTGAAACCCTGCCCAGGTCTGCATGTTGCCCTGTATACAGTGCTGTAATGATAGCTCCCCACCCCATGACCATGAATTAAACACACTCGAGAAGATTTTTTACATTATGTAAAATTCAATTGGTGCTGTATGTTGTACAGCAAGCCAAAAGCCCAACACATTGATTAATACAAACACATCAACAGAAGCTCAGTAATCTAACACCCTGTTAAACTCCCAAAAGAAGCAGTCAATCTTAACATTGTATACAGCCCATTACTCAAACAGTTAATGGTGTGTAGTGAAATGCCAAAGGATAGTATTGATTAAGGAATGGTGGGAAGACAAAGAAACAGTTCACTCTGAACTGACTGATGACCTTAATGGATGGCTCTTCATGACAGTGTCTAGGTCCAGAGGAAGGCTTCTTCTTTTATATTGAAAACATTTCTATCTCACAAACAAAACAGGACCAACCTCGCCAACTGTAAAACACAGGAAAGACATTAAGGTTTTCCATATGCAGCAATAGTCACTCAATAAATACTGCTGCTAATTTTTTCTGACTGTACAAACTCCAAAGCTGTCTAACCAGATGAAACACTTAATTCAGATGCACAGGTGGAATGACAAAGCTTTAACTGCTGACCCAGTGCCCCAGAGAAGAATATCTAACATATAGACTAATCAGTTTTTCATTATTAATATCGAACAATTTTCTAAGTACCTACTTGTAAAATGCAAGGAAGTTGGAAAAATAATTTTTTCCATGCCCAGTTTCATCGATAAGTAAAGCACTATCCCGACCATGTTTCATGATTTAATTGTTTAATTTAATTTTATTTATTTGGAACTACAGAAAATGCTGGACTGGGTGGTTGAGTTTGCCTGAGCTGTTTCATTAGTGAATGATGCACCCCAATACTTCAAAAGAGCTGAACTGTGTTATTGTGGAATGGCCCAGGAAGTGTTCAGGGAGGTGTGTTAGGAGCTGCTGAGGGACAATAAGAGGATTACTTTGTAGTAATCCACCTACCAGGCATTACCACTTTAAAGGAAAGAAAGTCCTGTGAATAGGGTAAAGTCGACTTTTGCAAAACAAACAAAGCATTTACCTGTTTAAGTCATTAAGTACAGGGTACAGTCATTTTGTCTATTTCAGGTTCACACAGCAGGACGCCAGCAACAGGTCAAGCGCCTCCAGATCAGGCCTGCTGGGGGTCGCTGCATATTCCCGGTCCTAAAGGCGTGCGTCCCGTTAGTCTGACCATTGGCAAAGAAAGGTACGAAGCGTTTTAGTTAAGAACGTGTATGCATGCATTAGAGTGAGGAGGGAATTCCCATGAAGAAAGCAACTTACTTTTGTAGTGCGTAACGTCTCTTCCGAGGGAGCGTGCTGGGATGTGCTCGTGCTTGAAGGCTGCTAACCCTATTTGTTATATGTCTTGAAACAGTTGAGAGGAGCACCTGTGCAGAAAGCACCTGCGTCAGTCGCCATTGGTGAAAGGGTGCAACGTGTCACGGGCTTGGTTAAAGAATTGTTCTCTGATTATAAGAGACACTTCCTGCCTCCTGAAGAGTGTCTTTAGACTCGAGTCGGTAGTGTGGTTAGTATAGCGCTTTTGTTCAGTATGCACATTTTTGAGCCAGATTTTGTAAATAATATCTTGTTTACAAATGTCTTCTAGTTGTAGTTTGATGTTGGGTGGAGGTATTTATATAGATTTTGGGTTTTGGTGCACTTTGTTTTTTTCCTTGTATATATTTTAGGAAGACTACCATTTTTGTATATACAGTACTGTATCCATTTTCATCTTTATTTTTCATTTTTGGGGACTGGAAACTTCACTGTATATATTTCTCACCGTTTTTGGTTGGGACATTATTTTTGTCATTTTGTTGCACCTGTAAATAAACCCACTTTTGTTTTGGAAAAACCACCTTTTTGTGTCTGTGTCTCCATGTCTGACGTCTCTCAAACCTCATCACATTTGGTCCCATGCTACAAGACGCCCACTGTGTGGTTGGGTGCCAACCTTACCATTACATGGGGGGGTCACAGACTTGTAAAGGCATGCTGTCTCTGGCATTTTACATTCTGAAATGAGCAGACCAGAAAGAATTGAGTCTAACTGCAAGTTTATGTGTCATCTGAAACTTCACATCTAGCAATGTCAAGTTGTATGGTATGGTTTGCCAGCACTCACATCTGTACATCTTAGAATAACCTGGGTATATCACCTAATACATAATAACTCTTTCTCTTACCCATTCTTTTACTGTGTCTAATTCCTTGACTATCTAGTTTATACATGTAAAAGCAAAGGAGGCAGGAAGTGGTATACTACAGTACCTGACAGTGTGGTAAGCTTATGGGATTTAAGACATTCTTAAAGTCTACATAATAAAGAGTATTAAAGGGGACACCACAAAATAACCAGGAAACTATTGCTGAACACAGATCTACCACTTTGGTAAGGTTTGCAGACTTTTGGACTTTACTGAATAATAATAGTCATTTTATTTGTGTAAGACCTTCCCCATGCTCAAATTGCTTCACACATATTCAAAATAATACAGCAGGAATATAATTACGGAGGGAAAACACATTAAAACAAGCTGATATCAAACATTGAACACCAAATAATAAATACTTGAAAGTCAACATTCTAAATTAGAATAAGAAACAATAAACTGGAAAAAAAATGATGAACAAATAACACAGCTCGTGTAAGAATATATGTTGGAATATAAAGGTAGATATTATAATTACCAACGACAATACAGAAAAACAAATAGGATGAGTCCATTTTATCATCATCTTTTAGAGCCAAAACCTCAAAGGACATTGGTCATTCAATGGCTATTTTTTACTATTCACTTCAAATCTAAAAATTCTAGCCAGACTGCTGCAAAGCAAATACACCCTGTGGAGTCATTTCATTTGGAGATGCAAATTTATCAAGCTTTTTCTGTGTAACTTATCAAGCTTTTTCTCTGTTGATGTCACATTATTGAAATTACAGTCTGTAATGAATCAGACAATTCTAGTGCTTTAGCATTGAGCCTTATGTTAAGCATGGTAATGGAAGCTGCAGAAAGTTCGTAACACACAAATTATAGTCCTCTGTGAATATACAGTAGACCAACGCGAAGTCGCAGTTCAGAGTTCACAGCCTCAGTCATTCATGGATTTTTCCTTAGAACCTATCTAATAATTGTTAGCGGAAACCGCAAACATCCTCTGCAATTTTTATGCCTTTTTTTGTGGAAATACTGTACTGTAGAGAAAACAGGAAGCAACTGTACTGGAGAACGCAGCTTGGGATAGTGAAAGTAGTCAATAGAATTTGAAACTGCAACTCCCAGCAGTCCCTGCAGTAGCTCAGATTGGTCTTCTGCTGAGGGTGCTGGGGCTGTTGGAGTCAAAGGACATCTGCGCGGCTTTTAAAAATGGGGCCAGTGACCAAAAGCAAAAAAAAAGTTATTGTAATTTGTGTTTCAAGTTCCTGTCTGTCTGCCTTCTGTTGGGTTACCTGTACTTATTCGTTTTGTCCTGGATTGTTTCGTGATTTGCGTCTGAATTTTCTGCCATCTGCCTGTGTACATGAGGATTGTAAGTGGATTCACGGCCATCGTGCAAAGAAAGGAGCACTCCTGAACCCATCCACCCATCTTCACCATTTCAGGAACTAGCGGTAGGACTATCTTTACATTCCCATTCAACGTGCGGATCTCTGGACTATCTATTTTCATCATTACATTTCATCCGTTGCCGTTTTTCATGAACGTTTTTCATGCTTTACTGTGTGTGTTTTCTTTGTGCTTTGTTGTATTTAATGTGTAATCGCCGGAAAGGGAACAGGGGTGGTATCGCTGTTTTCATTTGTTTTCATTACATTCTTTATTTGCTGTTTGATTACCGGTTTACTTTGTTTTTGTCTCTGTTTGTGAGTGTGTGTGGGTCGGACCAAGGCTGGGTACGTCTCTGGAATCTCCACCATAAAAATAAATCACCGTCTTCTCGACGGTGTGAATCTTAGCTGCAGCAGACCGCTACAGCGTAATTCATTTCTCCTTGCTGCTGATTGACTATGATGCATCTCCAGCTGAGTGTTCTTGTATATTCCATTTTGTTCCTCTGAACCTTTAAACTGCCACAACCTGCTATAGTTGTTTGCCAGTGCCATTCGCAAGCACGCAGGAGCTGATCAGACAGTGCCATACATTCGTTGAGCAGCCAGCTCATGACCACAGCCAGCCCCTTGTGATCAGGGGTGCTGAACACACCACTAGAAGACACGGACACTCCTCAAAAAACCCCTCTTAAAAAACGCTGATAGACTACCTTCACATTGCTCCCTTACTTGCTGGGCTTACTTGCGGCTGCTTTGTCGCGTGATATGCTTCTCGCGTGATGCTATGCTTACTTAAAAGCCTGAACAGCACGTGTCCTTTTTGGCTGATTGCTTTGTTTCTTTCTCCTCCCCCAGACATCCTCTGCTCCTGTTGCTGGTCCCACTCCCGTTGTGCTTCCCTATGATGTTTGCCTATTCTGTTAAACAAGATCTAACTGCATACTGAGCTCATTTTACATCTGAAAGAGACATGTTTGCTTGAAGTGTTTGAATAAAGTTCCTGTCTCTACAATCTCCTGTGTTTTTGTGCAATTCTGTGACCCAAGCGTGACACCCTGCAGTACTGTAGCCTCACTGTCCCTGTGATTGAGCTGCTGCACTAGACTAGCCTGCCAGCATCAGCGCTTACCTCTGTGTGCTTTCGTGCAGCCAGATCAAGCGCAGTTGGCTCGGTGATTTCATCCATGGTGTCAGTTACACCTTGTACATATTGTTTCAGTAGTTTTTTAAATAGTTTTTAAAGTAAATTAGCAGTGTATAAAATTATCAGTGATGCAGTAATTGCATGAAAAAAAATGTGTTCCATTAAAATTTCACCTTTTCTTTGTAGAGAAAAGCCAAGCAAAATGACACCTTTTATTGGCTAACTAGAAAGATTACAATATGCAAGCTTTTGAGGCAACTCAGGCCCCTTCTTCAGGCAAGTTGAGTTGCCTCGAAAGCTTGCATATTGTAATCTTTCTAGTTAGCCAATAAAAGGTGTCATTTTGCTTGGCTTTTCTCTACATTCATAATGGCTAACACGGTACAACACCCTAGTACTACCTTTTCTTTGTAAATTGTGACATTTACTTAAAGTGCAGCAAAAAAGTATTTGGCGTCCAGGGATGCATTAACCCCCAAGTATGTGGCAGTTTAAGGCTTAAAGCCCCAAGATGTCATTGAAACGCCCTGCACCTTCTAAGGCTTCTGACAATGAAAACGAGCTTGCATGAATTACAGTACATATAGCAGTAGCATCTGTATTTTACATTCTAGCACTGCAGGAGACATAGCAGTACAGTACTGTGAAATACACGGGTTTACCTTTACATTCTTTTTTTTAGGTAATGTATTAAGCTGAGTTTGAAATTAAATTAAAGTGTTTAGGGGGCATATTTAGGGTTTAAACTATAAAAATAGGCATTTGTTTAACCACATCTAAAATTCGTGGTTTTTCACAATTTGCGGGTGCTCTAGGATCGTAACCCCCGTGAAATTCGGGGGTGTACTGTACTCCAAATGGTTCAATATGCTAAAGCTTTTAAGCAATGGTGTATAAAGTACTCAACAGCCATGTTTGAGCTTGAGCTGAGAGACAGTACCTTTACACAAAGTTATTCAAGTAAAAGAAGCAAACCCTTTTACCCTGATCAGGGTTGCAGGGAAGATTTCATCTGTCCCCGCAAGTATTGAATGCAAGGTAGTGTCTGAGTCCATTGTGGGATAAACACACATAATGTATCAAGACCAATTTACTATCACCAATTCACTTGCATGTCCTTGGGACTATGGGAAACAATTTCTGCAGACTTATGCAAACTATGCAGATTCCATGCACAGAACACCTAGGACATGAACTCCGGTCTCCCTGTTGTGAGCAAATAGTGTCATAGTGCTGCTCACTGTTTGACATATAGTTAAAAATGTCTTAAAAACATGAAATAATTTAGACTACCTTCTTTCTGAGTGTGGATCATATTACAAGCACTAAAGTATGAACTAAGTAAATGCAAGTTATCGTCTGCTGCAGTGGGTTGGCACCCTGCCCAGGATTGGTTCCTGCCTTGTGCCCTGTGTTGGCTGGGATTGGCTCCAGCAGACCCCCGTGACCCTGTGTTCGGATTCAGCGTGTTGGATAATGGATGGATGGAAGTTATCGTCTGTGATATTCAGTTTAGCTTGTATCTTGATTCATTGGAGTGGGCACAAATGGGACAGGAGTACAACTTTTGAGCCCCAAACACATTTTAAGAAGAGGTTAATCAATTCCTGAAAACCCCTTCGTAAAGTGAATTTTTGTAAAGCAAACGCCTAATTACAATTAATTTAGATGAAAAACATTTTTAAGTTTGCCTTAGCCCCAATACTGCCCATCATTTTTTGGTTAAATAACAAAATTTATTATTTTAATAATAACATTTGTCAAAACAAATCCTAATAATGTTTAATAAAGTGCTTTACCTAGACTTTATCATTTCAAGTTTCACATTCTTGGCAGTTTTTCCTTAGGCTCTTCCAACTAGTTCACAATCTGATTTGGGGCCTTGGTGCCCAGGATAATGTGTTTGAGATGACATGAAGCAACACACATGACATGGACAGCAAATCACAGCATGTGAACACATAAGTATATCTCATTGCAGCTGTGGAAATAACTGAGACTGGGACTGCATGTCACCAATATTCATCCCCACCCTCTTCTACAGGCTGCGACGAGTTGTACTTGGAACGACTGTGTAGAAGATTGGGTGTTAGGATCATCGGCGCACATTTAAAAATTGTCCCAAATTCTTTATATGCATAAATTTCCCTAAAGTGGTGGAAGTGTTTTAGATAACTGACTGAGAAGACATTGTTCATATTTGCATAGCCCTTTTGTTTTCTAGTTTAACATTTTAGTTACAAATATGCACAACAAATAAATAAAAGTAAAAATTGCAATTTGTGCTTGAAAAATGTAGTGAACTAAAAGTAAAAGTAGACAAATAAATGTTATGCTCAAGAACAGTACAAATATTCTCACAAAATACTCAAGTACAGAAAGTAACTATGTCTACTTCATAACTACACAACACTTTTACACATTTGTCTCAACAGAGAGTGTAACATAAAGAAGTTCATTATACTATTTCAGCCTAGTGAAAATCAAATGGTTATTCCGGAAATAGTAAAGCTGATGACAAGACATATCACAAAGCAGCACAGCAAGGAAAGGCTGAGTACAGATGAGTGCTGACAAGTGACCCAGCGAGTTTCCAGAAGAAATACAAACTCTTGGAGTTTTTGATCCAGAAAAGTATGTGGAATAATACGATAGATTAGTGAATAGACTTAAAAATATTGACACCTTCTTTTTTAAGGTAAAATTCTGGCTACCACAGCTGCCATTTTTTTACCATAAATTTAACATTTTATTTTTTACAGTGGTATGATCAGAGAAGGGAAGGCTTCAGTCTAAAGCTGGGGAAACACACAGGTGATCATCTTAGCACTCCTAAGTTTTCAAAAGAAAGCTGATATCAGTGGGGTTAGGGTTGCAATCCTGTCCACAAAAAGATCAGGGGATGCACAAAAGAAAGTCTGCAGGGCTAACACATAGCAAAGCATCCAACAATGAGAGCAATCAATATAGCTCAGCAGCATCGGGTCAGAAACATAAGCAGATGGTGCCTGAGGAGATTCAATCTAGTAGATAGATAGATACTTTATTAATCCCAAGAGGAAATTCACATACTCCAGCAGCAGCATGCTGATAAAGAAAATATTAAATTAAAGTGTGATAACAATGTAGGTATACAGACAGACAATAACTTTGAATAATGTTAACGTTTACCCCCCGGGTGGATTTGAAAAGTCGCATAGTGTGGGGGAGGAACGATCTCCTCAGTCTGTCAGTGGAGCAGGAAAGTGACAGCAGTCTGTCGCTGAAGCTGCTCCTCTGCCTGGAGATGATATTGTTTAGTGGATGTAGTGGATTCTCCATTATTGACAGGAGCCTGCTCAGTGCCTGTCACTCTGCCACAGATGTCAAACTGTCCGACTCCGTGCCTACAATAGAGCCTGCCTTCCTGACCAGTTTGTCCAGGCATGAGGCGTCCCTCTTCTTTATGCTGCCACCCCAGCACACCACCGTGTAGAAGAGGGCGCTCGCCACAACCATCTGATAGAACATCTGCAGCATCTTATTGCAGATGTCGAAGGATGCCAGCCTTCTAAGGAAGTAAAGCCGGCTATAGTATATAGTATATAGTAGTTCTGGAGGTTAGAATTGTGAATTCAGAATCTGAAGTAAAATCCAGGATGAAAAAGTGGTAGTCTTAAAAATGTTTTATTTGGAGAGTAGCAGCAGCAAGTGCATACTTGATAGATTGCAAAGAAGCAGTAGTAGTTATAGTGGTAGTATTGTGACATGAATGGAGTTCAGTGTGTCTTATGATTTTTATATTTGAAAATTTTTTTTTTTTCGAAAAATAGATGGAGTTTCTAGATTATTCCAAAGCACCATTTCTACAGTAGGGAGTAAGCCCAGGTGGCACAAAGACAGTCAAATTAATTTTTTTACTAGCTTTTTCTAATAAGTAAATAACATACAGTTAGTCTCTTTCTTATCTAATTAAATATACATTATATCCACATTTACAATTTGTTTTTCTCTTTGTTTATCTGTTGAAAAAAGTGTAGCCCTTGAAGATCTAAGATGCTGAAATCTGAAAAGTTATTAACAGTATAGCCCAAATCAATGAGAAAATTCAAAAGTCTAATTTAGGGTGAAGCCTCAGAATCATGAACCTTTCAATATGCTTTTAATACAAAATAATTATTGTTTTAGGTGAAGTGAATAGAAATGAACATATTACAGGATGAGGTGGAAAAATGGGTAATACTGCCATGTCACAGACCCAGCAACCTGGGTATGAATCTCATGCCAGGTCATTGTTCTTATGGAGTTTTGATTCTCTTCCCATGTCCTCCGGCTTTCCTATTCCAGTTTAAGTTGAGTGGCAATGTCAATTTGGTCCCTGGGCCATGTATTGGTGTGTGCCTAGGTATGCACTGTAATTGGCTTGTCCAGGTCTGTTTCCTGCTTTGTCCCCAGTGCTTCCAGTTTAGGCCCCCCTCACCATGACCATGAATTGGCTTAAGTAAGTTCAAGACTGAGATGAGAGATGAAATCTCATAAGGTGAAAGAAGTGGCCCTAAACACAATTTGAATGTTTGCTTTGTGAAATGTTTTTGTTAATTTTCAGACATATTTAAGCATTATCTAAAATGAAAGTGTATCACAGACTTGGGGTAAGGAATTGAAAGATATAGACATTGAGGACAAACAAAGAAAAGCATCTCCAATAAGAAAATCTTAAGTAAAAATGTTCATAATCTGAAACAACCAAAAAATAAATGTTGTTATAGTTAAAAAATAAAGCTGGCAAGGTTTTTATTTATTCCTGACATACAATTTTTGTAAATAGAAAAGATAAATATGGCATTGCAACATATGAAACATTTCAACTGGCAGGTTTAACTATTAACTTACTATAAATCATACTAATTGTACAGTAGTAAATGTGGCACATGACTAAACTTGCAATCACTGTACTCCTATCTCACCTAACAATATAATGCACTTTGTAGCGGTCCGGTGCTGGTCAGATTCACACCATCAAAGGGACGGTCACATCAAGTTGGGGAGCATGCACTGGTACAGTGCATTGCGCACCCACTACACGACGAAACAACTCAGGATCCTGGTTGGCAACCCCCCAGGCAGACACACAGTCCAGTCCCACCCTCTGGAAATGACCATCTATCTGCTGCAGCCAGATGCAGGTGTTCAACAATGAGGATCTTACAAGCTGGATCACCCTCGGGGAAACACGCCACATGGCCGTAGTGCCGTAACTGACGCTCCATTACAATTCAGGTAATGTGCTTCATTCGGGACTCCATGAGCAACTGCTCATTCGACACAAAGTCAAACCAATGGTACCTAAGGATTTTCCAAAGAGACAAAGTACCAAAGGAGTCCAGTCTCCGTCTCAGGTCACTGGATAGCATCCATGTCTCACAACCATACAGCAAGACATGAAGCACCAGGGCTCTAAAGACTTGGACCTTTGTTCTTTTGCATAGATATCGGGAGCGCCACACACCCCTTTCCAGCGACCTCATGACCCCCCATGCTCTCCCAATCCGTCTACTGACTTCATAGGAAGAGTCACCAGAGACATGAATGTCACTGCCAAGGTAAGTAAACCTTTCGACAAGGTCGACACTCTCTCCGCAAACAGACACACTGCTGATGGCTGTGCCCAAGAGGTCATTAAAGGCCTGGATCTTGGTTTTTATCCAGGACACTCGCAAGCCCAGACACTCAGACTCCTCGCTCAGTCTCTTGAACGGCCTGATCAGAGCCTCCATTGACTCCGCGAAGCTCACAGCATCGTCACCAAAGTCAAGATCTGTGAATCTTTCTTCACCAACAGATGCCCCACAGCCACTGGACCCTACAACCTTGCCCAACACCCAGTCCATACAAGCATTGAACAAAGTAGGAGCAAGAACACATCCCTGACGAAAACCCCAAAATCAACTGGGAAAAACGCAGAGGTTCTGCCTCCACTCTGCACAGCACTCACAGTACCGTGATATCCAGCAACCTTGAGGAAATCCCGCGAACCCTCAGGATGTCCCACAGGGCAGCTCGATCAACTGAGTCAAATGCTTTACAAAAATCGACAAAGGCTGCAAAGAAACTCTGCCGATATTCGCGTTTGCGCTCCATGAGAACCCTCTGTGCCCGGATGCAGTCGATGGTAGACTTCTTAGGCGTAAAACCAGACTGTTCCAGTCGCTGGTAGGTGAGCAAGTGATCACAAATCCTATTGAGGACAACCCTAGCAAGGACCTTACCCGGCACCGAGAGCAGTGTTATCCCCCTGTAGTTGCTGCAATCCAGGCAATCACCATTCCCTTTCCAGATAGGGACGACAAGTCCCATTTTCCAGTCAGTTGAGATGATGCCAGTCTCCCAAATGGAAGCAAAGATTGCTTGCAAAGCCATGAGGACAGCCTTACCACCAGCCTGGAGAAAATCACCCTGGATACCACAGATCCCTGCAGCCTTTCCCCCCCTCAGCTGGTTCACCACCTGTGCAATCTCAGTGAGATTGGGTGGTTCACAGCTAATTGGAGGATCAGCCTCAAGAACCGTGATGTTGATTTATTTATTTTTTTGGTGGGGATTACAGGAACGCACCCAGCTTTGCCCCGACCTACACTCGCTCAGTGACAGAGACACAAAATCCAATAAATCAAATAAATGAATGAATAACAATAATAATAATAATAATATATTAAATGGAGAGTAAATATAAACTACAAATAATCAGATAACCCTCCCCATCCCCTAAGGCGATAACAAATACAACACACAACAGACCTTGTGAACTGTAGAGGTGAATATAAAGTTTGTCCTACCATTTCTGAAGCATTTCGTGTTGAGATGCGAGGATGACGCAGATGGGCACGGAACAAAAGTTGAATCCAATACAACAGTAATGCAGGACAACCACGTAATATCCAGAAAGACAGATGGTGACAGTGCTGACAAGCAAACAACAGTGTCCCCTTCTCTGTTTAGCTGGTTCTCTTTTAAAGTTCCCACCAGCCCTTCTTGTTCCCAGCAGCCCCTGCACCCGTTGCAGACGTCCAATCAGGGCAAAACCCTCAGGGCAGCTTGAAATCAGAGTCCTACAACTTTACCAGTGGCTATATAAATGATTTACTCTACTTGATCAAATTAATTTCTTAATGAATTACACAGGTGTACAAAAAACTATACAAAAAATAGTTATTTTTAATTGGTTTCATGAGCACAATAAAAAATATAATTAAAATGTTTTACCACATCACATTTAAGTAAAAAAATTGAAAAGATATTTAATTAAAATTTAACGAATTACACAATGTATTCATGTATATGATATTGTTCTAAATCAATTTAATATGATCATATTTAGTCAATCTAATAGTTTTAAACATACATAAAGGAAACAACACATATTTCAATTTACATATTGTTTGGTGGCCTGTAGTTTGAACGTTTTTTCTAATGCATCCCTATAAATTATCCAGCAGTTGTCCTCTATCATACCAATAGCCTGACATCTCTGATACCTTATTTCCATATCCTTGATATCCTGATGGAATCTTTCACTCACCACTGGAATATTTAGGGAAACATTCCAAATGCGTCTCCAAAAAGCAATCTTTTACACTCATGTTGCAACAGATTCCTTAAACTTGAATTATGCACAATTTCTTTGTAATTTGATCTTTGTTGTTACCTAAAACCTTAGGAATTACTTCTTTAACACTAGAATTACCAGAGCCTACGAAAAAACTCGTAAATCCGTCCCACCTTAAATCGCGTCTTAGATCCGTTTGCACCTCTCCGCCAGAGTCCTTTGTCATCTAAATGTGCTGATAAACAAAAGCTACTAGCAGCCAGCTATTCCATCCCCCCACCGACTTAGAACGAATTTCTCCTAGCTCATGGCTTGCCTTGATTTGATTATGTGGGATTGAAGTGGAGTTTTAGAGTGGAAATAATATAGTGTT
The DNA here is from genome assembly GCF_900747795.2 of Erpetoichthys calabaricus. NCBI lineage: Eukaryota > Metazoa > Chordata > Cladistia > Polypteriformes > Polypteridae > Erpetoichthys > Erpetoichthys calabaricus. The sequence continues at coordinate 116,588,846 of NC_041406.2, read as the reverse complement.
ATTTGGAATACACGCATTTCATGTGTGTTCTGTTCCGTTCAGTAGTCTGTGCAAACACATTTTTAAAACAGAAACGTTTTTCATATTCTAATAGTAAATGACAAAATGTAGGCATAAACTATATAACGTATGAAGCCTGAAGTCCATATATCAAAGAAACACTTTCACAAAAGGTACAAATAAGAGAACACGTGCGCTGTTATTCAAAAATATAACTGCACAAAAAAAAAAGCCGCGTTTAATGCCACATTGACACTCTTACCGCAACCGCCGCGGTGGCGTAATGGTATCAGCTTCTGACTGGGAATCAGAGGGTGGTGAGTTTGATCCCGCACGGCTCCACTTTGAGAAGTGAACTGCTCTTATTCTTACAATTTTAGAATAACAACATAAATTTGATTTCAGTCTGTAACAGCCGGTGTAACTTATGATACTGGTAAAGGTTAGCTTTTTTATTTTTTTTTTTAATTCACTTTTCATTCTCGCAGTCGCATTCTGAATCAATCCATACAACCCCATCTGACATAAAGACGCGCTATAGGTCTGCAGTGTACCACGATGCATACTACTGCCCCCCCCCCCCCCCCCCACCAAAAGGGTTCTGACACACAAACGCTGGCGAAGCTGCCTTCTTCATATCTCACCGTCACTTGAAATCAGCAGTTCTTAGCTGCTTCTTAGCTTATCAATCCATACAACCCCATCTGACACAGCTGTTTTCACATTGATAAAAGTGTACTTTTATTCAAGACTATAACCGAAGAATAAAGAAAGCAAGTTACAGTTGGTGGTTGATACGACAGCTTGCGTGGTGCAATGCTAAGAACTGCTGATTTCAAGTGATGAACTACCTTCTCCCTCTGTGTGAGTTTCCACAGAATCATGCCTGTCAGATGGAGTAGCAGTTGGTACATCAGGTGCATGTGACATCAGTCTTATTGCTGATGGAAGATTAGGATAAACAATTTCTATGTGATTCTTTTTGTTATATCCTTGAATTTTGTAGGAAAAGAAATAACAATTGCTACTGTGATTTTTGGGTTCCCTACATATCATCAACATATCAAAAGCAGGTGCCTTCTTCTTACCATCTGTCCATTGTGTTAGTTCCTCAACATAAATAGAGCAGACACTGTGAGGGGCCTTTTGTTTGTCCTGGTCACCAAGTTTTATTTCAAAGTAGGCATAATAAGCTTTTCTAATAAAATCTATTTTGTTCTGTCTCTGTTGTCTTACTAGAAACTTTCCACAAACATAATAAAAACATCAGGACTGTTCTGACAGCCTCTGGAAGCCATAATCTATTATGAATTAACAGGACAACAAAAAACAAACTCTCTACTGATCATTTACAAGTGTGTTGATCAACTGACGGAGTCACACTGAGGTGTGTTTGCTACACTCCAGTGAAGTGTATCATTGGCAAGGGAAGGACAGGTCCAGGCATGGTGGGACCTGCTGCTGCTGCTAGGACTCTTCACCATGTTTCATTCCAGCTGCATTGTGACCTCATTATCAAATAAAATAACTGTTTTTCTTCCATTATAGATTTTAATATTAGAAAATGTTAAAAATCGAAAAAAAATATCACTTAAATAAAATCTGGATAATTAATTATAGAATAAAAACAATAAAAAAAACTATAATTGAAAGCTAAAAAAACATGCTTTGTAAAAAAATATTTCATGATGGAAAAAACTGTTTTAATTTTTTAATCCAGTACCTAATATAAATATATATAAATATAATTAAAGACTCAAAACAATTTTTTTCAAATTACTTGTGTATTACCTGAATGAAGTCCACCTGCACATCAAATATTTTTTCATGTGTTCAATGTATCTGTCACAGTAAATCCCACAGGGACATAAAAGTTCTAGGAGAATGTACCTTATGATGGCAAATGAATATTCAAAAAGATTTGAGTATAAAAACATTTCTAAGACATTAAAACCCTTCATGATAGGGTAAAACCCATGAGAAGTATCATCTTATTTATTAATCCATTGATGAACAGCACAACTGTTTACACATAATTGTTTTATTAAAAGTTTATTTTGTGTTTTTCTCCATATAGACAAAGCAAAGTGAACATACTGTATGTAGTAAGTCTCAGACCTTTTATGATAATAAAAAGTTTAAAAGCTTTTTTAATATTTTTCTCTTTATTGGAAAATAAATATTCTTTTTTATAATGATTGCTTGTGTCTTCACCAGAGTTTTCACCATTCTCCCACTGGTGAGACATACTTCAAATTGTTTTAAGACTCGTTGATATTGTTTTGAATTTAAAAGCCTGAGAGGTCCTTCTGAGGCCTAATCACGCATTTCTTTGGTTCAGGCTTGCCTTGGAGTGAAATTTGTTTTAAGTGAGCTTATATGGAGGTCCTCCAACATGCAGGGAAAACTTGTGGGTTGGTGACAGGACTGGCACTCCAGGCACTGTAAAAAACCTCACACTGTTCCATTCCATTCAAAATCGTGTGGTGCTGAAGTGTCACCTTTTGCATGGCTGTGCTCGGGTCCTAATTTGGGATCCTGAGGTGGTTTGTTGTGTGGTGGGTGCAGCAACGTGCTGTATCAGTGCATGCTCCCAACCTCTGATATGGAGGTCTCGTCACTTTGTTATTTTGTGCTGCCAGATCAGTCATAACATTACAAAGCATTATATCTTCCTTTCCAGACGAAAAAACTTTAAAACCCCCCAAAAATCATTTTAGTGAATTTTACATCTTACTGATATATGTACTGTAAAACTGCAAATGTTTATGCAAAACTAAACTCTGTTGTTTCACTCATTACAAATGGTGTATGTATGTGTGTGTGTGTGTGTGTGTTAAGGAGCTATTGTAGAGGAGAGAGCAACTGTATGCATGATAATATTCACAAAATGTATGGTGAGTTAAATCAGATATACTGTATCAGATTTATTTGTCACTGATCATTCAATAAACTAACAGCACAACAATTGACACAACATCAAGCATTTAACAGTTCAAAGGGATCTTCATGAGTTAAGTTAGTAAATATGTAACTATATTGGAGTCTCATTAGTACTGTCACTACTACAGCTACAGCCACACTACATGGTTGATAGAAATGATTACATATATATGATGCTCAGCAATTATGATTAGTGAATAACCCAGTAGAACAATGCTACCCTCCTCTGAACATCAAACAAAGGAAGAACTATGAAGAAACTCCCTAACACACACTAACTGAAATTCAATCAGACTTTCACAAAGCTTTTCACAGTTCACTACAGCTGTAACCACAAAATGTCCTCCTGCTTATTTCATAGTCCTATTCAGGCAGCATATGGCTTTAGCCCTGTGTTTCTAGCAGTGCATAGACAGAGGAAGAGTGTATGATAAGCCAAATTATCATTTAGAGATTTCATGAAATGGATTTAAAGAAATTGTGAAATATTTGAACATATTGCTAAATCAATTAAAGATATCCTCAAATACAATACAATACAATACAGTTTATTTTTGTATAGTCCAAAATCACACAGGAAGTGCCGCAATGGGCTTTAACAGGCCCTGCCTCTTGACAGCCCCCCAGCCTTGACTCTCTAAGAAGACAAGGAAAAACTCCCAAAAAAACCTTGTAGGGAAAAAATGGAAGAAACCTTGGGAAAGGCAGTTCAAAGAGAGACCCCTTTCCAGGTAGGTTGGGTGTGCAGTGGGTGTAAAAAAAGAAGGGGGTCAATACAATACACAGAACAGAACAAATCCTCAATAAAAAAATAAAAAATTTTTTAGAAGTACGGAGCAGAATTTAACAGTAGATGATATCACATAATAAGATTTAGATAATTTCAGACTCCTGGAGACCTCATCCATCAAGCTGCCTCCCCCATTTGGCCATTCCACCACTGAAACAGTGTTGGGCCAGCCAATCCGATGAAAGGACCCCTCTTTCTCACGATTCCTGCGATCCTCCATCAGGGATGACTTTACCTTAGGCAGGCAAAACAACTTGGCAGGTGGGCCATGGCACCAAGTGCCACATTTGAGTACCGAGAAGAAAAACAGAATAGGTGAGGGTTAGTATCCAAATGTAATTATGATATCTGAAAATCAATCTTCAGATAATACGTTTACAGATATCTTTAAAATATTTATGAATATCTTTAAATCACATTAAGATATCTCTAAATTAACATTTTTATGCAGCCTGTTATTAACAGGTTTGGCACAATCTTCATTCCTTAACATATATCTTTAAATTAACCATAGATAAACATATCTTCAATTCAACCCATGCACATTAATGGATATCTTTGAATAACTTGCAGGCATGTTAAAATTAATTACATCAATCTTTAAATTAATTTCTTTTTATGAATTTGGAAAGTGAACAAGCATTTTTGCAGTTATTTGAAAAACTATTATTCTAGTAACATTCTTAAAGTATTTAGATCTTCAATGTAATGCTTTGTTGTGTATGTGAAGTAACATAGGTGTGGTCTGTCTTAAAATACCCAGAAAGTAAAATTGCTATGCTGAAATGACACAGACACACATAATCCGAAAGCATTTCTGTATACAAGATGGCCTTCTAAAGTTGTTTATGTGAAAACAGCAGTGCAGTCAGTGTGGGGTTAAAGGAAATGTGTAAGTGTTTAATACAGCAGAATGTTGAACATTTCATACAAAATACAAACCCCAGCCTCAAAGATCAACAATATTCAGAGTCCCACCACCAACAGACTGCCACTTTCACTTTCATTTACCCATTTAACAGCCCTGCAGTTAAAAGCTCCCGTCTAAGCATACGTTAACCTGAATCTTCTACACACTGCCATGAGTCTTCTTGCCAAAATTCTGCCATCATATTAAGCTACTCTCAGATATTGTACATATATTCAGTTTCCAAAATGGCTATGTTTTTTGTAGCAAATGTGCTATTTTGGAATGTTGAGTATCAATGTAAGTGTAGGTCAGAAAAATGTGTAGCACATGTGCAGTGTTATTTGTTCACAGTAACATTTTTATTTACTGCATTGCATTAAGTATTCCAGTGAACTGAAAATGTCCAGCAAGTTATATTTGGCTTTAATCCTGTCAAGCCGTGCGATTGCAGAAGCCAAAGATAGCAATAAAATGAAACACAACAGGCAGCGAGCCAGAGGATGACTTGGTTTTGATCAGATAGGGTTTTATTATGTGTATTTGCATTTGAACGAGCTCCTGCATTAAACGCGTTTTTCTTTATCCAATGTATGGCGCTGCTTAGTTTGTCCAAACAGAATGTCTTTTACACATATCAGTGTTTCTGGAGCCAGTGCACATTTTAAAGGGGGTCTCTTAATGCAATGTCTTGTGTAATTGTGCTGCTTTTTAGACACAAAGACACATAGTGGCATGAATGACATTCATGAAAAACATATTCTTTGGCAGCATTCCTTGTGCTGTGTGTTCATTAACGGCATAGACGTAACTGAAAGTGGCAGTCAGCATAGCTGCATACATTTTTATTAGTTCAGACTTTAATTTCTGAACATTTGTGGAACATTTGAGAGATCTACTGTAATAAAACACATTTCCTTAAGCTTGCATGCAGTGCTACTTATTTCATCTAAATGACAACTATATTATAAGAAATGTTATGTTGTTTCTGAGAGCTGTGTCTGTTACGAGGAGCCAGGGTGACCATAAATCATATATTTGTGCTTAGGATTTATTGTTGTCCATGTTGATACCATTAATTCATGTGTACTCCCTCTCCATGAATGCAATATTGGTTTGTAGGGTGCATAGATACAGATAGAACTTTATTTGTTCCCAAGAGAAAATTTGGCTTTTTATAGAATCTCTTTAAATAAATAAATATGCACCCACATACACACTATAGTCTGAACACACACCAGAATGACTAACAAGGAAGAAAATTAAAAATAAAGAAATCTTCTGAATATGGTCTACTTAGGTTTATGCATATATAGTAGTGCATTTACAGTTTCAGCTTCATATGTACAGTATGAGTTATTTTGTTGTACATTTGTATGTTGTTCATTTACATATGAGCTTTATTTGTTCATGCAAATATATTATTGGTCTGAGCATTGTACACAATTAATTTGTGTATGACCCATATAGTCTTAAACATGAGCCAACACAATTAACAATGAAATGAATGTAGTACAAACACCAATATATGAATTATGGCCTGTTTGGCCACTCATAATTTGTGTGATCTTCTTGAGTTTTCAGAGCAAAAGTGGGATTAGGTTAGTTGGCTACAGGCTGACAGGATGCTGTTCCTTCCTGCCATTTCACCTCAGACACGTAGGCTTGCAGTATTCAATGAAGGAGTACAATGAGAAGCTAGGTATAACTACTTAGGTAATAAAAGCTGAATCTGAATGCTTAAATTGATGTTCACACACATCTTGATCTTTAGATAAACAGTGATTTAAAGATAACTGTAATTCATTTAAAGTTATCTGTAAATCGTTTAAGGATATCTTTAAATAAAGTGGAAGTGATTTATAGATACGTTTAAATGTGGAGGCAGTAATTTAGAGGTATCTTTTAATGATCAATTCATTATTTGCAGATATCATTACATGATTTAAAGATAGCTATTATATTATTTACAACTATTTAATGTAATTCAAGATTTAATTAAAGATAATTGAAATGCATTATAGATCTCTTGTTTAGTGATATATATAAAAATATCTTTAAATCATTTAGAGATATCTTTTAGATAATATAGTAGAGACAGCTAAATCTACAGTATGAGTCCACCAAAATAGTCTCTTTTTTGGTTTTAGCAGTAAGTGAGATTTTTTAGTAAATAAACAGAACAAAAAACATGCAGTAACATCGAGCCTACTGTGAAGTGCTGTGGAGATAACATCATTCTATGGAAATACTCCTTTCAGTCAATGACATGCCACCGTGTACTCACTTTATTATCCTGCATTAGATCTTCACCTTTCCTCATGTGCATATCTTTGCTTTCTTGTTGAACAAACTGCATGGGAAAAGATGTTTAAGTTTTTATACACATGAAATCTTTTGGTGAAACTATTTGCTCAAACATAAATCAAGGCTCAAAAATAAAAATAGAAATTCAAACAATGGAGTAGTGAATGATAGATAAGAGTTTACTCAATGAACCAAAATGATAGACCTTCAGTGGGGAGTTCCCACTGCAAAACAATGGAAGGTGAAAGGCTTTATGATGAACATGGTTGGGACTTGCGAAGATAGAAAGATATATGTGTGTGCAGAGAAATCCTGAAGGTCCATGAAAGTAGTGTTTAAAGCAAAAAACAATCAGTTTTGTGTAATTATCCAGTAAAGGTATCGGCAGGAGATGGAATTGCTATTCATTAGCAATCGCTGAACCAAATTGAGAAGCTTAATGCCCTGATGCACACAACTACTATAGTAAAGGATAATCTGAAAATCTAAAGACTCAAGGCTAGAGATTCCATAAAGGTTACTGTTTAAAATATTAAATAAAATGGATTTCATCCAAATGCAATGCAGTTATTTATTATGCACTTGTTTAGTTATCTATTTACAGATTTTCATTGTCAGTATTGTCACTTTTCACTTGCATGTACTGATCAACATGCAACACATTACTATTCATTTATTAAGATTTAATTATTTTTACTTTGCCAAAACATTAGTATGGGTCTTCAGTTGATCAGCAGCTAAATCTTCTATGCATTATACAAAATTTGAAAGTACTGAACAGTTGTCATTATATCTGAAATGGCAGAACTAACATGGCGAAGTGATTGAGCTATGTAACACCATAATGGTTCAGAATGAAACCGTATGCCATTTGTAGATTAATTAGATTTTATGTACAGTGTATATCTCACCACTCCACATACTCCAGAATATGAAGATATTTCCATTATAATTAATGTATTTTATCAATTTTTGTGCCTTTTGTAGTTTTTAGACTTTTGTGCATCTAAACTGTATTTTATGAACATAAATAATTCTATATTGCCATTTATTTTTCTCTATCTTTACTCCTGCAAAATGTACAATTTTCTGTCATCTTGTAATGCCATTTTGGTTTCTCGCAAGCACCACGATTTTGTGATTTTCACGACGGCTGTTGCTTAGTTAATTTTCTTATAATACCCTGGGAATATGTGATGTGTGATGTCATCAGTGCAACCACATAAAGGGTTGTCATGTGTGTTTCTTCCTTATTGAGTTTGGATTAATTTAACGTGTGGTAAGAGATACTTTATGTAAGCCCCATTAACTTTTCTTTGACTTCTTTTCTTGCTAATGACTTCTGATCTTTGTTTAATATTTCTGGCTTGTCTCTTTGGTAATGACCCAGCATGTATTTTTGCTGTTGTTTCATCTTCTGACCCTTTTGATTAAAACTTTTCAGTGACTACTTCTTAATTCACAACAGTTTTCTGTGCCACGCTTTATAAAAAATGGAGCCGATCATATTGGTATTTGAAATCCAATGGAATAAAAAAAAAATCCTAAAGCAAGTAGGAAAAAACTATAAAGAAGGGAAAAAAAGCAAAAATCCACTCATAACTTCATACAAAGGCAGGTACATTAGTTATCTTTAAGTTACACCTAGATGTCCCATTTTTCTGACTTAAGTAATCAAAATGAAGTGTTAAATACCTTAGCAATAAGTCAAAAATGCCTCTGTTTCTTCAACGTCTTTATAGAGAGCCTCTTCAAAAAAAAATAAACCTTGTCACACAGTTGGGCAACCACAGGTTCAATGGTTGGGGTACCAGTCCACTAAACCCACATTTAATTTTGAGTTTATAAAAAGAAAAGATTTTTACAAACAAAACCTAAAACACATATAGATCTGAGTCTGGAAGGGCGGGGCTTCCAGAGCCCTTTGTGGGGCGTGGTCTGGGATCCTCTGATGCCTGCCCGTCTGAGCTGCCCTCTCTCATCCTGGAGTGGTACTGCTTATCTCAGCAGAGTCATCAAGATTAATCCTAAGCTCTTGTGTATGACAATCTGATTTTATAATTATCCTTTTGACTTACAAATTGGTATCAAATAGTTATCTATTTACATTTAACAAAGCTATAAAACCATACATTTTGGTAACTTCAAAGTACTCAGACAGAAAGCACTGACAAATTGTGCAACTAAATGAAATGACTTTAGATCATATTCACTGTTCCTGCTAACAAAGAGAACAACTTTTTTTTGTCTGCGGTACTACATCCAGCTTTAACCAGATGAGCTCTCCTAAATAAAATCTTTTGTGACTTTGCGTTTGTCTGACAAACTGTTATGTTCACAATTTTTTTTCTTTCTATTCCCCTGGGGTGTTTTGGTGAACGTTTTCAGAGTCATGTAAAGTTTTATAACATGCAGAGTTTGATTTTCTTTTACTTAGTTAGTGTTCCTTACAAAATTACTTTTGTGCAACAAACATCATCAACAATAAAGGCCTTTGTTTTCTGATTTTATGACATTCAAGGTTATGAATTGTTACTTGTTTTTAGCTCACTAGTCTCTTCTTCAGTTCCTTATTAAAAAAAATAATAATAAAATACTGCCTTCACTGTCTGTGACATTGCATCCATCCATCCATCTATTATCTAACCCGCTATATCCTAACTATAGGGTCACAGGGGTCTGCTGGAGCCAATCCCAGCCAACACAGGGCACAAGGCAGGAAACAAACCCCGGGCAGGGCGCCAGCCCACCGCAGGGCTGGTTCCTTAAGAGGCATTAGCTCTCTGGAAATGTGTTCTTTTCAATTGCGGTGTTTTAATTAACCTGAATTTAAATAATTATAAATTGAAAAGGTATTATCCCCACCCCTCATGCAATATGACGGTTACAAGATTACACAAGAAGCATAAAGGATAATCTAGCTCTTTACTGACGGTTTCACGCGGAATTACAGACAGGAAGCTTATGACAGACTCTCAAGCATGTGGGCGTCTTGACTTACGCAGTCTGCCATCTTTTGTCACCACGCTGAAAGGATTTTCACCGGACGGAAGACATAATCTTCCGCCCGGCAGCTTCAAAGTGTTGGCCGTAGGTCCATCCTTATATTCGGGTTGCTCCATGTGCAGGCTCCTTCTCTTGGATCCAAACAAGGACAGGAAAGGACTCAAACCCCACCTTCAAAAATACAGGAATAGCACAATGCCTAAATACAGTTATCATTCTCCCAACAAGGATAATGTGCTGACAGAGGACAGAAATATACTAGTCTGTCTTTAGGCTGACTATTCAATTCTCCAGTTGTCTTTTGGCTCTCTAGTCCTGTGCTTGGCTCGGGAATTCTAAATGAAGATGCTGTGCCCCTGTGTACCATACTTGATCTGCCTGTACGAATGAGTCCATAACAGTGGGCACAAAGAACAGTGACATTAAAAATAACAAAACCTACTATAACAAGCCACCCTTTGTCACTGGATCTGTGACAAAAAAAACAATACTTGAAAGTCATATCCACAAATCAAAAGGTACTAGATCCCTCCTTACGTTGTAGACATTTCAAAATCATTTGTGGAAATGTGAGGTGTAATACCACCATAGCTTCTGTACCGTTCATCTAATACCAGCGTAAATATTAACAATGACAAGTTACAGTACATTTGGACAAACAGTTACATTTAACATGGTGTTACTACATGGTGATCATTATATCTCATCAGTTGTATCATAGCAAGGGCACACACACACACCAAGCACACACTAGGGACAATTTAGGATTGCCAATGCACCTAACCTGCATGTCTTTGGACTGTGGGAGGAAACCGGAGCACCCGGAGGAAACCCACGCAGACATGGGGAGAACATGCAAACTCCACGCAGGGAGGACCCGGGAAGCGAACCCAGGTCTGTGGCAATGCAAAAGGTACAAAATACATACAGTCCAGGAGATAAAAGAGTGAAAGGAGAAAGACAAAGGGAGTCAAGAAACAATAGCAAGATCATTACTCAGAAGTCAAAATGACCATGAAACAAAAATAAAACCAAAAGTAAAATATCAGTCTAAAGAACATTTGTCATAAACCAAAAACCACAATTTAAAATGCAATATAAAACCAATCACAATAATTCTTAGATAACAAAGAATCCAAAAATTTGGAGGCTAACATTGTTGGGCTGCCATGTTTTGTATTAAGGCCATCAAGATATTGGGAGCCAAGTCATGAGAATCATGTGATTGACATGGTAAACAAATAGTGGTGTGTCAAAGATACAAAACAGCAGAGCCTGTGCTGTTTTTAAAATGGTTACAGAACAGGCTTAATATAAAAATTGAAAATGCTATAATAAACAAATAAATACAAATATGTTTGTGTATCACAACATAACTTACAGTAAGTGCAGGAAATTGTAGCATACGAGACTGACCCTAGTGTGAAACCAACAGTAAACGCCCAAATGACCCTTCTACACCACAGGGAATTCTCCTGAACAATTTCTGACCTCATTCTGTAGATTACCTGGTCAATGACTTGCCTGTGACAGGTTTGTTTTCTTTAAATTGTTAACAAAACTGGATTTCTTCTTTTCATCTTCTCCATTGTGAGTGAATATATTACTAATCCTGTACTGATTACTGACAACCTCTTTGCTGCATTTGAAACTGTACATCGGAGTAAGCCTACTGACTTAAAAGTATGCTATTTTAAAATATGGCAAATTAAACCACATGGAATTGTATTAAAAATGTTTTAGGAAGTATCTTTGGCAGTCTTCTCAAAGTTATGTCAACTACTTGACTAAAATGATTAATTAATGAAGAAAACTGAAGGGTTCATTCACCTTGATTATTTCAAGAGCAAACCTAGTTTATACATTATAAAGAGTTACATAAATACAGATCTTAACTTTAAGCACCAAAGAAAATTCAAAACTAGAAACTAATAAGCAGGCAATTATATGAGTCTGAGAAATGATAAAAAGGGAAACGCAATGTGCAACAGCGCATATAACTAGCAAATAAATTAATGAGAGTCATTTGCCCGATAGATATTTCAAGTCTGACTAGTAATGGTTTTAGATGTTACTTGAGATTAGATACTTCAGTTTCTCTCTTGGAACAAATTCATTATGATCAAAAAGAAAAAAAAAACACAGACATTCATGTGCTTTTTTAAAAATTTTAAATAAACAATATTTGTTTTAATTTTCCGCTTTCTTTTTACTATTTTATAATGCAATTTTTTGTTAATTTCAGAATTAAATAATTGAAGTAATAATTTTGTCCATTACTATTACTACAAATTCTGTATTATACTTACCATGGATAATGATGTCCAGTCTCTCTTATGAGCAGATTTCTTTTTGCTTCTATTAATCATTTATTATTTTTCTTCCCTTTAAGTTCATATTATGAATTTAATGTTACATGGGGATGTTGCAGTAGCATTATAACTTAGACCACTTTTCAGAGATCAATTTTCATTTTGACGTTAGTCTTTTTCTGTTGATTAGTGTTAAAAATTTAAATTAAATCAACTGAGATTCAATGCTGTATAACAATAACATGTGTTTTTATAGGCACTGTAAGCCTGGACTTCTTTTCCGTTTATAATACCCTATGCAGTGAGAATATTAATGTCTATGTAGGTAAGACCATAAGAAATTTGACAAACAAGAGGAGACCATTCAGTCCATCAAGTCCGTTTGTTTAACTAATAGCTTAGCTCTCCCAGTATCTCATACATATTCTTTTTAAAGGTTCCCAAGGTTTCCGCTTCAACTACACATCTCGGTAGATTGTTCCAGATAAGTCGGTACTGTACATATTTTCTTCTTGTTGTGCAAGAAAAAGCAACAACAAATCAGCCAATCTTGTTGACAAACTGAGGAAGCAAAAAGACACAAACCAATCTTATCCTACTGTTAAACCATAACTCAGCCTTTTATTAGATTACAAAGTACAGCTAAACTGACAAAATGTTGTTTCCTACTAACCATCCAAAATTCCTGTTCACATTACATCAATGCAGCAATCAGCATCAACCATTTTCAAAGAAAATTACTTCTGACTCCTGATCTTCTCTCTCATCTGCTGCTATTCTATCTTGGTCACAGACTCTTATACTGTTCAAGGTGAAGAACTCCCCAGTTCTGGTTAAATCTGGAATTTCCCACAAACCTTCTTATCCAAGACACTAACCCAAGAATATGAGAGTCACTGCGATCATCTATTTCAGTTTAACCAATTTTTTAATCTGAAGCAGTGCAGAGATGAGTAGCTTGCTATAATTATCAGAAAGAACATTAGTTTGTAACTGGGAGGCATCTACTGCTGTCGACTGTGGAAGCAGTTTCTCAATCAAATCTTTTGTAAGGTAATTTTAAAAGATATGTCTCTAAGCTTCCATGTTTGTTTTATAGTAATAGAACTCAGACAGGCAACATAATATCAGCTTGTCATCTTTCTTTCTTTCTTTCTTTCTTTCTTTCTTTCTTTCTTTCTTTCTTTCTTTCTTTCTTTCTTTCTTTCTTTCTTTCCAAATGATTATAAGAAGGCTAACGTTGTGCTGTATCTCTACAATTCTGAGAGGAGAAATCAATAAACCTCTGCATATTCTGTTCAGCCTGTTACACTAGCTTCTCTGTTGTTTTACAACATGCTCTATGGAACAATGGTTGCTTGCTGTTATTAAAGCTGATGTTAAAGCACATTAAAGCATTGTAGAGCTTTGTGTGTACCATATACAACTTTACAAATGCTCGGTTTCAGTCAGTTATGTGATGAAGGTCAGGGTCCCCTCTGTTAGCATACAGTATCTCAGAGTGCTTCTAGATAATGTTCTGTAAAGAAGCCAAATCACACAGATGGGCCTGGTTTTCATGTTGCTTAATGTGTTATGAAAAGGTTTACAGTGAGTGAAAGCTTCGCCAAGCTTCATTATCAGTTCTGTCTACTACATTTGGTAAGAAAGCATAAATGAATGGATGAAGGAGAACGTATATACCAAATATGCATACCATATACCATCCATCAGTTATCTATCCCACTTATCTATTTTACAATTGTCTTTGTGTCAAATGGGGTACCAGTCTCTTGCAGGACACACACACACCCAATGAGTGTTTGATTTTCAGACACCAATCAACTTAACACACTCTTTCTTAGGAAAAAAAGAAATACACAGAATTTGGCAGAAGGTGTATGCTATACATTGGCAGTGCCCAGACTGGCACCGATGGGACATGCCCTACTACATGTATCATTACCAATTAATCTAATTCAGCATCAGGAATGCTTACACTGTGTATTAAATATTTGGTTGTATGAGATATAAAACACATGGTTATTCAACAGCAGGCATTTGTATACATTGATTTAATTAATATTTTTATTTAATTAGTTAATTGGTTAGCCACACTTCCATCATCTTCGACGCTGTGTCCCTACCTGTGATAAAGTTTCCTCCACTTCTCCCTGTCCTCTTGCTCCTCTCTCTCTTGCTTCCTCTATCACCATTTCTTTACACCTCTTTCTTGGCCTTCCTGCTGCTCTCCTTCCTACTGGAATCCATCTTTCTGCTCTTCTTGATGTCCTTCAGTCGTTCATATGCCATATACAGTATGTCCTGCCCATCTTATCATTCTCAATATACCTATTTTACTCTAACTATTTTCTCTTCCTCTTAATCTCTCTATACAGCTCTTGTTCTGCTCTCCTGGTCTCCAATTGTACTTTGCTCTTCCTCAGCTTCTACAGCAGTTTCTTCTTGTGTACTTTGCTTTCTTTCTGGTTTTTCTTCACCTTTTTCTAACTCTTCCCAAATCTACTAAGCTCAATTTTGAGTCATTCTATCTTGTCTCAAAGGGCTGCAAGTCTATTAGCCACTTCTGTTTTTAATTTAACTCACTCCCATCTCATTCTTGATCAGGTCTTGTAACACTAAATAGCTTCCTCTTTTGTTCAGGAACATTGGTACTTTCAGCCTCATTACTTCTGTAATGAATGAGTTGTCTGCCCCTCCTACTTCTGCCATTTTGTACGCTGCTATCTTCACCATGCAAAAGTATGTAGTCAATAAGGTTCTCCGTTGGTCCATCTGGTGACCTCCGTGTCACTTTCCTACACTTCTTCTGAACAAACTGTGAGTTGTTGATAGCCAAACTATTATCCTTACAAAACTGTAGCCCAAGGCACCTGTTCTCTTTCTCTTCACCCATTCCAAGTGTTCCCAGCGTCTATCCCCATACTGCACAATGTGACATGGTTTTTGCATTAAAATAAAATATTATCATCATATCCCTTTTTGCCACAGAATCAACCAAATTTTGCAACTCCTGGCAAACTCTCCTCTTCACTTTCATCATCATTGATTAGTGAGCAAGCAAATATTACTGCAATGTTCCAATATTTTGATTGTATCTGTACCATTCTTGATGAGACTAGTCTAAATTGAATCGCATTATTCATCACATCGTTCCTAACTGCTACATTTATGCCTCATTCTCTTCTCTGTTCCTTTCCACTATACCATACTTTATAGCTGTTGATTTCTCTCAAGTCTTGCCCGATCCTGAGTATGATGTTGAACTGCTCCCAGTGGAGAGGGTAGTCACTGCCACTGGTACTAGATCAGAAAACCCCAAATGAGCAAACAAAATGACAAACTGTGTCCTGGTCTGGTCATCACCCAGGGTACAAAAGACTACATGGGCTGTTCAAGCAGTCTGGTGGTTACAGCAAAAAGTGGGCTAAAATTGCAGAATGTGGAGGTTGAGGTGATAGGTAGGAAGAGAAAGACAAGAGTAGAGCAGTGAAATGTGAGATCCTTAACATAGTCAGTCTTGAGAAGTGGTGTTATTACTCTGCAATTATAAATAACAATACTAGTAATCCCAGAGTCTCATTCTCTACAATTGATCATCTGGTAAACCTAGGTCACTCAATGGAATCCCTCCACAAAACCTCCAGTAAACTTAAGAGGCTTTTGATGTATTTTGTAATCAAAATTCCCCAATCTCCCCAATACTGATCCTCTTAAACCCTGGTACTCCATTATAAACAAATTAAATTCTTTCATCAGGATAGATTTACCTGATTTATATAAAATAATTTCTCAACTGAGACCATCCACCTGTGTCCTTGACCCAATACCAACAAGTTTTTTCAAAGAAGTATTTGGTGTGCTAATTGATAGTGTACTTGACATAGTAAACTCGTCATTAGATACGGGGGTCTTCCCAGACTGTCTTAAGACTGCTGTAGTTAAAGCCCTCCTCAAGAAAAATAATCTTGACTCCTATGCTTTTGAAAATTTTAGAGTTATTTCTATCCTGCCTTTCTTAAATAAAATCCTAGAGAAGGTAGTCATTATGCAGCTTAATGATTACCTCAATAAACATACTATTCTTGATAAGTTTCAATCAGGTTTCAGAACAAATCTTAGTATAGAAACTGCACTCATTAAAGTAGTAAATGCAGACAGAGGCCGTTTATCTGTTCTCATCATCTTAGATCCAAGTGCCGCATTTAATACCATTGATCACAATATTCTTAGAAATCGCCTTAGTCAATGGGTGGGCCTCTCTGGCAGTGTCTTAAACTGGTTTGAGTCCTACCTGGCAGGTAGAAAATTCTTTATTAGTTGTGGTAATTATACTTCAAAGACACATGATTTTCTATATGGTGTTCGACAAGGCTCGATCCTGGGTACCCTGCTCTTCTTGATTTACATGCTTCCATTAAGCCAGATTATCTCATGGCATAATGTGAGCTACCACACCTATGCTGATGACACACAACTGTATTTATCAATAGCGCCTTATGACCCCGACTCTCTTGATTTACTGACACAATGTCTCTCTTCTGTTCTTTTTCCATTTTTCTAAGGTGATGATCTGTGCCACCACCACCTGATCACAGCACCGTGATGTCCCTACATGGATGGGTTAAAGGCCAGATGTCCACATGACCGTCATCATCAAGTTCTTCCATGTGAACGCTGAATACCATGAGGACTGAATGAGGTCATTTATGTTAGGTAGAATGCCTAGAGGGGGCTGGCTTGTCTCGTGGCCCCTGCAGATTTTATTTTTTTTCTCCGGCCGTCTGGAGTTATTTTTTGTTTTTTCTGTCCTCCCTGACTATCGGACCTTACTTTTATTCTATGTTAATTAGTATTCCCTAATTCTATTTTCTTATTTATTTTGTCTTTTTTCTCTTTCTTCATCAAAGCAATTTGAGCTACATCATTTGTATAAAAATGTACTATATAAATAAATGTATAGTCCCTGGTGCTGGTGACGAACAGCATAATGATGTTCTCGCTAAACAAGTTATTTAAATTATAAGCATATAAAAAGCATCTATTTTAAGGATATAGAATGGCTCCTGAGTTGATTGTGTTGTTCTTGAGCTAGGCTCTGGATTACATCAGTCCTATTTAGTTAAAGAAATAGCATTAGAAAATGGAAAAGAATAGTCGATCTAATTAACCCACAGGTGTCCCATAATACTTAGGAATAGGCAGGTGTATAGTATACCTCAAACTGGACCAGTCTTCCCTGTCAGCAGGTTAATTGAATCACTGTGGAAAAAAGTCTATTTTTTATTTAAGTATTCAGTCAGTTATTTAATTTTTATGGTATCTGACTTCTTTCTCACTATCATCTGAAGTTGCTTTAAAAACAAAGCAAAAATTTAGTACAATGTATTGTAAAAGGTTTTGACTCTAGAGCTTTCCTTAAATTGCAAATCTATTTTTATCTCTTTCTTAACTTATTCACGGAGCTATGTTCATACATTTGAAAATTTAAAAGACCGAGCATAATCCGTCACTCTAACGGAATAAATCTGAAGTTAAGTTGAGTTGATGGAGCCATGAAATTGCCACTATGCATATACAATAAGTAATGCAGTGTAAGGATTGGTCTCTCAGGAGAGTGAGGAATTAACTTTTCCTTATTGCTTTTCTTCTTGAAAACAAGTGATGCTCAGTGTCTCCAGGCAATAGTGGTTACTCATGATGGACATGATAATGTGAACGCCCACCTTTTTATCTCAGCTTAATTGCTTTGATTTAAAGCCTTGTTTAAGAAATCACAAAAACACAAAGCGGTAATTTTATTCAGTCCAGCTGAGCTGGGTATTAATAAAGCCTATTAAAATGTTTGTGTTCTGCTCGCTTCATTAGTCTGAGACATTGGCCTCACAGTCTGGAAGGCTCCAGCACAGTGACAAGGAGTCTTATGCCTGCCTAAGGTCACAAACTTGGCTCTGCTTGGGGAGAAGCTCGCTAAGACTGACCTCTAATTTAGAAAGGTGAGGATTTTCTTTTTCTTTTTTGTAATCGTGTTCAAATTAAACTGCCAAAATAACTCTTTAAAATAACTTTTCCATAAAAAGCAAAAGAAATCAATTTGTGAAAAATTAAATAATGTCTTTTCCGATATTACAGAGTTGTACCTTTGAGCTTTATTATCTGGCACTGCTGTGTCTTAGATGTTTGGGTCCTGTGCTTATTAGGGTCATACATCATATTCTGAGATAAGGTGGTAATACCCACTAATCATGGCCTGGAGAACTGTGGAGTGTTGCATGTTGATTAGCACATAAAAATAAGAATTTCACTGTGCTCTGTACATGTGGCAATAATGACCCTATAAACATTCATGTATCCGTATATCTATGCAGCCTTTTTTCTCAGCCTACGTTATGAATTGTAGGATTGTTGAGAACTGCAATGTTACACAGAAACACTCGTTACAAAGCAACTTTGGAGGTGAAACCATGCAATTACATAGCTAGTTGCCACTAGTCCAGATGTTGTTGGTAAATGAGAATACACATCTAGTGACAACTTGTTAAAAAGTCTGTAGAGAATAGCAGCAAAAACCATGTGCCCATAGGGCTTCTTCCTAAGTTTATACATTTTAAGCTGCTGGGGTTTGGGGTGAGAGCAAACGAAACTGTGCAAAGAGACTTGCCACTGAGAGAAAGTAAAAAAAAATAATACATTTACTGTCATCAGTTCAGGAGCTCAGTAGGGCAAGGTGACTAAAGTTTACTGAGTATTTTTTTTATGTGTGCATTGACATAAGAGACGGACACACACACACAGATCATGGCAGATACTTGGCTCCATGCATTTGAGAAGTGCTTCTGTTTATTGCATCATTATATGGCATGCCAACAACAAATGTAGTTTAGATAAGCATTGTGGTCTTTGGATAGACTACGTGTTAAAATGTATGGCATGCTCGCATTTTCAAGTGCACAGTAATGTTTATTTACTTTAGTTCACTTAGACATGCAGTCAGTAGGTGGATGCTGTTAAGGTTTACTGGTGTCACCAGGCAGATTTGTGGATTTGGCTGTTTTGATTAGTGAAATCTGCATCTCCTGTGGCATTTCATTATCAACTCTCTTAATGGCAGTCCTTTTCACATTCTTTTGAATTAGTTTGAAGCACTGTTTACTTCAAATTCATATTTTGTAATTTATATCTTCATAAACATAGCTGCTAGTTCTTTCAGCCTTACATCAGATCTTCTATACTATAATTATATCTGTATCACAGAGAGAACACAGAGCACTTGCGGCAATGTATTGTTCATTTCTACCACTAGTCCATTCATGTCTTTAAATGCCAATGTAAAAATTGATGTTACAGAAATTTTTTTTTCTCTTGAAACAGGTTATGTTTATTTTTAACATAAGCAACATGCTCTCTGCAAATGTGACACAAATTTACAGTATACGTTTAATAGAGGTCTTTTTGGGAAACTTTTCAGCTGTAGGCAGTTCATCATAATCTGAAGCTTGCTCCTCTGTTCTATGCAATTCAAAATCATCACCCCTACTTTGAGTACCACCTTCATGAAATGTTGAAATTATTTAGAACTGTAACTCTCAATGAGCCCTCTAATTGTTCTCACAAAGTTTTAATCAAAATTTGGTCATGGTGGTCTTCAAAGATACGTATTATATGTCTAGCTCTGTCAGACTACAACACAGCATACTCAAACAAACACGCATGTACACTATTACAGTCTGGCTGGCATGCATATCTTTAAGACATGGTAGGAATCTGGAGTATCTGTGAAAAGCTCCATTTCAACACAAGTGCAGCAGACAACCTCAATTCAGGCTGTGATTCAGCTCTGTGTCAAGTCAAGACCCATGAACTGTGAAGTAGCAGCACTTACTGCTGTGCCCCTGCCCCATGTTCTCTTGGTATGCTGGTTAGTCTCTCACCTGCAGGTGGTAGACAAAGTGTTACAATCATGAAGGTGAGCAACAAAGATTGCATTTTTTATCATGTGATTGGGCTGTTTGTGATAGATTGATGAGCTTGGTAATTCAGAAGGTCCATGAAGCAGCAGTACCTAGCTAGCGTGTAGCTGCATTTGTCTAAAATTTCCAAAGTTCTGCAGCTTTTAACTTACTGTACTTGATAGAACACTTTAGGCAATAATGTGACACATGTTCAAATAATTCCACAATCCAAAAATCCTCATTTTACATTTACTTATTTGGCTGATGCCTTTATCCAAGGTGACTTACAACATTTATAATACAATTGGTGCAGCATGGTGGCGCAGTGGATAGCGCTGCCTTGCAGTTAGGAGACCCTGGTTCGCTTCCTGGGTCCTCCTTGCGTGGAGTTTGCATGTTCTCCCCGTGTCTGCATGGGCTTCCTCTGGGTACTCTAGTTTCCTTCCACTGTCCAAAGACATGCAGGTTAGGTGCATTGGCGATTCTAAATTGTCCCTAGTGTGTGCTTGGTGTGTGTGTGTGTGTGTGTGCGTGTGCGTGTGTGTGTGTGTGTGTGTGTGTGTGTGCGTGCCTTGCGGTGGGCTGGCACCCTGCCCGGGGTTTGTTTCCTGCCTTGCACCCTGTGTTGGCTGGGATTGGCTCCAGCAGACCCCCGTGACCCTGTAGTTAGGATATAGTGGGTTGGATAATGGATGGATGGATAATACAATTGATTGTATTTCTTTTGTTTTTCCAATTGGAGGACATGCAGGTCAAGTGACTAGCTCATGGTCTCACAGTGTCAGTAGTGGGATTTGAACCCACCACTTCAGGGTTTGAAGTCCAAAGCCTTAACAACTACACCACACTACTTACCTGTTAAACTTTTTTGTAAAATTCAAAGCAAACAGTTCACACAAAAATAGAGAATAAAGTAATATTACAAAGACAGGAAAAGTTCTTGTTTAGAGAAAGTTCTGTTTAAGGCTTACTTATTGTGTTTCATTTCTCTCTATATTTGGTCATACAGTCCTACTTTCAAATGTTCATATGCTCATTAAAGTTATTAGAAAGATCGGGACATGATCAAAATGGTCAGAAAACTGTGTGCCAATGTTCTGTTTGTGAACTAATGCTTCTAGAAGTGAGACAATTTCCAAACTATCTCAAATAACACTCTGTTTTACAGATATAGCTAAGAAAGTTTTATTTCATGTTAACTTACAGAGTTAAAAAGATTATACCATAATCTAAGTAAATATGAGAAACTGATATTCTTTTGAAATTAGAAGACACTTATGTGAATTTTACATTAAGTCTAACTTTCTAAGATTGGCTCTTATATACAGAGCGCTCCATATGCAGCTCTAAAGGTATACAAGGTATGGCTGTCAGATTTCACAGCTGGTTAGGTTTATGTGGCTTATTTTGTTATTTAATTTTGTCTTTGTTTTTTTGTTTTGTATTGCTTGGCAGGCATCTTAAACTTTTTTCAGAAATCCTTAATGGCAATTAATGTCATGCAAATGTGGCAAAGTGGTCTAGATTGGCCATTTTCTCTCAGTGGTAATAATTGTCAGCTTTTCTGATATTCTTATAAAAGGAAGACACCATCCTTTTGGCAAATTGCTCTGAGGCTAAGTATCTGCGCTGGTATCTGGAAGGTTGCTGGTTCGAATCCTCGTTACTGCCAAAAGAGATCGTAGTCTGCTGCGCCATGGAGCAAGGCCCTTAACCTGAAATTGCACCAAGGGCACTCTACAATGGCTGATCCTGCACTCTGACCCACAAGGGGTATGCAAAAACTAACAAATTCCTAATACAAGAAACTGTATAAGGCTAATTAAACAAAAAATAAAAATAATATGCTGCATGGGAAAAACCTTTCTGGAAAATTAGATTATACCTTCAAAGAAGTCAATGGTAAAAGTCAGATATGTTGCTGAAGGTGCTGTGTATGCTCTTTGTTGTTCAGTTACGATGATAGTGTTGAAGTCTATAATTGGCAGCTACGATTGTGAAAATATAAATTGCAAAATATGAATTTGAAGTAAATGGTGTGTCACGCCACATTAAAAGGAGATTGAAATGATTGTTGTTAAAGGAGTTGATAACAAAGAGCCACAGGAGATGCAGTTTTTGGTACTCAATGACACTGACACCAGTCTAGCAGAATTAAAGATGAAGTTTAACAGCATCCACCCTTTGACTGCATGTCTAAACAAATAACTAAGTTAAGTTAATATTACCGACTAATTGGAAATGTAAACATGCTGTCTTGAACTGTGTGTCCCAAAAGCACACAAGTCCCATAAATGCTTGCCCACTATGGGAAATTTACCATCAAAACCCCCTACTAAATACAAAAGGGCCTTGAATAATTTTTAACAAAAATTCTCTGTAACACAAAAGGATCTGCTGGGGAAGGCAAGGCAGTCTAAGGCAAACACAGTCCCAATGCAGAATCCAAAATGAAGTCAAAAACATTGCTGAAGTTAGAAAAAAATCCTTAAATTACAAAAGGTACAAAGTACATCAAAACACTCCACAACCTAATGCATACAAGGTGAACTAACTACTAAGGAACTATTGGAGACCCACCGTATTTACAAAAACATTACACTGGACAAAACATTACCTGCCTTCTCCCAGTATGTGGATTGTAACACCCGGGGAAATAGGACTATTGACCTACTGTATGCAAATGTTAAAGACACATACAGCGCCACCCCGCTGCCTGTGCTTGGGAAAGCAGATCATAACCTGGTTCTGCTTCAGCCTCACTACAAACCAAGGGTGAGGGAGCTACCTACAACCACATGCTCATTCAGGAAGTGGTCCCCAGAGGCAGAGCAGGCTCTGAAAGACTGCTTTGGAACTACGGACTGGGATATCCTGCAGGGGTCACATAGTGAGAACATTGAGGAGGTTGTTGACTGCACTACTGACTACATCAACTTCTGTATGGAATTGTAGTTCCAGTAAGAACAGTATGCTGCTATGCTAACAACAAGCCATGGATTACAAATGACATCAAGGGCCTTTTGAACCAGAAAAAAAGGGCTTTTAAAGGCAGTGATCAGCATGAGCTCAAGCATGTGCAGAAGGAACTCCGAGTCCAGCTCAGGGAGACGAAGGAGCAGTACAGGAGAAAGCTGGAGCAGAAGTTGCAGAATAACAGCATGAAGGAAGTGTGGGATGGGATGAAGATCATCACTGGCTGCAGCTCGAAGCGGGGTGCCACCATTGAGAGAGACGTGGAGAGAGCGAACCTGATGAATAACTTCTTTAACAAGTTTGACCACCCTAACCCACTCTCACCTCAGAGTACTGCATCCTCCACCCATCGTTCTGCTGATACCAGCATAGGAGAGAGTTTTTCCCCCACCCACAATTACAGCATCCAAGGTAAGCAGAGAGCTGAGAAGATTTCAGGCCAGCAAAGCAGTGGGTCCAAATTGAGTATCACCACGACTGCTGAAGCCCTGTGCGCTGGAGCTGGGGAGTCCTCTACAGCACATCTTTACCCTGAGCCTGGAACAGGGGAGAGTCCTGAAGCTTTGGAAAACATCTTACATCACCCCAGTCCCAAAGGTAGCACGTCCTGGTGTGGTGAATGAATTCCGGCCTGTCGCTCTGACGTCACATGTGATGAAGACCATGGAGCGGCTGCTGCTTCACCACCTGAGGCCACAGGTCCACCACTCCCTTGACCCTCTGCAGTTCGTATACCAGGAGAAGGTGGGAGCGGAGGATGCCATCATCTATATGCTACACTGATCCCTCTCCCACTTGGACAGAGGCAGTGGTGCTGTATGAATTATGTTTCTGGACTTCTCTAGCGTCTTCAACACCATCCAACCTTGGCTCCTTAGTGACAAGCTGACAGAGATGGGAGTAGATTCATAGCTGGTGGCATGGATCGAGGACTATCTTACAGACAGACTTTGTTAAATGGTGCGACTTAAACCACCTACACCTGAACACCAGCAAAACCAAAGAGCTGGTGGTGGATTTTAGGAGGCCCAGGCCCCTCCTGGACCCCGTGATTATCAGAGGTGATTGTGTACAGAAGGTACACACCTATAAATACCTGGGAGTGCAGCTGGATGATAAATTGGACTGGACTGCCAATACTGATGCTCTGTGCAAGAGAGGACAAAGCTGACTATACTTCTTTAGAAGGCTGGTGTCCTTCAACATCTGCAATAAGATGCTGCAGATGTTCTATCAGACGGTTGTGGCGAGCACCCTCTTCTACATGGTGGTGTGCTGGGGAGGCAGCATAAAGTACTGGACAAACTGGTGAGGAAGGCAGGCTCTATTGTAGGCACGGAGCTGGACAGTTTGACATCTGTGGCAGAGCAACGGGTGCTGAGCAGGCTCCTGTCAATCATGGAGAATCCACTGCATCCACTAAACAGTATCATCTCCAGACAGAAGAGCAGCTTCAGGGACAGACTGCTGTCACTGTCCTGCTCCACTGACAGACTGAGGAGATTGTTCCTCCCCCACAGTATGCGACTCTTCAATTCTACCCAGGTGGTAAACGTTAACACTATACAAGATTATTGTCTGTTATACCTGCCTTGCACTCTCCACCTTGCTTTTTTTTTTTTTAAGTTGCACTGCATTTTTATTGCTCTTTAATTAATATTGTTTTTAACAGTATGCTGCTGCTGGAGTATGTGAATTTCCGCTTGGGGATTAATAAAGTATCTATCTATCTATCTATGGTGGAGGGCAATTCTTGGTATTGACTGGCAGATGGTCCTGTCGCTTGAGGAACCACCCACTAAACAGAAGTAATATAACACAGGCATTGGCAACAAAGCAGATAACAAACAAAATTAACATTAAAGTAGACAAATAGCACAAAAATAGGCAAAAGAGACAAGAAACATGACTTGGAACCCCAGCCATGGGAAAAACCCTAGCTGAAACATGACACACGCCATGCCAGAATGTAGCTGGAGCACATAGTGGCTATAGTATATCTAAAGACCACAATGCTTATCTAAACTCTGTTTGCTGTTGCTGTGCCATATAATAATGCAATAGTCAAAATGACAGAAAGCTATAGTAGCAGATGAAAGCACTTCTCAGACTTGCGGAGTCAAATACCTGCAGTGGTTTGCATGTGTATGTGTGTGTGTGTCTCTCTACTGTTGCTGCACTTCTTACACCATAAAAATTAATCATGAAGCTTCTGTTACCTTGTGCTACTGAGCTCCTGAATTGATAACAGCTATTTTAGGGTTTTATTTTCTCTTAGTGTCAAGTCTTTTGCTCTCCCTTTGTCTTTTCATAGTTAGTTTCCATATACTGTATGTCTAATACATGAGGAGAAATTTTTGTTGTTGTTGTTGTGGAACACTGCAACCCCATCCATTTAAAGTGCATGGACTGAAGGAATCTGGGGTTGGGTCTTAAGTAAGAAATCTCATGGGTGGGGTCTTTTCAGCAGCAGATTTTATTGCTGTTCACTGCAGACTTTTTAGCAATTTGTCAAAAGACATGTAGCCTTGTTCGAGAATCCAGTCTGGCCCCTCAAGACTATTAATGCTTACCCTCTTTTGTTGTTTTCCTATTAGTTTATTGGGCCATTAATTGTATCCTAATATGATAATAGTTAACAAAGAGCAGAGTAGAAGCAAGCAAACATCACTGAAAATGGAATGGCTGCAGTTATATCAGTGACAGACCCACTAATGTGTAATGTGTAGTTATAAAAAGGGTTAAATAATCACAGCATCTAGAAAAGTGGGATGAAATCATGATGATGATAATGCCAATCTTTACATTAAAGATAAAAACACAAAATTACCCCAAATGTAACACATACAAATGCTTGTTGAATACAAATTAAAAATTAGCCATCCTATTTTTGTAAAACACAGAAACTAGGAAAAACAGCTTGCGGGAGTTCAACTAAAAGCAGAATTGGTTGGAACATAAGCCAGCAAGCTGCAAGGAGCTGGCAGGACTGAACAAGAGAAGCAGTGATGTACAGCACTGGCTACCCTGTGCTTACTGATGTCATTCAAACCAATTCAGAAATGTAGGCACATTTTCCTAAAGTTCTTATAACATTGAAATTTGAAATAAAGTGTACTTAAACAAAATATAAAATCGAAAGGTGGAAACATTTTACAGAACTACATCATTAAGGCATGACTTTGAAAAAGTTGGAATTTCTTTTTTTTTTTTTTTTTTCTTTAAGTGGTATCGGGAGCTTTCACGATTTGGTAAGGCACAAGAAAAGAAACTTTCACTTTCAGGTGTGTTTTGAGTTTCTGCTCCCTTTCAAGTTTAGTTTTGTAATTTGGTGGCAAAAGGACAATTCTGACCTCTGCAACAGACCTTTCCCTAGACGTTTGCAATTCAGCTACCAGTTAATCAAAGTATGCTCGCCTTGAACTTTCTTTCTGATTTCTAATCTGATATACCGACTGTGTATGTCTACACTGCGACTCACTTGCTGCTTATCTGCAGTTTGCAACCTGGATGCTACAGATATCTTTTTTTCCAGTCAGGTAGAGCTAATAAGATTAATCTGGTCCTTGCCATCTGGTGGACTATCATCTGAGCTCAAGCCCTAGTTAAGGTGGTACATTTCTTCTCTTTTCTTTTGAATGCCACACTTCCAGATTGCTGCATGTAACATTTTTTTTTGGTCAGTAATCAACTTTGTAATTTGGTTTTTATTTTTTTGTGGCTATTTGTGAAAGGATGTTTTCACAAATACCCACACATATATGGTAAGAGGGAGCTTATTTCCCTTCATGCAAAGCATAAACCACACATTGAGTGTGGAACTTGGGGATTTGAGTTTCTAATCACAGGAAAGCCTGAATGAATAATGAAAAATAAAACTGCTTCAACATTCTCTTTAAACAATGCAGATACGTAATTTTTTTTCATGTATGTCCATTCTAGGATTTTGACTTTGGCATGGTGGGTAAGCCTATGTGCAGCAATGGTCTTTACAGCTATGCTGTAAGGACATATGATGACTAATAGGATTCTCCACAGTAAAGTTGGCAAGGGAAGGAGCCAAAAAAAATCCATAATTTGACAATGACCAATATTCCCACCTGGAATACAGACAGAATGTCTCACTGAAGGAACTAAGCTAAAAATGGATGTGTCCTACACAGTATTTGGTGGACAGATGACCCACTAAGTCTGGTCAGGCTTAGCTTGAAAAAACTGCAAGGAGCTGTCACCTGAATTTGGGTGTTGCCCTTAATTAAATGTGTTAGTAAGTTAAAGGTGTGAATGGATGAGAACTACAGTACTTGTCTTTGATCACAGATAAAACAGAAATGTTAATTATCGGAGGGAATGATTCTGATCCCAGCACTTCTTTGTCATTATTTAACTTAGTTGGAATCACCATTAGTTTGAACAAAATAGCCTGCAATCTATTCATTATCTTTGACACTAGTATGTTGTTTAAAGCAAACACATCAAAACCATCCAAAAAATATTTTTCCATCTTAAAAATATCAGAAAATGATGGCATTTTCTAAATATGTAGGATACTGAGAAATTAATTCATTCATTTAATTGTAGTGTGGCTGACTACTGCAATGCAGGGTTCACTGGCTGTTCACATAATTTTTTATACAGCTTTCAATTAATTCAAAATTCTGCTGAAAGAAGCATTGCAAGAACCAGAAAGTATGAACATATAATATAAAGTCCCTACACTAGCTCCAAGTTAAATTTAAAGCAGACTTCAAGATCCTCCTTTTAACTTATCAAGCCCTAAATGGCCAGGGCTCTGGTTACTTATCTAAACTTACCATTACTTTTATAACTGAGTGCACATTAAAATCTCAAGTTGCAGGCCTGATTATGATCCCAAGTATTACTAAGTAACAGTGGGAAGCTGAGCCTTTAGTTACAGGGAAGATGTGGAATGATCTCCCTGCTACTATAAGAGGTGCCTCTTCAGTTTCAGCTTTTAAATCCAGACTGAATTTTCACTACTTCAGTTCAGCATACCCTGACTAGAGCTGCTGATTTGCTGAATCTCTGCTGTTAGTCATTAGTACTAAAATATAAGTAATATGATATTTATAAACTATTACTAAATCCCCCAACCCATTCTGTTTCTCTTTTTGGTTTCCTCATGTGGTACAGATGTGCTACTCTGTACTACCAGGTTGCTTGCTTGCATATTAAAAAGTCACTTTAGGTAAAGGAGCACTGGTGGAAGGGTCCTTTCATCAAATAGCCAGCCCAGCACTGACTCTCTTTGGCCGAGGTCAGGGCTCTGACTGTGTCTGACTTGTCTCCGACTCCCTTTTTACAATCTGGCCGTGGTTCTACAATTAGCTGATAGTGTTGTTTTCAGTTATTGTTAATTACTTTCTACTTTGTTTTGATGTGTTTGAACAAATCTGTATACATGCATATGATAGTTCTGTATTTAGTGAGTGATATGATTTTGCATTTTGCCTTGATAGTTGTCGCATCGCGTTGCACATGCATTTGGTTTAGCACAATGCAAGGACAAAGTATTTTGTACTATTGTATTGTGTTTCTGAGGCAGCCATGAAAGATTGACCATCTAGCTCTGTGAAAAGGATAACTTGTATTTTGTTTTGTGTGTCGTATTTATCCCATTTTTGACACCCATTACATGCCCAACCTACCTAGAAGGGGGTCTCTCTCTGAATTGCCTTTCTCAAGATTTTTCCCATTTTTTCCCTACAAGTTTTCTTTGGCTGTCAAAAATTGAATCTGTTAAAGCCCATTCAGGCAGTCCTTTTCTGAATGGAGCTATAAAAGAAATAAATTGTTGTTGGACACAAATAAGATAAAGAGTGGGGGTCAGGTGCAATATGCAGACCAGGCATACTATACCTTGAACATTACTTCTTGTGAAGTGGAAAGTTGTTTTTTCTGGTGGGGAAGATATTAGAACTCACGTGGGAGGTTAAAAAGAAGCAAAAACTTGCAAGATGTATGTTAGGTTCACATACAGCACAAGTACAACATTGACTCTGACCAGAGTCAGAGTGTGAATTGCAGAAAGAAAAACTTTGATTGTTCTTTGTGTACACACTAAACATCTATTCAGAATATTCGGCCTTTTTAGAGACTTTGGATCCAGTGCTCAAAATCTAATGAATGTGTGGTCCTACTCCGAGGCTTCAACAGTCTCATGGGGAGAGGCATGTTAGGCAGGAACAGCCAGCTTGACTTAAAGCCACACAGTGAAAAGTTATCAAAATTCTTGCCCATAACAAACATTGCATTAAAATGCTACATTTGTCATAAGTGTACCTAGTACCAGAGTGCCTGAGGTAAAAGATTTGACTCCATTTGACTTTGTAATCTGAAGCACTACGTTCTTGGCTAAAGAATGGTACTAGTCTTTCTGTAAAGGATGGAGTGTCCACTAGATAGACACAGAAGACCCAGATGAGTGGTGAGTAGTAATGAACAAATCGATTTGGACAAAGTTGAGTTTGACTTACATGAAAATGTATGCCATTGACACAAGAAGAAAAACATATACTTCCTATTGGGATCATTTACATGCATCAATTCCACATGTGCCTGCTTGTCCTTTAATATTTAAATGAAGATCTCTAATGAGAAAAAAGATTGCACAAAGTGTAGATATTATTAACTGGGATAAGGAAGTTGCTAGGTTCTGGGGTTGGCAGCAGCAGCTTGTAACATTTTTAAAAAAATGTACTGCACTCCTTCAAGGTAACATGAATGAGATGCATGAATAGAATTGATTTGACGAGTGTGATTGTGCTACAGATTAGATATGTTACACAGCTACAGAACACAGGTAAACAAATAAGCGTGAATGAGGCTTACTGAAGCAATATTCTTTTTTTTCTACCTAGAAAGAGAGTTTACTGTTTTGCAATTTTGAAATTGTCTGCAAAACAAATTTTAGTGTCAGTTTCACAAAACTGTATGAGAATCAAAACGTACCTGTTTTGCTCATCATTTGTAGAGAGGGTGTGCTGGGAATGACTATTTGATACCTCTTTTCAGAGCAAATTCCATTCCCACCAGCAGGAGGAACATCTCCTGCATCTTGGGAAAGGTCAGGCACTTAGAGTTCAATTACACCCTGTTTAAGACATCAATAGTGGGTGCTTTTAGCCAAAAGGTTGTTGGTATACCTAACATAATGCCACCTGTAAGACCTGCTGATAGTCACCAGCCATAAGGGAAGCTGTGATGTTTGACTAAAGAAGCTTTCTATGAAGCTTATGAGGATAGTACTCAAAAGTTTTACAAATGAGAGGCCCTGGTAGTACTGAAAAGATGGCGTACGCAGCAGTGGCAGAAGCAAAAGCTCATGTGTGTGGGTGGAGTTTGGTAAAGCCATAGAATGACTTTTGGATGCCATCACAAGGGACTTAGGAAGGGTAGGCAAAACATCACACAGTCTCCTCTCAGTAGGGGTGGAAAAATATTGACCTCAACTGGGGATATTGTCAAAAGGTGTAAGGAGCACTTTCAGGAACTCCTAAACCCACTAAAAACATCCCCAGTAGGGCTACAGAGCAATGAATCAAGCAATGAATCTGATGTTGCTGAAGAGGCTGAATACTTTGAATAGTGGTTTGATGCACAGAGACAAACAACAATTAATTTTTTCACCCTTCACATCAAAATTTCATTTAGGTGACTATGACACCAACTGGAACAAACTCAATTTATACATCACCCATCCAGGGGCTTATAAATATTACCATGGCTGCCTGGGGCCTCTTCTTTCAGCAATGACAGCGTAGGAGATAGAGAGACCTTCCTTGTTAGGATAGTCTGGTTCCAGAGTTAATAATGTGCATAGAGGGTGATCTGACTGCAGTATATCCAGCCAGTGTTTTCCAACCATCTGCACACTTTTCTGGTTCTTTTTCAGTAGGGGAGACATATTGCACTTTCCAGGAGCCATTTTCCATTACCAAAGTCTATCTAGTCTGGATCAGTCCCACCCTTTCCAGATTAACATTGCATGTGTCCTTCATCCTTGACATTATGGGTGTTAAGCCAACATCACACCTCCATGTAGCATTTTTGGTCTGAGTTCGACCAGACTTTAGATGTCATACATCCTTCAACTACTTGTCAGCAGATACCATTTCCACAACTAGCTGCAGAGGTAGATCCCAATGTTCCTGTTCTAAGAGACACGCTCTCAGATTTAACTAGAACTGCCATTCTTGAAAGTAAGTCATTTATGAAGTGCTCTTTTTCTGGCACCTGCAATTGCCATGGGCAGACAGCATACAGTAGTTCTAAGAATCATTAAGGTACATGTCCAAAAAAAAACGGAACCCTGATATTTACCAAGGTTTAGAAAATGGCCCAGGAGAGAGAGGAAAAAAAATTAAACTGAGCATTTTCACAGAAGAGGTTCTGCAAAACTTCTTTAGTTGGATGGAATTACTTCATTTAAGCAGGAGCCCCCTATAGATGCAATATGGCCAGTGAAGTATCACAGGCTGGAGTACTTTTCTCTTAAGTGACTTCATTATAATCAGGGTGACTTTTGTTTCCTCAAAACTTTCTTTGCCTTTAAGTGTACTTCTGTGGTGGTTTATACATACTGTATATACTGTACACTAGCTTACACTGTTACAAGAAAATAATACAAAGTTTTTTGTGTGTTATGCAAATACCTAAAAATAAATGAATAAATAAGAAAATTAGTTTGAGGGAAACTTTGCCTAACAAATTATAGATTTGCAAATAATTTGCTGTTGAATCACAGAATTTGCTTGCACAGCAGAATAAATGAGACTGCATATAGCAGATAAAAGCAAAGAAAAGAACAACTTTCGTACAGAGTAGGTTTACCTCAGCAGTTTGCTCAATGAAATAAATAGAGCGAAGTCCAATTTATGTGATGATTTGCTGAATTAATCCAGGCAAACAGCAAATTGTTCAGGGAGTGAGTAAAGTCGAAGGCAAAAGCTGTTAAAAGCTACAAGCAGACCTTATTAACATTGATTTCAGCTTGAAAGTTTAGAGGAGGGCAGCACAGTGGCGCAGTGGGTAGCGCTGCTGCCTCGCAGTTGGGAGACGTGGGGACCTGGGTTCGCTTCCCTGGTCCTCCCTACGTGGAGTTTGCAGATTCTCCCCGTTTCTGCGTGGTTTTCCTCCAGGCACTCCTGTTTCCTCCCACAGTCCAAAGACATGCTGGTTAGGTGGATTGGTGATTCTAAATTGGCCTTGGTGTGTGGGTGTGTTTGTGTGTGTCCTGCAGTGGCTTGGCACCCTGCCCGGGATTGGTTCCTGCCTTGTGCCCTGTGTTGGCTGGGATTGGCTCCAGCAGACCCCCGTGACCCTGTGTTCGGATTCAGCGGGCTGGAAAATGGATGGATGGATGTTTAGGGGAAGCTTATTCTGCTTGGAACTAGTTGGCCTTCCATCATTGTAATGTCATGCAGAAATCCAATTGGTCATAACTTCAGATCATCCTTTACTTTGGTGAGGTCAGTACTTTACTGCGGTATATGTCAAAATTATGGATGTGCCTTTTTTCTCTTTTCAGTCATTATTCTTCTCTTGAAAAAGCAAACAGTAATCCTGTCAAGCTAAGTAGCCCCATGACAAGGTTGTGGTGCACCTGTACTGACTTTAAGGAAATCAGAGAGGCAGAACCCACTCTTATAGTGTTTCCTGATTTATAGCCGCTGTGAATGCTTGAACATCAAAGTTTAGCCCATTTGTTTCAACAAAATGTCTTCAAGGACAGTGCTGACCATAGAACTGAAATTATGGCTGGACATATGGACTTAAAATG
Organism: Erpetoichthys calabaricus; assembly: GCF_900747795.2. Taxonomy (NCBI): domain Eukaryota; kingdom Metazoa; phylum Chordata; class Cladistia; order Polypteriformes; family Polypteridae; genus Erpetoichthys; species Erpetoichthys calabaricus. The sequence continues at coordinate 116,555,851 of NC_041406.2, read as the reverse complement.
ACATTGTGATAAATTTGACACAAAATGCAATATTCAATTTATCTTGGTATGTTATCAAAACCCTTTAAAGACTGAATATCAGCTCCACATAGATAAAGCTCTTGATTCATTACTCTACTAAACACAGACCACAATACATGTATATACAGTATGTTGTCACAAATTCGACAAAAAGCCAGAGCAAGGTTTGGGGTAGCCACCCATATTACATTTCCTGGCTGCAAAATTGAATAAAGTGATAGGCACTGATGTGCACAAATTGGAGTCCAAGTCAGAAGAGGGGATAGGGGACAGATGGCGGCTTTTAAAGTCCAGTATAGGAAGTGACCTCAAAGGGGCTGGAACCAGAAGGGTCTTCATCCATAGGCTCGGACCCGGAAGTGACGTGAAAGGGGTCGGAACCAGAACTGATGTCATCAGGGCCAGGAGAAATTTCCCATGAACGGTCTGCAGAAAAGCGAGAAAAAGAGTCAGTCCACTATGCCACATCCCAGTCGGGCTTAGAATTACCCTCATTCAAGCCCATCAGCTGCCACGTGTGTGACAATGTATAATCTTTTTATGATTTACGTTGTAACAAAGGCACTATATTGCACCCGACCCGACACAGACTGGACACAGAGGCACATATAAAAACCAAGAAATCTTTTATTTTCTTCAGCTGGAGGGCATGTCTTCCCCATGTCCCCCAGCCACAATACAGTCCCAAAATAACACAAACACACCAAAGTAGAACACTCTTCCTCGGCACCACCATTCCTCCCAGGCAACTTTGTCCTCCTCCATCCGACTCTGGCCGCTGAGTGGTGGTCTCTGGCTCCTTTTATTGGGTACCCAGAAGTGCTCCTGGTGCTTGATTGCTGACATCCAGCTGCACTTCCACGTGTGGCAAAACCAATGTCCAAAAGGGGCCATGCGGAATCCAACAGGGCTGCACAGAACTCCAACTCCCACAAAACCCTGGGGGAGTCGGAGGCAACGCTGCAACCCAGGGAGGCTGCCATCTAGCGTCCAGGGGGAGATACAGGGTTTCCCACCCTTGCCCCCTGGTACATATGGTGCAGGGGCATCCCGGCCAGGCATGGGCCCTAGCCATCCGTCACAAAGTCATTTTTAATAGTTCCAAATTATGCATTTGTATGTGTGTGATTGTTCATGTCTGCAACTGTTATTCTGTATAATAAGTGATAACATTCACCAGTATAATAAGTATTGCATTTGCTGCCTGGCATGCTAATGTTTCATCCATTGTTCTTAACAGCTCCTTGAATCCTTCTTTCTCTACAGCATACATAGGTACTTTACAGGGAAACTCTGATGTGGGAGATGATATTTTAGTAGAAATGGAGCTGTTGCAACTACCCATCGAAACTTTTCTTTCACTTACAATCCCAAATAACACTGGAATAACATCTCGCAATTACAATCTGTCATTCTAAAAATCACACAGATTTTTATTTTATTAAAGGTATTGCATTATCCTATTATTAAATTCTAATAAAAAAGTTACATAGTTGTTTATATGATTTCTTCCAATATATAGTAACCTTAATAGACTGAAAGATCACCTGACAAAATATTTATAAATGTTGTGGCATACACCTGGGGCCCTTACCTGGCCAGGACACCTCTACACTGGAAGGATAGGGGGAAGGAGTGTTTCCAGAGCATCACCTCCTCTGGAGCACTAGGTGGCAGCCCCCCTGGTTTGCAGCAGTGCCTCAGACTCCTGTAGGGCCCCATGGGAGTTGGAGTTTGATGTAGCCCTGTTGGGGTCTGTAGGCACAGCCAGGGGGTGTTGCAGCTGCTGCATAGCCCGGGGTTGCAGCACTTCCGCCACACCTGGAAGTGCTGCCAGTAGATGGTCAACGAGCACCTGGAGCACTTCCGGGTGTCTTATAAAAGAGGCCAGCAGCTGCTATTCTGGGAGCCAGAGTCGGGTGGAAGAGGACCTTGCTGGAGGAGGAGTGGAGGCAAAAAAGAGAAAGAGGGAGGAAGAAGGAGTGGAGGCAAAGAAAGAAAAAGAGAGGAGAAGAAAAAGAAGAAGACGATAATTGTGTTTGGTATACTGTGCTTGTACCTGAATTGTACTGCACAAGTGGGAAATGGGGGAAGACATTTCCCATGTAGAAAAGAGAAAAAAAAAGTGTGTGTTTGCACTTGTGTCCCACTTCTGTCTGTGTAGGGGTTGGGGTGGCTGGTGCGACCCCCTGGTGGTCCACAAAGTTAATGCAAAAATGAATGGGCTATACATGGAATATCCACAATTATTGTAATTAGGAAACTCAGTTCACTCAACATGGAAATAAAATGGCCAGTAATGCAGTTTAGCCCATTACTGATACATGGAAACTGAATAGTTCACAAAATAGAAAACTGTGAAGGTTGCTGTTTTTTTTCCCCCGCTTGTATTATTTCAGTACAAAGTAGAGACCGTGTGAAATGGATGGATGAGGGATTATGATACACACAATTGTTGATTTTGGTGTGAATTACTATTTGGTGTAATTATATGATAACCGACCAAGTATAAGTATTTTTAGGACACAATAATTAAGTAGGTGAAAGTGTGTTTTGCGGTACAGTAAATCACTGAAGCTGTTATCTTCTTCTACCTGCTGATTGTCTACCTGCTGATTGTTTGCTCATACGGCATGCAATAGAGCAACAAACATTTTGCAGAACTTTGCTTAGCAAAGGCACATTTTGCAAAAGGGCATACTGCAGACACAACCCTTACTTTTTAGATCAGGGGTTCCCAACCAGGTGTGGCTGCACCACAAGATGGCATTTCAAGGGATGCAACAAAGAGGAAGGCTGCATCATGATTCACCAAAACTGAGTGAGGTTCGTTGTCTGACTTTAGCATTGTGCATTTGGTGTGTTGCAGTGTGCTATCACTTGTAGGTCATTTATTAGTTAGTGCTCCTGTTCTATGATATGAAAAGAATCAAGCAATGCAAGCAATTGTCACCTCTGAATGAGTTACAGAAATGTGCATTCTTGTACATTCCTTCTTCAGGTGAAGCGTTCATGAAGACATTCTATCTATTATAAAAGGAAATCCTGAGATGAGACTTTTACGAAGAGATAATTTCAAGTCCTGCGAGACGAGACTTTGGTCATGAGATTTTTTCGAATCACACCCTCCTCTCAACCATATTCAATCCCACACACGGCCCTTTCACCTCTCATTCATGTGAATGCTTTTGACAGACACATTTCCTGCTCTCTTAGCTCTTATAATTTTTTACGTTTTCCTCACTTTAAGTTCCAAATAAAAGAAGACTTATTATGTCCAAATTTATTTGAAGAACTTCATCCCAAAGGGTTATTAACAGAAGAAATGAGTACACAGGCAACCGTAGCACCAAGAAACAATGAAGTCAAACAAATTAATGCGAAAATTGTTGATCGGTTACACGGCAAATTGGTTAAATCCGTATCAATAGACTATGCTGAAACAGTTGGTGGTGATCGTGCGGAAGATGAAAACATCAACTTACAATATCCTGAAGAATATCTATAACCGATAAAAACCGTACGGTCTTCCACCAGCTGAATTATTGTTGAAAGAAGGATGTATCCAAGAAAGGTAATGTAGTACATCTCCTGCAGATACCATTAGACACCAAAGGAGATCTTGATATGCCATTCATGTTAAAACATTTATAGTTTCCCATTAGAATAGCTTTTGCTATGACAATTAACAAATCACAGGGATAAACATTTGAAAACGTTGGTTTATTTATTAGAGGGAAAGAAACGAAATTCACTCACGGGCAGTTATACGTTGCGTTGTCACGATGTAAGTCCAAACACAGAATCAAAATCCAATGCGAAACTGACGAAAATTTAATTCAAAAAATTGTTTTTACTGAAGTTTTACAGTTAAAGTGTAAGTTTAAAAAGTATTTGCATGTTAATTTCAAGCCCAAACAGAATGAAATCGTATAACGCAACAAATAACTCTAATGCAACATGAAACATAATTTACTTTCAAATTATTATGTTTTACTATTTTTTAATATGGTTAATTACTCAATGTAATGTAAAATAGTTAGTTCTATTATGCATATGTAACAATTCCCATGAAAATAACAATCTGTTTAAATTGTACAACCGCATCCCCATATGTAAGCGGCTGAACCACAAAGTGGCTAGCGCGTAGTGCCGGTCCAGGGGTTGGTGAGCGAAGCAAGCAGGGGGGCAAAGCCCCCTAGTAACTTTAAAAGATAATGAAATTGGTACATTGCAATGATCCATAGAGAAGGACGAGGTCTAGTACAGATTTCTGCGTGAGCCCTGATCATGAAATGCCACTGATTCTGAGGTGTGATTGTCATGTTTACTGGTGTGCGGGTCAAGGGGGACTGGATTAGAGGGAATACCTGGTAGTTAGACTCAGCCTTTCTCTCCTGCTAGTGGTCAGGGCAGTAGCGCAGCAATTTTCAATGTATGGGCCATCTGCTTTTAAACTGCAGCTCAGGTGTTATCAAGAGACAAAGCTCGTCGACTGTGTTTATTTGCTTAGTGACATGCTGGCACCTGTTGCTTCATAGGGGTCTCCAATCCCCCAAAGCCCTTAATTGTTGTATCATCTGTCATTTCCTCACGAATCTTGATGCTTTGCAGGGTACTCCAACACCCGGATCATCATTCAAATGCCTAAGCTTCACAGGGGACACAAAATTACTGAGACTTATAAAGGTAAATTGCTCAATTTATACTTACTGTAAATTGTATGCTTTTAGTTAAAAGATATTCTTTTGAATTCAATTCATTCACCTGCAGTGCTTTACATGGTTCAACTTGTGGTTAAAAAATTCATCTTCAAATGTGATATTGCGTTTTTAGGAGATATGTACATAAAACAAACATTTTATAGCGTTGCGGGACAGAGAAAAAGTTGGGAACCACTGCCTTAGATGGCATCTTAATAAGCAGTAATGTGTTTTATTTTTAGATGCTGTACTGCTTGCTCTGTCATCCCAGGTAAATCAAAACCATTTTCAAACAACAGAGTTAACACTACCTGCGCTACATTAAGGCAGCATGGCAGCGTTGATGCCATCACACTGAAAAAGAGTGGAGGAGACTTTGCAGATTTTATTTAAATATATCAGAAGCAGCTGGTGAAAATCGAAAATACTGAGCATCACTGAAATATAAAAACGAATTAATAAATGTGTTATGTTGTCCTGCTGTAGCTGAAGTACTGTATATTCACAGAATTCCTGTGTATTTGCCTCTTGAGTGTTAACTGTTTACTGGATGTAGCGAAGGCCCATAAATGGTCTCAAAGGGGTTTTTGGTGAGTGTGGCCTGTGATGAGCTAGAATTTATTAAGGGTTAGTTATTGACTCGTGCTTGCTCAGTGGTGTCTCAATTGAGTCCAGCAGCCCACAAACCTCTACTGGAATAATCAGGCTTGGAAAACAGATTAATAAATACAGTACACAAATGCATGTGTGTATTGTTCATATACAGTACAAAGCAGGTATAGTAAGAAAAGAATAATTAGTGTATACTGTGGCGGATGGCCAGGGCCCTTACCCGACTGGGACACCTATGTACTGGAAGGATCTGGGAAGAGAGCATGCACAGGGCATTACCCCCACAAACTGCTGGATGACAGCCCCCCTGAGCTTCTACAGCACAACAGATTACCACTGGGCTTCATGGGAGATGGAATTCTGCAGCTCAGCCCTGTTGGGTCCTGTGGGTGCCACAATGGGGTGCAGCAGGGACTATTGAACCCTATTTCATCAGGCTTCCGTCTCACCGGTAAGTGCGTCTGTTCCACGAATGGGCCACCTGAAGTACTCACAGATGCAGCATAAAACAAGCTTGCTCCTTTCATTCCGGGAGCCAGAGGTGGGAGGAATGTGATGAAGCTTGCTGGAGGAGAAATGGAGGCAGAGTTAGACAGAGATGAAGTGCGAAAGACGGCAAAGACAAAGTGATGTGCTTCTTGTTACTGTGTTTATTCCTGTTCTTCTGAACTGTGCTGTGGGAAGCACTTGGGAAAGAGTTTCCCATGTAATAAAAAGTTTGTAATGTACTGGATTTGTGCCTTGTGTCTGTCTGTGTCGGGTTTGGGGAGCTGGAGCACTCCAATCAGACCACAATACACACTGAGCGTGAGTTTAACTGTTTGTTGTCATTATGCAGCTGTATTGTACTTTTAGACATTTAATCTAGTTAATTACATAGTTACACTTTCAGGCCCACACTTAAAAACTGATTATTCTGTTTATGCCATTGTGTTAGAGATCTGAACACGGTCTTCTATTTTAAAGCTAAAGATCCACTGGCATACCCTATATTTTTATAGCTGTTAAAACTCTTTGTCTTCAAATGTCCTTTGGAGCTTTTTCTGCTAAAGATAATTGATGAGACAAGCACTTTGATCAGGTGTGGACGAGCTGTGCTTTTTCGGTACAATCTCTTCCCTTGCTGTGCCATCAATGCTCTCTCCCTCTCATTAGAGTACGACTACAGGGGGCCCCAAAACCACACTGCTCTACTCCAGTGGCATTCCACATAAATCATCTAGCACAAAATTACTTGTTGGGGGAAATTCGATGCTTTACCGCATTTTTTTTTTAAATAGCATCACAGGACCCCAGCATAAGAGAGGAAAATTCAACAGACTGCTTGCTCTCTTTTCATACTTTCAGCTTTTGCTGGTAGATTAGAAAGGTGGGTGACTTAAAAAAACATTTGCCACTCACCATTAGTAAAATCTTTTATCTGTTTGACCACTCTAGAACTGCGGTGGGTTGGCACCCTGCCCGGGATTGATTCCTGCCTTGTGCCCTGTGTTGGCTGGGATTGGCTCCAGCAGACCCCCATGACCCTGTGTTCGGATTCAGCGGGTTGGAAAATGGGTGGATGGATGGACCACTCTAGAAGTAATCATCTCTGGACTTAGCACTCTTGTCAGCCAGTATGAAAACCCCTTCTTAGGGGTTTATTAATTATTTTTTACCGGACACCTTTATCCAAGGCAACTTACAACATTTGAAATACAATTGGTTAAATTTCTTTTGTTTTTCCAATTGGAATGGAGGCAGGTGAAACAACTTGCTCATAGTAACACGGCGTTAGTAGCAGGATTTGAAACCATAACCTCAGGGGTTAAGGTCCAAAGTCTTAACCACTATGCCACACCATTTAATTTGGTTAAAATCAAGGTTATACATACAAAAGGCAAATTAAGGAAATAACAAGTTGAACTCCATAACTCAGGAACGAAAAAAATAACACCAATAACGTTGCATTTGAAAGCAACAGAAACTCGAGCATTCTCAACAGACAGAGGGAAAGACCTGGGACTTCTTATGTCAGGGCTTTTCAAGTTCATTATTGGGGCAAAACTGTGGTTGCACGTTTTCATCCCAACCAGTTTCAGAAACCAATGGGAATTGAAAAGAATTTTAAATAGATAGCTTTTCTCTCTTTTGGATTTAGGATAATTTGCAAGAATGGTATTTATATGTAGAGCAAATTCAAAAATGAATATTTTGCCATAGCTTTAAATATTTAACTTTCTTTTACCATGCTCTTTTCAATTGACTTTTTCTGTGGAGTTTGCTCCTTAATTATATCCAAATACTGACAAGCTGTCAACTTTAGAGTCATATTCACTTGTGTGCTAATTAGTAAGAAAAGGCATAAATAACCAGAATATTAAAAAGCAGAATTTTAAAAAGCAAGAAAAAGAACTGTCACCTCACAGACGCATCCTACTTTAGAAAGAAACATTTAGCAGATCCACTTTTGTAATTTCTGCATTAACACAAAAAGTGTAGAGAGTGTGAAACAGCAGCTTGCTGAAGGCAGGAGTCCAGTTAAAAACAGCAGTTCATTGGGATGGACACCTTCCACCTTCCACTCCCGAACTTGGGTACCACTGATCCTTTTTAGTCTTCAGTATAATTTGCACCTGGGTCTGTGCTGCTCATCATTGTTAGTATTTGGATACAATTAGGGGAGTACACTCCACAGAAAAAGATGAACTGAAAATAAAATGGGAAAAAAATAAATGTTTAAACCTATTGGGAAAACACACATTTCTGAATTTCTTATTAATATGCACTAGGGGGGCAAGCCCCCTTGGCACCTTTGGTGCCCAAACCCCAGTTGTATTATTAGTAAAAATATTAGTAAAATCTGTAAATGTACAAAAGAAAAAGGATTATTTATTGGAGTCAAAATTACAAAATTCTATAAATATGTAAAAGAAAAATTAATTATTATTTAACTAATTAAAAATCATGAAATGAAAATAAAATATTTACTCTCTTACTGATTGGAGTATTCCTGTTAAACTGAGGTCCACTATGCTCGATGGGTATTTATAAGAGACTAAATAAACAATCAATTTGTTTTAACTAACCTTCTTATAGATAAAAAAGCTTTTTTTAAAAAATGAATCATTTAAATAACAGGAAAAATCACATGAAAACCTTCAGCTAACTAAATCACCTAAAAATGAATAGATCATTTTTTTTAACAGTTTGTTCCTGTGAAAGAAAGTTTACTCAATCAAAAATAAAAACCATGACTATCATGATATTAAAAATTACGACTTTCTTGATATTTTAGTTTATAATCTAAAGATGGGAATAAGAATCTGAAAATCTAGCAACATCACATTAAAGTTTATTAAATTCTGAAAAGAATGATACCAAATATATATATGTAGGTTTTAAAATATTCCCGATTTAAAGCGCGACATAAAAACATCACATAAAATTGTTGCACAAAATCGTTTCACTTTTAGGCTTAGGATTTTATATATAGAGAGTAGATATTATGCAAGAGCAATTTTCTGAATGCACAATAAGATGAGAAAGAAGGTCAGTTGATTGAAAAATTAGATCAATCAGACCTAAAAGTGACTCCTTGATTTATGAAACTTGTTGAAATCCAAACCTACAGCCAAACTGGTACCCCAGACTGAACCTGAAAACTACTGCTGTAAACAAAAAAAGTATTCACCCCCTTGGACGTTTTCACATTTTATTGATATACAACATTGAATCACAATGGATTTACTTTGGAATTTTGGACACAAATTAGTAGAAAAAGACTCCTTAATGCCAAAGAGAAAGCAGATCTCTGCAAAATGGTCTAAATTCAATAACAATAAAGGCACTATAAACATATTATAGTATACTGTGTAAAACCTTGTGCAGTTCCTCAGTTTAAGTCTATCAAACAATTTATGACAAAAAATAAAAGTGTAGGGCAATATAATGATGCAGTGATTAGTAATGCCTTCTCAATGGAGCATTCTGAATTTAAACTCTGAGTTCATTTGTCATCTGTGTGGAGTTTGCATGTCTGCTTTGAGTTTTTCTATGAAAGCTTTAGTTTTCGTCCCACATTTAAAAGGTGTGCCTATTATGTTAAATGGCATTCCATATTGTGGATGTGCACTCGATTGGGCTCTCTAATGGTCTGGCATGCCACACAGGACTGGTTCCTGCCTTGTGCCTGATGATTCCTCAGAAGTTTTCAGCACCAGTTCTGAATTGAATTGAGCAGGTCGGACATGACTGTTATATTATGCTGGTAAAATAGTAAATGTTGATGGCACATAAATACTCATTCTGTAATAGTGTAGGTGGCAACATGTTTTGCAAATACACTTATTCTAATACAAGGAGGGCTACAGCTTACCCTGGGAGAACTGAACAAATAGCAGGAAAAACCCATGCCAGTCCATCACAAGGCACACTTACACACACACACTCAAGATAAAGTCAACCTGCAAATACATCTTAATGACCTGAGAGGTTACCTGAGCGCCCAGAGAACACTCACAGAGACATGGGGAGGAATTTGCCAAGTCCGCATAGACTAGACTGGCCTGCAGTATTAGCATTATTCCTCAACCTAAATGGCATCCAAGAACTGAATTAAGTGGGGATAATTTAAAGAAAAATGACATTTCCTTTAACATAAGTTTTAACCAGTATTTGTATGGAGAAATACCATACCATTTTCTAAGCTCACTTAATCCTGAGTACAGTCGTGGGTATGGAGAAATAATATGGAGCACATAGCCTGAAAAGCAGAGGAAAAAAATAGAGCATCAATAAACAGAATGGTTCTCTTGTATCAGCATGGCACCATCAACAAATGCTCCCAGGTCACCGTTCTGTTCATTTGTTATTTTTTTGTTTTTTTGATTATGTATCAATAAGTGGCAGGATGGTTAATGCTGTTGTGTCACAGATTCATAATTCTGGGTACAAATACTATACGTTACCCATCTAGAATTTGCACATTATTCCTTTGTCTGTGGGGGGTTTCCTCGGGTGTGGATTAGGTTACAGGTGACTCCAAATTGTCATCTGGGTGTGTGTGAGTTGGCCCTGTAGTGGACTGGTGCTCTATCCAGAGCTGTTTCCTGCCTCGTGCCCCTTGCTGCTGGGATAGGCTCTGCACTCCAGCAACACTAAATTGAACTGAGTGTGTTTGAAAATGTTGTTATTATTTATTCATATTTGAAATAGTTTTTCTCTTGTTTCTATTATTATTCAGGAAATAAATACTAAATACTAAAGGAAAATTTGACATTGTTCAATCTGTGCACCCACCTGATGCACCAGTGTAAATATTATGATTAGAAAGTACACTTATACAGAGAAAAGGCTGTGCAGCTGTAAATGGAAGAGCATAAAAGTGACAAAGGTGAATGAAGGGTATGGTTACAAACTTGAATCTGTGCACAGAGAGTAAGTGTAGCCACCACCCGGTAACGTCAAGATAAAGGCTTATAAGATACTGTCAGTGTCAAGACTGGTTATCTCTGCTACCTGTGTTGCCTTTGCACCTTCCTGCCATCATTGTTTTGAATATCTTTCGTCTGTCTCTTTTGAAGAAACTAGCAAGCAATGCAATATGTTTTCTCCAAAGAATTTACTGTGAAAAGCCTAGTTGCTCAATGGCTGTTCTGACAGCACCCATTCTTGGTGTTATCAATAGCTGGTTACTAACTGGTACTAAATGTGTCAGTTATCAGGCTGTGACTGAAAATATCAGTGCTAGACCTTTAAATGTTTAAAAATTATAGATTATTTCAAATTTATCATTTCTTTCTAAAATACTTGAGGAAGTAGTCACCAAACAGCTTCTGTCTCACCTTAGGCATCACAAATTATATGAGGAATTTCATCCTGGCTTCCACACATGTCACAATGTAGAGGAAACATTACCTTGTGTTGTAAAAGACATTCGAATATATTCTGAGGAAAAAAATTCAACAGAAATTATGCTGTTGGCTTTAAGTGCAGTCTTTGACACCATTGACCACTTTATTCTGTTTCATAGGCTGGAAAATCACGCTGGGCTCTTAGGCACAGTTCTTGCATGGTTTAGTTCATATTTATAAAATTAATTTCAGTACATAAAGGAATGAACTTATAGAACTCTATCATTATATTCAGAAGTTAAATATTGTGTCCCACAGGGCCCAGTACTTATACGTGCATCCATCGGCCACTATCATTAGAAAACATAACATTAAGTTTCACTCGTATACAGACGATAACCAAGCTATACCTTTCTTTTAGGCCAAATATTGCTTCTCTTATAGTGTCTTTAATTAATGGTGTCAGTTTAATTAAAGGGGTGGATGGATGAGAACCACTTTTTTAAATACAGAACAAAACAGAGGCATTACTTATTGAGGGCAATGATGCAGACCACAACAATATTCTGTCACTTTTTAACATTATGTTACAGTACTCTCTGGCAGGAAGAGATCCAGGCAGACAAACGCCAGAAGTGACATCAGCAATTGAAATGTCATCAATTTTCCAGTTAACAGAGGGAAGAAAAGGCATTATTACAGAGCAGCAACCCATGGAGCAGCAGAGAATTACCATCACCGGAACCCTTAACCTGTCCCTTATATGCATCGCATGTGACAATATGTATACTTGGTTTAGTAAAACAGCAACTTCTAAAAGAACATATGCTCCTAGCTTGTGTGACTGGTGGACACAGCCATTACCTGGACGGGACGCCAACAGAGTGGAAGGACCAGGGAAAAGAGCATCGGTGAGGCAATATCTCCCCTGGGATGCTAGAGGGCAGCCCTTCTGAGTGGCTGTGGCACCACAGATTCCCGCAGGGCATGCTGGGAGCAGGAGTTTAGTACAGCCCTATTGAGTTCCATGGGGTCCACCAGGGGGAGCTGCAGAGCCCTATAGTAAATTTCCATCACACACAGGAGTGATTCCACATAATACTGATGAGCCACCTGGAACACTCCCAGAATAAAAGGAGCCGCCTCACTCCATTCAGGGAGCCAGATTCGAGATGAGGTGGACAAAGCTTGCCAGGAGGAGTGGAGGCAAAAGGATTGAGAGAGAGAGAGAAGAGGAAGAAGGGAACTGTGCTGTGCTTTATGCACTATACTGTGGGGAGCAGAGAAAAGTGCTCTTCAGTTGTAAATAAAACGTGTGTGCTGGACTGGAACTTGTGTCTGGCTTTCTGTGTTGGGTTAGGGCGGCTGTACACACCCCTGAGGTCCACACTGGATAAAATGATGGACTGGAATCCCAACTAGAAGAGACTTTAGCCCTAAAATTCAATGATGCTAGGTCAGTAACTGGCTGGATAGATAAAGTAATCATGCTTTTCTTGCTATCCTTGCTTGGGGACAGATTAAAATATGATATTAGAATCTATGTTTTCTTTTTGTCACTAGTTAGTCATATTAAGCCCTCACCCCAACACCAATTTGCACCTGTCCTTTCACATAAAGATATTGATCTGACATCTGAAAAAATTGCAGCATACTCATTTTACCAGGATGCTGGTGCTGGTGGTCAGTGTTGGAGAAATTGGATCAAATCTGTCACTACAGCAAAATTCTTTTCCTCCCAGTTCCTTGTACCTAAATATTTTATTACATGTAGTTTACATTTCTTTTAATTGCAAGAAAACTTACATCTGTGCTTCATAATAAACATATAACAGGAGAGGTAAGTCATTTATTTTTTGATAGTGTAATGAATAATTATGTAGAATACTTTGCATTTTTATGGTGTTGAAAATTTCTAAAAACAACATAAAGAAAATAGGATGATGAACATCATCGTTCGTTGAAGCAACTTTTAATTTAATTTTTGACAATATTGTAGAATTTAATTCAGTTTATTGTCTTATGGAACTCTTCACTGAGTGTACAAACAGAGCACTGGTAAAATGCAAATACAATCTTTACTAATTAAATGAGTGCACATAAAGGTACAAAGTAGTATGAAACCGCTTAATATAAATGGACCCCAGCACTATCTGTCCATTAATTAATCATTGAACTATGGCCAATTGATATTGAAGGAGAGGAAGAAAAAAAACTCCAGTCAGCAGCATCCTTAAAGAAAATAAACCTCTGAAGGGTCCATAGTTAATTATAACTGACAATGTCAGACACAGTCACAGACCTGGAGACCTCAGCCAACTAGCTGCCCACCCTCTTCTGATCATTCTACATTATATTCTGTTCTGAGATGTCTAATATGACAAAAGAATCTTTTATCAGTATCTCCGGTGTGTCTTTCATGGGCAGGGAAGCAGCTTGGCAGTAGAGAAGTGGTATTAAATTCAATAGCAAGATACAGAGAAAACAAACAGAATAGAGGAGAGTTAGTAATGGATCATAATTATCGTATTCCTTATATTTTTCCTATCAATGACAAACACATAGAGATGCAATATGCACAGCAAATCAGCAGCTCTAGCCAGGGTATGCTGGACTAAAGTAGTAAGCCTTCAGCCTGATTTAAAAGCCAAAACCAAAAGGGGCATCTCCCGTCTCTTCATTTTATGAAATCAAATCAAAATGTATTTGCATAGCACCGTTCAACAAAAGCAATTTGGAGTGCAATTGAAAAGAAAGAAAAAAAAGAAAAGAAATGATATATCAATAAAACAAGCAAAAGTATTAGCAATGAAACATGCAATGGTATTTTCAATAACTGCAATAAATAAAGCAATAAATTCATTAAATGGCATTTCATAGAAAGCAAAAGCAAATAGGTATGTTTTAAAGATTGTATTTAAATATGTCCATTGACTGAGATGCCTTCAGCTGCTCAGGGAGGCTATTCCATAAAAAGGGATCATAAAACTAAAGGCCACCTGCCTTAGTCATCCCCCTAGAAACAGGTAAAAGGCCCAGTCTAGCCAATCTAAAATTCATGTTGTGGTATAGCGGGTCCACGGCTTAGAAGAAAAGGCCAAGTTTTTAAATAAATAATCACCACACTTGTGGCTTATACAGGGGGCATGGTAATGTGGCCGGAGCAGTTCTCGGACGTGATGTGGTGCGGGCTTTTCCTCGCTTAAGTAACTAGGTGAGGAATCATCCGTATCCGTAATTGATGCCAGGAGCTGCTAATCACCACAACTGTGCCACATCCCCATTATAAATAGGAGAAGTGTGAGTGCGGAGGGAAGAAAAAAAGATCAAAAGAGAGAACGAAGGTTAGAGGAGGAAGAAGGGTAGCTGGAAGCTGATAGCCAGAGTGGGTGTGAGCGATCGAGCAAGCAGCGAGAGCAGGCTCGCTGTAATAAAGAAGGCAGCTGGAAAGTGAGCCCTAGCGGGGTGTTTGGCCGGCATCCGGGGGCAGATGGATTGGATCACTCCTGCTGAGTTTTACAGAGGAGCTGGTGTGACCATGATTGAGGACGGCTTACCGCGGAAGGCAGTGGGAATCGGAGGCTTGGAAGGTGGAAGCCCCAGTGTGAGCACCCTGGTTGCTGGGAGAACCCAAGGGCTACCAGACTAGTAAGAAAAGTGCAGGTAGGGTAACTCCCGTGGTGCAGGGCCCAGAAGGGAGAAGCAGGGGAGCCACCAGCTGGAGAAGGCACTTTTTTTAAAGAAGGGACTGCTTCCAGCCAGAATTTTAACCTCGCTTTTAAAGGATTTATTTGTTGGATTTTACCCTCCACATTTTCACTGTTTTTTAATGGATTATTTATTTAATGACTCTTTAATTTTACTACACTATTTATTTGGACACTGCTTTTGTTGTTTGTAATAAAAGCACTTTTGCACCTTTCCCCTTGCTTCGTTGGTTTCCTCATTGTCCAACTCATCCAGTTACATTACCGACAGTGTCGGGTTCAAGAGCTCTCAAAAAGAAAGAGGAAATATGGAGCAAAAACCCGCATTGTCACACACGTTTGAACAATAAGCAGATGCAAGCGCATTTAGAATCAATCTGATATTTATCAGCCATCTAATATAAAGACTTTAAAAATAATTTAATATGATCCCTCTTACAAGACATAAAAAGCAGACAAGCAGCTCCTTTCTAAACAAGTTGCAAGTTAACCAGGACCTTACTGGATAAACCTTCTTAAAATTAAAGCAACTACAATCTCCATCTCATGTTACCCTATGCGTTGTGGTTTATGTGCAGACAGAGGCCACAAAAAGGGGTTTGGCCTACATGACTGTAATTCTTTATATCACTGTAATACAAAATATTTACAGGATCTCATCACCTGCATGCCCCTTCAGTGGCCATTACAGATTTTTTTTTCTTTCTAGAATATAACAAAACTTAAATATAACAGATACCTGCAATACAAAATATGTACAAGGTCTCATCACCTGCATGCCCTATTTTGATGATAACTACCTCTCAGCTCTGCAATGGCCCTGTTTCCTATTAAAATTAAACTTATCAAAACATTCCTAGGCTTTTAGCCCTTATAATCTAATTGAAATAATAAAAACATATAGCTAAATAAATACTGAATTGCTGTAATTAGAAGTACACTTAACCTACAGTACATCCGGAAAGTATTCACAGCGCATCACTTTTTCCACATTTTGTTATGTTACAGCCTTATTCCAAAATGGATTAAATTCATTTTTTTCCTCAGAATTCTACACACAACACCCCATAATGACAATGTGAAAAAAGTTTACTTGAGGTTTTTGCAAATTTATTAAAAATAAAAAAATTGAGAAATCCCATGTACATAAGTATTCACAGCCTTTGCCATGAAGCTCAAAATTGAGCTCAGGTGCATCCTGTTTCCCCTCATCATCCTTGAGAAGTTTCTGCAGCTTAATTGGAGTCCACCTGTGGTAAATTCAGTTGATTGGACATGATTTGGAAAGGCACACACCTGTCTATATAAGGTCCCACAGTTGACAGTTCATGTCAGAGCACAAACCAAGCATGAAGTCAAAGGAACTGTCTGTAGACCTCCGCGACAGGATTGTCTCGAGGCACAAATCTGGGGAAGGTTACAGAAAAATTTCTGCTGCTTTGAAGGTCCCAATGAGCACAGTGGCCTCCATCATCCGTAAGTGGAAGAAGTTCGAAACCACCAGGACTCTTCCTAGAGCTGGCTGGCCATCTAAAATGAGCGACTGGGGGAGAAGAGCCTTAGTCAGGGAGGTGACCAAGAACCCGATGGTCACTCTGTCAGAGCTCCAGAGGTCCTCTGTGGAGAGAGGAGAACCTTACAGAAGGACAACCATCTCTGCAGCAATCCACCAATCAGGCCTGTATGGTAGAGTGGCTAGACGGAAGCCACTCCTTAGAAAAAGGTACATGGCAGCCCGCCTGGAGTTTGCCAAAAGGAACCTGAAGGACTCTCAGACCATGAGAAAGAAAATTCTCTGGTCTGATGAGACAAAGTTTGAACTCTTTGGTGTGAATGCCAGGCGTCACATTTGGAGGAAACCAGGCACCGCTCATCACCAGGCCAATACCATCCCTACAGTGAAGCATGGTGGTGACAGCATCATGCTGTGGGGATGTTTTTCAGCAGCAGGGACTGGGAGACTAGTCAGGATAAAGGGAAAGATGACTGCAGCAATGTACAGAGACATCCTGGATGAAAACCTGCTCCAGAGCGCTCTTGACCTCAGACTGGGGCGACGGTTCATCTCTCAGCAGGACAACGACCCTAAGCACACAGCCAAGATATCAAAGGAGTGGCTTCAAGCCCAGACTTGAATCCGATTGAACATCTCTGGAGAGATCTTAAAATGGCTGTGCACCGACGCTTCCCATCCAACCTGATGGAGCTTGAGAGGTGCTGCAAAGAGGAATGGGCGAAACTGGCCAAGGATTGGTGTGCCAAGCTTGTGGCATCATATTCAAAAAGACTTGAGACTGTAATTGCTGCCAAAGGGGCATCGAAAAAAGTATTGAGCAAAGGCTGTGAATACTTATGTACATGTGCTTTCTCAGTTTTTTTATTTTTAATAAATTTGCAAAAACCTCAATAAACTTTTTTCACGTTGTCATTATGGGGTGTTGTGTGTAGAATTCTGAGGAAAAAAATGAATTTAATCCATTTTGGAATTAGGCTGTAACATAACAAAATGTGGAAAAAGTGATGCGCTGTGAATACTTTCCAGATGCACTGTATGTTACACAAGGACTAGCCATTTACCAGTAGACTGATAAAGAAAAGGGCAAATCTCAGAACAGCACACACAACTGAGCGGGTACACTCACACTTTCATCTCCACTTCCAGACACTAGTCCATTTTGAGCTTATGAATGCATAATTCACAGTCAAGTCTCATACAAACACAGAGGGATTAGGCAACATTCATGCAAAAGACAACCCATGTAAAATATTTTTGGGTTAAACTCTAACATGGCAAATTTTCCAATTGGGCCGTCTCACCAGCCATATCCAAGGTTTGCAATGATTTGTTTTTTTCAAAGAAATGTTATTGCAGGGTTGCTTCCTCACATCATATGAGGCCCAGTCTTATTCCTAGATGATTTTCTATTTTTCTGTGTCTATATGGGTTTCTTCCTCCTCCAGTCCAAGTCCATGTTGTCATGAATATGTTTGTGCCCAGAAATGAAAAGTAGTACACTCAAGACTAATATTAACAAGTGCTGTGTGATGCCAGAATTGGCCACAACCTTCTGGGACCTTGAGTTATCAAAGAAAATGAATGGAGAAACATGTTTTCTTGAGATGGTTTGTGAAGTTCCTCTATTATAGTGGCTTGCTTGAAAAATGCTCTGAATTCAATTGTCGTACGTTCAATTACAGAGTGATGACTGGAGATTGAGGTAAGCCAGAGAGAATAAATAAAAAAATATAAAAAAAACAGTTGTGTTTTCTTTTCTGAAATTAATGACTGCTTGAAATGCTAGCAATGCCCTGGCTTATTCAGGGTTAATCGCAGACACAAGGAGTACAATTATGTGTCTAGAGATTCTATTATGATGGCATTGCTAGGGGATTCCTTGAAAACACCTGATTTACTCAACCTCAGGGTTACAGACTAGCAAAAGGATTGCTCTTCCTTGCTGCATATGAAAAGGCAGCAGAAGACTGGGTGATGTGACAAAATACTATACAGGATATTATCTCAAGAAGTATACATATAATAGGAAATTAAAAAAAAACCAAAGTATTAACAGCATTCTTAGCTCAGATTTGAAATCTTCAGCCCTCTGTTGAATTGCAAATTTAATTTTAGAATGCTGTAACCCAGGTGACACTGAAGTTCTGGGGTTGCTTCAAGGCTCTAGGAATCTTGACTCAGTATCATACATGACATTATTTGAATTAATTGTGTCTGTATGTCCTGTGTTCATGTGGGGTTTGTCTCTTAGATTATTGCTGATTCTAGCTTGGCCCCTTATGAGTGAATGTATGGGTGTGCCAATAAGTACTTGGGGATCCACATCAATGACAGGTTAGACTGGCTACACAACATAGAGGAACTATATAAGAAAGGGAAGACTCTTTTTCCTTATGAGACTGCACTCCTTAATGTGGGAAGTAACATCCTTCACATCTTCTATTAACTCTGTGATAGCCAGTGTGATTTTCTCTGCTGTGGTGAGCCCACCTAATCAACAAGCTAATTAAAAGGTCAAGGTCAGTTATAGGATGCACTCTGGACCCCCTGGAGGCCGTAGTGAAGGGGAGAATTAAAACAAAACTGAATGCCATTATGAGCAACACTTCACATCCAATGAATTATACAGCAGAATGTGTCAAGAAACACTACACAAAAGCTCCTTTATACCAACAGCAATACATCTGCATAATGCCTCACTGCGACTGTGACAGCCAAGCGAAAACTTTTTAATTTTCTTGCTTTATAGTCATTATGGTGTATGTTCAGACCACAGGGTGTGTGCGTATTTATGTATTTGCTTACTTACCTACCTATGTATGTATTGTAAAATAAACAGAAGGAGACAGAAAAAGGGTTGGGGTAGCCACCCCATATACTTGAAACATTGAAGGATGAAAAAAGACAAAAAACAATTTGAGATCTTTACAGACTTGAGTCCAAAACAGAACTCAGGTACAATAACAATGATGGCTGATACATAGTTAAGTGACAAAAAGACGAGGCATTGGAAGTGGAAATTATGTCATAGGGAGGCAAATTCCAAGGGACAAGAGATGGAAATGATGTCTGTAGGATGCAGATTCTGTGGGACCAAAAGAGAAAGTGACATTTTTATGAGGCGGGTTCTTCGGATACAATACAATACAATACAATTTATTTTTGTATAGCACAAGAAGTGCCGCAATGGGCTTTAACAGGCCCTGCCTCTTGAGCCTTGACTCTCTAAGAAGACCAGGAAAACTCCCAAAAAAACCCTTGTAGGGAAAAAATGGAAGAAACCTTGGGAAAGGCAGTTCAAAAAGAGACCCCTTTCCAGGTAGGTTGGGTATGCAGTGGGTGTCAAAAAGAAGGGGGTCAATACAATATAATACACAGAACAGAACAAATCCTCAATACAGTATAAAAATAAACATTTTACAAGTACGGACCAGAATTTAACTTTAGATGATATCACATAATATGATTTGGATTTGTTTAGAATCCTGGAGACCTCAGCCATCAAGCTGCTGTCCCCATTTGGCCATTCCACAGCTGAACAGCGCTGGGCCAGCCAATTCAATGAAAGGATCCATCTACCCCATGATTCCTGTGATCCTCCATAAGGGATGAATTTACCATAGGCAGGCAAAACAACTTGGCAGGTGGGCTGTGGCACCAAGTGCCACATTTGAGTACCGAGAAGAGAAACAGAATAGGTGAGGATTAGTAACAAATTATAAGTATCATGTTACTAATGCTGCGGTGGGCTGGCGCCCTGCCTGGGGTTTGCTTCCTGTCTTGCAACCTGTGTTGGCTGGGATTGGCTCCAGCAGACCCCCGTGACCCTGTGTTAGGATATAGCGGGTTGGATAATGGATGGATGGATGGATGGATGTTACTTATGTTTTTGTGCTAATGACTAACAACAGAGACACAGTCTATACAGTTAAACAGCAGCTCTAGTCAGGATATGCTAAACTGAAGTAGTGAGTCTTCAGCCGGGATTTAAAAGCTGAGACCAAAGGGGCATCTCTTATAGTAGCAGACAGACCATTCCACAGTTTAGGGGCCCTGTAACTAAAAGCTCGACCTCCCACTGATATTTTATTAATCCTTGGAATCATAAGCAGACCGGAATCTTGAGATCTTAACGTGCGCTTTGGTATGTAAGTCATGATAAGTCCAGATAAGTAACCAGGACCTTGGCCATTTAAGGCTTTATATGTTAAAAGGAGGATTTTGAAATCTGCCCCAAACTTAACCAGGAGCCAGTGTAAGGATTTAAGAACTGGATTTATGTGTTCGTATTTTCTTGTTCTTGTAATAATTCTTGCAGCAGCATTTTGGATTAACTGAAAGCTGTATAAAGAACAGTTTGAACATCCAGTGAACACCGCATTGCAGTAGTCAATCCTACTAGAAATGAATGCATGAATTAATTTCTCAGAATCCTGTTTATTTAGAAAGTGCCTTAATTTCCCAACATTTGTAAGATTGAAGAAACATGATTTGGACGACTTTGTAATATGCACTTTAAATAACATGCTGGAGTCAAAGATAACTCCTAGATTGCGGACTGATTCAGTAAAATTAATGGTGATTCCAACTGACTTAACACTAGAATTACCAGAGCCTACGAAAAAACTTGTATATCCGGCCCACCTTAAATCGCTTCTTAAAACCTTTCTCACCTCTCCGCCAGCGTCTTTTGTCATCTAAATGTACTGATAAAGACAAGCTGCCAGCAGCCGGCTATTCCATCCCCCCAACGACTTAGAACGTAAACAAGCTTTTCCCAGCTCTTGCCTTGATTGATTACCTGGGAGTGAAGTGGAGTTTTAGAGTAGAAATAATAAGATTGTTATTTGAAACACACGCATTTCATATGTGTTGCATTTCTACAGTAATCTGTGTAAACACATTGTTAAAACAGAAACGTGTTATATATTCTAGTAGCAATTGACAAAATGTAGGCATAAACTATATAATGTATGAAGCCTGAAGTCCAAATATCAAAGAAACACTTTCACAAAAGGTACAAAAAAAAGCCACCGCCAAAAAAACCCGCCTTAGTGTGAGACATTGCTATAAATTAACTATCACTGCTTCCGTGGCGCAACAGTATCAGTTGCTGACTGGGAATCAGAAGGTCATGAGTTCGATCCTGCACACCTCCCATTTGAGAAGTGTTCTTATTTTCACTATTTTAGAATAAAAAGATACATTTGATTTCAGTCTGTAACAGCTGGTGTAATTTATGATATTTGTAAAGGTTAGCTTTATTTTTTTTAAATTCACTTTTCATTGTCTCAGTCGCATTCAGGATCCATCCCTACCGCCCCCCACCTGACACTGCTGTTTTTACATAAAGACGCGCTATAGTTCTGCAGTGTATCACGATACATACGACCGCGTGTTTTTTTCCCCCAATATTGCCAGTCCCCACATGTTGCTGTATGCTGTTTCTTTTGTACTCCAGGACATGCAGAGGAAAGCATAGTAAAGAGCAGTAACTTCAGCGCTATATGCAATCATCAGACACTCCCCATCTGATGCTGTTTTCACATAAAGACACGCTAAAGCCCTGCAGTGTACTTGTGACTGCATTGTCAGGCTCCATACATTATATAGTTTATGCCTACATTTTGTCAATTGCTACTAGAAAATATAACACGTTTCTGTTTTAACAATGTGTTTACACAGATTACTGTAGAAATGCAACACATATGAAATGCGTGTGTTTCAAATAACAATCTTATTATTTCTACTCTAAAACTCCACTTCACTCCCAGGTAATCAATCAAGGCAAGAGCTGGGAAAAGCCTGTTTACGTTCTAAGTCGTTGGGGAGATGGAATAGCCGGCTGCTGGCAGCTTGTCTTTATCAGTACATTTAGATGACAAAAGACGCTGGCGGAGAGGTGAGAAAGGTTTTAAGAAGCGATTTAAGGTGGGCCGGATATACGGGTTTTTTTGTAGGCTCTGGTAATTCTAGTGTTAAATGATGACAAAATATTGTTGTGATCAGCGTCATTCCCTCCAACAATTAACGTCTCTGTTTTATCTGTGTTTAAAGGCAAGTAGTTCTCATCCATCCACTCCTTTAATTCACTAACAACTAATTAAAGACAACACCAGAGAAACTTCATTTGATCTAAATGAAAGGTATAACTGGGTGTCATCTGCATACGAGTGAAAATTAACATTATGTTTCCTAATGATAGATCCCAGTGGAAGCATGTAAAGTGAAAATACTAAAGGTCCCAGTACTGAGCCCTGCGGGACACCATATCTCACTTCTGTGTATAATGATGGAGTACTGTCAGCACATTTCTGTACATACTGGAATCGATTTGATAAATAAGAACTAAACCAAGCAAACAGTGCCTGTAAGCCCAACTTCATTTTCTAGCCTGTGCAGTAAAATAGAATGGTCAGTGGTGTCAAATGCTGCACTTAAGTCTAACAACATAATTACAGTGGTGTTTCCTTCATCAGAGGATATCAGAATGTCTTTTACAACCCGCGTTAGTGTCGTTTCTGTACTATGACCAGTGCGGAAACCAGACTGGAATTTCTCAAATAAATTGTAATGCGTAAGGTGTGACTAAAGCTGATTGACGACTACTTTTTCTAGTATTTTAAAGAGAAAGGGTAAATTTGAAATAGGCCTATAATTATTTAGTATGTGTGGGTTTAGGTCTGACTTTTTAAGTAATGTTTTAATGACTGACTCTTTTAGTGCTTCAGGTACTGTGCCATGCGATAATGAACTATTGATAATGTTTAGAATAAGCACTGCAAGAACATCCACTGCACTTTTTACTAGTTTTGTTGGCACTGGATCTAGGGAACAAGTAATGGGTTTCGTTTTAGAAATTAAAGTTAACACTTCCTGCTCAGTTACAGGATTAAAATTACTAAAGTGCTGAATGCAATGTGAGACAGGGTCTGCTAAGCTAGTATGAGGTTTGTACTCTGATGCTGAGATCTGGGATCTTAAAGTTTTCATTTTCTCATTGAAGAAGTTCATAAAGTCTGTACTGCTAATATCTGTTGGTATTTTGTACTGTATATCTGAATTCCCATTTGTTAATTTAGCAACTGTTCTAAACAGTACCCGGAAATTTTTATTATTGCTATCTATTATTGTAGAATAGTATTCTGAGTGAGCTTTAAAGACAGCTTTTTTATTTTCTTTAACACTCTCTGTCCATGCAATTTTAAAGACATGTAGCTTTGTTGTTCTCCATCAGCGATCCAGTTTTCGACACTCTAATTTAAGAGCTCGAGTTTTTTCATTAAACCAGGGAGAGTTTCTATGTGCTTTGATCACTTTTGTTTTAAGGGGAGCCACTGTGTCCAGAGCATCTCTCAAGGTCACATTATAATGTGATGTTAGCTGATCTAAATTGTTTTCCACGTTTACATTTGATGTTAACTGATCTAAATAGTTTTCCACAATTACACTCGATTTACTCAAAGTATCTATAAATTTTGAAGCAGAATTACAATCTAGATGTCACACTGTCCTTGTTTTAATCTGTGAGTGCGTTGGGCAGGACTAAATCAAATGTAATTAAGTAGAGATAGGAAATAACTTAATTTAATGGAGTAATATTTAAATTTTGAATTTCAACTTTGTAAGATATAATTAAATCTAATGTGTGGTTATGATTATGAGTTGGACCTTTGGCAATCTGACAAAATCCTACTGAATTTTACAAATAAGTAAAACATTTCCTAAAAGTGTCAGTTTCCACATCAGTGGGTACATTAAAATCCCCCATCAGTACTATGTGATCATAATTTATAGTCAAATCAGATAAAAGGTTGCTAAATTCAGTCATGAACAATGAATATGGCCCTGGTGGTCTGTAGACTAGCACTATAATTGTGTTGGAATCTGTTTTAATTTTTAAAATGAATGCCTCAAAGGATGTAAAGTCGCCTAAATTTTTAGATGTGATTTGCTTTTTGTTACAATGAATTATTCCAAGGCCTCCTCCTCGACCAGAATCTCTAGACTTATGAAGGAACGAGTATCCATCTGGTGACACCTCAGCTAGGGGAAAAGTGCCACGTTTACTAAGCCAGGTTTCAGTGAGAAGACACAGATCAGATTTTGAACTTAATATAATATCATTTACCAAAACAGCTTTACTGCCAAGAGAGTGAATGTTCAATAAGTAACATTTAAAACTGCATGCTTCTTTCTGAACTGGTGATATATTTTTTGTTTTAATTTGAAGTAAATTTCTACTACAGATGCCCCTGGTGGAGGGTCTGGTTTTATCCCTTGGTCTAATTATACACCTTATGTTTTGGTTATCAAGTAATTTAAGTTTTGCTGCCATATTTTGGGATAATACATAAGATCCCCTCCAGTTAGGATGAAGACCATCTCTTTTGAAAAATCCAGGCCTTTCCCAAAAATCATCCCAATTGTTCACAAACACTATGCTTTTATTTGCACACCAGGTTTCTAGCCAGCAGTGAAGGGAATGCAATCTGCTATAAATCACATCCCCTCTATATAATCTTGGTAAGGGGCCAGACACAACTAAATTCTGATATTTTCTTTTAGCTTTGGTGCATATAGAGATGAAGTTCCTCTTTAATACCTCAGATTGCTGTAAATAATTATCATTAGTGCCGACATGCAGCAATACGGTAGATACTTCATCGTAAGCGACACGGTCCAATGCAGCCTCTATGTCAGAAATCTTGGCCCCGTGAGGCATTTAACATTAACTGCTGGTTTAATATAGTTTGGAATTCTAACATTCCGCACTATGGAATCACCAATTATGAGCACTTTCTTATTCTCAGTATCCACAGGCACGCTGTGGAGTGCTGAGAATCTGTTCTGGGTCCGAATTGGTGACCTGGGTGCCGAGGGACTAAATTTTGGCTTCTTAGACCCCGTCTTACTGTTACCCTCTCGCCCTGTGGCTGAATTGGTGCTGCTGACCGGCCGAGCACTGATTACAGTGGGACCTGGAGAGACTGAAGCCGAATCAGAAGTAACCGAATTGTCTAAACAAACTGAGTCGATCCAATTTTCAGTTTGCCTAATTGCTATCAGGTTCCAAACGCAGTCCTCCAATTCACTTATTTTCCCAACCAACTCTAAATTAACTAAACACTTTTGGCAGGTGAAGCTGTGTACACTGTTGGCCGGAAAACCTGAACTGTACATGCGGCAGGACACACAACATAAACTGTAACCGTGCCATCAATGGGCAGAGACTTACTTACGTTTAGCGCTGATATCATCTTCTCCATTTTTGTAGTCTGATAGTCTGCAGAGGATAAGAGGAGAAAGAGTTAGAGTACAGGGCAAACCCCTGGTCTGGCGGATAAACACATTTATTCAAGCCTGTAAACTGTTTCCCATAAACATGTATGTGACGGTATTTATTTATTTAAAGAGCTTCTGTAAACAGCCAAATTTCCCCCGGGGACAAATAAAGTTCTATCTATCTATGTGTGAGTGTAGCATGTGACAGGCTGGCAAAACCTGTGACAAACCCTGTCCAGGATTTGTTTCAGTTTTGTGTCTAATGCCTTAATACTATGACCCCTGACTGATTTCAGCTAGTGTGATAGTGTCCGAATTGACAAGAGAATGAACAAATGAATGAATGAAGCTGTGCTTTTCCTAGTGGCCAAGGCATTACGCAGTGAAATACCAGGCAGCCTTTTCAGCCTGTAACAGGAGGTCACTAACTAACTTGAATCACCCATCTGCCTCAGCCTAACCTAGAAATATGGAAACTTTTTGCTTTGCCCTAAAGGTAAGAGCCAACAATATAAAAAATCAAAAATATATGCAAATGATGAGTACAGAAATGATGGTTTGTAGCACATTGTCAACAGAATCACAAATTGTCTCTTTTTCATAGCGGAGTGGAGTGGTGGCACTGAGGCTAAGGATCTGTGCTGGTATTAGGATGGTTACTGGTTTAAATCCTGGTACTGCCAGAAGGGATCCTACTCTGTTGAGCCCTTAAGCAAAGCCCTTAACCTGAAAATTGCTCCAGAAGCAATGTACAATGGCGGACCCTGTACTCTGACTGCCAAGGTTCATGCAAAAAGGCAGTTTCTGGTCAGGGATTAATAAAGTATATCAAATCAAATATTAAATATTTTGGACTGCAAATTGAAGCAATGGCTTTTATTGTATTTCAATGAGCACCCAGACCCCAGTTAGATCCTTGAAAGGTCTACACCCTATATAGAGTTTGCATATTTTTTATGTGCATTTCCTCCATGGACATCGAGCAGGGACATACAGTTTACTTAATACTTAACAGTCAATACTTAATTGTTCTTTACAAGTGAATAGCACTTCCTGTTCATCTGCAGGTGAGTAAGGTAGGATCAAACACGGGTCAAACGTGTGCCAGAAGAAATCTCTCAGTCAAACCAGGGGGCTTCGCTCGCCAACCCTCGTGTTTGGTTTTCCAGATACACACTTTTAAGATTTTTTTTTCTTTGAATTGTTTCTATTTCATTAGTTTCACTTTTATTTCAGAACTTCTTTAAAAACAATATTTAGAATCTTTAGAGTCCCAACATGCTGAATATTTTAAATGAGGTCCATGAGACATGTGTTTAATGTACCATAATTCAGGACAGGTTTCTCTGTTTGGAATTTCAGCACAGACAAAACGATCTACATCATCAGCAGTTAATCATTTTTTTTGCAAAGTAACCAATAAATGTATGTGAGGTAAACCCCATTTTTGAAATTCTCTGACTTAAACTTCAAAGCCTTACAATATTTACATACTTCTGACATATCACCTATGTCCATATATTCGATCTCTATTCGCCTTTTCATTATTTCTCCGAGTAATAATTTCTCTTTGTTTGCGCTAATGCAATGTTTACTTTCTTTGTTTTGACACTTTCGTTGTTTTCTGCTTTCATATTCTGTATCTTGCTCTGCATGTGTTTTGCGCCTACGTTTTTTCTGAGTCTTTTGAATTCCACTGTTTTCATTATCTATAACCTTCTCTGCATTTGTTTGGCCCCCTTGTTTTTTAACCTCTTTATGACGTTTTACTTTGTTTTCTACTCTTTGTCTTTTATTTCTGACCTCGCTTTGTTCTGCTATTTTTTCAATTACACCTGGACGGTGATGATTATTTTCCCTTTTTTCGAGTAATAGTTTCCTTTTGTTTATGCTAATGCGATCTTTACTATCGTTTTTTGATACTGTAGCAACCTCCGCGTCCGGCTCGAAAAGAGAAGAAGTAAAAAAAAAAACGGACAGATGTAGTAAAGTCTCACAAAAGTTTTACTTGAACAATCAAGAAAAAGAATGTTGACTTTGTAACCTCAAACACAACCTTCTAGCACCCTCTCCAACCCCTCCTCCCGTCCCGGCCCACTTGCTGATCCCCCCCCCCCCTTACAGCATCAATCAATACCCCGCTGTCAGTGTTCCGTACTGTACTCCGCCCTCCCTCAATCAAACCTAACAGTCACTCAAAAAAATAAAAAGGCTTCAACCTGCCTGGTACGCTACAATACTTTCGAATTTTACTGCTTTCATATTCTTTACCTTTCTCTGCATGTGTATCATGCCATCGTTTTTTTTTACCCTTTCGAATTCCACTGCTTTCATAATCTCTAACCTTCTCTGCATGTGTATAGTGGCATCGTTTTTGAACGTCTTTATGAAGTTCTACTTTGTCTTTTACTCTTTTAATTCTGAGCCCAATTGGACGTGCTTTTTTTTCAATTCCACTTGTTCCGGGCTGATTATTACTTTCCTTATTTTCTGAATTTGCATATCGATTATTCTTTTTCTTTTTTGCATTTTTTCTCTCCAACGCTTTTGAGTCTCTTTTCTTCGCGCTGCTCTTTCTTCTTCGCTTAGTCGTCGACGTTTTATCTATAATGTATTGTCCTTATATGCTTTATATGCGCTGAGAGCCCAGGATTTGTGTGTGCTCAAAGCCTTGACACGACTGAGTGTTTTGCTGCCCGTGGTCTTATTTGATATTTGTTGTAAGTAGGGCGTGTCTTGCAAGAATCTCATGTTCTACGTCCCTGTGAGACGGTCCTCGGTCAATCTCTTAGCACAAAGTCTCATGTTTAAGGTCCTCGCGAGAGGCTCCGTGGCCAATCTCTTTCATCTCGCGGGTCTTTTAAGTGTCTTCCGTAAGACACTTAGTCTTTCTCTCCCAGGATTTTTTTTTTATAATAGAGAGAAAAGTTCATTTTAAAAGATTTAGTTAAAAATTCAAAGCAAACAATCCACACAAGAATAAAGAAATAGTAAAAAAAAATTGGAAAAAACATCTGTTCTCTAAACTTATCTTTTCTTGCCAAATTTCAGTTGTTTCTATACTTAAAGATGCTTTACTTCACCATCAGTATGCTCTAAACATACAGCACTGCATGTTCCAAACAGCATATTAACTTTCATACTATTGGACACATTATGGCACGGTTTAAAACCGTGTGCCCTCCATGCCTTACCCTCGGCAAGGCAGGTCACTAATTGAGACTAATCTGTAGTCAGAGAGACAAGAAATAGTTAGAATATACCAATTCAATTTAGCTTGTGGGGGTTATAAGAACCTCCCATAGACTATGCACTTATATATAGGGAAACATTGAATATAACTTAATGCTTTCCTAAATAGAAAAGTCTTTAGCTGTTTTTTAAAACAGGCCACAATCTGCTGTGTTCTTATGCTCTCTGGTAGGGCATTTCAGAGCTGTGGAGCAGCGGCTGCAAAGGCTCGGTCACCCATTGTATGAAGTTTGGTCACAGGGCGGTGAAGGCAGTAGGTATTTGCAAAACGGAGGTTTCTTGCAGTGGATTGTAGTATAAGGAGTTCCTTAAAATATTGTGAAGCATTTCCATGGATGCACTGGTGAGTAAACAGAGTTTGTATTCGATGCAGAGATGGATAGGGAGCCAATGAAGTGACCAAAGGATTGGTGAATTAGATTAAACGAGTTTAAAACTCGTGCAGTTATTATCATTTTTGTCTAATAGCATTTGGGATTTGAGCTGACTATCTGTATGGAGTTCTTATGTTTTCCTTGTATTTGTGTTTGTATTCTTTTTTCAGCTACTCCAGTGTGCCAAATGATGGACTGCTTTATAACTTTTGTTGCTGGAATGAATACTGATTCATGCTGAGCCTACATTAAACTAATGGATAAAAGGAAGGATGATATGATGGGTTAACTAAATAATAACAATGAATCATTTTCCCCAATAGTTTGAAGCACAACATCTTCCACTCTTGTTATACCATCAGTCAGTTTGATTGACTGAATCATTTCTTCAGTTTTGTTTTGTTTCATACATTTGCTATTTCAGCCTGTAATTTTTTAAACAGCAGAAAGCCACATTGCAACTATCTCACTTAAAATAATTTATATTACCCAGAGACAGTTTAAATCCAATAAAATCTGAGATGGAAAGCTAACCAAAATCATACTAATCCTTTTCTATCCCAAAGTTCATGTCTTCAAAATGATGTCTTTTAGGAACTAGCCCAAAACATAAAAAATACATACAAGAGAATATTTATTATAGAGAGTAAACAAAGAAGAAAACCTAAAGTTATAAGAAAGACTGTCTTCCCAAGGGGTCTTTAAAATATTCCTCTAACTGGGGTTCTCATCTGTTTAGATGAAAAAGGTAATTACTTACAGTGGCGCATGTTGGAGGACAGCAGCAGACAAATATACCACCTTGAACTAGTATGCAACATATTAGAAACTTAATGACAACGCCCCCTATTCTGCCAAATTCTCAACAATCAAGTCAAATGAATAGAAAATAAATCAGTCTCAGCTCAAAATGCCCACTTGTAATTTTACAGCACTGGTGCCATTTGTGATCAGCGGGGTAAGAGATTGTCAATTGACATTGAAGTGCAGAATGCTAAGATGACAACAACTGTCTGGCTGCAAATACAAAAAAGAAGAGACCATTAAAAAAGTAAGCACTCCAAAACACAAAGATTTATTTTTAAAATATATTTTCTCAGACAATAGCATGCCACTCCACTTTCTTATTTGAGGAGCTTCAGGAGAATGCAGTTTCTCAAACTTAATATGGAAAAAAGAACAAACACATAGCTACCTCTGCAGTGGTACAATGTCAATGAACAGTCTACATTATCAAATAGAGCATGAACGAATATAGAACATTTAAATAGATGTTTGCAATTACAGTGGTCTGGCCAACACAATTCTGATAGGCAAGTTCAATTAATGTACTAATATCATTCATGTAATGATGATTATCAGTTGTTTAAGTACATTCCCAGTCTTGTTTGTGCAGAATCTATTCCCCATACATTTTCAGTTTGTACCTGTTGACATGTACTGTATATCAAACTGTCAAAGCCTCAAAAAGTCAGAAATAGCCCTATTAAAGCATTTGGCCAAAATGTCACAGACCCTTCTGGAGGCCTCGAACAATCTTTTATGGTCATTTACGGTCCCTCGACAATCATCAAAAATATCAGAGTCTCAGTTAAACTGTATCACTGTCGTGGGATAATAGAGAAGATTTTACCATATACAAAATAAATTGTCTATAAAACATGACAAAATACAGAACAAAATAATATAGGCTGAAATCCACTCGCTCATAATAATTAAGTATTGATATGATCATATAGTTAAGGAATATACATGTTTACTGTATATAATGTTAACATTTCCTAACACAAGTGTACAGGAACATCTGCTATTAACCAAGTAGGGAATGTTACTTTATACAAAGGCGATGGGCCCCCAGAAATTTTTGCTTTCATTTATATTTATAAACAGTAAACAGGCGGCCCTCAGGTTAAAAATGAGTTCTGTTCCTGCAACCATTTGTAACCCCGTTCTGCAACAGAATCAGAGAGGACAAGGTAACGGTTTGGGGTCCAGGACTGAGTTGCCACTTAGTACAGAGTTTGGGCAGGCTGAAAGAATGTACAAGGGACAGTCGTGGTCTGTTATAGAGTTGTTTAAAGTGCTCCTGAGGACACAGTAGTAGCTCCTTCTGCCTTCCAGCTTGTCTTATTGTAATATAGCATTCTGGGCAGAAAGGGTGGGATTTCAGGAGGCAGAGCAGAATTTATGTCAGACATCCTCATTGGTTGCTTTCTCCATTCTAAAGTTAAAGGAGGAAAAGGTGTTAGTAACTGTTCATCACCCTTCTCCACCCCCGAGGTATTTACCCGAGTACAGCCCTTATGGTACAGTTTGTGACTGGAGGTATCGTCAAAATATAAAATAATGATGTAACTGTCAAGCATTTCTATAATAAAGGCACTTAACCTGCCTACATTTGTACTGCTGCCAAATCATTGAAACAGAGATAAGCATATTTTAATCTCTTGTTTCTTTCACATTTAAATACTACATGTTAACATCCTGTGCCCTGTGTTGGCTGGGATTGGCTCCAGCAGACCCCCGTGACCCTGTGTTCGGATTCAGCGGGTTGGAAAATGGATGGATGTTAACATCCAGTCAAGTGTATCCCCTGTATGCTTTTTCTTAGCAGTGCTAAGTCAAAATTATTACAAGAATAGAAAAATTTAACGGCAAAACTTAAAAAAACACCTTACTCAAAACAAGATTTAATACCTCTGTGAAACAAAAAGTAGGCCAAATTCCAAAATACAAAATGGAAAAATACTCAAGTATTAAGAGGAAAACAGAGCTTAACAGAAACACTAAGGGCCACTTCACATAAAACATGTTTTAGGAATGCCACTTATCACCTTTAAAGTCCAAACCTCCCACCCACTCGTAATTGATTATTTATTGTCATGCGGAAGGGTGCAGGGCAGAAGGTCTAAGCACCTTTAAAAGCTTTTATTGTTACAAATAGCAATTCATCGTGATTGGTAGAGCCGATGCTAGGATTTAAATCATAGTGGGTGGAGTTTATGCATAAAGGCCAAAGAGCAGAGGCCATTGTCAGAACCCAGATCAAATCAGGTCATGCAAGGGGTGTTTCTCTGTCATGTTTTATTGCAAAACCTAAAATGTATATTTAAAGAGAGCTCTATTAAGTAGTACACAAGCAATTCACTTCTCTAGCCCCGCAAAACAAGGGCAGACCCTAAGTATCTTGCTCAGAAAATTGAAGAAGAGATTGATGTAGATGATTTAAGAAAGGCAAAACATAAACACAAAGTAATGTTATAAAAATAAAAAAAACAAGCAAACTCCAATAGAGGCTATACAAATATTTTACCAAGACAATCAAGCATTTCAGAAAAGCTGAAAAACTAGCTTTTGTATTCCAGTTCCTTTTATGTGAAAATATGCTTCTCACTATCTATAATCTCAGTTTGACTATGAAAGTAAGTCGCTGGATAGTGCATGTGATATACGAGGCTTCTCCCTGCATAGTGGAAGGTTTACTCTTTAATATATGCAATTTATGTTTGCAATATTCTCTGAATGCCTCCTTTGAATTGTTTCTCGTTGTGCAAGGTATAATAGACCATGTACCGTGCCTGAGGACTATTGTGAGCAAATTGACCAGGAGATGAAACGGAAGCCAAAAGATTTGGTCAAAATGAGTAATGAAGGGTCAAAACCAATTGACCAAAGCCAGAAAAAACTGTAAGAAAATTATCAGTCCTACCACTAGGGCATTCATGAATAAGAAAATAGCTACCATGAATTGTTGCAAAGTCATAGAATTCTCCTCTGGATAAAGTGATACATGACCATCGCTATTTTATAACGTCACAAACAGAAGAATGATCAATGTGATCACAGTAGTTAAAATACATTTTTAAATTATAGAACCAATCATGAGACTGAAAAGTTCATGTGTAAAAAACTCAAAACAAGCAAATATATATGTACAACTAATGCTCAAGGGGTAAGCCAAAGAAGCTCCCCCGGAAATACCATATCCAGGATGTTGTTTATAAATTTCCCTTAGCTGTTAAAAATCCTCAAGAAGGTCAAGGAACCTATTGGTCACATTTGCGGGATCAGGTACAAGTCAGGATCCAAGCCACACACTGCAAAGTTTGGGGTCGCCAACTAATCTTACATGCTGAAGTACTGTTGAATGAGCAGAACTCACCAAGTTTGCTACTGGATTGGTCTACTCTCACACCATATGCTTAACACACTTACACAGACACAGCCACATGCACATAGAAGATTCTTTCCACACAAGAATGTTTGGGTGATACCTATACTGCCAGCCAATCTGTTAGTACTCCACACAGGATCCTATTCACATACTGACTCACTATATTTGGTGTGAACAACATATGGGTGTCAAATATAATCGAGAGCTAAATGCTACTTATTGATACTTCGTTTGGTTATATGCCACTTTCAACCAATAATGTCGTACTTCTACTACACTGTTACTCTATTGGGTTGTCCTCCTTAACCTGATAACCTTGTAGGAAAAGAATAGTGGTGATCATTCCTAAATCAGGTGCTCTGTGTTTACTTTATTGCTTCAATCACTCTGTTGTCATGGGCAGCTTTCAGATTTAGCGATTGGGGTGATGCATGAGATGCATTCTCTGACTTCCTTATGAAATGGTATCTCATTCTTTGAAGTATATCTGTCTCAGATGTAATATTACACACACATGATTTGGTTCTGCCCAAAAGCTTTGATCCTCATACTTATCTGTGCAATCTAATTTTGTCTTTTATGACTAAGTAATAAAAACTGTCTGACCATTTTAAACTAAAAGCACCAAAAATTATGTTTACTAAAGTTATAAACTGGAAAATTATTGGTCACAAAAAAGAAAAAATGTACATGCAGTTAGATAAGTTTCCTTCCAGGTACATTTCCTTTGTAAATTGTCTTTTATAGTGCAGTGCAGTTAATTTGAGAAAAATTAAAAACTTAATAGAGGTAGTCCACAGTTTAAAAAGAATATTTTTACCATAGAGTACCCACAGGAAATATAAAACACAAAGACATGAGGATATCATGCACACTTAACAGAGAATGTGATTTAGTTGGGTTTTAACCCAGGCTCCTTGGCCTGTGAGGTAGTAATGGTAACCACTACATCATTCAAGTGCATGTGTTTATTATTTACAGTAGATTGGTTACTTTAAAGGTCGTGAAAATGTTACAGTGATTTACTGTAGCACCAGTGCTAGGGTCACTGATACAATTTTATCAAAGGTTTACTTTCATTGTCTTTAATGTATTTGGTTCAAGCCTAATTCACACCTTTTTAAAATTCTATCTTAAGTTATTTATTTCTATGAATAAAGATGGTAGCTAAACTTTCTGTTCTTCTGTGGCTCAAACTACAGAATGTTGGACTATTAATAAACTCTGTCACCGGGGATTGCAAATTGTAATAAACATACATTGGAGCTCATTTCAGCATAGTTCAGCACTTTGTAGCAGCTCAATAATGTCTTTATCAACTTGACATGGCACTGGGGCTCTGCTCTGTCATTTTAATTTTCAAGTCAATAATCTCTACAAAGGCACTCTGACATGTGAGGTCAGAGGGTGAATGTCAGTGGCGTGGTATGTCATTGAGAGAAAATGGATGGGTCTCTTCATGCATGTAATTATTCATATGAGAAACTGCTGAAGTGTAAGCTATTAAATAGTAAATACAGCACATTGGCGGTATGGGAGTTTAGTCTAGCGCTAAATTCAAATATACAGTCAATACAGTGAGTGAGTCTGGGTGCTTGAATTATGCTGAATGCATAGCATTTTCTATTGACAGCTGAATTAGCTGCATAGTGAATGTTCACCTATCTAACGTATTCTTAGTAATGAGACACTAACATATTAGTCATGTTGTTAGTATTTGCTCAAAAAATGGCCAAAAGGAGAGAGAAACTGACAGCCCCTGCCATAAAATTCAATTTTTAATTAACTAATTTTATAAAATTGAATAATAAGTTAAAGAAAACCAAAGAAGAAAAACAAAAAGAAACAAGAATTCAGAAGTCAAAAAATAACAGATATTAAGAAATGCAATTCAAAATCTAACACTCAAAAAGAAAGTATGAACTTCAAACAAGATACAAAAGCTGAAAATGAAAACCTAATGAGCAAACTCAAAATTCAAAAAGTCCAAAATACAAAGTCAATAATACCCAAAATCAAAATTCCTAAATGAAATTAACAACAGCAAAATTTCTAAAAATCAAAACAATCAAACTTAAAAGTAAGAGAACACAAAATGTCCTTAACAAACAGCATAAAAACACGAACCTAATAATGGCACTCAAATAACCAAAACTTTTTCAGGTAGCAAAACTATTGAAAAAAAAATTGTCCAATTATAATGTGTTTCCCAGCTTCTGAGTTTTTGTTTATTATGTTTTTCAAAATATTGTATTGATTCTTTGTTTGGATTTTTTGTCTTTTTTAGTAAAGTTCTTATCTGCTTTTACTAGATGCTTCCTCGTGCACAAAAACTCTTTCTTTAACATTAGAATTCCTGAAGCCTTCGAATAAACTTGTAATCCTGGCCCACCTTATATCCCTTCGCACCTCTCCATCACCGTCTTTTGTTTTGTAAATGTGTTGATCAGCACAAGCAGCCTGCTATCCCATCCCCTGCCTTGATGGAGCTTAACTCGGGCTTAAAGTTCTCCCAGCTCATGCCAAGACTCCTTATCTGCGTGTGAGGTTCCTGGAGTTGTATAGGGTAAACAATACAGTATATCGTTATTTGAAATGCATGCATGTCATGTGTGTTCCGTGTCTACAAAGATCTGTGTAAGTGTAGGATGAAAGGAAATGCGAGAAATGCAAGAAATGCTGAACACATACCTAAAGCAGAAGCTTTTTCCATGTTATACTAATAATGACGTGAAGTGTATAATGTTTGAAAACTTTAGTCCAAATATCAAATGAACACGTGCGCTTTTATTCAAGAATATAACCAAAGAAAAAAAAAAGCATTTGATTTACATGTTGCTGTCATTGAGTTAAAAACCCAAGTTGAAATGTCAATCGACAGGGAGATTATATGTGTTCTTGAATGGTGCAGAGGTAAGAACAGCTGTCTTAGAACCCAAAGGTCCCAGGATCAAGACCAGGCTCTTTGTGTTTTGAGTTGTGAACTGCTATTATTATTATTATTATTACTACAATATACTAAAAACATACATTTGGTTTGAGTTTGTAACAGCCAGTATAAATTTTGGCTACTTGTAAAAAAAGCGCTTGTTTTTTTATTATTCAGTTTTATTGTCTCAGTGACATTCACGTGGTACAAACTTGCCTCTCCCTCTCTGAGTTGATGGCATTTATTTCCATTCTTTTCACAAGAGCAGCGCTGTGGCTGATGCTTGCTCAGAACTGTTTGTTGTACTGGCAATCAAATATACGATGTCCTGTGACCGCTATCAGACTAGACAAAGGCAGGACTGTAGCAACAGACAGCTTCTTCACAGTGCTTTCACCGGCTAATAGACTGCTGCACTGCAACGCAACTCTACTTGGCACCATAAAGTAAAATGGGACTTCCACCTACAGCTATAGTCACTTTAGTACACGAGCAATTTGCCACGCTAGTGTTTAGATCTGGCAGTGTCATGCTGATGGTGTATGTGCCCAAAAAGAAGAAGCCTCTGATTTCAGTCTGTAACAGCCAGTGTAAAGTTTTGCTACCTGTAAAAGACATTGTTGAATATATATGAGCAGACACACAAACAGTGGTAAATCATGTCTTCTGGGTTTCTGGGTATCTTGTTGTCACTTGAATTTTTTGTTATTCAGTTTTATTAATGAGTAAAAGCACACTTGTTTCATTATACCTTTGTGAATGTGTTTATGTTATATTCCAATAACCACTTGAATGAGATCAAATCTGTCTCTGCCTCTCTCGTGCATGCACACACACATTCATACATGAAATTGTCACAAGTAGACTGCAGAACGATCAAACACAGGAAGCTTATGAAACTGTTTCTGGACAAAGGCAGAACTGTAACAACAGTTGCATAAAGTGCAACAGGAGCTTTCACGTGCAGCTAAAGTCATTTGCGTACTGAAGTAGTATTGCACATTTCCTTTGTTAGCATGCCTGTGTTGATCAAACACAGAAAGTTCTGCAGTCTACTTGTGACTTTATGCTGTAGGAAGATAAGTAAATAAATAACATTCGATGTAGCGTTTATATAAGTAACATATACATGTTTTTCATATAAAGACCATCACAAAACAATCACAAACAGGACTTTTCACGATACCTCGGCACACTCTGTAAGCCCTGCTGTTTCATTGAAAGACATGCGTGTGGCAGATTCACAGGCAGGATGACACCCAACCTCTTGCTGCATCCAAACGGTGCCATCTTTCGCCTTTACGTCTAGTGCAGCTGTGTTGTTCTTGCGGGGAGGGCTTCTGTTCTCTTTCTCTGATATAGAACCCTCATCCTCATCTGAGCTCACCTCTGTTATAGCACGTCTTTATTTGAAAACAGCAGTTTCAGATCGGGGGAAGAGTGAATGTGACTGAGAGAATAAAAGTGAATAAAAAAAAAAAAACTCAAACCTTTACAAGTGTCATACATTTACACTGGCTGTTACAGACTTAACTCAAATGTATGTTTTTATTCTATAATCCATATTACTAACCGAGAATGCTAAACCGGATGGACGCAGGGACATCCGGCCATGGGCCGTAGCCGCAAAAAGACGTACTGCGCAGGCGCCCCAAGAAATGAGGCTCCGCGAGAGGCGGCCGCAACCACAGAAAAAAGGAGTGAGCACAGAAAAAAGGAGTCAAAGAAATGAGGCCCCGCGACCACAGAAAAAAAAGGAGTCAGCACAGAAAAAAGGAGTCAAACGCAGGCGACGCACGAAACCCATTGCACACGAAACTAGCACACAAAAAAACCCACCCCCCCCACCTGCAAGCCACCACCCCCTCCCCCCCCCTACAGACACCGGACATGACACACACAAAGAGGACGATTCAACAAGCCCCTGGCACACAAAAAAAAAGAACCCAAAACCACCCCACCCACCCTACTAGCAACGGACGGGACAAACACAAAGAGGAGGATTCAACAAGCCCCTGGCACACAAAAAGAAAGAAGACGCTCACGCCCCACCAATCGCCCCCCCCCCCCCACTCAGACGCCGCAAAAGCACACAGCGCGTCACGAATCCCATTGCACACGAAACGGGACCCACACAAACAGGAGGATTTAACAAGCTCCTAACGCACCAAAAAAAAGAAGCCGTGACCGCCACGCCAGGCCCATTAGAGACGAGACATGGCACACGAAACGTTCACAACAATGACAAATCAGACCCACAAACACACTAACATCAATAAGAAGTGACACCCAAAGCCCCATTTCTAAAGGAACCGTCCATATTAAACATACGTCATCTCAACACCTTCACACTATGCAGCATAGGTGGATCTCCTTACAATAAAGCACTATTAACCGTTCAACTGCAGAAAAGGCTCCATATTAACAGTGAGTGCGATCCTCCTTATTACTTATCCATATCTCGCATGCTGAGGAACAAACAAGTCATGAATACACGCTCACGGGTACAAAACGATTCGGCTCGGATAACGGGACCAAACACACGAACCCGCATGAAACAACAAAATACACGGCGGCGCATCTGCATTACATCCTACAATAGTTCATTTGATTTTGCATCTACCGGAGTAAATATCAGGTCACCAAAAGGCAATGACCCATACTGCTTTCGTGTATGTGGACAAATATTACATCGCATTGGAACAGTGCACCCTGAAAAAAAATCAAGAACGCAAATATGCACAAATCACGTCGGCACCTACAAAGCGCTTCTGAAACCGCGGAAGAAAAAATGTCTCAGCTCCAAAAACACATGTCACTCCTTATTCCAAATACCGGGCCCAATCACAGAAACATCGGTATTCACTATGACAATGCACAGTAACAATGCACGTGACATCCGTCTTGCCACACTATTAATTATAGATGAATGTACAATGGCATCCAGTCACTTACTCAACACCATTGATAAACTTCTACAAACGTTGATGAATAATAATATTCCCTTTGCGGGAAAGGTACTTTTATTAGGAGGAGATTTTAGACAGTCCTTAACTATTACTCCACTTACAATGCGCTCAGCTATTGTTCAGTCCACCTTAAAATACGCGGACAATTGGCATTGCGTTGATGAATAATAATATTCCCTTTGGAGTGAAGGTACTTTTATTAGGAGTAGATTTTAGACAGTGCTTACCTATTGCTCCAAAAGCCATTCGCTGAGATATTATTCAGTCCACCTTAAAATACGCGACGACGTCATATAAACAACACGAGACCGAACTACAATACATATACAGGCGCGAGACCTAATTGGTGATAATACGAAGAAACGAACAGTCCGCATATTAACAGTGAGTTCGATCCTACTTATTACTTATCCATATTCCTAACGATAAAGATCAAACAAGTCATCAATTCACGATCACGGATACAAAACTAGACGGCTCGAGTAACGGGACCACAAACACGAACCCGCATCAAACAAAAAAATTCAACTCGGCACGCTTCTAAAACCGCGGAACAGAAAATGTTACGCGAACAATTGGCTTTGCTTTCTAAAGATACACTTGGTACAAAACATGCGATTTCCAGATCACGAATATAACAATT
Organism: Erpetoichthys calabaricus; assembly: GCF_900747795.2. Classification (NCBI taxonomy): domain Eukaryota; kingdom Metazoa; phylum Chordata; class Cladistia; order Polypteriformes; family Polypteridae; genus Erpetoichthys; species Erpetoichthys calabaricus. The sequence goes on along the minus strand of NC_041406.2, from coordinate 116,515,832 downwards.
GGTTATTACAACTAGAACATTGTTCACTCACCAATACAGATGGACTTCACCCAGATATTATTACAATTCCTCAACCCTTCATCTGCGACAACTTACTTACGGAGATATTTAGAACAGTGCTCTCATTAGACCAAATGCCCCTTTTAACACAACGCACTATATAATGTACAAAAAATATTAATGTTGATCACATTAATAACCAGGTCATTTCATTACTTCCTGGAGAGGCACGGCTCTTTCTAAACTCTGACAAAGTTGACTCTGATGACGACAATGAACATCTAAATTTCCCCTTAGAATATTTGAACACTATTAACCCAGCCAGATTAACCCAACACAATCTTAACCTTAAAAACGTAACAATAATCATGCTATTAACAAACCTTAACACTAAACAGGTTTTATGCAATGGCACACGTTTAGTCGTCAAAACCATGACACACAATGTTATTCAAGCGACAGTTCTTACAGGATCACATGCTAACAATACTGTTCTCATTCCTAGAATTCACCTTACGAGTTCTGACCTAGAATTACCTTTTACATTGAAACGCCGACACTTCCCCATTAAACCTCCATTTGCCATGACCATCAACAAATCACAAGGACAAACCATGGACAAGGTTGGCATCTACCTCTCTGAGCCCATTTTTGGACATGGACAACTTTATGCTGCCTTCTCACGTGTTTGACGTTCATCTGATGTTAAAGTTAAAGTTATAAATGCTCCATGCCAAGGAAGACTCATTCAAGGACAGGACACCATCTTTACTACTAATGTTGTGTACAAAGAAATATTCCAATAAACCATTACTCTGTGCCAAACACTGTATTTTTTGCTTTCTATATGCATCATCCACACCTGCACACTATTTTATATCTAATTCATACATCTCACTCTTTGTCATGCCCCAACGCCAGGGGTTGGCGAGCGAAGCCCCCTAGTAGTAACAATAAGAGCAGCTCACTACTCAAAACTGTAATGCTGGAAGCAGCCAGAATCGAATCTGTGACCTCTTGATTATGAGTCAGCAGTTCTTACTGCTGCACCACCCACACGATCATGTCAGTGTCATACCCTAACTCAATTTCTTTTTCTTTGGTTATATTATTTAATAACAGCGCACTTGTTTTGTTATATGTGTACCTTTTGTGAAAGTGTTTATTTGATATTTGGACTTCAGTCTTCACACATTATATACTTCATGTCAAAACTTTATTGTTAGTACTATAACATGCAAAAACTGTTTTAGCTGTGTTCAATGTTTCTTGCTTGTCTCGCATTTCCTTTCATCCTATAATTACACAGATCGTTGTAGACACAGAACACACATGAAATACATGTGTACCAAATAGTGATATATTATTTACCCTCTACAACTCCAGGCACCTCACACGCAGATAAACAGACTTGAGCTGGGAGAACTTTTTATCCAAGTTGAGGTCAGTTGAGGTGGTGATGGGATAGCAGCCTGCTTGCTGCTTGTGCTGATCGACACATTTGCAAAAAAAGTTGGCGACTATAATCTGTAGGTATCTCAACTGAGAATCATTAATAGCTTTGTTACTGTTGGTACTGTTGTTATAGGAATATGGATCTTCTATATAGTTTATTTGTGTCTCAGTAATAATGCAAAGTTTTTAAAAAAAATGCCAATCACATTTTCAATAGTTGTTAACATGGCTGAACCATTTAAATGTTTAGATTTTAGTTCCAGTCCTTTCTAAATTTACTTGCAAATAGCTAGCTGAATATTTACCATTTCAAATGTACTTTTGTTTCTGTAATAAGAGACTATTTCAATCTTTTTATATTTACAAATCATTAAAGGTATCCAAAAATCATTGATTATTATAGAAAAATACTGTAAATAAAAGAAAATGCAAACGCTAGTTGTGCTTCTAAATCTTCTCCACAAGCTTGGCAATTATTACAAGTAGACTGTGATGGGTTATTTTCTTCATAAATAATATGCTAAAAGTGAGATCTATAAAAAAACAAATTAAACTCCTTCAAACTGCAAAACATTTAAAGTGTAATCTGGTAAGTGATGCCTGGAGCTGTCAATCTCCATCCTGCCGAGTCCAGCCGCCTTTGAATGTCAGCGAAGGTCAAGGAGAGCGTCCTGTGTATTGCACCTTGTAGACGTGTCTCCCAGGAGCCTCAGAGAGGCATTTCATGTTTGATGACTTTATCGATTTTTGTGATTTTTTTTCTTCATTGCCTCCGGTTGTGTCTCCAGGTTTCAGCATTGAGAGTCAGTATTTATTGTTTTAAAGGAAAAGGAAATATACTTAGGATTAAGAGCATTTACAACTTTATAATGTACACATGAGAACACAGAGGAGATGCTTTTAAAGTGCTAGTTGACACACAAAGTCGATCATGCCTACTGTGAGAAAAGCCTACACATTAAAAAAATATCACTGCTTACCATATATTTTAATGTTATTTTTTAGAATGGAAACAGATGGAAAGTTTCTCTTATAAATTCAACAATTTCAAAGCTATAGCTCTTTATTAGGGTCTGCAACATGTTTGAAATAATAAAAAATAAAAAGTGAATAAAATCACAGAAAGAAGGATCAAATAAATTAATCACTAGTTAGAATATGACTCAGTCATTTTCCATCCTTATTTCCCATTTTACTGAAGATGAAATTTCTACCCATCAACTGAAAATTTCCTTTCTTGGTATAGACCTACCAAATGCCTGTTTGCCTCCAGGTGGAAGTTAACATCACCAGTGTTACCTTATTTTATAGCCTCATCCAGACAGCAAAAAACAAAGAGAGTAATTGCTACTGTGGCTACCAGGGGGTGCACCAGCTCCTGAAACCCGACACAGACAGACACCAGTTACTCTTCCCAGTTACTTTCCCACTAATGCAGCACAGTACACAAGCACAGTTAAAGCACTGTTACAGCACTTCTCTTCTTCTCTTTCTACTCCCGTCTCCACTCATCCTCCGAACTCTGACTCTCTGAGTGAAGGCAGTGGATTTGTTTTATGCTGGACCTGGGAATACTTCTGGTGGCCTGTTAGCGTGGTCCAGAACCACTTTTGGGGGAGGCAGAACCCCAACAAAGTAGGGTTTTGTAGTCTCTACTGCAACTTCAGATGGCATTCATGAAATTCAAAAAGGCTGTGCTGAACTCCAACTCCCATGGAGCCCTGTGGGAATCTGAGGCACAGCTGCAACCTGAGGGAGCTGCCATCTAGTGCCTCAGTGGAGATAGTGCCCTGAGCACATTCTCTCCCCTGGTCCTTCCAGTATGCAGGCATCCCAGGTGGGCAAGGGCGCTGGCCATTTGCCACAGTAGTACTCATGATGAATTTTTTGAGTCAGCTATCTGGCCTTACCTGGATGTTTAACACTAGAATTACCAGAGCCTACGAAAAAACTCGTATATCCAGCCCACCTTAAATCGCTTCTTAAATCCATTCACACCTCTCCCCCAGCATCCTTTGTCCTCTAAATGTGCTGATAAAAGACAAGCTGCCAGCAATAAATGTTACAAAATGTAGTAGGCATAAACTATAGAATATATATTACTAAAATATGAAAAAGTTTCTGTTTTAACAATGTGTTTACACAGATTACTTTAGAATAATGATCTCTTATTTCCACTGTAAAACTCCACTACACTCCCACATAATCAATCAAGGCGTGAGCTGGGAAAACTTCGCTCACGTTCTAAGTCAGTGGGGGGATGGAATAGCCGGCTGCTGGCAGCTTGTCTTTTATCAGCACATTTAGAGGACAAAGGATGCTGGCGGAGAGGTGTGAACGGATTTAAGAAGCGATTTAAGGTGGGCCGGATATACGAGTTTTTTCGTAGGCTCTGGTAATTCTAGTGTTAAGGGAGGATGCTTTATATTTGGCTTTACTCTACTGTCTTTCTTGGGCTGCTGACACTGGAATCTCAACTGCTTTGTAAAAATATTCTGTTCCTGAAAAACTCTTTAGAAGGTTAATTTTTGCAACAGTGACACGTAATTACCATTAGTTTAAATAAGGAAATTTTTTCATTACCTGTACCCAAAAAGTTATCCAGTTTTTGTTCAAACAATACGAAATTTCACAAGGATGAACATAATTAGATAAATACTAACATTAATCAAAAAACAAACCCTTGTAAAATATTTTCTCTTCATTAAATACACCATCAAATATGAGTGAATAGGTAACATCTTTAGGTCTGTCAGAAAGTAGAAAATGCCACCTGAACAGAGAGAAGGCACTGTCACTCATCACTTCTCCCTTTTCCACCCACAATTCAACACATTTAGTACTTGCACTTATGTATATCCACTTCAAACTCTGATTCGCTGATAAAATCACATCTGTGGACTTTAAAGGGGGACCTTATAAAACTGACGAAAACATGAAAAGAAATATTGTACTTGAGTGAATGACATAAATAAATAAATAAATCCTAAACATCTAATAATGTGATAATAATATACTTAAATTTAACATCATTCCTACTGATTACCCATTTCATTTCAAAAGAAGACACTTTCCTGTCAAACTGTGCTTTGCAATGACCATAAAAAAAAGCAAAATCAGTAGAAAAAGCAGGAATTGATCTGATGCAGGAGTGTTTTATTCATAGACAATTGTATATAGCAGTGGTTCCCAAACTTTTTCGATTCTCTGCGCCCTTGCTGAATCCAGGTTTTCCCCGTCAAATACTAATTTACGAAACTAGCCAATGATTTTGTTTTAATTAAAGGGTTAAGTAAAAATAAATAAAACACCTATTTAAGATCACAAAAAGATGTAATTGAACAAATTCAACTAATTATAATTAGTGGTATTGTGGTATAGCTGGTCTGCGGCTATGAAAGTTTGGTGGCTTTTATATAATCCATTCGCCGTGTCAGTCTCTGTGGGCATGATCGTGCAGCCACAGGGAGTTGATGGAGTAATTGAGTCACACCTGCAAATGAGGGTGCGATTGTTCTCAATTGCTTAATTGGCTTCCTGCGGTGCGCCATTGACACGCTGCACTCACGGAACCATACAAGAACAGGCCGGTACAGAAGTAGAGGGAAAAAAAGAGATGAAAAGGAAAGGAAAAAGGCTTGGAGAGCGAGAGATCAGCATTGGGGCGAAAGAAAGAGGACCAGCCAGCCAGCCAGCCAGCATGAATGAGAGAAGTCAGCATGGTCAGGGGTCCCTTAACGACCGAAGGATCTGCACTCATGGGACGAATCATGCCCACTGAATAGGAGAAGTGGGTATGATCGTGAAGGAGTCCAACCTATGGATCTGAGGGACGAAGTGCATCAGGGACTTTGCTTCGAATAAGTGCGTGCAATCCTCCATAACAGCCGGACATAGAATAAGCACCATCAGTACAGACACCAACACACTTAGTCCACTCCAAATTATTTTCGGATATAAAAGTATCAAGGATCTCGAACAAGTCTTGAGCCTTAGCACCAGCAGTGATACTTTTATAATTTATTACTGTTTAGTAAAAACTGATTGATCTTTAAAAATACATGCAAGAAAAAATACTTCAAAAACTTCACTTGATTTAATCACACCAATATACAGTTGATACAATCTCCAAAAACCAACAGATATTTATATATGAACACAAAGTACAGAGAAAGTTTGACAAACTACTAAAACAATCGAGAATCTTAATTATTGTAGAGGCTTCCGCAAACAGTTATTATTAAGTGAGTTTCTGGTTTGCATCAGGTCTGCCAGATGTCGTGTCCTATCACATTGAATTGAAAATGGAAATAAAATTATGAAAGTTTTGTAATATTTCGCAGCGCACAATTTGGGAACCACTGATATGTTCATGAGTAAGCAGCTACAGTGAACTAATATTGTTATCATTATTATTATTTAGCTGACACCTTTATCCAATGCAGCTTACAACATTTGATCTACAATAGTTATGTTTCTTTTGTTTTTCCACTTGGAACACAGGCAGGTGAAGTGACTTTCTCATGGCCACATAGTGTCAGTAGTAGGATTTGAACCAATTACTTAATGCGATTGAAATCCAATGTCTTAATTTCTACAACACACTGTCTGGCGATAATATTTGCCCTTGAAAAAAAATGACTACAAAAATATTGTATACAGAAAAGTACTTCTATAGTACTTCTTGATACAACTGATTAACAATGGTACGATAACGGAGATCCATTTATCTTATGAATTTTCCTAGGCAAAGCTGGTAGATATATATATATATATATAAAAAATCTAATCTATATATATATACAAAATCCTAAGCCTAAAAGTGCAACGATTTTATGTGACGTTTTTATGTCACTTTTTTTGTCATGCTTTAAATCGGGCTTATTTTAAAACCTACATATATATGTTTGGTATCATTATTTTCGGAATTTATCGAACTTTAATGTGATGTTGTTAGATTTTCAGATTCTTATTCTGTTTTTAAATTATATACTAAAAGATATCAAGAACTCACGTTCCAGGAGACAAGACTTTGTGCAAAAAGATTTAACCATGTCCGGGGCCGGAAATAAAAGGCAATGAGTAGGACAGCTGCTGTACAGGCTTTTAAATGTTTGAAGTGCCGCACAAGATGCAGATCACACAGCACAGCAGCTGCTGCTGCTGATCGAGCAAAAAGGAGGTAAAAAAAAACTATTTGTTTCCCATTGTATTACCATTTAAGAGGGGGTTTTGGAGGAGTGTCCACATCTCCTTGGGGTGCGTTCAGCCCTCCTCTTCACAACGCAAGCAGTAGAGATGCGAAGTGGCTGGGATGTGAAGTGAGGGGGTAACCCCCTAGTATGCATATATAAGTCTCCGAGGGAGTACCTCTGTGTCCTTGGTCCTGAATTCTGCACTCTTGTCAGTCTTTTTTGCCATCTTGTGTCACTAAATCAGTTCTGGGAGCCCCTTCATATCTGCCTACTGCTGTCTCCTCACTGGGTGGACAAGATTATCTGGGAAGGCGTGGAACAGAAAATTGGTGGGTACTATCTCCATGATTCTTTCAGCTGTTTTCCCTAGGGTGTACCCAATGGGCCAGCTTGCCCCAAACATCAAAGGCCTGGACTCTGGTGGGCTTCTCAGTATCAAAGTGTAAGACTCTGCAGTTCTGCACCTGTCTTGTGTTGGTCTGCCCTTACCAGGCGAGGATCTCTTGTTTGAGATTGAAGTAATAGGCGGGGACTTGCTCTTCCAAATTATAGTATGCATGCTAGGCTTCTCCTGTAAGGAAGGGGGTAAAGAGGTAAGCCCATTCCTGCTATGGCCAACGTTGGCAGGTGGCCTTTTGCTCAAAAACAAGGAGGAAAGTCTCCACATCATCCTGTGGCTGCATCTGGACCAACAAGCCAGCATTCTCTGGCATCAGACACCTCGGCCTGTTATGTTTGGAGTTGTGCAACTTGGTCGGCAAGGCATTGCAGGAAAACTAGCCCTGGTTTTGGGCTTTCAAACAAAAGAGTAACAAGCAGTCACTAACGGAGATTCTGTCAAGAGGTAGCTTCCATCAAACAATGATACCTTTTTCAGGGAATCCAGTGGTGTTATTCTTACAGGACCAGCAGGGGAGGAGTCAGGTGCCCTCACTGGGCGGTTTCTCTGTGCTGCGGGGAGAGAAGTAGAAGAGAGTATTAGCAGCAGAAGGCCATCCTAGTCCGTTGGGTCATTACATACCTTGACAGAACCTGTGAGGAAATCCAGAGACGCACATGCTTGATAATATATACACACATATACTGTGGGTTATAGCATAACATTCTTAAGCCTGCTTAGTACACATATACCGTAAATAAAGTGGAGTCTGTTTTTGCATTGCTGCCTGACTTGTCTCTCATCATTTCTGCAAACAATATGTGTTTAGTTTCTACAGATCACTAATTTTCCTATTAGGCAGATCTGCAAGACTATGCATAATTGGTAATTTGTCTGCAGAAACCTCACAACACTTTATTAAGTAGCACAACAGCTCCTGATTTTACTAGACTGGTTTTAGAAAAAGCAATTTAGTTGACCCTTACGATATGTTTAGTGTTATGCCTCACAAGCACTGAGTTGGGGGTGGCTGGTCTTAGGTGTGCTGCTTCTTAGTGACTGACAGATCATTTGCTTTCTCAGTGTTAACATGGCCTCTTGCTTGTTGACCCTTTCCTGATATTCCAATTATCAAATATTCTTTCATAGGTAGAAAATAATTTTCTTTATTCCTATTCTGTAATTGTTTTTGTAGGGTCATTATTATTATATGGGCAGAATACAGTGACATTGGTACTTGCATGTGCCATTCTCCAGATCCATAATTAGTGACGGTAACAATTTTACCTCAATATTGTAATAGACTGACATTCTGTTAAGTATTAGTTGCTGCCTGTGCTGAGTGTTGCAAAGACACATGTCAGCTTCTTATGATCACACATTAGAAAAATCACCTACAAAACATGGATGAGTTTTTTAAGAAAACACTTATTATTGATTTAATTTCTAACAGTTTCATGCTGTGGTAATTTCAATATATACTTATTAAGTGTACTTCCAGTTTTTGGCCCAGCATGCCATATAATAATAATGACAAATATAGTATTATAAGAATTGCAATATAAGCGCAAAACATAATTTTGAAACTTGATGAGAGAAACATCACGCAGTACAGTCGTGGCCAAAAGTTTTGAGAATGACACAAGTATTGGTTTTCACAAAGTTTGCTGCTTCAGTGCCTTTTAAATCTTTTTGTCAGATGTTTCTATGGTATACTGAAGTATAAATACAAGCATTTCATCAAAGTTTCAAAGGCTTTTATTGTATGACTGTACATATGAGGATGGATTAATAAGCTTTGAAAGTTGTACTTTTTCATATATTCCCCATGAACACTAGTACACTTGATATAAATATTCATAAAGCTTTTCTGTGCAACTGAGAGTCTCATCTGTAGCTAACCTGTTCTTTCATTCTTGTCACATCACATTCCATGATGTAAGAACTTCAAATTAGGAAATGGGTGGCAGTCATATGGAGCAGGTGTAGAGAAGAGGATGGGTGTGACATGTGTTTAAATCCACAGTTTCCGATTGTTGTCTGAACTTTGTATCATAGTGATATATTTATGTTTAATTCCAAGTTATGAAAGAATTTAGAAATTTCTCCCAATCAGAATTATTTAGCTTGAGATTCTAAACATCCATGTGGCTGGATCTTGCTCCTGTTCAATTTTTTATGAAGCATTAATTAAACCGATCTAAAACAATTAGTAACTAGAGTGCTTGCTATCTCACACTGTCACTTTGATTTTTCATTGCAGTTTAGTCCACAGTGATAATATTTTCTTTTGTCATCAAAGTAGAAGGTGTTATGATTTCTATTTTGGTCAGAAATGTTTTTTTTGCGGATGCATTTTCTCAGTCTTCACATATTTTTTATTATGTTCTCTAAATCATATAGATTCAAATTATTATTTTGTTTGGCTAGTTCCTTTGTTTTGATATATATTACTTTAATTTAATGTTTTATTTTCCATTTTACCATCCATCCATCCATCCATCCATTATCCACAGCTTCCACCAGCCTCCCTCTCCCCGGCCACCTCCTCTAGCTCCTCTGGGAGGACCCTGAGGCATTCCAAGTCCAGCCGGGAGATATAATCCCTCCAGCGTGTCCAGGGTCTGCCCCATGGCCTTCTCCCAGTGAGGCATGCCTGAAACACCCCTACAGGTGTGCTGTACTCTGAGTCTCTCCCAGATAACTGAACTCCTCACCCTATCTCTAAGGGAAAGTCCAGCCACCCTGCGGAGAAAACTCATTTCAGCCGCTTGTATCTGCGATCTTGCTCTTTTGGTCATTACCCAAAGCTCATGGCCATAGGTGAGGTTAGGAACGTAGATCGACTGGTAAATCGACAGCCTCGCCTTTTGGCTCAGCTCTCTCTTCACCACGATGGATCGTTGCAGAGCCCACATTACTGCGGATGCCGCACCAATCCGTCTGTCAACCTCCCGCTCCATTCTTCCCTCACTCGTGAACAATACCCCGGGATACTTGAACTCCTCCACTCGAGGCAGTACTGTGTTCCCAACCTGGAGAGAGTATTCCACCCTTTTCCGGCTGAGGTCCATGGTCTCGGATTTAGAGGTGCTGACTCTCATCCCTGCCGCTTCACACTCGGCTGCGAACCGCTCCAGTTAGAGTTGGAGGTCACTGTTCAACGAAGCCAACAGAACCACGTCATCCACAAATAGCAGAGACGAGATTCTGATGTCACTGAACCAGACCCCCTCCGCTCCTTGGCTGCACCTATAAATTCTGTCCATATAACTTATGAACAGAATCAGTGACAAAGGGCAGCCCTGGCGGAGTCCAACCTCAACAGGAAACGAGTCCGACTTATTACCGGCAATGAGGACCAAGTCTTTAAAGGTACGGTGAGTTCAGCTGCAATCTTTTGCCCTTTCTTTTATTCTGATGTGGTATGTAAATCTCACAACATCAGACAGATGAGCCTGTCTTCTCTTTGTGTGGTTCTTTTTCTCATATCTACATTATAAACATTGTACTTGTAGATGAGTAAAACCTGTCTGGTCTGTGTTGCTGGTTACCTCATAATAACCTCTGGAGAGTCTGTCTTCACAGTGGCGCAGTGGGTAGCGCTGCTGCCTCGCAGTTGGGAGATCTGGGGACCTGGGTTCGCTTCCTGGGTCCTCCCTGCGTGGAGTTTGCATGTTCTCCCCGTGTCTGCGTGGGTTTCCTCCGGGCGCTCCAGTTTCCTCCCACAGTCCAAAGACATGCAGGTTAGGTGGATTGGTGATTCTAAATTGGCCCTAGTGTGTGCTTGGTGTGTGGGTGTGTTTGTGTGTGTCCTGCGGTGGGTTGGCACCCTGCCCGGGATTGGTTCCTGCCTTGTGCCCTGTGTTGGCTGGGATTGGCTCCAGCAGACCCCCGTAACCCTGTGTTCGGATTCAGCGGGTTGGAAAATGGATGGATGGATGGAGTCTGTCTTGCAATGCAGGCTAAACATACACCATATTAAAATAATGTAACATTAATTGTTTGTGGTGTGCCCTTATATTGTCAAACAATTAATCAAGCAAATTGCTATATATCTATATTTTGACCAAGCATTTTCTTTAAACTAAGGAAACAGAAATGTATGGTGTCACAGCTCACTCTATCTCCTCAGGAGATCTGGACACAAGGAGAAAACCAGGGCAAGTACAAGGAACTCTGGATGCTTTGAAGCATTTCTTCTCTTTTTCTCAGTCTGGATGGTAGCATAAGGTGACATATTGCATTAGAAAAATAATTTTCAAAATGTTTAACAAGAAAATTCCAATTTAGCCCAACAAAGCTTGCCAATCAAAGCTTGTGAATTTCCTCTTGGGGATTAATAAAGTATCTATCTATCTATCTATCTATCTATCTATCTATCTATCTATCTATCTATCTATCTATCTATCTATCTATCTATCTATCTATCTATCTATCTATCTATCTATCTATCTATCTATCTATCCTATTCACTTAATTTCTCCAAATGAACAACAAATTGAGATTTGAATGTTGCTATAGTCCACACATCATTACTTGGTAATTTATTCCATGTGAAAAGAAATTACAAGAGTATATGCACCATGGTATATGTACAAAGCTGAACTAGGACTACCATTTCTAACCATGTGTTCTGAGAGGGAGCTTTAAAAAGAGCTACTAGAAGAGAGTTTGTCAGTTCTTATTTGGCTGCAGCCCACCCTTTGAGAGGTGCCTAGCCTAATTTGGATTGTGCCCATAGGGAAAAGTAACTTTAATGAACTCTAAAAATGCCTTATTGAGTACAACACCTTTTATGACTAAATAAGCCCATTTCTTTTATCTTTTTATTATAATAGCTGTGCCAACATTTCTCTTCCTTCTGGACATAGACACTAACAGTAACTATGGGAATACAGGTAGTCCCCAAGTTACGGACATCTGACAAATGACTTACGAACAGGACCGCAGCTGCTCCTTCATCTGTCTGGGGAACGCGATGCAGGCTCCTCAGAAACTGCCGCTCCGTCATCTTTCAGCCTGGGATGCTGTAAGTGGTGGCTGGAGGGGGCGATTTTGCTGCTTGCGCAGTGTAGTGTCCCTTGGGCGGCTCCCCCATTCATTCTCAGTGGGTGGCTGGGTGCATGGCAAGTGCTCATGTGCAGGACAGAGATTTGATGGGGCGGAGGGGGCCAGTTCGCTTCCCGCCCACCACGCCGCTGCAGCTACTGCTCCTGACAGGACGGAGGCTAGATAGGGCAGAGGGGGGTGTTTCACTGCCCGCCCACCAAACAGCCTTGCAGTGTCCCACGAAAGGCTGCTCCGTTCGTTCTCGGTGGGCGGCTGGTGATGCTGCAAGCGGTGACCTGGTTGTGGTGAACGGAGGCCATTGAGGGTGAATGGGGAGGCAGGGGGGCAGCATTGTAGTGTGCCTCGGGTGGCTGCCTGTTGAATGTGGCGGTGGTGGGCGATTCACTACCCACCTTTGGCCGCACCCTGTTCGCTCTCGGTGGGCTGACACTGCAGGCAGCATACTGTATGCAAGTGGAGGTGACTGTGTGGTAGGCGGGTGGTGAATCGCCCCTCGCTGCCCCCATTCATTCTCAATATCAAGCCTGCTTGTACTGTTACGTATATAGCAGGAAGTTGTCTCTCATTAGTCCACCAGACGTGTTGATGACTGGTGCCTTCCTGCTGTGATAGCGTGTACAGTGCTGTGCAGAAGAGCTCATCTTAACCTTTTGTCTTCACCCTTCAACAATGTCTCTGAAACACAAATCTGATGCAAGTGCTGGTGATACAATAAAGAAGAGAAAAACCATCACCATGGAAAATAAAGTAGAAATAATAAAAATGTCAGATGTAAAACTCCATCATTCTTTGGCAGAGCACTTGGTTACAATCGGTCAACAATAGCATTTATTAAAATAATGTACCTGTTCCAACTTACATACAAATTCAACTTAAAAACAAACCTACAATCCCTATCTCGTACGCATCCTGGGGACTGCCTATACTAGAATAAGAATTGAGCTTTTACATTTATTCATTTGGATGACACCTTTATCCAAGGTGACTTAAAACATTTATAATACAATTGGTTACATTTTTTTTGAGAGCATAGGCAGGTCAAGTGACATGCTCATGGTCACACAGTGTCAGGATTTGAGCCCACAAATTCAGGGTATGAAGTCCAAAGCCTTAACACTAGAATCCCTGAAGTCTACGAAAAAACTTGTAATCCCAGCCCACCTTAAATTCCTTCGCACATCTCCATCAGCATCTTTTGTTTTGTAAATGTGTCAATCAGCACAAGCAGCCTGCTGTCCCATCACCCCTCTCCCACCGACGCACCTCAAGTCACAGAGAAGATTCTCAGAGCTAAAATCTGTTTATCTGGTTGTATAGTGCATGGAATTGTAAAGGGTAAATAATATATCATCATTTAGAATACATACATTTCATGTGTGTTCCGTGTCTACAACGGTCTGTGTAAACTGTAGGATGAAATGCGAGGCAGGAATTGTTGAACACATAACTATAAAAGAAACGTTTTTCATAATCTAGTAATAATTGACAAAATGTAGACATGAAGTGTATAATGTGTGAAGACTGAAGTCCAAATATCAAATAAGCACTTTCACAAAAGATACATATATAACAAAACAAGTGCGCTTTTATTCAAGAATATAACCAAAGAAAAAGAACTCGGGTTGGAGTATGATGCTGACATGACCATTTGGGTGGTGCAGCGGTAAGAACTGCTCACTCGTAATCAATATGTTCCCGGTTCGACCTGGGCACCTCCATTTTGAGTAGTGAGCTGCTTGTATTCTTACTATTATAGAATAAAAACATACATTTGATTTGAGTCTGTAACAGCCGGTGTAAATTTCTGGTACTTGTAAAAGTTCAATTTATTCTCTCAGTCACGTTCATTTTCACGCTCCTTCTGATATGACACTGTTTGTTTTCAAATAAAGACATGCTATAACAATGGTGAACTCAGATGAGGATGAGGGTTCCTACGTCGGTGAAAGAGAACAGAAGCCCTCCCCACAAAAAACGTCAAGTCACAGATAAGAACAACGCAGCTGCACCAGGCATGAAGGTGAAAGATAGCACCATTTGGATGCAGCAAGAGGTGGGACGTCATCCTGCCAGTCAGTCTGACCCACACGTGTCCTTCAAAGAAAAAGCAGGGCATGCTGAGCTTGCCAAGGTATCGTGCAAAGTCCTGTTTGTGATTATGTTTGTGATGGTCTTTATATAAAAAACATTTATGTATTACTTAGGGTGGCATGGTGGCTCAGTGGTAACGCTGCTGCCTCACAGTAAGGAGACCTGGGTTCGCTTCCCGAGTCCTCCCTGCATGGAGTTTGCATGTTCTCCCCATGTCTGCGTGGGTTTCCTCTGGGTGCTCCGGTTTCCTCCCACATTTCAAAGACATGCAGGTTAGGTGTAATGGCGATTCTAAATTGTCCCTAGTGTATGCTTGGTGTGTGTGTGTGTGCGCCCTGCGGTAGGCTGGCGCCCTGCCCAGGGTTTGTTTCCTGTGTTGGCTGGGATTGGCTCCAGCAGACCCCCAGTGAACCTGTAGTTAGGATATAGCGGGTTGGGTAATGGATGGATATATTACTTATATAAAAGCCAGATCGACTGCTATTTACCTATTTACCTTGTTTTATTTGTCTTCCTACAGCGTAAAGTCACAAGCAGACTGCAGAGCTTCCTGTGTTTGATCATTTCATGCCAAGAAAGAGCACAACAGATGCAATGTTTGCTCTGAGAGTGTTGATGGAGAAATAATGAGAAGTCCAGAAACTGGAGAAAGCATATAACAGGGTGCCTTGAGAGGATTTGTGGTATTGTATGAGGAAGTTGGGAGTGTCAGAGAAGTATGTAAGAGTTCTACAGGATATGTACTAAGAAAGTGTGACAGTGGTGAGGTCTGTGGTAGGAATAACGGATGCATTCAACATGGAGGTGGGGTTACATGAGGGATCGGCTCTGAGCCCTTTTTTTATTTGCAATGGTGATGGACAGGGTGACAGATGACATTAGACAGGAGTCACCGTGGACTGTGATGTTTCCTGATGACATTTTGATCTTTTGTGAGAGTAGGGAGCAGGTTGAGGAGACCCTGGAGAGGTGGAGATATGCTCTAGAGAGGAGAGGAATAAAGGTCAGTAGGAACAAGACAGAATACATGTGTGTAAATGAGAGGGAGGTCAGTGTAATGGTGAGGATACAGGGAATAGAGTTGGCGACAGTGGATGAGTTTAAATACTTGAGATCAATAGTACAGAGTAATGGGGATTGTGGAAGAGAGGTGAAGAAGAGAGTGCTGGCAGGGTGGAATGGATGGAGAAGAGTGTCATGAGTAATTTGTTATTAGCAAGAGTGAAAGGGAAGATCTACAGGATGGTAGTGAGACCAGCTTTGTTATATGGGCCGGAGACAATGGCACTGATCAGAAAGCAGGAGGCAGAGCTGAAGGTGGCAGAGTTAAAGATGCTAAGATTTGCATTGGGCATGACGAGGATGGATAGGATTAGAAATGAGGACATTAGAGGGTCAGCTCAGGTTGGACGGTTGGGAGACAAAGTCAGGGAGATGAGATTGCGCTGGTTTGGACATGTGCAGAGGAGAGATGCTGAGTATATTGGAAAAAGGATGTTAACAATAGAGCTGCCAAGCAAGAGGAAAACAGGAAGGCCTGAAAGAAGTTTTATGAATGTGGTGAGAGAGGACACACAGGTGATGGGTGTGACAGAGCAAGATGCAGAGGACAGAAAGATATGGAACAAGATGATTCATTGTGGCAACCCCTAACGGGAACAGCTGAAAGAAAAAGAAGTATGAATAGTCACTTACGTAAATTAGTAACTTGATTCATGATGCCAGATAAGGAATAAACTGTCAAAAAAATTTTAATTAATGCAATTTATTTACTTTGTTTTACATCACTTGTTTTTTTCAAAAGAGATCCACAATATAAACAGTATTTCTAAATGAGTTCACAATAGTTTAACATAACAAAGATTTTATTTAACTGGCCTAAAAAAGTACCTAAATTATTCCTAAAATATTTGTGCACTGTTTGTATTTTATGTGTGAGAGAGGGTAAATCATAATGAAATCATAATGAAAACTATAATTCCCATTTTAAATGTTTACTGTGCCAATGGACATTGTGCTGAATATCTCAACATTTTGATATTTTCTGGTGTTCATACAGCTCTCAATGGTCTAAATATATTCCTCACACTACCAGAAGATTAAAATGTATCCAAAAACTTTAGAATAGTGCGATGAGATAGCACGTTCTTTGCACCGCTGATACAGATTTTGATTCAGTGAATGCTGGAAGAGCAAACACACGATAAACTAAGGACCATGGCCACTGAAACTGCTTTGTACCCCAATTCTATTCACTTAACTTTCATAATACTCTGAAAATCATCACATTCTTGTGCCACATCATTGTATTTTCATTTTGGCAATTCAAACTATGCTGCAGTTCCCTTACTTTATAATATTTTCTGTTATTTCTTCCTCTCGCCCCCTTTCTTATATGTGCCTTTGCTGTCAATCATCTCAGTTTGATTATTTCACAGGATGTGATAGAAAAGGTGGTATCATGGGGAATATTTTTTGTATTTTCGGGCAATAGGAACAAAAGCTGTCTTTGATGAGTAACAGCATTTTTTCACACACTATATAGCATGTGGCATATCACTCATCACAGTTTTTGTGCTTTGTAGAACTCAGATACGTTTACTACACAATCATTACAAACCCATTACAAACATGTTTGCGATCCATAGATTAAGAAATACTGATCTAATGTTTTAATGCCACATTTGTAAAATAAGGCTATTGAATTAATGACTAAACTCATAAATGTACAGTGCATCCGGAAAGTATTCACAGCACATCACTTTTTCCACATTTTGTTATGTTACAGCCTTATTCCAAAATGGATTAAATTCATTTTTTTCATCAGAATTCTACACACAACACCCCATAATGACAACGTGAAAAAAGTTTACTTGAGGTTTTTGCAAATTTATTAAAAATAAAAAAACTGAGAAATCACATGTACGTAAGTATTCACAGCCTTTGCTCAATACTTTGTCGATGCACCTTTGGCAGCAATTACAGCCTCAAGTCTTGTTGAATATGATGCCACAAGCTTGGCACACCTATCCTTGGCCAGTTTCGCCCATTCCTCTTTGCAGCACCTCTCAAGCGCCAGCAGGTTGGATGGGAAGTGTCGGTGCACAGCCATTTTAAGATCTCTCCAGCGATGTTCAATTGGATTTAAGTCTGGGCTCTGGCTGGGCCACTCAAGGACATTCACAGATGAACCGTTGCCCCAGTCTGAGGTCAAGAGCGCTCTGGAGCAGGTTTTCATCCAGGATGTATCTGTACATTGCTGCAGTCATCTTTCCCTTTATCCTGACTAGTCTCCCAGTCCCTGCCGCTGAAAAACATCCCCACAGCATGATGCTGCCACCACCATGCTTCACTGTAAGGATGGTATTGGCCTGGTGATGAGCGGTGCCTGGTTTCCTCCAAATGTGACTGACGCCTGGCATTCACACCAAAGAGATCAATCTTTGTCTCATCAGGCCAGAGAATTTTCTTTCTCATGGTCTGAGAGTCCTTCAGGTCCCTTTTGGCAAACTCCAGGCGGGCTGCCATGTGCCTTTTACTAAGGAGTGGCTTCCATCTGGCCACTCTACCATACAGGCCTGATTGGTGGATTGCTGCAGAGATGGTTGTCCTTCTGGAAGGTTCTCCTCTCTCCACAGAGGACCCCTGGAGCTCTGACAGAGTGACCATCGGGTTCTTGGTCACCTCCCTGACGAAGGCCCTTCTCCTCCGATCACTCAGTTTACATGGCCGGCCAGCTCTAGGAAGAGTCCTGGTGGTTTTGAACTTCTTCCACTTACGGATGATGGAGGCCACTGTGCTCATTGGGACCTTCAAAGCAGCAGAAATTTTTCTGTAACCTTCTCCAGATTTGTGCCTCGAGACAATCCTGTCTCGGAGGTCTACAAACAAATTCCTTTGACTTCATGCTTGGTTTGTGCTCTGACATGAACTGTCAACTGTGGGACCTTATATAGACAGATGTGTGCCTTTCCAAATCATGTCCAATCAACTGAATTTACCACAGGTGGACTCCAATTAAGCTGCAGAAACATCTCAAGGATGATCAGGGGAAACACGATGCACCTGAGCTCAATTTTGAGCTTCATGGCATAGGTTGTGAATACTTATGTACATGTGCTGTCTCAATTTTTTTATTTTTAATAAATTTGCAAAAATCTCAAGTAAACTTTTTTCACATTGTCATTATGGGGTGTAGTGTGTAGAATTCTGAGGAAAAAAATGAATTCAATCCATTTTGGAATAAGGCTGTAACATAACAAAATGTGGAAAAACTGATGCACTGTGAATACTTTCCAGATGCACTGTATCTGACCCCATACACTACTGAATATTTAAATAGCCCAACCTGCCAAACCCAATTTAATTAAAAACACTGATATAGTAAATAAATCTTATGAATGTCTATCCAGTTACCACTGGCCATGATGCAAGAACTTCACAAGATGGCTGTGCAAAATAAGGCACACAAATTTGCACTCACTCTCACATGCACACAGAGTCATCAAAAACATCATGTTTTTGGAGTATGAGAACATCTTAAAGCACCCACAGAAAGCCAGTGAGAACAAGGGGGCAGCGTGTAAACTCCATAATGACAGGGATTTGGTCAGAATTTGAACCCAAGATGCTGAAATGATGAAACTAGTAAACCAGTATGCACTGTATCATCCAACATATATTCTAGATCACATTTTTATGCTCACTGCACAATGGTCAAGAGATGATTATCCTGACTACGATGACTTCAACACAGAATACCATCAGCAATGTGTGTCAAATGCATTAACTTGCGTACATTTAACTGTTTGCATACATTTAGACATTTAGTACTGAGCTAAGCAGTGGCACGGCCGGTAGTTTCTCCACCACACAGCTCTTGGATTTAATTTGATTTCCAGATGAACTGTGTTGTCTGTTGAGTTTGCATGTGCTCCCTGTTTTGGTGATGATTTTCTTATTTTCTAAGGTTCCTTCTTTTCCCTTGAGACGAGCCCGCTGTCAGATTGAGCGAGTGTTCAGATGGGTTTTTTGTGTGTCATAAAACAGGCAGACATTTAGTGCAGGGTGGATTGCAACCTTCTTCTTTTTGTTGTGTTCTCCCAATGATGAATTCGCTGAATTTGACTGAGGACAATATGAAAATGAAATGGGTACTCTGATGTTATTCTTCAAGAAGCCAAACCTTAGATTTTTTTGAAGTCTGGTCATTTCTGAAAATCTGAAACATGGATTGGAATCAGAAAGTGACCGATGCTTACCATACAGGGCTAAATAAACCTCATCAGACAGCTGTCAGTCTCCCTTGTGCCAGGTTTACTTAGTTATTGTATGTTATTGTAAGTGCATTTCATAGCACTTATCTTCCAAAGGTAAATTCCTAAACAAGAAAGAATCCTATATTAAGTACCAAAATATGAAATAAAGATATTTAACATGTAATGACAATGATAAAAATTGAGACTAAAAAGAAAAATGAGAAACTTTGTCCTTTCTGTGCTGAAGTGCCTATACTATTTTCTTTTTATATTTTAAAACCTTTTCAAAATACGTTTCATGCTTGGGAACATGTGGCTAAATGTCCTTCATAGATAACTTGTATATCCAATTGCTCCTGAAGCATGTCCATTCACTCAGACTTCTGCATCTCCATTTTTATCTAAAGAGTAATAGCTTTAATTTTCTGCCTGTGTTTACAGTTTGCCCCAGCAGATGTGGGGCCGAGGTGAAAAATCATTTTGCATTTCTTGTTGAGCTGCTCCAGATGTAGGAAGAGATAAGACAAGAGAACAAGCTCTGGGGGCAGCCGTGCCTGCCTGTGCACTTTTCTTTTCACCTACCTTGATTCCACCCTACTGTCCATCATTTTTTAACTTTTATTTTAAGGGATTTACTTTTTTTTGACACGTTTGTTAAGGTGCATGCCAGAATACGTAGATGCCCTCCTGCTCATTCTGCACCTCTCTTCTGCTTGTTATTATTATTTATTATATTAGCAGCTTCATTACCAGGTGTACCCTGCAAAAAAATGAAATCTAAGCAAGTGAAAAATATTTAAGTCATTTACCTTATTGTAAGAATTATCAAAAAATGAGCTTACTTTAAGAAATCTTGTCGAGTTAGTTTTGCTAACCCCATGGACAGATTTTTTGCTAAATAAAAGCAAAACAACTTTGTTTGCATGTGAAGTTTTTGCAATGTAAAGTATCAATCTGTCCATTGTCAAAGCAGTTTATAACTATTCAGGGTCATGGGGTGCACAATAGGCAAAATCAAAATAGCTTTTTTTAAGATTTAAAAAAAAAGCTTTTCACTTTAATCTCATTATATTTAATGTTAAAATCAGATTCATAATAAGGAAAAATTATACATTTTTATAACGTATTAATAACACAGCATTTGCAATTGTGTGTTTCTAGCCATCCCATTTTTTTACTCACCAGTTCTTAGGTTACAAAGAATCTGAGCCCATCTCATTACATGCAAAACACGCAAATGGAGCCATAAGCTCAATTTATGACACAAGTTAACCAGACTATAGGCCTTAATTATCAGCGGTCACTTAACTGAGAATAATGCATGTCAAGGTCATTTGAGTGACCTAAGATGGATAAGGAGTTTCTGTTATAGGAGCGGCTTCAGCAAATCTTAGTTCTCATGCACATTTTCCTTCTCTTTACCTCCTTCTCAGAGGTTGTCTGTCTCAAGGTGAAGTGCTGCCTAATGAATTATAATCGGATGTTCCATGGTTTGAGTCCCTGAATGTGAACAAGACTGTCAATCTGATAAAATAAAAAAGGTAAAACTTTCACTATCCATCCATTTATGTAATCCATTTATTGTAATTTTAGATTGTCAAGACGTCAGAACCAGGAGCGTTAAGCACAAGGTAGAATCCAACTTTGGTGGTATCAGGTATAAAATAAATAAACATGCAAAGGAATAAGGGTTGTGGTCCCAGCATCCTGTCCTTATGATTGGTCAGTCTATAGTATATCTTCCTCCCTTAAAGGTGCAGATCTTACATGGACCTGGGGCAAGTCCACAGAGTCAAACAAATAGGTAATCAATAAGGGGAGACAGCAACACCAAAGACAACACTTATGCAGCACCTGCTACAAAGAAAACACAATCTTATTATTGCTCCAGAGTCTTGAGTTTTTTACCATCAATGTAGTAATTACATATTTCTGTGGATTTTTTTTGGGTACTCAAATTCTGTTAAGTTAACTGTCAACTTTAAAATGGCCCTTTGACCTTGCATGAGTGTGCCTTGTGATTGAATCGCTGTTTGCAGAATATTGGAAGACTATACTAGCCAGAATTAAAAGCAATCCAATATGGAAAATGCATTGATTTTGTCATGATTATTTCATAATATCTAATATTTGTGTCAATTTTAAATGGCATTCCATGCAAAGGCATGTTATATTTTAATTAATATCCATCCAATCATTCGTTGCATATGCCTCAACTACAACTAAAGCCGACTCACTACATTTAACTCTGTGTCTTTTTAAAGTGCATTGTTCCAACTATAGAGGGATTACACTCCTCAGCCTCCCTGGAAAAGTCTATTCAGGGGTCCTGGAGAGGAGGATCCATCGGATAGTCGAGCCTCGGATTCAGAAGGAACAGTGTGGTTTTTGTCCTGGTCGCGGAACAGTGGACCAGCTCTATACCCTTAGCAGGGTCCTGGAGGGTGCATGGGAGTTTGCCCAACCAGTCTACATGTGTTTTGTGGACTTGGAAAAGGCATTCGACCGTGTCCCTCGGGGAATCCTGTGGAGGGTACTCCGAGAGTATGGGGTACCGGACCCCCTGATAAGGGCTGTTCGGTCCCTGTACGATCGGTGCCAGAGCTTGGTCTGCATTGCCGGCAGTAAGTTGAACCCGTTTCCAGTGAGAGTTGGACTCCACCAGGGCTGCCCTTTGTCACCGATTCTGTTCATAACTTTTATGGACAGAATTTCTAGGCGCAGCCAGGGCGTTGAGGGGGTCCGGTTTGGTGGGCTCAGGATTGGGTCACTGCTTTTTGCAGATGATGTTGTCCTGTTTGCTTACATCAGGCTGTGATCTTCAGCTCTCTCTGGATCGGTTCGCAGCCGAGTGTGAAGCGGCTGGGATGAGAATCAGCACCTCCAAATCCAAGACCATGGTCCTCAGCCGGAAAAGGGTGGAGTGCTCTCTCAGGGTTGGTAGCGAGATCCTGCCCCAAGTGGAGGAGTTCAAGTATCTCGGGGTCTTGTTCACGAGTGAGGGAAGAATGGAGCGTGAGATCGACAGGCGGATCGGTGCGGCATCTGCAGTAATGCGGGCGCTGCATCGGTCTGTTGTGGTGAAAAAGGAGCTGAGCCGCAAGGCGAAGCTCTCAATTTACCAGTTGATCTATGTTCCTACCCTCACCTATGGTCATGAGCTATGGGTAGTGACCAAAAGAACGAGATCGCGAATACAAGCGGCTGAAATGAGTTTCCTCCGCAGGGTGTCTGGGCTTTCCTTTAAAGATAGGGTGAGAAGCTCAGTCATCCGGGAGGGGTTCAGAGTAGAGTCGCTGCTCCTCCGCATCGAGAGGAGTCAGATGAGGTGGCTTGGGCATCTGATCAGGATCCCTCCTGGACGCCTCCCTGGTGAGGTGTTCCGGGCACGTCTAACCGGGAGGAGGCCCCGGGGAAGACCCAGGACATGCTGGAGGGACTATGTCTCTCGACTGGCCTGGGAACGCCTTGGGATTCTCCCAGAAGAGCTAGAAGAACTGGCCGGGGAGAGGGAAGTCTGGGCATCTCTGCTCAAGCTGCTGCCCCCGCGACCCGACCTCGGATAAGCGGGAGACAATGGATGGATGGATGGATGCATTTCTTTCCATGACCAAGCGCTACTCATGCCAATGATAATCAAAATCAAATGACAAATCAGTGTCAAGAGGTGGGGTAAGAAGCATCAACAGTATGGGCAAGAGTTGCAATCACAACTATGTTCTGTCGTAGTCATTTCTATAAATGTATTATTTAACAGATCATTTTCTTGATGAAACACAGAGAGGAGTCATTCGGGTCTTAATGTTAGACTCCTTAACTAAGAGGTACATGTTTTCATTGCTTATTGCTCATTATTAGTGAAGTTACATTTCTGGTAATGCTTTAGTTCAGGTCTTGCAAAAATGTGTCTATTATCCACACACTATTATGTTACAAGACCTTAACGAAGACTTCTTTTGGTCTTGACAACACTTACACAGCATCAAAAAGTGATTAGTTATTTCTGTAATTTGGCCTGTTAAAATAGCTTAATTTTGCTAAGGTCAGCGGTGGCTTAAATGAGACATACTATGATACTGCATGCTTGATAGCCACAGATACTCTGCAGAGCACTCCAGCATCAATGAGGCCAGCGGTAGCTCCATCACTGGCCTATCTCCTAGTGGAGTCTGTAGTCCCACTTTATTAAGAGCTTGTCATTTATGGAAGTTTTGGATAATATATAACAATCTTTTGCAATTTGTTACAAGTATATATATGAAGCTATAACAGAATGCATTATTAAACACAAGGAAGAGGACTGAATGTAACTCAAGGGTTAACTAAATGCAACTTAAAGCCAAAAGCGTTAAAAGTCTCTGCCCTATCTTAGAGAAATTACCAACGTCATTTTCCAGGATTAGAGTGAGGTAAATGAGTAACAAACTCACCTCCAGAAAGTGGGGATAAACTGATGGGAAAGCCCATATATGTCTCCTATGAAGCAGTACTAAGATCAATAGGACAATCCTCAAAACACCCCTCTTAATGAAGTGGTGCTCAAAGCAATGGAAGTATTTACATGAGTCAGAAATTACTGGTACCGTTAGTTATTTGGAGGAGGTAATAAAGTTCTGCATATTAATAGTCAGACGATATGATATATTAGAAGAAGCAATTAGAAAAAGTATTAAAGCAGAAGAATTGTTTAATTGATGGACTCAATGGACTGAGACGTTTGTGCACATCTCTGTGCAAATAAAGAAAAGTTCTGCTTTCTCATCTGGGCTCAGTGACTGCCTTCTTTGAAAATGGAAGATAGTTTTTTTCCATGACACTTTCTACAGATAATGAAGTATAGAGATAATACTGTAAGTGGCCACCTGTTGATAGCACTCATTGATCGAATGCAGTCAGCGACTTGACTGACTTTGAAATCTCTATATCATCCCTTATGTTTCACAGTTTTCTCCAGAGACTGGTCACCCTGTGGTGTAGGTGATTTAAATAACAGTGGTCTGGCTTTTCCAGAAGCAGTAGTTGAGGAATAGAGACTGCTTGAGGGAGGGCCTCCCCCAGTAGGATGGAAGAAATTTGTTGTTTTGAGTAAACAATAAATAGCGCGTCTGTCTAAGGGCTCAAACTGCTCATCCTGCATGGTATCTGTTTGTGTCTCTCCTATCTTGGTGCTCATTATAGTTGTTGCTTCTTTTAGATCCTTAATCTCTTGATGCTGCTTGAGAACATACAGTTGTGACTGAAATGCCTCTGACTGGTCATTTGACTTTATTTTTTTGGCACAATTAAGACATTACCATTTTGAAAAGCAATGAATTATTTAAGTGATTTTTAGTTTTTTTTTTTTTTGTGACACAAAAAATCACGCCGGTCTTAAATATATGACCATGAACATGCAATGCATTTTTGTGTATTTTACATGTTGGATTGCTTTTAATTTTGGCATAGTCTTCCATAGTCAAAATTTGGTTACTTCCTTATGCTTACTGCAGTAGAGATTGGCTCCACCACACACAACCCTGAACTGGATTAATTAAGCTCAATGATGAGTGGATAGACGGTGATGATTACTTTTTAAAGGGAACAATGCTTGGCATCCAGTCAAGAGCGGCTCCTACTTTGTGTCTGACCCTGCTGAGTTAGGACTCAGTTCCACTGGCAGAGTTTGACATTTAGGCTTAAGTGGCAAACGAACCATAAAAAATAATTGCATTTTTCAAAATCACATATCATAGATTATTCATAATATAAAGTTGCAATATATCTTAAATCTGACTTGCAATAACACATTTAAAACTTTAAAATTATAAAAAAAATTCACAAGTACCATTAATGATATTGAAATGACAGGATACTTTTTTTTTCTGCTTACTATGTATAATGAATTACACCATGTATAAATAATGTGTGATGCATGGGTTGTGCCCATTGGTCACTCAGCATTATTAGCACCTACACTTTCATTTAGTTGCACTTAGGCAGAACTATGGATGCATTCTTCTCTTAATTGATTAGAAGAATTATAGCTGTGGTTGTGGCAAAATAAACACTTTCTTACTTTTAAGCCAGTTAGAAAATGCATACATGGTTTAATATTCAGGTGTCTGAGGATTGAGACATATAGGCTTAGACATATAGCTTAGATGGATTGGTGATGCTAAACTGGACCATGATGTGTGTGTCTGTGTCTGTATATCTGTGTGTTCACCCAAAGATGGGCTAGCATCATGTCTAGAGATTATTCCTGCCATGAATTCAGTACTTTCTGTGTTTGTCTCCAGCTTCCCTACATCCCTGTTGTGGATAAGTGGTTTTAGAAAATTGATGAATTGGTGGAAAGTTGGAGCAATTTTAAGTTACTTTATCAAAGAGGTATTTTTGTTTATTAAATATTTTGTCACAGTGGTGTGTGTGAAGTGTGATTAGAGGTTTCTTCCGATCAACCCATCACTGCTTGCACAAGCTGCACATTCATGTATATCTTGGACTAATGGGCACGAGCATGCAGTTTTGTGGTCATTTAAATAGCTGCTTGAGAGTCTGTTTGCAGAAAGAAGTGACATGCAACAAAGGAAAACACAGTGTACAAGACATACAAGCTGAAGTGACCTCTCTCAAGCTAAATTTGAAACAGTGAGGTCAGGTCAAGTTGGGGAGCATGCACTGGTACAGCATGTTGCTGTACCCACCACAAAAATGAAACAGCTTGGGATCCCGGGGTGTGGACATCCCCATGGCCTCGTCCGGTCACTCAGGTCCTCAGCAATCAGGATCCTGCAAGCCGGATCACTCTCGGGTAATCGTGCCATTGTGTCCATATTGTCATAACTGACACTCATAATGCCGGTAATGTGCCTCATTTGGCACAAAGTCAAACCAGTGGTACTCAAGGATTCCCCGAAGAGACACAGTCCCAAAGTAGTCCAGTATTTGTCTCAGGTCATTGGATAGTGTCCATGTCTTGCAACCATATAGCAAAATGGAATCACCAGGACTTGAAAGATTTGGACCTTAAACCTTTTGTAAAGATATCGGGAGTGCCACATAATCGATTCCAGCGACCTCATGATCCTCCCATGCTCTCCTAATCTGTCTACTGACTGTCATAGGAAGAGTCACCAGAGACATGATATGTCATTGCCGACGTAGGTAAATCTCTCAATGAGGTCGACATTTTCTGTGCAGACAGCAACACTGCTAACGCCTGTGCCCAAGAGGCCATTAAAGGTCAGTAAACCCAAAATGTATGCAGAACATTTTAAGAGTGGGTGGCACACAAGAAACACTAGTACTAGGGTGTTGTACTGTGTTAGCCATTATAGATGTAATAAGACGTAAAGCAAAATGACACCTTTTATTGGCTAACTAAAAGGATTACAATATGCAAGCTTTCATGTTGTAATCTTTTAGTTAGCCAATAAAAGGTGTCATTTTGCTTGACTTAAGAAACACTATGTAATATAAATTACATTATCACATTCATTGATTATTAACATATGTAATATATTCACATTAGATGTGACTTAAAAAAAAACTTATGAGAAAAAAAATAACCCTTTAATGCAGATTGATTTTAGTAACAGAAGGGCGTTTAAATTAACCTAACATTCTGACCCTTCTTTCAGTTATCTCTCTGTCCAGATGCTCAAGATAGTTTGTTTGTGTGTTATATCACAAATGATATTATTGGTTCAGGGTTTTCTTCTAGTATTGTGTTTAGTATTTGACTCTAATTTATTGTCTTTTATTCTATTTAGTGCTTTGTATATCCTGTGTTTATCGGTTTTTAGTGTTCTTTGGATGTTATTTGTATCCAGTCTTACAAATACTCTGTTGTTTTGTTCCGACACTCTGTGAAGTGCCTTGAACATGGAAAAGAAATCATATAAATAAAATTAATTGATATTACTATTACATAATGTATCTGTTGGGTGTGCTAAGCCCTTCCAGCCATCCCTTAAAGTCTGCCTGTGCCCATCTTCCTTGCAAGGGCGAATGGGCATGATCAAATTCAGAAACTAGATGCGTGGCATAATGTTTGGCATGGTATGATGCTACACTTCTAATAAATATTATATTAGAAAAGAGCAGTCTGGTGAAAAACACAGAGGTTCAAGCAGGACAGTTAAACCAAAAACACAGAGAACAGAGACAGATACAGTATTTTCAGAGAGGCTGAGTACCATCCAAAGTCATTGTTACCAAAAACCAGAAGAGAAGAAAGCAAATCATTCAGTATGGACTGTTCCAGTATAAAAGATAATGTTTTATCTATCAAGCCTTAGTGTCAGTTGAATTAACAACAATACCTCCTTTTCATAAAATGCATGTAGCTCAGAGTGTTTTACAAGATGGCAGAGAAAAGACTGCAAGAAAAACAACAAATTAAAATAAGTCCATGAATGAAGAAATTATATACTTAAAATAGCAATTAATCATTATTCAATACACACTTAAAAATGCAGATATATAAATAATACATAACGTGAAGTCCTTAAAATGTGAATTTGAAGTTTCCCATGATTATAATGAAAAGTCTGAGGCGCTGGTCAGATGGCAGGGAGAACAGAAAAAAGTAAATAACTCCAGCTAGTCAGATGCTGGAGAAAAATTAAATCTGTAGGGGTTGCAATGCTAAAAGAGCACTCAGCCTCCACTGGACATTGTGAAATACAAAGAAGAACAAAAAACCATACTTGATAGATGAACCATCCCTCCATTATCCAACCCGCTATATCCTAACTACAGGGTCACGGGGGTCTGCTGGAGCCAATCCCAGCCAACATAGGGTGCAAGGCAGGAAACAAATCCCGGGCAGGGCACGCGCACACACACATACACCAAGCAAGCACTAGGGACAATTTAGAATCGCTAGTGCACCTAACTTGCATGTCTTTGGACTGTGGGAGGAAACCCAGGCAGACATGGGGAGAACATGCAAACTCCACACAGGGAGGACCCGGGAAGCGAACCCCAGGTCTCCTAACTGTGAGGCAGCATTGCTACCCACTGCGATACCGTGCCACTGATGTTACAAATATTTTATGTTATTGTTTTTTTTTTTCAAAAATAAATCCTACTTTTGATTTTGATTCTTACTACATATTACAAAAATAGTTTCAACAGTAAAGAAATTACCACTTTTTAACACTGCCTTGCATTCTCACAACACTTAATAATTGCAACAATGAAGACCCTGTACTATTGCACATCTTAAAACTTGTTTGCAAGAATTTTGTCCCATTCTTCTTGCAAACAAGTCTTAAGGTGTGCAACAGTATGGGGTATTTGTTGTTGCATTTTGCATTTCAAAATGCATTACACGTTCTCAACTGAGGACAGGTAAGAACTGCATGCAGGCCAGTCGAGCACACACACCGTCTTCTGTGGGTTTACATTGTCTTGCTGAAATATGCCTGGGCAGCCACGGAAGTGATGTTGTCTTGAAGGAACCATATGTTTGCCAAAAGCTATATATACTTATATATATATATACTATGTACTATAAAGTGCAAGTTACCCTTGACTGGGGCACTGACATAACCCAAATACTATCACAGATGCTGGCTTCTGAACTTGTAGTTAGTAACAGTCTGGATAGTAATTTTCTTCTTTGGTCTGGATGACGTAACATGCATTTCTTCCAAAAAAGACCTGAAATATTGATTTGTCCAACCGCAGTACGCTTCCACTGTGACGGATCATCTCCGATGCCTCCAAGCCCAGAGAAGACAATGAGCTTCTAGACACTGTTAGTCTTGCAGGGCCAGACATGATTCTCAAATGAGAATAAACATCCGGGGACAACTTGTTAAAGAGTGTGTAGTAAAGAGCGGCAAAATTCTGCACTGCAAAGGCTACACCCACAGGACTTCTTCCTAAAACACATGTCCTCATTTTCTTGAGTCAATGCATTTAAAACTACTGCCGGGTTTCAGGGAGAGAGTAAAATATAATGAACAAAAGGCTTGAGAAAAAACAAAAAGATAACATAGCTGTTATCCATTTAGGAGCTCAATAGCACAAGTTAACTGAAGCTTATTGATTAGTTTACACATTGCAATTAACGCTGCAAAGGTGGAGACAGGCAGACACACACACACACGTAGAACAGCAAAGCTATTGGGCTCCATACTTTTCAGAAGTGCCTCTGTCTGCTCTGATGTCTTTCTGTCATTTCAGCTATTGCATCATTTTATAACATTACAACAGAAAACAGAGTTTAGATAAACATTGTGGTCTATAGATCTAAATCGTGTTAAAGCGCTGTGGCTATTTTCTCATGGCATGTGTGCATTTCATTTAGACAGTGTTATTAAATTTGTTTAGTTACTTGTTTAGACATGCAGTCAGAAGGTCTGTGTTGTGAAGTCTCATCTGTGCATCTACCTGTGGTGTTAAATAGATTTGCTGATCCAGTGTTATCAGCTTTCTTAGCGGCAGTCCTTTTGACAGAGCCTGATGTGCCATTTATTTCAAATGCATATTTTGTAGTCCATATTTTTATGAGTATAGTTATCAGCTCTTTCAAGCTTATATTGACTCTTACTATCATCGTAATGTCCTCTACAGCGCATCTTCAACCTGAGCCTGGAACAGGGGAGAGTCCCGAGGCTTTGGAAAACATCTTGTATCACCCCAGTCCCAAAGGTATCACGTCCTAGTGAGTTGAATGACTTCCGGCCTGTCGCTCTGACATCACATGTGATGAAGACCTTGGAGTGGCTGCTGCTTCACCACCTGAGGCCACAGGTATGCCACGCCCTCAACCCTCTGCAGTTCGCATACCAGGAGAAGGTGGGAGTGGAGGATGCCATCATCTATATGCTACACCGATCACTCTCCCACTTGGACAGAGGCAGTGGTGCTGTAAGAATTATGTTTCTGGACTTCTCTAGCACCTTCAACACCATCCAACCTCTGCTCCTTAGGGACAAGCTGACAGAGATGGGAGTAGATTCATACCTGGTGGCATGGATTGTGGACTATCTTACAAACAGACCTCAGTATGTGCGTCTCGGGAACTGCAGGTCTGACATTGTGGTCAGCAACAAAGGAGCGCCACAGGGGACTGTACTTTCTCCAGTCCTGTTCAGCCTATATATATCGGACTTCCAATACAACTCGGAGTCCTGCCATGTGCAAAAGTTCGCTGACGACACTGCTATCGTGGGCTGCATCAGGAGTGGGCAGGAAGGGGAGTATAGGAACCTCATCAAAGACTTTGTTAAATGGTGCGACTCAAACCACTTACACCTGAACACCAGCAAAACCAAGGAGCTGGTGATGGATTTCAGGAGGCCCAGGCCCCTCATGGACCCAGTGATCGTCAGAGGTGACTGTGCAGAGGGTGCAGACCTATAAATACCTGGGAGTGCAACTGGATGATAAACTGGACTGGACTGCCAATACTGATTCTCTGTGCAAGAGAGGACAGAGCCGGCTATACTTCCTTAGAAGACAGGCGTCCTTCAACATCTGCAATAAGATGCTGCAGATGTTCTATCAGACGGTTGTAGCGAGCGCCCTCTTCTATGCGGAGGTGTGCTGGGGAGGCAGCATTAAGAAGAAGGACACCTCACGCCTGGACAAACTGATGAGGAAAGCAGGCTCTGTTGTAGGCATGGAGCTGGACAGTTTGACATACGTGGCAGAGCGACAGGCGCTCAGCAGGCTGCTATCAATTATGGAGAATCCACTGCATCCACTAAACAGTGTCATCTCCAGACAGAAGAGCAGCTTCAGCGACAGACTGCGGTCACTGTCCTGCTCCACTGACAGACTGAGAAGATCATTCCTCCCCCAAACTATGCGACTCTTGAATTCCACCCGGGGGTGGGGGGTAAATGTTAACATTATTCAAAGTTATTGTCTGTTTTTACCTACATTTTTATTACTCTTTAATTTAATATTGTTTTTTTTTTGTATCAGTATGCTGCTGCTGGAGTATGTGAATTTCCCCGTGGGATTAATAAAGTATCTATCTATCTATCTATCTATCTATCTATCTATCTATCTATCTATCTATCTATCTATCTATCTATCTATCTATCTATCTATCTATCTATCTATCTATCTATCTATCTATCTATCTATCTATCTATCTATCTAATGCTGAACAACAAAGAACACACATGGCACCTGCGTTAACATATCGTTCATGTATACCACTTGTCCACTGATGTTTTAGAATGCCAATATAATCTGATTCTACAGGAAAAAAATTCCCTTGCATCTAATTATGTTTATTTTTAAAACATTGCATGTGCTGCTAACATGCTCACACAACACACATTTATATGTCTAAAAGGATTTTTTAGGAGACTTTTCAGGTTGTAAACAGTTTATCAAAATCAGAAGCTTGCTCTCTGTTGTAACAGGTTAACAAGAGCACCTCTGAATTTTGCATTTTAAGCACTGCCTACATGAGACATTGGATTCGTTAAGGAATGTGACAATCAGTGAGCCATCTAATTGTTTCCACCCAGTTTAAAGCAAAATTAACTCAACGTTGGCTCCAGATGTATATATCATACGTCTGGCTTTAGTGAGACTAGCAGTGTTAGCATACAGCTTCCTTTATGCACAGTAAAGTTGTAAATGTGATTGTAACTACATATTGTGTGACTTGATAAAGATTTGCCAAGGTACCCCAAGGGGTTATATCACTTATTGATGAATGACAGTTCTTAATGCAATGGCTTCTGAGGGATCGGAGATCATGGGAAGTCAGCTTAGACTTGTTCCCTTGCCCTTTATGCACTCTTTTAATTTTGTTATTCAATGTTGAGGGTGAAATACCCAACTCCCATCCAGTCTGAAAAACATTGTTTTTAAACTTTTGAATGCTTTTCTCATGCATTTGTGTCAAAATTGGCAATCCCCTGCCCAACTTTCCTCCTAAAGGACTAAGCCTTTCCTTGGTGCAGATTTTATACCAAAGCATGATTACAATTACCTGTTGAACATCATCTGTTTCAACTCACATTATTGTTTTCTTTGTTTAAATCATTATTGCTAATCCCAACATTTTTTGGAATGTGTGGCAGGCCCTCAATGGCAAGAATGG
Source organism: Erpetoichthys calabaricus (assembly GCF_900747795.2). NCBI lineage: Eukaryota > Metazoa > Chordata > Cladistia > Polypteriformes > Polypteridae > Erpetoichthys > Erpetoichthys calabaricus. The sequence continues at coordinate 116,483,315 of NC_041406.2, read as the reverse complement.
ATATGTATTTACAAAAAATGAAGCTGATCAGACTAAACATTACATATCTTGTCTTTATACTGTTTGTGATGGTGTTGTGATGTGAAATTTTGCGTACAAGTTGATAAATATTTTGCATGTCTTTATTTGTAACTTAGACAAAGCAATGTAATATTAGTGTTAAATTATTGATAATAACAGCAATGGTTTAAGAACCCCTTCCCCCCTTTTAAGAATGAGTCTTTTTGTAATTTTACGATAGGGTTGGGGGAAGTTCCTCAAACAAGTTTGGCAAGTGTTTCTCTGCAGGACTCTCAGTCAACCCCCACAGGAAAGCCAGGCTGCCTAACTGCCAAGATTTACCTGAACACATGGTTTGGAGGGCAGGTGTGAAGGTATTCTGTCCCCCCATTGTTTTGAAGTATGGCTGTTTGGAATTGGCTTGTATCAGAATCCTTGGCTCTAGGGGTTGGACAGAAAACCTGTAAATGTGCTTGCTTTACCTCACTCTCTCTCTCTCTCTCTCTTACTAAACTGGTGAGACCATCACACACCATGAACTGAAAAGGACAACACAATGAAGAGCACAGCTCGGTAGCCATATTGAGACAGGCAATGTGGCCTGTTCTAAAGAAAGCTGACCACAAATGATACCTTGACTAGAGACATTTTAAGTAACTAACAAGTCTGTGTGCTGCCTGAAACTACACATCACCATTTATCAGATTGTATGGTTGCCAATATTCAAATGTACTTTGCATATTGTTATTATTTATGAATATTATCAATAATACATTATTTAAATTGTAACTTAACTCCTGCTTGTCTTTTACTACACCTAATTGCCTGAGGTTATACAGGTAGAAGGGAAGGTGGGGAGAAGTTATATGGTACAATACCTTAGAAACAGTGGTAAGTCTGTGAGATCTGAGGCATTCTGCAAAGGCTACAAATTAATAATACAAAAGGGGAAAGTAGAGCAATATAATACTCTACCAAGACAAAACAGATGGATTATAAGTCAAAGTGAATTCTGAAATCATTACTTTCTATTTTTATTTGCATTTTTCATGTTGTCCCTGCTTTTCCCGAGTTAAGGCTCTAAATGTGCTTAAGTTGTTCCTTTTGTTTTTCAGCTTCCATAGGAGCCTTATGTACAGTACTTTCATTTCACTGTGCTGGTCTTAATGTGATATTAGAGGATTTGCTTGCTCATTCCAACTCATTTATCTTTATATTATAATGACTGCCTTTTTAAAGAAACATTGCACTAGTTTGAGCCTTTATATCATTGCTGACAAATGAGTACATGCTTTCTTTTTGGCTGACTTGATTATTGTAATGCACTCCTGCCAGTGATGCCAAGAAAAGAGAGAGAGAGAGACAGAGAGAGATCATCTGCAGTTTGTTCAAAATGCAGCAACAAGAATCTTAACCAAGAAAATACAAAAACATTTAATTGATATTAGCGTCATAACACTACCTGCCTGCATCTCTCAGAATTGATTTCTACTGTAAATGCTCTTAATTGTTTATAAGCCTCTTACCAATCTTACATCTTTCTATATTTTACAAAGCCTCTCCCCATGCATCTCTGATCATAATTTCAGATTTTTCAACACTGGCTAGCTCGAAATTCCAAGAGTGAAGTTTAAAAGAACTGGTGAGGCAGCCTTATGCTTTTATGCTTCAAAAATCTGGAAGGTTATGCAGATGGAAAAAACATCAGATTAATAAGGTTGCATATTTTAAAAAAATATCTATATTATTTTCATAGCTTGTAATACAAATGTTACCATATATTATATAAATGCTATATAGTCACACATTTTAAGTTTTACCCTTGTTCAATGAGGAGTATTTGGCTATCTTCTTAGAATACTATTGTTAACATTTCTTATTATTCATATCTTATTTTCCTGGTACTAATCATTTTTATCTTTTCTTCTTTTTTTCTTTCTGGGTCCTTGTGGTGGCATGCTGTACTTCTTCCACCTGGCCTAAGTTCTCTCAAGGAGCCTTTGAAACTAGAAAGGAGGTAGAAAATCCTGGTATGATGGCACCTGCACAATTATATTCTCTAGAACAGTGGTTCTTAAATGAGGGGCCACAGCTCATAGGGACAGCCAGTAAACCTCCCTAAGATGATTGAAAATAATTATGAAATAACAGAAAAATACTTTAATCTCTAAAAATCAAGCTACAGCAGGTTCTGGTCCGGGGATCTTTTTGAAGCAGCCTGCTTCATTAATATTCAAAACATGTTCTATAAAGCCCACAATGACTGTTGCTTTCTCAAAGACCCTCTTTAAAGTCTGTTTCATATATTGATTGTATACATATATAGTTCAGCTGGATTACATTTACACTTGTAATTAAAATGTATCTTCAGTGTCAGCATAATGTCCAAATCAGATGGACTCACATTTTGGGGGGTTTAGTCTTCTCTCGTATTTATCTGAGCAGCACAGTACATTGCAGCATCTTGCCTGTAGTTAGAATGGGAATGACTTGCTCATAATGACCCAAGAGGAAAAAGAGAAAAGAAGGTGACATGTCACACTGCTATAAAGAACTTTAGTGTTGTAGCATGATGGCAAAGATGTGACAGTCTCACACATACCCCTGCCTCTAGTGCCTTCACTTTTTATAGCTGCACTGGTATCAGGACTGATCACCCTTCCATGGCTTACCTGCTTACTGCCATCTCCCTACACAATGCTTTTGTCATTTTGGTTGAGTTGATTATTGTATGTGGACAGAAAACATGTTGCATTTACAATCATGTTAAATGCCAAATAGAAACGTTCCAGAGCAGAATTCTGTGGAAAATGAGGTAGCTTCTGTAATTAAGTTTTGAAACAATGTATGCAGCAAGTAATTTTGCATTTTAAAAATGAATTTTTATTTTTTAATTTACAGAAATACAGTACTTAATCATTTATGCTTAAAAAGTAATACTTAAGCTGAGCAAGTGATGAACAGACTGTGTTGTTATCAAAAATATCTACAGTAACAAATTCTCTGTTTTGGTAATTACTGGCTATTGTCTATCTCATACTCATTTTATGTTATGATTAAGATTTTCAGGTACTAGTAAAAATAACTTTTATTTAATAAAAGCTTGCAGGCTAATTTTGAAATGAGACGCTTGCCGGCTCACGGCTGGAGGATGGGGCTTTTGAAAGTCCGAATTTGTCTCCAGCCGATCGGGAAAGTGACTTTAATGTGCGGGAGCTGGAAAAGGTAATCCAGCCTCTAAAAAGCCTTTTTCAGGTCATCTCTTCGATGAAGAAGATCATTGAGGAATTGGGAGCGACGGCCGAGGCACCCATACGGCGGGTGGAGGAATAGTCACGCCGCTTCGGACGGGAGCTTCCTCAGATAACAGATTCTACGATATGTGGTATAGCGGATCCACAGTTCTTAGCAAAGGCTAGTTTTAGATAAATAATCACAGCGCTCGCAGCTTATCAAGGGAGCATGGTGGTTGTGGCTGAAGCAGTTCTCGGGGCGATTTGCGGTGTGGGTGTTTCTCACCTAAGTGCACAGGTGAGAGACTGCCCACATCCGTGATTGTTCCTGGGGATGCTAATTTGCCACAGCTGCTATGCCCTCTCAACCTATATAGAAGCGTGAGTCGGCTAAAAAGAAAAGGGAAAGAGTAGTACAAGAAAGGAAAGAAAGACAGAGGTTGCTGGAGAGCACGGAGCAGGAGAGAGAGAGAGAGAGAGAGAGAGCCGGTGCGGGTGAGCGAGCGAGTGAATGCTCGCAGGCAGCTGTATGGAGGCCTGGATGTTAGGCCGACACCCGGGAGTTGTAGTAGTGGTCGTTCCCGCTGAGTGATCGAGTAGCGGGAGTGACCAGTGAAGGGCGACTGACTGCGTAAGGCCGGGAAGGCAGCGGGAGTTGGGAGGCTTGGTGGAGAAGTCCTTGATGTAAGCATCCTGGTCATCAAGGATACCAAATCTCAAGACTGGGATGACCGAAGCCAGGACAGGGAGGCCTCCAGACCTGTTTGAAAAGGAGTGAAAGACAGCTGCAGAGAGAGCGTCTCACCTGCTGCAGGGCCCAGACAGGTGAAGCAGGAGAGACACTAAGATACAAGACATCGGGCTCTGAATGGTGTTTTAAAGGACTGCTTCCAGCATTGTTTTAACCTCAGCTTTTAAAGGATTCTTTTGTTCTATTTATTGATTTTTAAACCTCCACATTTCTTTTATGGATTATTTATTTGAAGAAATTGAATGCACTGCACTTTATTTGAACACTCTTTTGTTTTGATTGTTTGTAAATAAAAGCACTTTGCACTTTTTAATCATCCCCTTGCTATGTTGTTGCCTCACTGTCCAGCTCATCGGTAACATTACTGATGGTGTAGGGTTCAGGGGCTCCCAGACAGATGATGGGAGCATGAGCAGAACCCACATCGTCACACGGTACAGGTGGGTTCGACCGGTACCGTTCATGAAGTCGGGACGCAGAGTACAAGGACCAGCACGTTTGGCTAGTATCGGCTGCCAAGTAATCTTGAGTCCCACAAGTGATATGGGGGTGATGACAGAGAGTTCGGGGGCGTCAGAGCAGCGGGATAGTACTGACTTCCGGGTTTTCCCAAATCTTAATACATCGGCGCCGGTCTCACCCAAATCCAAAAGGGTGCATACAGTAAAGGGTCTCTCTCTTACTCATAGCGAGACCCAAACTGTGAGCAAGCCCCCAAGAGAAAAGGAGAACCCACAGGAAAAGCAAGGAACTCCTGACAAAATAGAGCGTAGAACTGGGAGTTCCTGTGTGTTAAAGGGACACTCTCCGCGTGGGTGAGGAGATAATCTGCCCTCAGCTGGCCAAAGGGCAACGCAGGTGTTACCAGCCTGCTTCCAGTCCTGCAGGATATTACAGTTTTGGAGGCGGCTGTGTTATGAATGCTATCGCCCGGGCCACTTATGGAGAGAATGTCCAGGGAGAACCGGGGTGGTCATTAAAAGGGAACAAAAGTGCAATGTCTCCCTGTTGTTCTCCTTCTCTTGTTTTTCAGGACGAAGCCATAGTCCGGTCAGTGCAGACAGTCCCTCCCGAGAAAAGACTACCCTAGCAGGGCAGGCCGCTCCACCCTATGATGCTCAGCTGGGGGAGGTTAGGTTTCATGGGGTAACAGCGACCCCTAGCGTCCACAACTGCTTTTGCGAATCCCAATGCAAACGGCATATGAGAAAGACATATGCATTGCATTTGCAATTCCAACAGATTGTGCATTACAAATATTTGTAGTAATGCATTTTATTACTACAAATGTTTCTGATGCACCATCTGTTAGAATGACAAATTCAATGCATTTTTTTACTATATGCCTTGCAAAATACATTTCAGTGGATGGTGCCCTGCAAATTTTAACACTAAGATCAAGTTGAATATTTAGATTTCAAGCCATCTTTAACAGTGTGGACTCTGGGGGTACCAGTGCGCCCCAAACACCAGACTTAACTACCTCAGGCACAATTCCATGTTAAAGCAAAGCTATTTTATTTTTATAACAGTAGCTTGTCAGGCTTTTGGGTCAGCCCACAGAGTGAAAATCAATAATTCAAATGCCTTTCTGTCTCCTTCCACCTCCACAGTGAGTGCTGTCCTCTTCCTTCCAACTCTGACTCACCTAAGTGAGGTGAGATGGCTCCTCTCAGGAGAATTTCCAATGTCATGACATAGCACTGCGAAAGCACTTCCAGGTCATGCGGAAGCTCCCCAAAGTAGGGAGACCTTTTCCTGGCAGTACCCTCTGGCAGGTCTCATGGAACCCTGCCTAAACCCAAACTGGAACCATACCACAGTAGCACTGCCATCTTTTGGCCTGGGGGATAAACTGTCCTTGACAACCAGTCTCCCCCAGTCCATCCATTATACGACTGGGATATGAATCTAGAGTCTTCTTGGCCCAGTTGCACCTCCACTTATGCAGTCCAACCATTATGGCCTCTGGGCCGGGTAAGTTATTCTTTATCATCCTAGGTGACTCATTATGGCATCTGCCACAGGTAGCACAGCTAGTACTCTGATAAGGCTATGGAACATCATATAGAATACAGAACATGAAGTATGGCTGCTGAAAAGCACATTTGTTTAATCATTCAGTAAAGGTGGGCCACACTGGCTTGGGGTCAGCATTATAAGCTGGTTCAGAAAGTCATAACATAACATTCTTAATCTACCATGTATACTCACATATAAGTTGGGTCTTGAAACCCAAAAAATAATCATAAAATCAGACCCCGATTTTTACGCCCATTCAAAAATGCGACACTTATTTATTTATTTTTTTTACATCTCCTTGCCTCCTCCAATCTCGCATCAGTTTCTCAGACACATCGTATTTTGTTGCAACAGCGCAGTTACCAATTTCTTTCACTACTTGCTTCGTATTTTCTTCTGATCGAATGCTCCATCGTAGATAAGGGATGCTCTTACGATAAAGGTGTATGAGAGTGTGAGATACAAAAAACACAAATCAGTGCAAATGTTGCTTCAGAATAGTTCGGGTATCACCATGTGGTCATGTAGGCACAATAGAGAGAGAGAGGTTAGGAGCACACGCTGATACAGCGCATTGCCACACCCACATAGAAAAAAAAAGGCAGTGTGCGCCATGGTTACTCTCTCAGGTGGGCGTGAGCATATCATAATCTCTTGGACCAATAGCGTGAGTTTTCTGCATTTGACTTATACAACCGACATTATAAAATACCAGAAATTATATGGTTAATTCAAATACCGACTTCTCTGCGAGTATATAGGGTAATTCAGCATCGCAAGGGGCTGTAAGACTTCCTGGCAGCATTTGGTGCAAGACAGGAAACAGCCCTGGACAGGGCACCAGTCCATCGATGGGTTTTATATGTAAGCATATAATTAAATTGGAAAAACAGACATTTAATGTCTGTTGTTTGTGGACTGAAATAAACAAAAGAAAAATGTTGTTACGCACTTCACAGTTCCAAAATTTTAAGGTGGTCTTTTTCGACAAAGGCCCAGTTATGAATTACCACCTCTACTTGTGTGTTGTGGTATTTATGTCAGAACGGAAGTGGAGCTGGGGTGGTGGTTGTCTTTTGTAGAAGTGACCTGATCAGTTTACTGGCTGGTTCTCCTCCATTCTAAGGCACACGGAAACTAATTGAGTTGCGGTGTCACATTCAAATTCTTTCCTGTAACAGCAGTCAACCCAGCACCTGAGAGACACTACCCCTTAAGCTCTTGTGCTTGTAAATATATGATTGCTAAATGTTATATATGCAGTATATTGTCAAACATTTGAGTTACAGGGATCAGTTCTGTGGACACACGGGGATTGGAAATAGGGGTCACACATCCACTGCACTGACATTTCTGTTCTTGTTTTCAGGCAAGTGGAAGTTCTATCTAAATTACCTTGACATCACTTACAGTCCTTCCAAAATCCTCTGCTTTTGGTCTCTCCAGCTTTAAAATACCCTGGCATAGAAAGTTCGGCGTCACTCAACCAGAAGATGCCAACAGAAGAACACCTGCCATGAGGCAAACATCACTTAAAGAAGGCATTATCCTACCATGTTCTCCCAAGTCTTTCATGTTTGCAAGCATTTGCTGATTTAAATAGGGCATCTCAGCTGGGATCGCAATAAATTTTCATATTTCTGCCTGCTTTGTTCCCAAGCTCTACAGTAGATACCATGAGGATTGTGGTGTTTAAGTTATTTACAAATGAAGCAATCAGCTAGCTAAATGGATTTAAAAAAACTCAAAGGCTGATTGGACTTGTTCTGTCACCCTGACAATATCACTTGAGTGTTTCACCTTTTGGCACACTGTTTGTTTTTTTTTTTTTAATCTGCCCCACCACCCCTCCCAGCACTAAGTCAGCTTAGCTGACCTAATGATTTGTGATCTTGCTGGGAATTCTCACACAGTCAATGGCTTGCGTAACCCAAGGTTCCCTGCTACATTAAAGGCCCTCTGTGTGATCCCGGGGACATACATTTCCTAAAATGAGGTTCCTTTGATAATGAAGACAAAAAGCTGCATTGAAAGGCACGCCGGCTCAAAGCGGGCGGAGGAAATGAATTCAGTTTCTCTGTGTCCTTGGCTGAGGGCAGTCAGCTTCTTTTAGGTGGTCTCTTTGTGAGATGAATGCCAAAGTGGGGGCGGCTGAATGGAGAAGGCCATTCCCACCTTTTTGGCTGGGGGAGCTAGGGAGGGTTGATTTTTAAGGCTTGGGCCTGTCAGCTTGTTCTCTATTGAAATGTCAGAATGGTTGAAGTAATTTACTGCGCCTCTTCAGCTCATGGCAGGCACAAAGAGCTGAAACCAACACAGCTCACAGAACGATTTGTATTCATCAGTCTCTGTATCGTGAGATAGGAGGCTAACGCCATTAATAATGGACTGCAAGGCAGCTGGAGATCTAATCTTCTGTCCCTCCCTGCCGTTGTCCTTAATCTTTAGTGCTAATATTCTGTGTGTGCCTGTGTGTGTGAGTGTGTGTATTTGTATGTGTGTGTGACAGAAAGAGGGAGATAGGAGAGATCATCTGAACAAAAAAATTAGCCTTTTTAATGGCCAGTGCCTCTTTACCTCTCTTGGTAGTCACAAAAGCTACAAGTATTAATACAATTTATAATGTTAGTTACTATTGTCCATCCAACCATTATCCAACCCGCTATATCCTAACTACAGGGTCACGGGGGTCTGCTGGAGCCAATCCCAGCCAACACAAGGCGCAAGGCAGGAAACAAACCCCGGACAGGGCGCCAGCCCACCGCAGTAGTTACTATTGTTCCAAATATTATTATGTCTGTCGTGTCCACATATCCTTTTACAGGATCCTATGATATGTCTCAACTTTGGAGGAAGATTTTTGAGAGGCTGAAAGAAGATTTTGATGGCAGGTTTCAAATTTCAGAAGGTGCTCTAGGAAGCAGTACTGGTCTCTTACCATCTGCCATCAGACTTTACCATATGTATGTTGCCTATAAAAAGTATTCCTCCCCTTGGAAGTTTTCACATTTCATTTTTGTACAAGATTGAATCACAGTGGATTAAATTAGGCTTTTTGACAAATTTGTGGTTAACAGAAAAAGGCCTTTTTAATCAAAGTGAAAACAGATCTATGTGAAGTAATCTAAAATATTTACAAATATATATCACAAAATATATATTAATGTAAGTATCCCCTTTAATATGACATGCCTAAATCATCATTGGTGAAGCCAATTGGTTTTAGAAATCACAGAATTAATTCAATGAAGATCACATGTCTGCAAGTGGTTTCAATTGATTTTTGTTCAAATTCACTTGGGAGGTCCAAATTGTGGTGACTCAACACCATAGCCTAACTTACACTATGAAGACAAAAGAACATCCCAAGAAACTATGTGAAACGGTAAATGAAAAGCACATGTCAGGGGATTTAGACAAGAAAACATCCAAGTCACTGAATACCCCTTGGAGTCCAGTTAAATCAGTCATGAAGAAATGGAAGAGTATGGCACAGCTGTAAATGTGTCCTAAAGCAGGCCGTCCACAAAAATGTAGTAATCATGCAAGAAGAAGAGAGGGAGGCCACTAAGAGACACATGATAACTTTGTAGGAGTTACAAGCTACAGTGTAGAAGATGAATGAGGCAGTGCATATAACAACGGTTGACCAAGTGCTCGACCATTCATTTTTATGGGAGAGTGATAAAGAGAAATCTACTTTAAAAAGTGCACTTAACATCTTGCCTGGAATTTACCAGAAGGAACATGAGGATTCTGAGGTCAGCTGGAGAAAGGTCTGATGAGACAAAAAAATTAGCGTTTTGCCATCAGACTAAACAGTGTGTTTGAACACTGAACATGATGAAAACAGCAGTAGAGGCAGCATTATGGTGTCTGAATGATTTTCTGCAGCAGACCCTTAAAGGCTTGTAAGGGTAGAGGGTAATATGAACGCAGCAAGTCCTGGAGGAAAACCTGATGCAGTCTGCAAGAAAGCTGAACCTTGGGAAAAGATTTGTTTTTTTAGTAAGACAACAACCCCAAGCAAGTCAAAGCTACACATGAATGGCTTAAAAAACAATGTTAATATTTTGGAGTGGCCAAGTCAGAGACCAGAACTCAGTCTTGAAAATTTGTGTCTAGACTCAAAAAAGGTTCCTCAATCTTAGACAGAGCTGGAGCAGATAGAGACCTGTGCACACAGACTCTAGGCTACCATGGCTGCCAAGGGTGCATCTACTAACTATGAAGACTTGTCAACAATTATGTGATCAATTATTTTGTGTTTTATATTTGTAATAATTTAGACCAGGGGTGGGCAAAGTCATTCCTGGAGGGCCGCAGTGGTCGCAGGTTTTTATTCCAACCCAGTTGCTTAATTAGAAAACAATCCTTGCCAATAATTACATTTCATGGCTTGTTAGTGCTTTAACTCTGCTATGTCAAGTCATTCTCAGGATATCATCCAAATACTTTGAAGTGTAAAATGGATGGGTAATTCTCAATCCTTCACTTTTTTCTCTTCTCTTTCCTTCCAAGTATTTAATTAAACCAAATAGTGCATGATAAATACACACAGGTGTAAAGGGTAACAAGCAAAATGGATAACTGCTGGTTTCTTTTGTCATTTGCATCTTATTGCTAATAAGGAGCAATTAAAAACCGAGAATGCAGCTGTTTAAGACTTAAATAAACAATAAGGGTTCCAAATCTTAGCGAGGGAGACAACTAAAATGAAACAGAAGTGTTTCTAGAGCAATAAGTGCTTCTTATTAAGGAAATGGGTTGGAACAAAAACCTGCAGCCACTGTGGCCCTACAGGAATGACTTTGCCCACCCCTGATTTAGACCATTTCTCAAAAATCTGTTTTCACTTTGACAATATAGAGGATTTATCTGGTGGTCAATTTCAGAAAAGCTAAATTAATTCCACTATGATTTAATGTTGTAAAATAATAAAATGTGAAAGCTTCCAAGGGGTCCTCAATGTTCCGTCAGACAAGCTCAGCATAAGTCCATCTTTCTCTCCCTGGCTCACCCATTGCTTGCTCAGGCGGTGGAGACACCAGCAGCTGCACTCCACACCACCCGATGACCGTCTTATCTGCCTTAAGTGGTGCAAACCAGACCACCCGGGGTCGGTTATCCTCCTGTCATCCTTCACACTCCTTTGTCATACCTTGGATCCCTGGGGCAGGACTTCACCTCACTCACACAACCTCTATTACCAAAAAATTAGTGGGGATGAATTGCCCCTAGATCGCTGATTCTTCACTCCACTGCGGGGCCAATGACCACGCTGCCTTCCTTATACATACTGACTGACTGACTGACTGACTGACTGACTGGCTGGCTGACTGGCTGGCCATCTTGCCCCTCCCCCTCCTGTGCAGACTCCTTTTATCCAGCGAGTTTAATTAGGTGCAGGTGTGACATGCCGCTCCACCTGAAGAGCAAGTAAGGCATCCGACTGATCCACCAGGTACTCCAATTAACCACAGAGCGAAGCGTGCCTGCACACAATTACTTATTTGAAAAGTTGCCCTGCTCCATAGACCCCTTGTCACAAGGTTAGACAATATTTTTCTATCATAAATTTTTTAAACTGAAATAATGTACAGTGTCACGCACGCGCAATTAGCGAGCCGCGTAATGACCCAAAATGTGACGTGAAGCCGTATGTCAGAATGGAATGGAGGGGTACTAATCTCTCTCTCTTTATATCTGCAGAAAGAAGGACGCACCGCCGCCATGAATCCACCATGAATACATGAAAACATTTCAACACTTCCGCCTTCCCTCAGTCGCTCCCCGATGATGTCAGCAATCCCAGCTTCCACCACGGTTCCTTCCCAGCAGTCCATTCTCCTATTTCCGGTGCCCCCTGATAAATGTTCCCCTCTCCGCCATCTTGGCAGGCTGTGTTATGAATGCCTATAGAGAAAAATGTTTTTGTTTGTAAAATTAATCTTTTTGTTACAGTATATGGGGCCGGAAACCCCAAACCTTTATGCTTTGTGTGTGGTTCTTTTACAACAGACACAATTATTTTATTCAATATTTACTTTAGTATTTAAACCTAGTATCTCCCAGATGGCCTGAGAATGCCTTTGGATCCCACAGTATGAATTGGAAAGTGTGGCTATGGAATGGGATGTATGGGCCTCACTGCTAAGCCTATTGCTCCCGTGACCCAGTTTTGGATAAGCAGGAGGAAATGAATGAATGTTTCAACCTGAGTGCTGTTAATATGTGGTGGCTCTATAAGACTTCAATTTTATCCTGGATCAATTTCTTTTAGAATTTATTTGAAATCGACATTAACAGCATTGAATCATCAATTTGAAGTCAGTAAGTAAGGTATTGCTTTACCATGACCCATATGAACGACTTCCTCAGTGTGACATGGGCTCTACTAACATTTGTAATTGTGAAGTTCAAATGGGACACCATTCCTCTTTGTTATGTTAGATGAGCTAGCAAATTGAAAAGAGTGTGACCAGGGGGAAAGGCATAAAAAGATTCAAAAACAAATGGTTCTAAACCAGGAGGTCAAGCCGTACTAGCATCAAAATGAAACTCGGATGAGTAAGTGAATATGAGATGGCCTTTTTCTTGTCATTCCCTAAAAGTTATGACCTCCAAGGATATCCCACAGCAACATGAGGGTGCTACCTTAAATACTGGTGGCCAATATGGCAAATGAAACAGATGAATTAAAACTGAGATCAGAATGAATAAAATTAAAAGTTAACAACAGATTTGAGTTCTCTGGCTGGTAAACCTACCAAAATAAGTTGTAAAAATCAACAAAATTGATAATTGAAAATCCCACAAAAAGTATTCAAAAACCAATAGCTAACACTCCTCAAGAAAGACAATCAGCCTATGCCTTGGGGAAGGGAAATGAAAACCGTTTCTCAAATGTTAATTTAATATTTGCCATATATTCTTAATAATGTTTGAAATATTTTGATCAGACACAAAGGAGTATATAGGGAACTCCTTCTTAGGTGTTCTATCCAGCTCTATCCTATTCAGTATATCTGTGGCCCGTCATACTCCTCCTGAAATTAAAGAAACGTTAAAGAGATATAAGTGTCTTCTTAGGGCTTGTGTGTGACCATTCATGTTTTGAAATTGAAAGGTATGTTTGGTATCCCTTTACTGCGTATTTCCCCAATTTAAAGTCAGCATAAAATTTGCACCTTTCCTTGTGTAAGAGTAGCAATGTTGGTACACTCAATCAAGCTTCTCCCAACAATATCCAAACAGCAAGCACTCTGACAAGGTCATGGGCACTTTTTTCTTTTATCCATCCATCCATCCATTATCCAACCTGGTATATCCTAACTACAGGGTCACGGGGTCTGCTGGATCCAATCCCAGCCAACACAGAGTGCAAGGCAGGAAACAAACCCTGGGCAGGGCGCCAGCCCACCGCAGGGCACACACACACATGCACACAGACACACACACACCCATACACCAAGCACACACTAGGGACAGGATCGCCAATGCACCTAACCTGCATGCTAATTGATATACATAGAGACAAGGTAAGAGATAAATTATGACGTAAAGTATGTGTGAACACATAAAGACAGCCTGCTTGATGCTCCGAGCACACACACAGCACAGGAGCTGCAGCAGGGCACAGGGCATTTGTGTGTGTCTAGCATTTAAATGTTCCTTCAGACCAATCAATGCTTAATCAAAGAGTTTGATTTATTTTTCATATAGGTAATCATCAGCGGTGGGCTGGCGCCCTGCTCGGGATTTGTTCCTGCCTTGCGCCCTGTGCTGGCTGGGATTGGCTCCAGCAGACCCCTGTGACCCTGTGTTGGGATATAGCAGGTTGGACATTGACTGACTGACTGACTATAGGTAATCATTTGGCTAAAGCCTTTGCAGTTCTTGAGTAGCAAAGGCAGCATTTTTGGACATGAAGTTTAAAAGCGAGTTGCCTCATTACGTCATGAGCAAATGCGCTTTCATTATTCTTTGTGTTTCTCAGTGTTTAGACTGAAGGTCCATTATGAGGTCTACTTGCCTGAGCTGACTTTCCAGGACTCCACTCTAGGCTCTCGTATTCTACTCTGCTGAATACAGTTTCCACTTATGAGCTATCCCATGACATTTCTAATGGGACTCTTAGGTCATCTAGTGATATAACCCAGGCTTTGCCCCAATTTTTTTTGCATGCTGTCCATACAACATATGATATCTGGATGTCAGTGGAGACTAAAAATAGATTGGCTGGAACCTCTTCAGATTAAGAAGGAGATAATAAATTGGGTGAATTCCTGATTTGTGTCCATGTTTTTTAGGCGAAGCAGCTTATGGAATATTCAGTCACATTCAGCTGGGCTGTCATTTTCACAGTAATAACCATTAATCTTTACTATTTTTATGCTTGAACTCCTCTGACTCTAAAGGCGTGGGGACTTCATAAAGACAAATCTGATTTTATATAGCTCTATTCTATAGTGATCATCATAACCTTAGTTTGTGAACATACTGTACATTAGAGAGCAGGCCAGTTGTGTGACTTACACAGGGACAGACTGTGAATTGTCAACCTTGTATTTTAACGTCAAGTGCCTTAGCCACTATGTCACACTGCCTACCAAACGAAATTTATCATTGCTGCACATTCTTCTGTCTGTTTACCCATTGCACAAATTGTTTTTCATGTAGCTGGTGTACATGTTATACCTCACTAGGTATAATATTAATGTGTGCAGCTCATGACAGCATTATATATTGTCTTGATTTATGTAGGATTACACTGGTAAGGCAAAGAAACAAAGTGGAAACAATTTCGAACCTTCCAGTGTCCCAGGTTGTGCCTTTGTTTATTTCCAGCTTCCTCATTTACAGGGACTGGTCCAAAAAGAAGATCCTTGAAGCTTATAACTTGAATCAGAACTTACACACGGAAAGGGCTCCTTGGCTAACACTTCCTTAATGCTTTGCCTGGTGGCAAATCAGTAACTAGGGCAAGCAAATTTGGTTTGTCGTGTTTTGCAAGCTTTAATTTGGTCATAGAATCAGTACTCGCAGTTGCTCTATGTTATTCGTTTGCACCTTTAAGCGCCTCAGCAGGCCATATTCTCATTTGCCACCCTGCTTGCCACTACTTGCATGTAGAGTTTCATCTCGTACTTCGTGCCCCTGAAGACTTCTATCAGTAAACCTAATTTTTCTCAGGTTTATGTAGTGAAGTAGCAAGTGACATTCCCCAATTAGGAGAACATCTGTCACCAGTGCAGGATTTGATGAGAGGACACGATACATGCTCTGATTTGCCCCTTCTTTGTTTTGACATAGAACATAAGAATTAAACCCACAGTGATGCTAAAACAAACAATTTTCTGTATAATTGTTTGGTACACACATTACAACCCTATTTGTCATCACAGACATATCTCCAAACTCTTATTTTTATAAGCATTTCATTTTATTACTGGTTTCTATGTATGTGTGTCCTTATGTGGCCCAGAATCTATGCCCTTTGGAGAAACTTTGTATTTAAAGTTTCTGAAAATATTCCAACTGCCTTGTTTTTCCATTCTGAAACACTCTGAGGCAAAGATCGTCCAGTAAGTCTAAACCAACAGCATAGAATTTGTTCTAAGACTGACATTTCAGCCCTTGAATCTCATGCATTAGCAGAGATTTCTTTCATAATGTAACAGAAATGTCACAAAGGGTACTGGATATTCCCATTAAAAATACAAAGTAATTCATCACCGCTGAGCAAAATGTATACCCTTTACGCAAAAGAAGAAAGACATATGAGATTTTAAATTAAAACTCAGAATTCTACTTATTACACTTGCTAAGGTCACACTTAAATATTGATAAAAAAAAATCATGCTTTTTGCAGGTGCTTTCTTTAAACTGAGCTTCTGAAAACATACTTTTACTAATCTAAACACAATTCCTTCTCTTATGTTCCTCATGCTAAAGAGATATCGATCCGTTGTGCCTCAACCAGCATTCAAATTTACGTTACACGATGTGACCTTTAAGTGAGAAAAGCTGCTGAATATTAATAACTGGGCTTAATGGTCTACATGGATCTGTAAGATGAACTCAGCCTTTTCCTTGAAACTCTGTAATGCTGATGCACATAATTTTTGAATTATCAATATCTATTACGTCTTCTTTTCATCACACACCCTAAAATCTTAAGTTAAAACCAAAAGACCTAATCACTCGTGGAGTTGTGTACCATATTATTCGTTAATATCATTTTGTCAAATTTATAGCATCAACCTATTCATCCATTTATCCATGCACCCCTCAGTTTAGCAGTTTATCACCCATTATCAATTAATAATTCACAAATGAGTCCATTGATCCATTAATTTATTTGATTATATGTGCGAACAATAATCAACCAAATCATCAATCCATCTATCGTTTAACCAATATATCAAACCATAGATCCATCCATTCAACTGTTTGTCTGTCGATCACCTAAGAATTCAATCCGCCAGTCAACAAATCAATTACTCCATCCACCTTTCAAGCCATCCATCAATTTATATCCTTAATCAATCTAACTAATCTGTAAACAATATAATGAATTGATCATTCTATCACTGTCTGTCTACTCATCCATCAATGTGTTTTCCTGTTAGACTATCTGTTCAACCATTATTTAATCAGTCCATCCATTTATCCATCCTCCCATTAATCACTTGAACAATAAATCAATTAGTTAGCAAATTTTCTGCAACCTTCAGTTTGTGTTTCAGGTTTAAAGTATAACTCTTTCTCAAATATTTTTTTTTAATTTGAATTTTCATGTTGTATTGCCTCCTATTATCCTCTGAGAATTAAAAATTATTTCAACTTGATGATGTCTCACTGAGCATGTTTAAGGCTACGTCACATTCTGTAACTTTTCCAGCAATTTTCATTCGCAGGCTTCATTTACATAACTTTAGCGAGTCGGTGGTAGTTGGTGGTGTGCTTCCATGAAGCCTATTGTCTAATTTAACATCCTCACTTCAACTAGTCCACGACGTGCTCCGACAAAATCAAACAGGTTTGATTTTAACGTTAGTTACAGGACAAGCTCTGTGTGCAGAGAGCTGACAGCCAGTGAATGCTCATCCAGAAGTTTAATGCATAGAATACAACAATGAGGAATAAGGAATGCAAGTTTTTTGAAACACACAAAGATTAGACATCCTTGTTGTCCTGGCTTGGCAGGAAACAAATAACTAATTTTTTGAGAAGCATCAGGAGGTGCATGAAAAAGGTAAAAACAAAACAAATAAAATGCAAACAAAGTGAACTAACCAAGTCAAGAATCAAACTAAGAAGTCAGGGTAGAAGTCAAAACCAGAAGATCGATTAGCAAAGAGAGTGTTTTTTTTTTTGTGTGTTCAAAGAATTTACCCACACATTGAATAAAGCATGGCGCAAATGCTGACCTTTTATCCCATCATGATGATGAGCCTAAGGTCACGGCCCCGGAGAGCACACCTCTATAAACACAGGGTGCACCACTAACAATGGTTATGCAAAATGGCGTCTAATACAGCAATAGAAATAGGATACTAAAATACAGCCCTGATCATGACATTTGTCTGTCTTAAATTGTGTGTTTTATGTAACATAACAGACTGAAAAAAAGAAATACAAGGGTAAACTCTCCATACCTGTTCAGTGCTCCTTCAGGCAGCACACTATTGGCTGTCAGAAAAAGGAGTGAATACGACTACACTGGAAGGTTGGCGCTATGTGGTAAATGGGACATGCACAGCGATTTCCAGTCCTTTCAATTGACATGGTCCTGACAAGATCAGTTACTGGGGACGGCAAATCTAACATACCCCATGACTAGAAGTCGTGTAATGTGACATTGTTTTTATATGCTGGGGTAGGTGTGGTCACGTGTTCATGCCAACATTTGGTGTGTGTTAATTTAGGGTTAGCGTTACATTTTTCATCTGTGCCAGGGCATTTCACTCTTGTTTTTCTTCTTTAATTCTTGTGAATTCTTGTACATATTGTTTAATCCTACTTCTTAGTTTTATTTTCAAGTCTGCTTTTTTGCATTGTTTTTAGGTCTATGTGTGTTTAATTGCTCATTACAAAATGGTTATTTTCAGCAGTCACCCATGCCTAACTATATAAGGTCAGCTGAGTAAAGTAAACCTTGCAAACTCAATAGTAAGCCCTTTAAGTAGCTCCATTTAAAGCCTAGCATTAGAGTTTATAAGGGCTTTTCATGCCACATGTTTAGCATCCCTGTGACTGCATAAACCTTGGAGCCTTAGGGATGTGTTTTGGGTCTTCTGCAACAAATTGTATTTATTTTTTTATATTTTGTAGTTTTTGGGTCATGATCATTCTAGCCACTTATTAACTGAACATCATGACTGCATGATGGGTCCAACTAGCAACCAGCTCTCTGCAGGGCAGTAAAGCAAAAAAAAAAACAAACACACTTACACAGGCATAATTTAGTTTTAAATTATGAGATGCTCCTCTGAGATGTGGGAGGAAAACCCATACATGCATTGTGGACATCCCTGAGCATTGGACATCGTTTCATTTTAAGGAATTTTCATACATTTATATTGCTGTATTTATATATTACTGGCTGTGTTACATGACAAAGACAGGTAATAGAATGAATTTTAAAAAGGCTCAGCATTCCTCCAATGTTTTTCTTCAGTGCCCTCATGTGTCTCAACCTCTCTTGTTCGGTGCCTCCTCTTTCAAT
This sequence comes from Erpetoichthys calabaricus, assembly GCF_900747795.2. Taxonomy (NCBI): domain Eukaryota; kingdom Metazoa; phylum Chordata; class Cladistia; order Polypteriformes; family Polypteridae; genus Erpetoichthys; species Erpetoichthys calabaricus. Next base: position 116,464,576 of record NC_041406.2, on the reverse strand, counting down.
CACATTCCTGTAAAATCTATCATTTACCTGCTGTGACAATATTGTTCATATCCTTGCGAATACTTCCCGTTTTTGAATGGGACTATAATCCACATGTATCCTAACCTCTCTGCCCTGGTGCTTCCTCTCACAGTCATGATAACTGAGCAACCAAAGCCAAACTGACCAATCAGATTCCATGGAAGGACCAGACACATACACACAGTGTAGCACGTTATTATATAGTAGTTACCAGTATTTTGGTGACATTTTATGTTTTGCTTTTCATATGGTCTCAAGCATTTTGAATCTATCTTCACTGTGCCTGCTGCCAGTCATGTAACACAGTGATCAAGTGACACTCCTATATAAGATAGTGGAAACCTGCACCATTCAACTGAGTATTGGATCATTTATTAGAAACCTCCAAACTCTTTTCTTTACTGTTACTAGAAGGTAAAAGTCACTTCTATGAAGAATTTAGCAGTAGGACATTTGCAATGGACCTTCACTTGACCTCCAGTTTTGTGGGTTGGTACACATGATGGCTATGTTTTGGCTATTAGGGCCCTACGCTTCAGTCTGCTCCCACAAACGTTAATCCATCTGTTGGCTTTTCTAGGACCAGTTACTCTCTTTTGTACCTGTTGTTTCCTATAATAATTGTTCAGCAGATATACTCTCAAAGGGAGAATGTGCAAACTTCAGAATGGTTGTAGTTGTGAACATCATGGTTTACCCAGGGTTTTAGATAACAGTCACCAAATAAATGTCACACGTATAATGCAGTGGCGGATCGTCAGGGTCTGCAAGGCCTTCTCTGCTGGCCTAAAAAAATATCTGAATCATAAACTGATGTTAATTATATTTTGTCCATGAATACTTATTAAATAATTCCAAATAGTCTGTCCGCTTCCTTTCATAGCTTTTCCGATGGTTGTGCTGCTTCCAGACATGTATTTTCGTATTAAAGCATTTAACCAATCACATTTCCGCCATCATTTGTTGCCAGGCAGGGTCAAAGTCAAAGAAGTCTGTCCGAAGGCCTTCACAATCCGTTCTGCAGGCCCTCTATCACAAAATAAATGTCAATTAAACTGTTGCTTCAAACAATCATATTTTGAGTTGGTTTCACTAGGGCCCTCTAGCAGGCGTACGGCAACGTCACCGTATTCAGACCCATTGATTGGATAGAGAAGAGATGCTCTAAAGGAACTGTTTCATCACATTCTGGAGCATCATGACGAGTATGATGAGGACACAGTGCGCTGTGCTGATGGATTTAAAGCACGTCTGGATGATTTTGAGTTTGTTTTTTGCTTCACACATTCAATGGCATTTCTGAGTATTCAGACGTGCTCTTTTCAATACTACAGGACAAAAAACTGGATGTGCAGTTTTGTCTGGCTAGGGTAAAGGAGTTCTGTGACACGGTTGCGCGAGATAGAAGCCAATATGAGGAACTCTACGAGGCCACTGAACGCACCGCAGGCACTCCGAGCGCACGAAGAGGTCAAGCGCAAGATCCTCGCGCGCACTACCGCCAACTCCATGGCAGGATTCTGGACAATATTATTTGCCAGACACAGATCAGATTTCAAGACCACGAAAAACTGATGTTTGTCACACTCCTCGACCCCCAGAAGTTTCGGGAATATAAGAAAAATTTCCTGCATGCAGCCTTCTCCAGTTTAATACAGAGCCACAGAGCACTTTTTGATCTGTCTCGGCTAAAAACAGAACTGACTGTAATGTATGCCATGGATGATTTTGCAGGAAAATCTCCCACTGATCTACTTAACTTCCTTCATCAGAAAAATCTGAATGAGAGCATGGGGTAGCTGTACACATTGGTATGTTTGGCGGTGACCATTCCCGTGTCCACTGCTTTCAGCCCTAAAGCGAATTAAAACTTATGCCAGAAATATGCCAGGGCAGGTTCGACTTTCAGCATTAGCTTCGATGGCGATAGAAAGGGACTTCGTGATGGAACTGAAGCGCACGGATAATCTGTACAACAGAGTAATTGAACTGTTTTTGAGGAAAGAGAGGAGGATGGATTTTGTTTACAAATAATCCGAATTTTTGATGAGTAAAATGTTGCGATTTTCCTAAATAATATTGCAAGTTTATGAGTTATTATTGATGTTTTTTATATGTGTCGCGGCTGTAGCTGGAGTAGAAAGGAACTTGTACACCCCTGGTTTGTCTATTCAATAAAGGCATTTATTGTGGCTACAGGAGTTATCTATTTGCGATGCAACGGCTCTTTATACTGTATTTCTGCATATTAAGATGGTTTTTATAACCATAAATTTGCTTTTGAGGGGCGGGTTGATTCAGACGGAGCACTACTGAAGGCCTAGGTGTGAAATGCACGGTCCGCCACTGCTATAATGACTCGCAGTGTTTCACTATGTGTGAGGAAGATTATAGGTAAATCTGAAAAACCCACAGTTCTGGTTATTTCAGTCATGGACTGCAGAAAGCACCTGCAACAGTGGAGGTGATTGTGGATCCACAGAGATTGCTGCAGGACTCTAATAGCATTGATAGCTTTGTCTGGTAATGCTATAAAAATATTCAAAATCATTTAAAGTTGACTTAAAATTGTTATTACAGTGCTGAACTTCCTCATCATACTGTGGGCTTGAATAAACACATATCCACAAGAAGCAGTTAATGTTAATAATTAACTGAGTTGATCACAAACACCATCCTCAGTTGTTTTCTGCCATATTCTTAACTAGAGCAACTCAACAAATAAAATTCGATTACTGGTTTGTGGTGCTTCACTCTGTTTACCCTTAATAAGTTTCCAGCTGAGACTCATGTTCTGGATGATCTAATTACCTTCAAAATTTAAAAAAAATCAAACATGTCACATCTTAAGCAAGAAAATCAATTCCTTAAGTCTTTCCTCATAGTTCATTATCTTTTAGTCCCATAATCACCCAAGTTGTTCTCCTCTGAGCTTTTTTAATAGAGCTGCTATGTCTTTTTATGCACCCTGGACACCAAAATTGAGACCTCACCAATGTGTTATAAAGCTTGAACAAATGCTGTCTGGATATAGATAGTGACAGTTCAGTATGACTCTTATGTCCTTTTCATAAGTGGCATTTTTCAGATCTCCTATTGTCCCTTCAAATAGAATATTTTTACTTCCTATGTACAACACCCAACATTTACTTATAATAAATTTCATCTGTTACATCAGCCTGTCAAAGTCACCCTATAACAATTCATCTGATTCTAGATTATTATCTAGAGTGTTCCACCTAGTTTGGCATTTTCTGAAAACGTAGCCAATGTATTATTTATATTTCTATCCAGATCATTTTATATATATTAAAAACAGCAGTGGCCAGAGCAAAACCCCTTGAGGGACACCACTTTTAGTATCACCCAATTCTGAAAAAGCTCATCATAATAGAGGAACTATATAAGAAAGGATAGAGCAGATTATTTTTCCTTAGGAGACTGCATTCCTTTATTGTGTGTAGTGACATCCTTCACATCCTCTACAACTCTGTGTTGTCCTGGGTTGGTCACATCATATCAAGATAGGCCCACCAAATCAACAAGCTAAGTAAAAGGGTAGACTCAATTATGGGATGTACTCTCGACCCCCAGGAAGTATCAGCAAAGGAGAGGATTAAGACAAAATTGAGTACAATTATGAGCAAAGCTGCTCATCCTGTCACTGACACACTAACACTGAGGACTTTCAGCCAATGAATTTTTCAGCAGAAGTGTGTCAGGAAAAACTACTGGGGCTCCTTTATACCAACAATAATATGTTTGCATTTTGTGTCACTGTGACTGTGTAAGCCAAGTCAAGTCACAGTGAGAAAGTTATTCTTTCTTTTTAATTTCTTTCCTTTTAGTCTTGCTGGTGTATGTTCAGGCTATAGTATCTATACTAGTACTAGTAGCATTGGTCACTAGACATACTTTTCCTACTGTGATTATGTTGATGTTTTAGTATTTACATGTTTTTGTTACATATAATAAGACTTTTTGTAGTTGAAAAAAAAAATTCATCACTTTTGGATGCTTTTTTTCTTGTGCTAAACATAATGTTAAGGAGGCCACATGCCATTTGGCAAACTCCCAGCGGGTTGTTATATACCTTTTAGTCATGAATGGCTTCAGTCAAGCATCTCTACTAAAACACCTTATTGAAGAAGTACCACTGATCAAGCATCTCTACTAAAACACCTTATTGAAGAAGTACCACTGATATGGTCGTCCTTATGACAAGTTCTGCCATTCAGTAAAGGACTTCTGAAGTTCTTTTAGAGGGATTGTTGTGTTCTTGGTAACCTACATGGCCAAGGCTCTTCTTGCCCAGTTACTTAGTCTGACTGGACAGCCAACTGTAGGAAGAGTCCTGGTGGCTTTAAACTTCTTCCATTTCACAATGATTGAGGCCACTTTGCTCCTGGGAGCACTCAAAGCTTTAGGAATGGTTTTATACTCTTGCCCTGATCTACACTTCACCACAATTTGATCATGGAGGAGTACACAAAGTTCCTTGGACTTCTTGGCTTGGTTTTTGTCCTAATATGTAGTGTGAATTGTGCAACTTTATATGCACAGGTATGTGCCTTTCTAAATGATCTCCAATTAACTTAGGATATAAAGATCTGCATCTTACAATTCCTGGTTTGGCCAAGTTTTCAGAAAAGTGTGGAAAATTAAATAACTGTATCAATATGTATATGCACAACTGACAATATATCTGCCTATGTATTCTAATAGAGACAATCTGCTTTCTTTTTACTCGTGTTTGCTGTTAAGCAATACCCATTGCAAAAATCACAGAAAAACAGGAGGTATGGGCTACTCATTTGTTTTTTTTTATTGACCTTATATAAAAAGCTAAATTCCCCCCTTGGGACATATAGAATTCTATCTATCTATCTATCTATCTATCTATCTATCTATCTATCTATCTATCTATCTATCTATCTATCTATCTATCTATCTATCTATCTATCTATCTATCTATCTATCTATCTATCTATCTATCTATCTATCTATCTATCCCCCTGAAGTTCTGTCTACTCTAATCTAAGACCATCATTACAGTATGGGCTTTTCTGTACTCTAAGTCAGTATACTGTCATGACACACTGTATTCAGTGTCACGAGTAATGCAACATAAAGAATTTTTCAAACTATTTTCTATAAATAATATTTTAAAAATTGTTTCACCCATAAAGTCTTATGTTACTTAGTTTCTCACATCAACAGGTGGAATATGAGGCTTCACTGGCAGCAGAGCACCAAAGGCAGACTAATGGATTCATATGAAAGAAGACTCTGTGTCAACTAAAAATGCAAATGGAAGTGAAGCTGAGTTTTAACACTGATGGAAAACAACTTGGATTAGACAAAAAAACAGTGAATGACAAATCCTGACTAGGGTGCAATCGACATTTATTGATTTATTACACCATTTTTGGTTAGGAAAAACAAATCATGGGTCATTTTGTATTTGCTGAAAACAGACAGTAGGGATTATGCCTACATCTGAACTGTGACCAAAAGGGCCAAAGAAAAATAAAAATAAGCAGAAGAAGAGAGACAGAAGAGCACAGTCACATGTAACTGTGATAAAAGAGGTGATATTTTTTTCTTTCAAATATCAAATTGCAGCTGTGATGAAAGTCCCTTCTTACACCAAAGTAGCTGTCTGGGGGGCACAATGAATGTCATCCCTCAGGAGACTCTCACTTCATTACTTTTTTCCTTTGACAAAACAAGCAGTGAGATCGTTTTTAGATGTATTTCTTCTGTTAAAACCTTGTTTTTGCTTTTCTGTAAGATTAGATCAATATCCTGTCGCTTTTACCCTAGAGCACATTACAAGAAATGAAAATATTCTTAACAGACACAAAGCAAAAAGATGTGTCTCTTTGTAAATGTTTGCTTTATTGATGTCTGTTACGTCTAAGAAAAACTGCCTCACTCACAAACACACACACACATATATATATGTCAATCCATCATGAACAAAAGTGTCACTAGGGGTCAGTCCAGTGCAAAATAAAGTGTCACAGAGCGTCAAGAAAATGATTAAAAATTGTATATTTTAAGCAAATGCACAAGGAGGGATGAACAAAGGAAGAGCATAATACATTTTACAAATAAAAAGAGGCCATTCAGGTTATTGTGCTTTTTGATTAGTCAATTATTACTAAATTGTCAAAACCTTTTTTTAAAACTCTCAGGTTCTCCACTTTAACAACATGACTCAATATTCCATATTCCTCCAAACATTTGTGTGAAAAAGTGTTTTCTGGTTTCCACAGGTGGCTTGGAGTACAACGATTTTAAAGGAATATACAGTGCCTAAAAAAGTATTCATCTCCTTGGAAGTTTTCACATTTTATTGTTGTACAACATTGAATCACAATGGCTTTAATTTAGTGTTTTTGACTCTGACCAACAGAAAAAGACTCTTTAATGTAAAAGTAAAAGCAGATATCTTCAAAGTGGTCTAAATTAACTAAAAATATAAAACACACAATAGTTGATAACATAATCCTTCAACCCCTTTAATATGACACCTAAATCATCACTGGTGGAGCCTGCTGGTTTTAGAAGTCACAGAATTATTTTAATGGTGGTCACCTGTCTGTAGTCAAGGGGCTTCAACTGATTGCAGTATTGTTGCACCTTATCTGGAAGATCCAACTTGTGGTGAGCCAGTATGGTGGCCTAACCTACACAACAAAAGCAAAAGAACACTCCAGGCAACAAAGATGATTGAAAAGCACAAGTCAGGGGATGGAGACAAGAAAATATCCAAGATTCCAAATATCATTTGGAGCCCATTTAAATCAATCATTAAGAAATGGAAAGCATATGGTACAGCTGTAAATCTGCCAAGAGCAAGTCATCCACAAAACAGAGTGATCGCACAAGACAAAGACTAGTAAGAGTGGCCACCAAGGGACTTAGGATAACTCTGAAGGAGTTACAAGCTACAATGTCTAACAAAGGAGAGAATGGGCAATTGTTGTCAGGTGCATCAACAGTCACAGATTTATGGGAAGGTGACAAAGGAAAAATGATGTACATAACATCTCAGCTAGAGTTTGCCAGAAGGCACATGGGAGACTCTGAAGTCAGTAGGAAGAAGGTTTTATGATATAATTTCAACAAAAATTGAACTTTTTGTCCATCAGATTAAACATCATGTTCTGTGTAAGCCATGAAGCATGGTGGTGGGAGCATTATGATATGTGAAGGCTTCTCTGCAGCAAGGCATAGATGGCTTGTGAAGGTAGAGGGACAAGTGAATGCAGCAAAATACAGGGAAATCCTGAAGGAAAACACTGTCTTTTTTCTTTTAGCAAGACAATGACCATAAGCAAAAAAACAAAGTTTAACATGGCTTAAAAACAGATCTCAGTCCAAATATGAATGTGAGGCTGGGCTTGAAAAAGACTGTTCATTCCCAATCCCCATGACACCTGACAGAACTTGAGCAGCTTTGGAATATGGATTTGTGAAAGGATGCAGTGTCCAGAAGTGCAAAGCTGACAGAGACCTGTGCACACAGACTCAAGGCTGCCATGGCTTCCAAAGAGTCATCTACTAAATACTGACGTGAAGCGAGTGAATACTTCATTAGTTAGTTGTTTTGTGCTTTATATTTGTAAATAATTTAGATCAGTTTGCAGAGATCACTTTGACATTAAATAGTCTTTATACAATACAATAAAATACAATTTATTTTTGTTTATCTGTTGATCAGTGTCAAAAGAGGTTTTTCATTCATGATGCCTGTGTATCTGAAGCCCTTGTTTTTTCCTCGTTTAACCTTGAAATGATTTATTGTCTGTGGTGGGTTGGCACCCTGCCCGGGATTGGTTCCTGCCTTGTGCCCTGTGTTGGCTGGGATTGGCTCCAGCAGACCCCCTGTGACGATGCGGGTTCGGCTCCATGCTCCCCTCTTCTTTTAGGGAGCCCTTGAACCCAACACCGTCGGTAATGTCACCGATGAGCTAGACAGTGAGGCAATAAACAATTGAGCAAGGGGATGATATATAATTGTGCAAAAGTGCTTTATTAAACAATCCAAAACAAAACGTTCAAAGTAAAGTGCAGTCGTGTAATGTTCAATAAATAAATAATCCATTAAATGAAATGTGCCGATTAAAATAAATAAATAGAATATTCCTTTAAAACGAGGTTAAAACAAAGCAATACTGAAGGCAGTCTCTTTAAAATCAATCTAAAGCCTGGTGTCCTTTACCTGGCAGCTCTCCTGCTTCTCCCATTGGGGCCACACAACAGTAGAGTCGCCCTTTCTGCAGCTGGCCTTCTCTCCACACAAACTGATCTGGATGCTCCCTGATCCCTGGCTTCAGTTCCGCTCTCCCGATCGAGACTTAGCTTTAATCCAAGGGCCAGGACGCTCACCTTGGGACTCCTACTCACAAGCCTCTTGACTCCCGCTGCCTCCTTGGCCTTACGCGGCCAGTCGCCCTTCACTGGTCACCCCCGCTACTCGTTCATACAGTGGGAGCGACCACTACTACGACTCCTGGGTGTTGGCCTAACACCCAGGCTTCCACACCGCTGCCTGCAAGCGCTCACGTCCTCATACGTACCAGCTTTCTCCTTCTTGCCGCCTTCCTTCCTGCTTCCTTCTGCCACCTCCGTTTCCTTCTCTTTTACTTGTCTTTTTTACTTCTTTTCTTTTTACCTCCCCCTAACCGACTCGCGCTTCTCTTTATATGCAGAGAGGACATAGCAGCTGCAGCCCATTAGCCACAGGAACGATCACGGATGTGGGCAGTCTCTCACCTGTGCACTTAGGTGAAAAACGCCCACACCGCAGATCGCCCTGCGGCTTGCTATAGCCACCACGCCCCCTCGCTAAGCTGCGAGCGAGGCAATTATTTATTTAAATAAAAACGGCCTTTGGTGGGAGAGCTGTGGACCCATAACACCACACCCCCGTGACCCTGTGTTTGGATTCAGCGGGTTGGAAAATGGATGGATGGATGATTTATTGTTTTTTTAAAAGAATAATTGTGGAATATACAACTGTCTTTGCTATTATTTTCTATTTATTTGATTAAAATGAGGTTTGCAGTGTGAGTTTTAATGAGTAATTTGTACATTCCGTAATCATGGAGGGATTATGAATGTCAGAAATGATGGAAAAGGGTGAATGTTGTTCATATATGATGGCTTATAAGTTTAGATGTTGGCCCCGATGTTGCCATCTATGAATCTGTGGCAGCAGCTTCTTCTTCTCACACTTACTTATCATGGTGGCTCAGTGTGGATGTTGGCTTCAAGGACAGCAACTATTGCCAGACAAGATTTCACTTTCATAAATATGCATGTCAATCTGGAACCCATCAATGCTTCCTACTGCCATTCACATCTGGCTGTCATTGTGTTAGCTAAATGGAGAATTGGGCAATTTAGAATCAAAATGTTTAATGCTTCTTCTGTAGCATGGCCATGGTTCTACAAGAATTCAGAAGACAATAAAATGAATGTCGGGTAAAAAAAAAAATAACAATACTACAAAACAAGAAAAGCAAGTGTCTCTTTGATTTAATTGAACAGAATTGCTGCCTTCTTATTAATAAAACAGAACCTAATGGCAGGAATGTATAGAGACATATTGTATCACTGCAATTATCTGTATTCATAACTGTCATAACTTCACTTTAATTTAATCCTGATACTCTGTATATTCAATTCATTATAATAACTATTCATGGTGGCTCTAAAATCCATACCAACCCCTACTCTCTCTTCTGTTTCTTTTCCCGGTTTTTTGTGGTGGCGACCTGCGCCACCACCACCTAATCAAAGCATCATGATGTTCCTACATTGATGGATTAAAAGCCAGAAGTCTGCATGACCATCATCATCAAATCCTTCCAGTGGGAACCCTAAATACAAAGAGGACTATTTCATTTATGTTAGGTAGAATGCCCAGAGGGGGCTGGATGGTCTCATGGTCTGGAACCCATATAGATTTTATTTTTTTTCTCTCCAGCCGTCTGGAGTTTTTTTTGTTTTTTCTGTCCCCCCTGGCCATCAGACCATACTCTTACTCTATGTTAATTAGTGTTGTCTTATTTTAATTCTTACTTTGCCTTTTATTTTTCTTTTCTTCATCATGTAAAGCACTTTGAGCTACATTATTTGTATGAAAATGTGCTATATAAATAAATGTTGTTGTTGTTATTTGTGTAAGATATTGAATGTACTGTCCTCATAAAAGACTTGCACATTGGGCTTTCAAGCATTGGCCCTACCTATACAATTAAGTTTGGTGAGACTTTTTATGGTTGCAGACTCTAAAAATTTCCCCTGCCATTGTTAATACACTGAAGTGGCACCATGTATAAGGCAGAGGTGAACACTTATGACAGTGCTGATAGGCAGGTACAAACAAAAACCAGCTGGCTCCCTATAGATGTGACTTTATGACAGCGGTAGGCCTATGATGTAGGTCTAGTCTGTCCCTACTTTACTAGTTTTGGTCTTTATCAAACAAACTATTGTGACTTTATTCTTAATAGAATTAGTTTTTTGCATATTTATTTTCTGAACACTACTTTTCCATAGGCCAAACAAAATGGTTCAGTCAGTAGTTCTATTGCCCTTGAGGTCCAGTTGCACTGTACTTGGACACTGTACCCTGCTGTTGGCTGAGTAGAGTTTGCATGTCTTACTGTTTCTGCATGAGTTTCTTCTGCATACCATGTGTTTCCCTGGGTTTTCCCCCTATGCCCGAAAGACAAGCATCATAAGTTAAGCGGTTAAATTTGACCTGTCCCATATGGATGTATGCTAAGTGGACCCTGTAATTTTCTACAAACTTCCAGCTTTGAGTCTCTTGAGACCCTAAACATAATTAAGCATGTTTGGGAATGTCATAATATTTTATGCTTTTCCCATTAATTGTAGAAAGCAAGAGCCTCCCATAGCCAATCCCTTGTTAGAAGGTAAGAACACTCTTATCATGCTGGAGTTTCCTGGCCTCTACCATCCTGGGAAAAGATTTCAGGCTCCTTCCCAGACTACAGCCATGCTGTTGTTTTGAGGATGAGGTCTGAACTCTGTTCTGTGACTCCAGGAGGGAATTTAAAGTGCCTCAATTGAACACTATCTTTGTATTCTTGATGGATATCCATACAAGACACTCTCTACTATAACATTGGCTATTGTCCTACAAAGCCCTGGCAGGAAAAGAATTTTTCTATATGCCATTTTGGCTTTTTAATTTAATCTTAACTCTTTTTAGGCCCTCCTCCTGTCTATTTCCAGTATAATGCCATTTGTGCCCCTTGCAGTCACTTGCCAGCCTAGAAACCTTTTACAGTATACATGGAGTAACAGACTGAATAAAGTAGGGTCTCCTAAAGGTTTTACTTTATCTTAACAGTTTTAACCCTAGAATTACCAGAGCCAACGAAAAAACTTGTAAATCCGGCCCACCTTAAATCCCTTCGCACCTCTCTGTCAGCGTCTTTTGTCTTCTAAATGTGTCGATAAGCCCAAGCAGCCTGCTACACCATCCCCCCACCGCCTCAGAACGGGCAAGAAATTCTCCCAGTTCCTACCTTGATTGATTATTTCGGAATGAACTAGCCAGAATTGTAAGGGGAAATAATGTGATGTGTGTTCTGTGTCTACAACAATCTTTGTAAACACATCGTTAAAGCAGAAACATTTTTCATGTTTTAGTGATAAATGACAAAATGTAGACATGAACTGCATAATGTGTGAAGGCTGATGGCTAAATATCAAATAAACACTTTCACAAAAGGTGCAAGTACAAAACAAACACTTCTGTGGTGCAGCGGTAAGATCCGTTGACTTATAATTCAGATGTCGTGAGTTCGAAACCAGCTCCCCAGAAAATTTGCTGTTTTGAGTAGTCAGATCAGCTGTAAATGTGTGGCATTTCTAAAAGTTACCTTTTTTCCGGTTTTATTCTCTCAGTCACATTCATGCTCACCCTTGCCAACACCCCCCCCTCCCCCCACTTCTGCTCTGACTCTAACTAACAGTGCCAGTATAAATTCACGCCTGATTTGACGCTGCTCGTTTTCAAATAATATTGTATTAGTGCAACAATGTTTTCTGATGGGCGGCATGGTGGCGCAGTGGTAGTGCTGCTGCCTTGCAGTTAGGAGACCTAGGTTTGTGGAGTTTGCATGTTCTGCCCGTGTCTGTGTGGGTTTCCTCCGGGCACTCTGGTTTCCTCCCACAGTCCAAAGACATGCAGGTTAGGTGGATTGGTGATTCTAAATTATCCCTAGTGTGTGCTTGGTGTGTTTGTGTGTGTCCTGCAGTGGGTTGGCACCCTGCCCGGGATTAGTTCCTGCCCTGTGTTGGCTGGGATTGGCTCCAGCAGACCCCCGTGACCCTGTGTTTGGATTCAGTGGATTGGAAAATGGATTGATGGATGGATGTTTTCTGATTGGTACTATTCAGGTCATAAAATGATTTTTTCAAAATGTCACATATATTTGTCTTTCTTTTTTTGCCCGGTGCTGCAATGATATTGTGCACCAGAAGGTGTGAGCTTATTCAGTGCGAGCAGGAACACGCAGGTGGCCGGTTGCTTGTGCTATAACACACTTGACTTGGCGGCAATCAACGCATATGTACTGTACAAGGCATGCACGGGGGCCACTGAGAAAAGTACAGTGTTCTTTGCTCACCTTGCAGAGGAACTTCATCGTCACTTCTTACAAGAAAAGGCGATGAATAAAGCAAAAGAGGATGCAACATCGACAAGCTTCTGTTCCAAGACAGCTGCTTCCCTCAGCCCCTTCAGTGTAATGGAAACCACAGCATAGAGAGAAGTGTGTACATTGCAACAGGAACACATGTTGTAAATATAGAAAGGACATTCCTTGGGTATGTGTGAACTGTTAACATTTGAATCTGATGATTGCATATAGCGCGGAACTGACCTCTCTGTACTATTCTTTCCTCTGCATGTCCTGGAGTACAAAAGAAACACCACCATACAGCAACATGTGCAGACTGCATGGGCAAGATCGAAAGAAAAAAAAACACGGTCACTCATTACAACTGCAAGAAGGCATGTAAATGAATATGAATAATCTGAAAAATGTTGCATCAGTGCCATAATGTTTTCTGAACTGTACTATACATGTCATAAACTGAGTTATTCCAAATATCATATATACCTATGTCTCTGTTTTTTTGTCAGTGCGGCTTTGACATCATGGACCATAAGGTGCATACTAAACGGGAGCAGGAGCACTCAATAAAACTGAATAAAAGAAAAATTCAAGTGACGGTGAGATACGAAGAAGGCAGATTCACCAGCGTGTGTGTCAGCTATTATCCCTCCAGATCAGAGAATTTCCAGTTTCATTGTCTCAAAACACCACTCACATCTACAGTTATTCCCAGTTTCAGATAAAAAGTAGCCGCATCAGATCTAAAAACAGTATGTTTTTATTGCATAACTAGCAAAATACCTGCGCTTCGCAGCGGCGAAGTACTGCTTTAAAATTTTAAATAATAAACTGAGGGAACATGTACCAATAATTATTTGTTAAGGATCTCTTTGTATACCACATTGTCAGTTCGCCCCTCCGGTTGTAATGTGACCAAGCTGTGCGCTGAGCTTACTCTTGAGCATGCAACGTATAGTTGGCCATGTGAAAAGCAATCTTGCCTCAAATCAATGCCAACCTTTTGTAGGGTCTGTCCCTGAGACTTATTAATTGTCATTGCGAAGCAGAGCCTTACTGGAAATTGGAGGCGTTTGAATTGAAATGGGAGATCAGAGGGTGTAACGGGGATGCGAGGAATAAAAACTCTCTCCCCTGAGCCACCGCCAGTAAAAATAGTTGCCTCAATTAGGTTCTTTTGCAGGCATGTGACCTGAAGTCTCGTGCCATTATAAAGTTTCGGTGGCTGTAAGTTTTTCAGTAACATTATTGGTGCCCCAACCTTCAAAATTAGATTATGCTCAGGAGTGCCTGGAGGATTCAGAGTGTGGACCGAGCTGCAGGCTATGGACATATATATGTACGTAAGTAGGATTCAGTTAGCGTTGGGAACCCGTGTACCAAATTTCTTGAAGATGGGCCCATTAAGTAACAAAGACCGTTGGAAAGTTCAATATGGCGGCCGACAGTGGTGTCATACCACCGAAATAAGTACGTACATCGGTTTCGGTTAGCGCAGGGAAGCCGCCTACCAAATTTCGTGAAGATGGGGCCATAAATAAGAAAGTTTAACATGGCGGACGTTGTCAACCGTTATGACCATTACATGTAGAATTTCGAAATGAAACCTGCTTAACTTTTGTAAGTAAGCTGTAATGAATAAACCTGCCAAATTGCAGCCTTCTACCTAAACGGGAAGTTGGAGAGTTAGTGATGAGTGAGTCAGTGAGGGCTTTGCCTTTTATTAGTATAGATGTATATGTGTATGTATACTGTATATGTGTGTGTGTGTACATATATATATATGTGTGTGTATGTGTATAATATATATAGCTGTATATATATAGCTGTACCCGGCCACGCTTTGCTGTGGCTCAGTCTGGTTAAATGGAAAAGAAAGAAAAGAGAAAGCACACGCTTCTAATATGTTTAATTTCACAATGCTTGTGGGTATACAATATTTTTTGCTGTTCCATTGTCTGTGCAGAATGTTAGACTGAATAATATTGTTAAGTTCATAGACGTCTTTGTTTTTGGCCACAAGAATAGCTCGCAAGAATAGCTCGTTCACTCAGCCAGTCGTGATTCTTATAATTGGTTTGAATATTGGGAAATACTTTTTCAACCAATTCTTCTTTTGACGTCGCTAAATTGCAGAAGTTATGAGGCATTGAAATTCGTCCTGAGGTCAGATCAACCGGCACCTTTCTGTTCCCAATTTCTAGATTTCCCCAACCCCATTATTGACAGTTTGCATTATTTGATCGTAAATGCCTTTTTGCTGAAGCGTTAGCTTAGGAATATTTGATTGCACATACGACAAAAGATCACCCGTGTTGTAATTTTGTTCACGACGCAATTCTACATCGAACAAAGCAGCAGCAGATCGATTCAGTGATGGCATTCCCAATTGATTGAGAACTTTGTTCGCGATTTCTAAGCACAAATCTTCAGTCATTATCAACGCTTATTTGTAGATTTCTGCTGTGAAATCCATGTTTATATTTGAATTTTACTTGCGTATTCGATGGAAAATATCTTGAGCCATGTGCGATTTATATTTCTCCCATAACTGTGTTGGAGATGAAGGAGAGCATGCGGTCAATATGATTGCAAACAATGCATGAATTTGATTTGGATGTGACGTGTTGCACGCGTCATTAATGTACACATCCCAGTGTCGGTCGTTCTCCAATAAATTCAGAGCTTGACATGTACTTCGGAAAGTGGCACGTGTAACACTGTTGACAATTCTCAATTGCTGGAAAGACGTTGGACCGGGCACATTTACCAACAGCAAGTGAACAAAGAAGCATTCATCTTGATTGGGATGCACGGTGTAGTCTGCCTATCGTAGTTTCTTTGAATATGCCAGGTTGTCCGTTGACTCGCTCTCCTCGTTTGCATTGTTCAAATGATTTTCTACTCACATTCCATGTGTAATATGTAGGCACTTCCGAATACAGCAGTGTTTTCCCAAACACGTCATTTTGACATAACGTAAAGAAAGCAGTTAACGTTGTAGCCGGTGGATTCAGGGATATTTGTTGCACATTTGCAGCTGTGAAATAAACGTGTTGTCCATTTTCTAGATGCACTGCTAAGTGAACAACATCTGGACTTCGTTCATGTATGGAAAATGAAAGAATTCACCATACAGCTTCATTGCTGCTTATGTAACAGGTATCTGGTCACACTTATAGGTAATCTAACTTAGACACCATTAAAATATCCGACTATGCCACCCAGTTTTATTAAGAGACTGGGAACTCCTGAAATTTACCAATAATAGCACACAGGTTTCTTTAAATTGGGCGGTGAGTAAACACACAATGAAAGACACAACAGTAATTTTAGAAAAAAAGCAACATTAAGTTCTATTACACAAAACAATATAAGGTACATTAAAAAGATAAACGAACATAACAAAAACTAAACATATCAGGAATCAATTTCCCTTTTTTTTAAAAAAGGAAAATACACAGTCCACCCTCTAAAAGTCCATTAAAAACAAGAATTGGAGGATACAGCCTTTAGTGGTGCAGAGTCCAGTTTGTGCACTGTGTTACCCCAACACTTAATTGTTCAACTGTCCATGGATGCACTCTGTTCCCCGGACACTCGTTGCCCTACAGAAGTTGTGTCAAATTGTTGAATCCCTGTCAGCGTCTCTTCGTTGTTCCTTTTTCTTCCACTCTGGGCTCCTTGTGTGGCTGGGACCTAGGCACGCCTCATTTCTCGTCTGTCAGCTTCGCTTGGTCCTTTCATGCAGATTCCCTCTCTTGCTGAACCCACATCCGGCGTCTCTTTGTGGAACTGTCTCTTCCTCCCTGGAAGTGTTGCCGTCCTTGTGCCTCACGTCGTGCCAGCCAGGTATCCTCGTCTGCCTACGAGCCCCTGTGCTCTGTCCGAATGTCTTGGCAGCATTTTCTGTGGACTGTCCTCTCTGCCTTCTGCTGCCAGGAGTTTTTATCTACTTCAGTCCCTGCCATTATCAGTTCTGGACAATCAGATTAAACAATGGTACATCTGCATTTCCTGGGTTTAACAATTAATGAAAACACAAGTTAAAAAAAAAGGAATTGTTACCAATCATGAATAAGTACAGATATGCTGATTAGAAACCAATATTTCCAAGTCAGGTAAATACAGACATCCTCCAAGGCCAGACTTCAAAGCGGCGACTCCTTTGCAAGACAGCAAATACTTCCACAAACAACCCTGACACAGTCAGTAACTGGATTATACAGGATCCTCCAAGGAAGCAGCAGTTCTTTTATCACCGTGGTTTGTAAATCTCAACCAGCCATAAACTTCAAAGTGGTGACTCCTTTGCAATACAGCAAATACTTACATCCTGCAGACAGCCTTTTAACTTCTCACCACGCAGTCCCAACAATGGGTGCCTAATGGAACCACCCAGTGCACAAAAAAAAATGTCCCCCTCTGAAATCTATGTATCTTCCAGCCTAATACTGTGCGATTTCATCAATATGTATGACCGCATTCCTATCAATTCTTTCTGGTTGCACTCCAAAAACTGCCATGTCGCTGCCTTTATTCATGTACTTACAAATGTATTTGATCGAAACATTGAAATAGAATCGCAAAATATTTAGTATAGCGTGTGTTGCTGTTACGTCCAACAAATGGTGCTGTGTTTTCAAAAAAAGCATGTTTTACCTGTCACAGGTGTGCCATCTATATAATATGTATATAAAAACACGCGCGTATTCGAATGCAACGTTGTGTCAAAATTTCAAAGCAATCAGTGAAGAATTTTTGGAGATATAAGGTTTTGAACAAACGAACATTTACATTTTTATTTATATATATATATATATATATATATATATATATATATATATATATATATATATATATATATATATATGTTGTGATAGATTAGGGGTCTCCGTGACCCCTTGAACCCTCAGACTAGACGTCAGACACCAGGTAAAAGTCCAAATATGAATATTTATTATAATAATAAAGTGCACAAAGCACCCTCCTCTCCACAATACTCAATAATAAATCAATAATCAATAATAATAAACTCAATCCTCCACTCCCAGACGCGTTGCCACCCTTCCACCCAGCTCAGCTCGACGTCTGGGATTTCCCATAGTCCTTTTATAGTCCTTGATCCGGAAGTGTTTCGCCCTCTCTGTCCACGTGACTATGAACACTTCCGGGTCATATAAAAACTCTTCTTCACCCCGGAGGCACGTCGTTTCCTGTCATGTGATCATGACGCACCTCCGGGTTATAGGGCATGTAAGAGTCCGACAGCCTTCCTACAGCGACTCCTGGTGGCCCCCATGGAATACAGCAGGGCTGTGCATATAAACTACAGAGTCCATGATGCCCTGCTGGAATTCGGGGCACGTCCACGCTGCTGGGAGAGCTCCTCCTGGCGGCCTGGGGGTGAGGGCCGGAGTAGAAAGCCGGCAATCCTTCACAATACCCCCCCTTAGCGAAGCCAACTGGGCGAAGCGACCAGCCCCGCGAGGGACGTCCTCCTCCAGGATGACGCGTCCGCCGGGCCTCGGCCATGTTGTCTAGGTCCCCCAGAGAACCTAGGGGGAACGGTGTAGCGGTTATTCCTCCATTCCCCTGTCCTCCGGGGACAACTTCGCCAAACGTGGCCCGGTTGCTGACAGTTGTAGCACCGCCGTCATCCTCCTGGTTGCCTCTCTTCCCGAGACCTGAAACATCTCGGGAATTCTGTTAGTTCCACCCTTTCCTCCGCCAAGGGAGGTTTTATAGCCGCCCCACTGCTCTTAGCCCGTTTCTCCACCCTGTCAGGAGACCCGCGTGTTAGTTTGGGGATCTCCTGTTTGCTCTGGGGCTTGTGCACAGCTTGGGTCTCTCTATTGGAAAAAAAGAGCCCCTTTGCTGTCTGCACACCCTTTGATTTAATTTGTACCGGCTTCGGTGTCTTCAGAATCAGATTGTTCCCGGAGACAGCACCATCCAGCTGTTCCGGTTCAACCGACCCTTCCACTAAGCCAACGGTCATCGTTTCCGCCTCTCTTGTAGGGCTCGCAGTGGTTTGGCACCTGCTACTTATCAAACGCAGGCCCATTTCACACTGCGTCCCTATTTCATTATATACGGTACCGGCATTTCCTACCTGTACCGCTAAATTATATAACACGGGACGCTCACGACCCAGCCGCCGCAGGTATTCCTCCACCTTCTTTATCGGGGCTTTGGCTGACGCTCCCAAGTCTCCGACGATCCTCTTGATCTCAGTCAGCACCTGAAAAATACTACGTACGGGCTGTATTAATTTTTCGAGCTCCCGTACGTCAAGAAAGTTATTTAATTCGGCCGGAGGCAGGATCACTTCTGCATTCTCCTTACCTGCCAGCCGGGAGCCAATGAGCACGTCCGCTGTCGGCACGTGCTCTGACGGGATTCGCGGAGGCTTCTGGGATTTGGAGTTCTTTTTGGAGGTCCGCGGTGCCGCTTTTGGCTGACTGCGGTCCGTCTGTCTCAATTTATCGACAGACCGCTCAGTCATTTCCCGGACCTCCTTACCTTTTTGTAGGGAGAGCGGTGCTTCACTCGCCTCCCCTTTCCCCTTCGGAAAAACCAAGTCTGTCTTTTCCTGGGTGAAGCCAAAAATATCAGGACGCGTAGCATCTGCTTCCCCCACTCTTTCAGGGGCGGGCCACGTGTCCTTCGCTAGTACCCGACATGCGGAAGTCCTTCGTTTTATTTTCAGGCCGTGATGAGCGTACACCATCATCTTCAGGAGGTTTTCCTGCCCTCCGCAGAGTCTCCGGATGGACACCTGGGAGGTATGTGCACGGGACAAAATGGGTTATTTTAAAAAGGTTTTCAAATGCTTCCCCGGCACATACCTCTTTGAAGTCGTCCTCCTCCGGATGTCTCTCCCGAGACGAGTAACCGCTCCATGGCTCGTCTTGAGCATAGGGCATATTAAACATAGAACCTCCACTTGGGCTGCCGCTCTGCTTAAGTTTTTTCTTCCCCATGACGTTCTTGGAAACGGAAGGTTTTGGCGACGTTGCAGTGTGTCTGAACGTTGTCTTCTCAGGGTTCTATCCACAGTAAAAATTTTTAAACTCAGGTCCTCTGCCAAACCCGACTGCCAGAGAATCCTGCCGAGACTACGCCAACTGTGATAGATTAGGGGTCTTCGTGACCCCTTGAACCCTCAGACTAGACATCAGACACCAGGTAAAAGTCCAAATATGAATATTTATTATAATAATAAAGGGCACAAAGCACCCTCTCCTCTCCACAATACTCAATAATAAATCAATAATCAATAATAATAAACTCAATCCTCCACTCCCAGACGCATTGCCACCCTTCCACCCAGCTCAGCTTGACATCTGGGATTTCCCATAGTCCTTTTATAGTCCTTGATCTGGAAGTGTTTCGCCTTCTCTGTCCACGTGACTAGGAACACTTCCGGGTCATATAAAAACTCTTCTTCACCCCGGAGGCACGTCGTTTCCTGTCATGTGATCATGACGCACCTCCGGGTTATAGGGCATGTAAGAGTCCGACAGCCTTCCTACAGCGACTCCTGGTGGCCCCCATGGTATCCAGCAGGGCTGTGCATATAAACTACAGAGTCCATAATGCCCTGCTGGAATTCGGGGCACGTCCACGCTGCTGGGAGAGCTCCTCCTGGCGGCCGGAGTAGAAAGCCGGCAATCCTTCACAATGTATATATCTATACTAATAAAAGGCAAAGCCCTCACTGACTCACTGACTGACTGACTGACTGATTGACTGACTGACTGACTGACTCACTCATCACTAATTCTCCAACTTCCCATGTAGGTAGAAGGCTGAAATTTGGCAGGCTCATTCCTTACAGCTTACTTACAAAAGTTAGGCAGGTTTCATTTCGAAATTCTACGCGTAATGGTCATAACTGGAACCTGTTTGACTGACTCACTCATCACTAATTCTCCAACTTCCCGTGTAGGTAGAAGGCTGAAATTTGGCAGGCTCATTCCTTACAGCTTACTTACAAAAGTTAGGCAGGTTTCATTTCGAAATTCTACGCGTAATGGTCATAACTGGAACCTGTTTTTTGTCCATATACTCTAATAGAGGAGGCGGAGTCACGTATTGCGTCATCACGTATTACGCCTCCTACGTAATCACGTGAACTGAAAACGAGTAAAAGATTTACAGCACAAGTCAAACGCGGGAACGAAGGTAAATGACGTTAATTGTTGACTGTCTTTTAATACTGTGTAATTGTTGAGTGTCTTTTAATACTGTGTAAGCATACATATTAACACATGTGCAATTAAACGTGTGCATTTACGGGGTGATTTCTCAGGCTTAAAAGCTCGCCTTTTATTAAAAAGGTAAATGCAAACTCTTTTCATTCTGAAGGGCACAAACCACATTAGATTTCAGCCGTTAAACGCGCAAAAATGTCAGTACACCAGATAAATAAGCGCAACATATTATCAGTTGTATTGTATGCTTACAATACATATAGAAATGTGTTAATCGTTAACTAATATTATGGGATGGTGTTGTTCGACTCGCGCCTTGATTTAAACTATTGCATGTCTTGGTGGGTTTGCGTAGCTTATTATCAATATCTTTACACCTCTTTTTAACACTTAATTTAAAAAGGTTTTCTTTTCTTCTTAATTAAGGCTTTGCTACAGGATACACCCTCCACAAGTTAAGGAAGTAAAAATAAAGGTGTATATTTCTGTTTTATTTAAACCTTTTAAGTTCGTATGCATAGCCCCATTTGGCTGTTTTAGTTTTTTTTTTTTCTTTCTTCAGTAATATTTAATATCCTTAAAGAAAAACAACATATGCATTTTACTTTTTTTGTATCTCTTTAGTAATATTTTAGTGTAAAAGGATAACCAGTATTTAAACCTTTTATGTTACTTTATAAAGTTATTTTACACAATGTTGAAAAATTAATAAGAAAGCTACATATTTTGGCAGCTGCTACTTTAATTTTCAATGAAATGAAAAAAGCTCTCCTAGAGAAAACCTCAATGAAGAAGAAACAGTTTGCACTATCTAAAAAGGAGAAACCCTCATTTATAAAGGTTTGCTGCAGATGACTTAACTGAAAATAAATGAATAGTTCCTATGTGTATAATACATATTTATCTATTTGACTTATGCCTTTATTCCAGCAACTTGCAACATCTGAGGTACAATTTGTTACATTACTTTTGTTTTTTGCAGCACAGGCAGGTGAAGTGACTTCCTCAGGGTCACACAGTGGTGTCAGTACCAGGATTTGAACTGACAAGCTCCGGGTTTGCTGAAATATTACTGATGAAAGAAAAAAAACGAAAACGGGCAAATGGTGCTATGCATACAAATGTCCATCCATCCATTATCCAACCTGCTATATCCTAAATACAGGAGCCAATCCCTGCCAACACAGGGCACAAGGCAGGAAACAAACCCCGGGCAAGGTGCCAGCCCACCGCAGGGCGCACACACCCACACACCACGGACAATTTAGAATCACCAATGCACCTAACCTGCATGTCTTTGGACTGTGGGATGAAACCGGAGTACCCAGAGGAAACCCAGACAGACACGGGGAGAATATTCAAACTCCACGCAGGGAAGCGAACCCGGGTCTCCTAACTGGCACCTTTCACTGCGCCACCATACCACCCGCATACAAACTTAAAAGGTTTAAATAAAACAGAAATATATACCTTTATTTTTACTTCCTTAACTTGTGGAGCGTGCATCCTGTAGCAAAGCCCTAACTTTTTTCATGAAAGCCCCTTTCAGTCAATAAGACTTAAAAACAGGTGTAAAGCTAAACTTGCAGCACCAATCACAGGCCCGATTAGAAAGCGGGAAGCTGTGATTTGTCGTCTCCCTCCCATGTAACAATCACAGCCCGTGTTACAACGCACTATGTATGTAAGTGTATATGTATATATGTGTATGTGTGTGTGTATGTATGTGTGTATATGTATGTGTATATATATGTTGATATGTGTGTGTATATATATATATGTATATATACAGTAATCCCTCCTCCATCGCGGGGGTTGCGTTCCAGAGCCACCCGCGAAATAAGAAAATCCGCGAAGCAGAAACCATATGTTTATATGGTTATTTTTATATTGTCATGCTTGGGTCACAGATTTGCGCAGAAACACAGGAGGTTGTAGAGAGACAGGAACGTTATTCAAACACTGCAAACAAATATTTGTCTCTTTTTCAAAAGTTTAAACTGTGCTCCATGACAAGACAGAGATGACAGTTCAGTCTCACAATTAAAAGAATGCAAACATATCTTCCTCTTCAAAGGAGTGCGCGTCAGGAGCACAGAATGTCACTTAGATAGAGAAAAGCAAACAAATCAATAGGGCTGTTTGGCTTTTAAGTATGTGAAGCACCGCGGCACAAAGCTGTTGAAGGCGGCAGCTCACACCCCCTCCGTCAGGAGCAGGGAGAGAGAGAGAGAGAGAGATAGAGAGAGACAGAGTTTGTTTTTCAATCAAAAATCAATACGTGCTCTTCGAGCTTTTAAGTATGCGAAGCACCGTGCAGCATGTCATTTCAGGAAGCAGCTGCACAAAAGATAGTAACGTGAAGATAATCTTTCAGCATTTTTAGACGAGCGTCCGTATCGTCTAGGTGTGCGAACAGCCCCCCTGCTCAATCCCCCTACGTCAGGATCAGAGAAGGTTAAATAACCTCTTTAACACACTACTTCTCCGCTGCGAAGCGCGGGTATTTTGCTAGTATGTATATATATGGTTTTGGCAGCCAAGCGCTTTTTTTTTCAACATAGAAGACGTCTCTTGAGATCCGTTTAATCGCCTCGTTGATTGCATGTCTTCCAAGGTAGTTTCAATACCCATTTCCTGCACCGAGTCATCTCCCCTTTTATGAGTGACTGTGTTAGTGGCTGTACTTCGTACAGGTCTTTGAATGCACTGAATACTTGTAACTGGTGTCGCCCATCGGCTACTTTCGACAGGGAATGGAAGCAATTGTCGAGTAACAAAAATTATTTGTAAGTGATTTCACATTGAAGAAATAGTAAAAACGTGATCACTTGGGTCAATACCTAAAGAAATACACACAGCAAATGCAATTGCGAATACACCAGAATCTGTACGATTTAATTGTTGCTGTGCGTCTTCATAAACTATGGGAGGTTTGTAAGGAAACAAAGCATGCTGATCTGCTCCCATTTCATCTGACAGTACTCTACGACCCGGAACTGATCTGATGTTCATACTAACCTGGCTTATGGCTTATGGCTCCGGGGCGATCACGCCTGAAATTATCAAGCATTACTGTTTATAGCTGTGTATTGGAACATCCAAATCCTGCTTCCTCCTCCTGCTGCTTGCTATTGCCGCTCACCTACGCTACCATACCCGCCTGTCCTACCGGCTGCGTTGTGCTGTGCTGCTTCTACACTGCTATCAGCTAAGTATCACTCACTATTTTAGCGCTTTGAGTACTGAGAAAAGCTCTATATAAATGTAATGAATTATTATTATTTATTATTAAACGCTAAAGTACAAAAACGAAGTAGAAAGTAACACTAAACCGCAACATCGCCGGGAACACCGGCACACCGCGTCTACTAAACACTAAGAAACACTAAAGGAAAAAATACTATTCAGTAAGTACCGTGTCTACTAAACAGTAAATCAGTAAAGGAGAAAGGACTAACTGCGTCAGCTGTGGAGCTCAGCTCGGAGCGAAATGAAGTGAATGAAATGAGGTGAATGGGAGGGGAGATGATCACGTGACTTCAACACCCGCCTTAACTCTCCGTCCCTCCACAAACACACAAACACAGCCACATGGATCACAACTCTCCTTTATAGATATAGATATTAACAATAAGAATAGCTGGTTTCTAACTCACGACCTCTGGATTATAAATCAGCAGATCTAACCGCTGCACCACAGATGCTGTCATATTGTACGTGTACCTTTTGTGAAAGTGTTTATTTGATATTTGGCCATTAGCCTTCACACATTATACAGTTCATGTTTACATTTTGTCATTTATTACTAAAACATGAAAAACGTTTCTGTTTTAACAATGTGTTTACATAGATTGTTGTAGACACAGAACACACCACATTATTTCCCCTTGCAATTCTGGGTAGCTCACTCCCAGATAATCAATCAAGGCAGGAACTGGGAGAACTTCTTGCAGGCTGCTTGGTGCTTGGGCTTATTGACACATTTAGAAGACAAAAGACGCTGATGGAGAGGTGCAAAGGGATTTACGAGTTTTTTCATTGGCTCTGGTAATTCTAGTGTTAAGGTACAGAAATTTCTTGAATTTCTCCTTGCATTTCTTGTAACTTGTTTCCAATCATTAACTTTCTAGAGGCTTCAGCCCTGTGGGAAGAGACTAAGTTAGCAGACATTGCAGTGGTTTTCTCAGGGACTACTTCAACAGAAGCATTGGCTGATTTTGTGCAGGTTGCCTTATCAGAAGCATTTGTCTGTCTGATGAGGTTCTTTTCACTTTACTGCACTGTTCAGCCATTTCTGTTGAAACATCCAAAGTGTTCACCTACTGACATAGTGCAAAAGTCATTGGTCCTCACTGCAGCAGCAGAGGTGAGGCTCAATCCCTGAAGAAAGCACTAACAATGGAACACAGATTTAACAGATCCTGCTTCAAGTGGAGGAGTTCAAGTATCTCGGGATCTTGTTCACGAGTGAGGGAAGAATGGAGCGTGAGATCGACAGGCGGATCGGTGCGGCATCCGCAGTAATGCGGGCGCTGCATCGGTCTGTCGTGGTGAAAAAGGAGCTGAGCCGCAAGGCGAAGCTCTCAATTTACCAGTCGATCTATGTTCCTACCCTCACCTATGGTCATGAACTATGGGTAGTGACCGAAAGAACGAGATCGCGAATACAAGCGGCTGAAATGAGTTTCCTCCGCAGGGTGTCTGGGCTTTCCCTTAAAGATAGGGTGAGAATCTCAGTCATCCGGGAGGGGCTCAGAGTAGAGCCGCTGCTCCTCCGCATCGAGAGGAGTCAGATGAGGTGGCTCGGGCATCTGATCAGGATGCCTCCTGGACGCCTCCCTGGTGAGGTGTTCCGGGCACGTCCAACCGGGAGGAGGCCCCGGGGAAGACCCAGGACACGCTGGAGGGACTATGTCTCTCGACTGGCCTGGGAACGCCTTGGGATTCTCCCGGAAGAGCTAGAAGAAGTGGCCGGGGAGAGGGAAGTCTGGGCATCTCTGCTCAAGCTGCTGCCCCCGCGACCCGACCTCGGAAAAGCGGGAGACAATGGATGGATGGATGGATGGATGGATGGATGGATGTTTCCTATGGTCCCAGAGGTTCTCTTATCAGTGGTATGCTGATGATATGCAGCTATATCTGTTGTTCCCTCCAGAGGATCATGCAGTATCAGCTAGAATCTCTGCGTATATCACTTATATTGCAAGCCTTATGAAGGAACACCAGCTTCAGCTTAATTTAGCAAAGATGAACCTTCATGATAATCCAGATTGTCTGTCCATTCAGCACCCCATCTCTGTTCAGTTGCCTGTATCTCTTACACCAGGCCAAGTCTACTGAACACTGGGGTGGTGATTGATATATATTGATATAAACAAAAACCCTAAGCACTGTGAAAACCTGCACTAATGAGATTTCAATATCACAACAATTTTCTGTAATACTTTGGGTCTTCTACTGTATTTCAAACTTGCCCACCTCTCAGCTGAAGCCAGCAACTATTCAAACAAATGTTTTCTCAGATATCAAATTAAATTAAACCCATGCAGTAACTGGATAGTTTGTTGAAAACCAGGAGAATCTATTATGGCATTAATGTATGAAACATTTTGAGAACCCAGTGTTATTATTTATTTATTTGTATTCAAACACTGTGCATTGTTATTTCTACCTGGATCTGGGTATGTCAGGTTGTTGTGCACATCTTTAGTAATAGGCTCATGGGAAAAAATGAAACACAAAGAATGAATGAAAACATGAGAATTCACATATTATAAAACTAATAATAAAAGACAAATATGCTCTTTTTACCTAATACCTTTCATGTCACCCTTCTCTTTTCCTATCACTGATTTCCCTGCGTATTGCTCTTCTGGGGACACCACTACACACTCAAGGCTTAGGGCATGTTTATTTATATCTCTGCTATCTCTGTGGGTTTTTATTCTCATTTCACAGTCTTACCATTTCCTATCTTAGTCCTCTGTCATCCTTTCCTGCATGGCAAACTCTTGTATACCACACATCCATTAGACATCATTATTTTGAAGGTTAATATTCCTCCTTTTTTCAATTAAATGGGGACACATGGATAGATGGTTTGATTTCTCCTCATTTGTTTGTGACCTACATGCAATTGTTTTACTCTAGGTTCACTGTGGGCTGAATTGTGTACAAACTGAATTAGAAGCAAAGGAAGAAACTGTTTATGTTGGGAATAACTGGCCATCGCAGGGCACACTCATTCACACAAGTTTTAGTATACTCATTAATGTAGTATGTTCATTTTTTTCTGATGTGGAAAGAAATCATATTTCTTAGAGAAAGCCCATGTACAAACATTGCACGAGCAGTGGCTAGGAGAACAGGTGAAGTTGTTGTGGTGTCAAGAAGCACAAGGTTCAGATGAGTTCAGATAAGTTAAGAAACAAACTCTTATGAGTATGTGATAAGTCCTAGCCCTACAAATCTGGGGAGAATCAAATTACAAAAGGACTTAAATTGTGATTATGCATCTATTTTATCTGTGTTTTGCATTAAGGTAAAAAGAAATGTGGTTATGCTTTACATATAATACCCTACAGAAATTTTCATGCTTACAAAAAGTAAAAATGAGGAATAATTGGTGTCTTTGATAAGATTTCTTGTACTTTTCATGGAAGATTCTAGGAAACATCTAAGCATCCTCTTTAGAATCTGCAGCACTCTAACCCTTGTTCTTTATTCCCCTACTCCAGTAATTTGTCACGATGTCTTGGTTATAGATTTCAGACTCAGTGCTCATTATTGTTAGCAGTCTGTCACCATTGTTCTTCTGAAATTAAGCTTCTTCCTTGATTATCCTGCTGTGCTTTGCTTGTTAGCCTTGAGAGCTCTCAGTCTTTAATTTTTGTTGTCTTTAATTCTTCGCTAGACTTTCTTCAGAATTTACTTTGTTCACTTTCCAATGTATATAACAATCAGTCTTTAAATTTTTAACATATATTAGTTGCTTATCTGCCAAGAACTCCCTCTGCATTCACTCTACCGCCATGTAATCCCATCATTCTCAGCTCATTTATTTAGAAGTGGTTTCTCTCAATCTGCCATCATTGCAGCCTAATCTCATGCCTCTATCATTAGGCTGCTAATATTTCAGAATTATTCTTCTTCATTTTCTACATTTAAGTGTGATGGTATTATAATCAATTGACCCCAATAGCCCAGTAATGTGCATGTTTTTGCCTTGCTTGGGTTTAAAGAGACAGATAAACCTCCTGGGAGAATTTTGAAAAACAGCAAAAATCATTTCTTGGCATTATTTCCATTTTTTTTCTACCTGTAATATAATTCTGATCCTCAAATGTTTAATTTACAAAGATGGCATTTGACAGAAATGTAATTAATTTGGCACACGTTCCAACATAAAGGAAAATGAGCAATGAAATTTAAAAATCATGAGAACATTAAAGCAGAGGAGTAGCGACTAATGTAGAAGTACAGACAGCATGCAAACAGGATACGGTCTGCAGCCTACAACCCCAATTCCAAAAAAATGGGGAGGGAATAGAAAATGCTAATAAAACCAAAATGGAGTGATATGTAAATTTACTTTGACTTACATTCAAACAAAAACAGCACAAAGACGAAGTATTTTATGTTTAATCTAATCAAGTGCATTGTTTTTAAACATATGCTTTTATTCTAATGCCTGCAACACATTCCAATAAGTTAGAAAATATGTGTGTTTGAGGGCTGTGCAGGCACTATAGCCCCCAGTGGACTGAATTCAGTGGGTCAGCTCTAGAACATTCTCAATCCATCACAGGGTTATGGGGGCCAAAGGCCATCTCACCAGGATTGGGCAAAAGGCTGTAAACAGGACTGGACAGGACACTAGTCTAACACAGGGACCACCCTTACTCACACATCCACATAAACACACACACTCGCACACATACCATATTTGCAATTGGCAATTAACACCTAAATTGCAAAGGACTGGAAAATGGCAAATATTATATTATATTATATTATATTATATTATATTATATTATATTATATTAGTTGTGTAAGCAGCAGAAGGACCTAGAAACTATTGAAATTGTCAGAAAAAAAATTGGAATGTAGAGATGTCAGGTAATTGAAAGGAACTACTCTGGGCATCTCTCTCCTAGGAGGTTTCGGTTTTTGCCAACATGCTCGAATCGTTTGTGTATTAGAGGTGGGAGGAAAAGTAAAAGGGATACCGTTTTGCAAATGTGCTCACCTCGCTTCTATATTGGCTGCTAAGCAAGTGACTCTTTCTTCGGAGGTTTTGTTTTGCTGACATTCTGGCCTCGCCTGTGTATCCTCGGAGGTGGAGCCCTTATCCTGACTCCACCTCTCTCTTCCAGGACGGACAGACACACACACTTCCACACATAGACCTTTATATATCACACTAGGGGGGGCCAGGCCCCCCGTTGCCTTTGGCGCCCAACCCCCCAGTGGCAGCCTGGTAGGCTGCCCCACTTGCGGCCAAACCATGACTTTCTTGATGAAAAAACACGACTTTCGGGATATTAAAAATCACAACTTTCTTGATATGTTAGTTTATAGTTTAAAAACGGAACAAGAATCTAAAAATCTAACTATATCACATTAAAGTTTGATATATTCTGAAAAGAATGATAGCAAAAATATTTATGTTTTAAAATAACCCCGATTTAAACCATGACAAAAAATATGACATAAAATCGTTTCACAAAATCATTGCACTTTTAGGCTTAGGATTTTAAATATATTATATTATATTATATTATATTATATTATATTATATTATATTATATTATATTATATTATAAGGGTGATAAGGTTAATCCAAGAAAGTATAGGTTAATAAGCTTAACGTACATCACAGGTAAATTAATGGAACACTATCAACTTCCAGACAGTGTTCAGAAGCCATTAACAAGGCACACAGAATGTTAGGTTATATAGCACGGTGTGTAGAGTACAAGTCCCTGGAGGTTATACTCAAGCATTATAACACACTGGTGAGGCCTCATCTGGAGCACTGAGTGCAGTTTTGGTCTCCAGGTTTCAAAAAAGACATAGCAGCACTAGAAAAAGTATAGAGAAGAGCAATTAGGCTGATTCCAGGGCTACAGGGGATAAATTATGAGAAAAGATTAAAAGAGCTGAGCCTTTTCAGTTTAAGCAAAAGGAGGTTAAAAGGAGACATTATTGAAGTGCTTAGAATTATGACTGGACTTACCGATAGAAGACTGCCTGCTCAAACGACTGCTCGCCTGTGCAAGCACCTCATAAAAGCAAGTAACTTCTTACCCATGCACGCAGTCTGCTGGTGCTTCAGTAACTTGTTTGTCATCAGCAGTGGCTATCAGAGGTGAAAAAGAGAAACAATACAAAATGTACAAGTTGCTGTTTTTGCTCTCAAGGTAAACATAAAACAGTAAAGTATTTTGTAGATGAAGTCCCTCAGAATAATCCTCTGTTATAAGACACAATGCTTTTCAATAGGAGATTTTAAAATTTCAAAACTTTGTACAGTGCAATCTTTTTGACATAGCTTAATGAAAATAGAACTGTTGCAACATATTTCCTTGAAGAATAGGTGTACTACATTTTAATAAAACTGATCCATTGGGGGGTTGAGTTGTTTCATGTGGACAGATAGACAGTCAGACATGGTTATTGCAAAAGGTACAATTCATAACTTTTTTCAGCCATTATATCTGGCTCCATCGGAGCACTTCTAAAAATATCCTGAAATGACTACTGCAACATTTTCTATTTGCTTCAACAGGACCTGATTTGATTGGCTTTCTCATGAAAAGCATCTCTCTTGCTTAATTACATTAGCAGTCCTGGCAATTCAATGCCTTACAAAATAATGTTTATTGGTGTTTTGACCCTTTTGACCAATACCTGTAGTTTTATTAATTAAGAATATATCAGAATGGCTTTTGCCGGAGGTAAACACAGAGTTGTTTTCAGTTTTGTTTGTTGATTTGTTGATAGATTCAATTTTAAGTATAGACAAAGGAAATTACTGCACAGATGCTGGCAAATATTATCACAAGGAAATTAAACCTCCTAAACCATGTTTAATCTCATTAAACTTACACAGTAGTTAATCAGAGAGGTATTGATCGTCTTTATGTATTGTTCCGCTTTTTGACTAAGAATCAGTTTGTACTGAATATTTACCTAGCACACACTTCTCAATAGTCATTAGTACTGCATATTGTATGTGGGGGCTCTTTGTGCTGCATTAAAATCATCCTTGTCAAAAATGTATGCCATATCAACAAATGCATTTGCTTTGGTAGACATTTTCGGGAATTACCGTATATTGGTAGTGATTCTTCTACTATTTATTAATCAATTAATCTTTATATTAATAATAATAAAAATAACAATCATTCTTTACATTTTATATAGTGATTTTCAAACTTTTTCATAAAGTACTTTTCACAAAGAGCATGAAAACAAAGTGCTATAATAATTATACCTGTACAAGAATATAATACAAATTTAAGTAGGTACAATAGACGATATCATACACTTCAAATACTGATGCCCCCTGTTCCAGTGTGGTGCTGAGGTATCACCTGTTGCACAGCTGCACTCAGGTCCCATTCTGGGGATTTCATTGTGTGGTGGGTGCGGCAACACGCTGCAATTAGCGCATGCTCACAACCTCTAACCACATATCCCAACATAGCGTTAGAATATAAATTATAAACAATAAACTGAATAAGTGGATTAGTAGGAAGAACTGCCAACAAAACACTGCAAAAACAGCAAAAGTCAGCATATAAAGGTAAAGGAGAAAAAAGCAATGATTTAGGCTTAAATGTGATGATTGGAGGAGCTTCCTGGAGAGAAACTATAAAGATTAATAATTATATTTACTGAGAATGGTTGGAGTTGGGGCTGTGTTAGGCAGATGTGAGATGACAGGTTCGTGACAGGTTTGCACATGGCAATGAAAGACTACAAGGATAATGAAGAGTTGGCACTTACATCTTTTTATGTTAGCAGCCAAGTGCTTAGGAATATTCTTTACACAGGAAGCCAGTTTTGTCAACTGAGTTGAAATGTAGTCTTCCAGTGTAACTCCTAAATTAGCATTTTACATATGGTGTGCAATGTTCATTATTAGAATTCTTGTTGGAGGAACTTTGAGAAGAGAAATGCAGAAATTCAGCTGAAATGTTATGGAAGTATTTGAAAGATTGAGTTTTCATGACAGACATAGAATTAGTATTGCATTATAGAGAGACATAGACCCTTTTGATGGCAGCAGGACATGACAATCAGAATTGACAGAAACATTGCATACTTGCAAAGAACATAATGATGATAATTATTACACTTTTATGGACTGGCATTGCTCCACATTCCTTTAAAGTGGCTGTTTTCAAGCCTTATTGAGTATATCAAATTTAGACTCAAATATTAATAGTAAGTATTGTCACACTTGGGTCACAGATTTGCACACAGGAGGCTGTAGAGACAGGAACTTTATTCAAACACTGCAAACGTACATTTGTCTCTTTTTCAAAAGTTTAAACGTACTCCATGACAAGATAGAGATGACAGTTCTGTCTCACAATTAAAAGTGCAAACATATCTTCCTCTTCAAAGGAGTACACGTCAGGAGCAGAGAATGTCAGAGAGAGATAGAGAAAAGCAACGAATCAAAAACCAATAGGTGCTTTTCAAGCTTTTAAATATGCGAAGCACCACGTGGGAAGCATATCACGTGAAGGTAGTCTTTCAGCATTTTTTAGAGGAGTGTCCGTATCCTCTAGAGGTACAATTAGCCCCCTTGCTAACAGTATAGATGGATTTTGTACCTTCAATCTAAAGTTTTAAAACAACTGTGACTTTGTAATTACAGTCTTATCATTTACAGTGATCCCTCGCTATATCGCGCTTCGCCTTTCGCGGCTTCACTCTATTGCGGATTTTATATGTAAGCATATTTAAATATATATCGCGGATTTTTTGCTGGTTCGCGGATTTCTGCGGATAATGGGTCTTTTAATTTCTGGTACATGCTTCCTCAGTTGGTTTGCCCAGTTGATTTCATACAAGGGACGCTATTGGCAGATGGCTGAGAAGAAACCCAACTTACTTTTCTCTCTCTCTCTCTTGCGCTGACTTTCTCTGATCCTGACGTAGGGGGATTGAGCAGGGGGGCTGTTCGCACACCTAGACGATACGGACGCTCGTCTAAAAATGCTGAAAGATTATCTTCACGTTGCTACCTTCTGTGCAGCTGCTTCCTAAAGCAACATGCTGCATTGTGCTTCGCATACTTAAAAGCTCGAAGGGCACGTATTGATTTTTGCTTGTTTGTTTTTCTCTGTCTCTCTCTCTCTTTGTCTGCTCCTGACGGAGGGGGTGTGAGCTGCCGCCTTCAACAGCTTTGTGCCGCGGTGCTTCGCATACTTAAAAGCCAAATAGCCCTATTGATTTGTTTGCTTTCCTCTGTCTTTCTGACATTCTGTGCTCCTGACGCGCACTCCTTTGAAGAGGAAGATATGTTTGCATTCTTTTAATTGTGAGACGGAACTGTCATCTCTGTCTTGTCATAGAGCACAGTTTAAACTTTTGAAAAAGAGACAAATGTTTGTTTGCAGTGTTTGAATAACGTTCCTGTCTCTCTACAACCTCCTGTGTTTCTGCGCAAATCTGTGACCCAAGCATGACAATATAAAAATAACCATATAAACATATGGTTTCTACTTCGCGGATTTTCTTATTTCGCGGGTGGCTCTGGAACGCAACCCCCACGATGGAGGAGGGATTACTGTATAGGGAAAATGCACATAGGGGTCACCTAGGGTAGCAAAATTTGTGGAGCAGTATTTTATAAAGACCACAAACTCTGACTGGGAAACACTCTGTTAATAAAACTGTACAACTTACAGTACATTGCATTACATTAACCTGATTATGTTGTAAAGAGCACCAGCATTGAAGAGACAGGCCATGCACACATAACACACAGGACATGCAAGTTTGAGCCTTTAGACAGCCAGGTGTATTTGTTGTTTAAGATCAGAACACTGAACAAGCAGATCGCTAATCCTCCTTGATGTTAGGAACCAGAAAGAGTGTCACATAAAATAACAGATACACTGCTAAACACTGCTATAAGTTGTGCATTGTCTCCTTTGCTGCACTGTTTTTCAATTGCATCGCTTCATGATTTTTATTTCCCCCACACT
This sequence comes from Erpetoichthys calabaricus, assembly GCF_900747795.2. NCBI lineage: Eukaryota > Metazoa > Chordata > Cladistia > Polypteriformes > Polypteridae > Erpetoichthys > Erpetoichthys calabaricus. Next base: position 116,430,412 of record NC_041406.2, on the reverse strand, counting down.
TCTATTTCCTCGTCCACTCTATTGAATGCAGTATTTCAACACCTCCATTCAGCTCCAGTCATTCATTTAGAGGTCCTCTTTTTGCAGGCCACTCCAACTTGTCACCTTCTGAAAACACTTGACCTCCTGTCCCTCAAAATGTTCCTTTTTTTAAAAAAAAAAATGTTTGTGCTTTGGGGTGGTCAGCCCATGGAGAGCCATGGAATAGACTGAGTGCTTTTATGGAGTTCACTGTAAATCAGATGGCAGATTCCACATTGCATGTGTGTGTTTCTCCTTGCAGTAAAATTTCTTGTATTTGAGTTGCATATTTAACACTCTGTATATTATGCATATTAATGTGAAAAATTTATAAAATTAGAGATAATTAGAGAAAAACCCTATCTCATAACATAGTAGTCATTTTCTTGTACAAACCACATGTACACATTATATGCATTTTATATGTTCTAGTAGCTATGTTACCTGGTTTTACCCAGGAAATTTCATAAGACAATGGCCATTAGTAGTTAGAGTGCTATTGGATAATTGGGTGTATCAAAAGTACAATGTAACTAAGTTATTTTCTGATATAATATTTGTAGGTTTTTGTTTTTATTATTATTATAATTGGCATGGAGTGTGTTGCCGTGGTTAAGGCTTTGGACACGGGAATTCAAACCACAGGTTAGGGGTTTAAATCACACTATTGACACTGTGAGACCATGAGCAAGTCACTTCACCTGCCTGCAATCTAACTGCAAAAACAAAAGAAATGCAGCCAACTGTGTCTCATATGTCCTAAGTCACCTTAGATAAAGGCATCAGTCAAATAATGAATAATAATTTTATTAGGTCACTGGAGCTGCTTACGCTTAAACAATCACAAAGGTCCTGAATTAGATCCATTTCTGTCTTTCCTAGTGATTTGGCTTTTGTCGAAGGTGATTGCAAAACACAATTTTACAGGAAAGTGTATTCCTTTGAGACCTGGGTTCACTTCCTGGGTCCTCCCTGTGTGAAGTTTGCATGTTCTCCCCGTGTCTGCGTGGGTTTCCTCCTGGTACTCCGGTTTCCTCCCACAGTCCAAAGACATGCAGGTTAGGTGCATTGGCGATCCTAAATTGCCCCTAGTGTGTGCTTGTTGTGTGTGTGTATGGGTGTGTGTGTGGGTGCGTGTGTGTGTGCGTGTGTGTGTGTGTGTGTGTGTGTGTGCCCTGCAGTGGGCTGGCACCCTGCCCGGGATTTGTTCCTGCCTTGTGCCCTGTGTTGGCTGGGATTGGCTCCAGCAGACCCCCGTGACCCTGTGTAATTAAATCCAATCAAACAATTTTTTAAATTTTGGGGTATTTCATTACTGTCTCATATATGAAGTATAGGGAAAGTACTGTAATTGTCCAAAAATTCAATACTTTTTTATGAATCTCAACATTTTAGATCTCCCTGAGTCTGAAAATACCACTTTTGGAATTATGTCTGCATGTCTGTCTGTATGTGTGTATGTAAACATGATAAATTGAGTACACTTTCACTTAGATCAACCAAATTTTGCATACAAGTATTAGGTACAAAACATAGATTTCTATCAACTTTTGAGCTGTTTCCGCTAACTGGAAGTGGTACTTTTTTTATTCATGCAGCTGCAGAGTTCGATTTATTCAACTTTACTTAAATAATTCTTCAATATATTATTAATTTGATTTGATTTCTTGTTGATGGCTCTTTAATGTACATAGTATAAAAATATAATCATTGTCTTGCGGTATACTCCTCAAATATCCATCCCCATATCTGAGTATACGAGAAAGTTTAGGGGAGACCACTCCTGATTTTTTTTTCTGTTGTGTGTGTAGGGGAGGGGGTTACTCCTAAATATTGATATACTGAAATGTTTTTTCTTAGTGGATACCTACTAGTGTAGATTTACAATTCTGACAATTTGCATCTTTTTAAGTAAACAGAAAATTGTGTTTTTGTTAATGAGTGAGAGAGAGAATGAACTCTTGTGCAGTGCAGCACAACAGAATGACTTAACAGAGCAGCATCTTTTACAAGTTAGGTTCATTTACATAACATATTTGTGAGACATTTCAATTGCACCAACCAGAGAGCTGATAAATGGTATGATCTTTAAACTTCCATATGCTTTACAAGTCTCAAAATAGTTAAACAGATTAAAAGTATTTGCCAAATAACTGATTCATTGAATAGGACTTCTTTAGATTTGATTAGATACACTTTATTAATTCCACAGGGAAACAGAAATGCATACAGCAACATAAACATAAAAACAAGAACACATACTCATAGGACAGATAATACATCCAATCAATCAATACAAACAATTACATCAGGTGAAGCATTGAATTATCTGATAAGAGAGGACAGAAAAGACCCACAGAGGCGTCTCTTAGCACACCATGGTGGAATGATCCTCTGACTGAAAGTGCTCCAAATGAATGCCTCCTGGAGGGGATGGTGGGGATTTCTCATGATGGCATTGAATTTTACCATCATCCTCTTTTCTACAAAAGCTTCAAGTGTGTCCAGAGTTTGCCCTGTGATTGCTTTCCTGGTAAGTTTAGTCAGGCATTGTACTTCTTTTTTTCTCATGTTGCTTCCCCAGGAGACTGCTGCGTAGAACACCACACTGGCTACTATGGCTTGAAGAACATTTCCAGCAGCGTGCTGCACACATTGAAAGATCTGAGTCTCCTTAGTAAGCATAGTCTGCTCTGGCCCTTCTTGTATAGAACCATTGTGTTGTCTGACCAGTCCAGTTTGCTGCTTATGTGAACCCCCAGGTAATAGTAGCTCTGCCCCACTTCCACATCCTCCCCCTGAATAGTGACTGGTCTCAAAGGCTTCTTGGCATGCTGGGAGTCCACCACCAGCTCTTTTGTCTTGCTGATGTTGAGTTGCAGGTTGTTGTCCCTGCACCACAAGATGAACTAGGAAATTGTTATCATAGAACAAAATAAAATGTTAAAATGACACATGACCTCATCTCTGTAACGACATGTTAAATATAAATGATTCACAATGACCTACTTAAACAGGCAGCACTTTCAAGCATTTTATAAATTGATACAATACGTTTTTCATATGCAATCATGAAAAATATAACCTGTATAAAGACGTCCAGTCATGGTTTTGCCTCAGAAACAGCACACAAATAGTTTTAACTTATACAGTAAAAATGCTAGAATCTCTATAATCATTATGTTTTGATATTTAAAAGTTTAATAGAAGTGACCAGGCCATTCAGTTACACTAATGCAAAAATTACATTTGGTCCTATACTTGCTAAACAGTTTTCAGTCAGTTACAATGTTTCAAGAAAGCATTCCTCCTTTTGTTTTCTAAAATTGAATAAACTGTTCTATATATAACTACTGTTGTGCGAAATGATCTGCACAAAACTGAATTGTTTTACTTTGCAAAAAATTCCAATTCAATTTGTCCTATTGACACAAGAATAATACATTCACTTGTAATAGTTGCACAACCGGTGATGCAGTCCTGCATTTACAGTAAATAATAAACTGCATTGTGCTCAGTTTCTAGTTCTTAATAAAGAATTCAGATTTAAATTTAAATCCAAATATTCTTAACTATTATACCCTGACTTCCATTTCACTCTTTCTTTTGTAAAGTTTTTCAGTCAATAGTAATCATACAATCTGTCCCAGCACAGAAGCCACTATGGCACATACTGAGAAGGATTCTAATCTTCACTGACACAGAGTATTCTGCTACCATTAAAACTACTACAGTATATATGTTTCTTTTGACACCATTGATCATAGCATTTAATTACACAGGCTTCAGAATTTAATTGTTTTGTGTTATGTTAATATTGTGCTACTCTGTAAATCCTTGTCACTTGTCTGATTTGCCTGGAATGATCATCCATTTTAAGGTTTATCTTATTTCAGCCCATGCGTATTTCCCACTATATGATTACAAATTTGATCAGTATTTTCAAGACCATGACAGCTGACATTTACCAATAACTTTTTTGTCCTGTCATAATGGTGACTGCATCAAAAATGGCAGACTAAGACCAATGAATTGACAAAGAAAATTCTGCTGACCAACAGCAGTTGGCTGAAGGACATTAACTGCCCTGAGACACTGTAAGCTTTAGCAGTGTTTCCAAAGCTTTGCGGTGCCCTGATCCAGCTTTTCACATTCCAGTGTGATGGGGAGGGTTCCCTTTGTGAATTTTATGTTATTGTCAAAGTGGAAGGAGGGTCCATGTAAGGGAGAATCCTGCCCATACTATCACCATAGCATAAGAGCATTAGATAAGTCAAGTGCGACCATGTTTTTCCTCTTTGGTGAATAAAGCATGATCATCAGACAGGTAGTAGTAAAGGTCATCTAGGATTTACCGCGATCCACCTGCAATGCTGCCACTGTGAATTGAGTGTGATTGTTGGGTCTGGGGTTGGAGGTGGCAGGGTTTTGTCAGGGGTCAACCATGGCCCATCTGAAATGCTGCCATAGACCACAGGATAGGAAATGCTGGGTTATAAGATTGCAGCAAGTCAGCAGCTCCTGTGAGGATATCTTGGCAAAAGGGGAACTAAATAAAATGAAATTTTGAAAACTAAACCATGACTTGAATTGAATCATTTTTTGCAGATCAAAACAGTTGCAATCACTTAAAATTAAGATATTCTCAAATACCACATTGTAAAAGTGAGGAAATTAACAGTGGCGAGGAAAATTTTCCAACATCAAGTACTCAAGATGAATAGTAATAAAAACCTTTCATTTTGTTACACTGAAGTAAAATGTTCTGTAAAGCAATATCCTTTTCTGAACAGACAGAAAGAGGTATCAGCCCTCAGATGATGAGCCGTCAGATGAGACAGAAAGAAGCATCAGCTTTCAGATGATGACAGTAGGCCAGCACAATACTCCCATGGTCCTGGCTTTTTTTATTAGAGGATGTGGGATGGCTCACATCCCAAGTTGCCTTTTGACCAATGAGGTGAAACTTTGGCAACATCATCTTCCTTTTTCTCTGGTAAGTTATATACTTAGATATAAGCAGATTTGAAAATACAGGTCATCCCTGTCAGTGACAACCAAAAACCAAAAGCCCATAGACTAATGATTTGCCATTCAGGCATAGTGCAGGAATAAAAAAAAACAGGGAGAAAATGTTTAATTTGCTCTTTCACAGCAATCCTAACAGCAAACAGCTCTTTGAAACAGTGAGAAAGTATTCAACAATGCCCTCTTCATCCAGGAAAAACAGATGTATTTCTGGAAGCCGGCTTCCAGCACTATCTGTGGTGCGATATACTAAAATAGTGACGAGTTGAGCTGGTGCAGCTCCGGTTGCAATGCAGCTGCATCCTTCTTAAAGATGTCATTTATTGTAAGAGCCTGGACGTGCTGGGAGCTGTGGGATTACATGCAGCTGTTCCAGCACAGACTGGTTTCTTAACTGTGAAACTTCTGCACAAGCTACCTTGCCAGGAGCATTTTTGCCTAGTGGCAAGGAATCGTGTGCTGCGTGGCACATACTCTCCCGAGTGAACCAGGCAATGAGTGCATCCTCCAGGTCACAATATAAATTAGCTATTTTGTGGTATTTTTATATTAAACCATTGAAAATCCACAACCACAAAGCAGATTTTTAATCTGTCCAAATTGTAATGCATAGAGCTCAAACGTTCAGTCTGGTTGGCATTCATATCATTCAGTTTTGTCACTTTGGCTTTCACTTTACATTCAACTCATTGTTTCAATCTAGTGTTGAATCCATTGAGGTCACACCACCAACACTACACTGTATTTTCTAAAAATGATTTTGTTTATCCCCACAAGCATTCACGTAACGCATGGCATGCGCCTTCCCTGGAAAGCCAAGTTATATTTTATTTATTATTAATTAATTTATTATTTATTATTACCATGTCAAGCTACTAATTATATTGCTTTTTCAACTTTTACATTGCATTGCAGGCTTTTACTACTTCACGGTACACCAATTCTTGCCTATCTGTGATCACTCTATTGTTATATTTGCATCCAAAGTTCTCTGTCCACATTGAACCAACAGTGAAAAGTTTAAATTGCCCACCTGTACAGAAAAGAAGGTGAGTGTGCAGTGGTTTGACATGTCTCAGTGCAGTGTTTGGTACTCTTGTTGTTTAAAATGGTTGTGCTTTTGATTTTTCACTATCATTATTAAATTAAAAATGTCTGCAAAAAAGTGGACAAGAAGAGTCATCCATCATCCCCTTCTGGCACCACCCAAACATAGTTCAGTTTTTCAGTTGGTAAGTAAACGATCTTTTAAAAGTTTATTTTGATAAGCATTATATCCATTAATTATGTGATTTAAATGTTCATATATATCACAGTACTTGTCCATTCTAGTACAAAAGAAAACGTAAATGGTTTCCAAAAGTGAATACATTTGTTATGTTTACTTTTGTACTACAACTAAGCATATACGCTATTGGGTTCATGAAGTGTTAAACAAGGACATCATTAGTGTTTTAAATGCTTTATGTTTTAAAATACAGTCCTTGGTGGACTGTAATACAGGTGTATCTGTTTGCATAGACATGGTGAACAACTGGCTTCTGAGGGCACTGACCTTTCATGTTGTTAATACAGGCAAAATGAAAGCATGACTACCGTTTCAATTAGTTATGACCCCTTTTTGACATGCAAATGTCAGACTTTAAACTTTGGGCTAAAGTACACCGATTTTTTGGTATTTGATGAGTTATTTTAATTGCTACAACTTTACATGTAACAGTTTGTGAACTGGAAAAGTCATGAAAAATGTGAAAACTTGGCTGAGGACAAGTACGTTGCATGCAAACTTATTTGGGTGTGCATGATCTGTTCTAATATTCCTGAGTATAAGAATGAACTGTTAAAGTTATTAATAAGTTTGGACAAAATAAGTGTATACTACATCTGTTCAAACATCAGTGATTTAACTGTCATATATTTAAGGCATGATTAAAAGTCTAACCTCACTATCTGCACTAAATTCAACCCCACCAGTCGTATGCATGTAATCATAAATTATGAACATCACATATGCAAATAATAAATCAGGTACAGGAATTAAAGTAGAAAAAGGTCAAAAACTTTATTGAGTTTCTAAATCAACTTCTTTTTTTTTCGTTTATGTATTGCAATGAAAGTGACAAACTGATGAGTACAACATCACATCTACTGGAATTCTACTTTTGTTCAGATATCGCAGTTAACTAACATTAATTAAACATTTTGAAAAAGCTTATGACCACTTTGTGTTAAAAAGGTAATATGTAACTGAGTGTTTATAGGCAAATTAAGGTAAAGACCAGAAAGGGGTCCTTCGTTCAGATTTGACTTTGTTTCTTGCATCTTATCTCCTGCAGCTGTGCATTCATCTGCCACATTTGTTGGTTGTTCATGTCTACGCTGGCGACTCCGCACAACTAGATTGCACACTTTAAGTTTTGATAGCAGCACTCTCTTGACTATCTGTAATGCCATTTTCATTAGTCACAACTGTAGTATTCACAACTAGTTCAAAGTACTTATTCAAATCATTATTTTATTTACTTCTTTAATTGTCTATTATAGTTTTCAGACAAACAGAGTCTTTTCCTCTCTATTTTATTTTTTTTTTCACAGTACCTTATTTTGAATGACCATATGAATGCTGTAGCAGGGGCGAATGATGAGGCAGGGTAAAAGCCAAATGGTTTAGTTTTCCAACCGATCAAAACCCCACCTAATTCCAACAAAAAAGAAAAAATTTAACTTAAACTTGAGCTTGATGACGCTCTCTGGCTGGGATAATTCCTCTCTAAACAGTGCTCTTTTACAGGACATATTTTCGCTCTCTCTTTTATGCCCTTTATTGCTGTGAGCTTAAAAATGAAACACCACCTTCCTGGCGCGTCTCATTTTTTTCCTGAGTGGACCAGAAGGGTTGGTGCTTCTTTCGCTTTGTTGCACTCATGGAGTGGTTTCTCGAAGATATGATGGAAAAAGGGAGACAAGACTGTTACTGTTGGTACCACATACCTTATGTGAGCCTGGAAGTTGACTTTCTGGCATAAATGCATGATGTTTTCTATTTTTGCAAGACTGTAATATATCAAATGTACAATTTGAAAAGAGTGACATATGAGACACCTGCTCTGATTATGCTCCATTCATGTCCACCAAGCAGCACGCATATTATTTTTTTAAATGCTTTTTAGTTACAGTATGTCTGATTGGATGGGTTTATAATTGCGAGGATCGAAGTGAAGTATGGGTATGTGCCGATAGCAGATTGCTGTAAGTGCCTGTCTAGTGAAAACATAGACTTTTCTTGTTATTTGGTAATATTTACTCTCACACATGCTAAGGCTGCTTTGCAAGCAGGACTAAAGGGTGCACACCCAAGTCATCCTGATAGTAGATCTGACCATATAGTCTTCTCTATTCAAACTCACACATTTAGACTTTACCTGTTTATTAAAGAATGTCTTTTATAATCATGAAATCTGGCCTGATTTGGGTGTTTTTTTACTATTACCGTTTAATATCAACCAAATATTCTGTTTACCACATATTCTTATTAGTTCTATTCATCTCTATGAACAGTTTTTAATTTTGTGATTCACAGTCCCAAACCCCCAAAACATTTTCTGCAGATACCCATGTTTATTCCATTCATCCCCCTTTTTCTTTACATTATTCAAATCGTCAATTGGACTGAATTCCTTCCAAATAAGTTTTTTATTTCTTGTTTCATACCAGTTAATTTCTTTTATTCACTGTTTTTCACTTTGATTCTCTGTCTAAATTCCCTGTTCTTTCTATATGCTACTGTATGTCTTTTTAACTTCTGTGTCCCAGAAATCCCTTTTTAGTTTTTGTCCATACCTGTATATATCCCACCACTACAGAATCAGACCATTATAACGTGTAACCTACTGAATAACACAGATACAAAATTATAACAAATGGTTCAGCAAACACAATTTATCAAAAGACTAGGACTGAAAAAGGGTTATGGATGAGTGAAGTTGTCAAGAAGATCTCGAGCCCTTTTTAAAAATCTTAACGACACTTAACAGTCAGCATCAATTAAAGACAGAGATTGGACAATCTAATTAATTATGCTGCCTCCAAAGATCTAAGTTAAAATTAAGTTGGAGTAGAATTAAAATACTTTTGCAATCATATCCTTGACCAAATTTAATTATGAATATCATTAGTAATACAATTTTAAACATCCTCAAAGGGCTTTTCTTCTTTTCATTTAACTACTTTAATTTTTTTTTTCATTCCACCAAACTATTCACTCATTTTTTCTATCACACAGTTACTTCTAAGAAACGACAGGCAGTCAGCTACTCATGGGGTAGGTGTTTTTCACACACTATCAGTACACTTTCTGAAACCAAAAGCTCAAAAAATTATATTCCCTGATTAATTTAAAATTTCAAAATAAATTCAATAAGGGATTTGACATAATGACACAGTGGCGAGTGCTGTTTTGTGATAGAATGCAGTATGAAATAGGCTAAATATAAATGCTACCTGTTTTCTTTATATTTTATTCCTCATCTTTCATCCCAGTATAAGCTTACAGCACACACATAAATTTAAAGGTACAATGCACTAGCAGTACTAAGCCTTACAATATTTACATACATAAACTAGTAGTGGCACCAAAATTTCATAACAGGGTGTTCATAAATTTTTCACAGGTAAACCTATTATTTTTATTATTATTATTATTATTGGAAACTCTAGTTTTTTTTTTTAATCCACAATTTTAAAAATTCACATATGCCGATGTAAATGTGGTCATCATAGAGGTTGCTGTTCCTTCCAGTTCCTATGCATTTGTGTTCACTTTAATTTAATTCCATTTATATATAAATATATAAACTGACCCCATACCTTTTTATGATTTATGATCTTTGTGTGCTTACAAATTCCTAACGTATCTGCAATAGAGTTTTTGCCTGTGTAGCCCTCTCACACAAAGGTCACTCACTTTTTGGGGTTTGCTGTAATGTACAGGTATACCAATAACTGCCATTCTCTGTGTTTCATACATAGGTCTTTTCTAATAAATAGGTCTTTTCTAATTTAATAAAGTTTACCACAAGCTACCATTCAAATTCCTTTACAGAAGTTGCAGTAAAGCCTAATAGCTTAACAATAAACAAATAGCCATAATCAGAAGTGTGAGAAAATGATAGGTGTCCTGCAAATAGGAGAACACATGGTGCACATTTGGAATCGCACTTCCCAAAGTCTAAACATCAGTCAACTACACCTGTATAATTTGTATTCAAAAATTGCATTGCAAATTTAATACTCTGTAATCCATTCATGTATCTTACCTGTGGTACCAATAAGGTGTAAAAGATGTTTGCTTCATCAGCAACCAAAGTTGCAAAAATCAGCCTGTTGAGTTGTTGACTCATCCATAATAGACAAATTGAGGACCTCTGATAATCTCTCAATATCTGCTGAAAGAATAATCTTGAATCTTTCAGCATTTCTAGTAGAAGCATTGCTAGCATTTGCTGCTTTCACTTGCTATTGGGGAGTAATTTTTAATGCTTGCATCAGATTTGGGAAGGTTTTGAAATTCTGTTTGTTACCTGGTAGTCTGACCGTGTGACATTCCTGGCTGGCGAACAGCTGACATGAGGAGGACCTCTGGGTGGATGACATGAGTTGGCTACAGCTGCTAATGAGCTTTGTGCAAAGGAGAGGGTGTGTTGCAACATAAGCAAGGTGTCACGACTTCTAAGGACAAGCGCCTAACAACATGGGACTGGTTCTCAAGAGTACAAAATCGTTCTGTCCAGTAATAAACAAATATGTTGGTGAAACTGGATCAAAAGACTTATGAAATCCAAAAGAATACACATAATGAGAAAACATATATAAAAGTGGATTCCTTTGGTCAAGAAACCATCAAAATGAATGCCATTCAAGATGCAAATAAATTTTAAAAGACCAAAATTCCCAACAAGGAGTAGCAGGCAAGAACTCGCCTGGCAGGAGAGAGTCTGGCCAGAGTGGTTTTTAGAAGAAGGAGAGGTTAACAAAGAGGAGTGTTGGTAGGTGTTTGGTGTGGAAATGTGGACATTCTGTGTGGTTTTGTATTGTATTATACCATACTTTTTTGATTTTCCTGAGTTTGTGTTCATTGTCATGCCCCCCTACCCCCCACCCCCCCCAACCCCACATGTAACCCCGGCAACAGCCCTGTAATTATTGTTTCCTAAGTTTAGTGTGATAACACAATCAAACACAATAGCACAAGTATCATTTTGTGCTGAACCATGCCAGAGCCGAACAAATAATGCATGCTGGGACAGAGCACATTGGTGGGTAATCAAAGAGAGAGAATTTTGAACCTTGGCTCTAACCTCCTGTTCAAGTAAAAAAGATATGAACCATTGAAATGGTTGTAAAATTTTAGATTTTCTTTTTCACTAAATTTACACCAATTTCCACCAATTCTAACAAAATAATCATGTCTAAATTTCATGGCACAATACGTGACAGAGAACAAGAACTGAAAAATAAAAAAAATTAAAAAATTTCTACTTTGTTTTCACTAGTCACCATTTTGTTCTATTTCCACTATTCAGTAAGAACTCAAATTTTTCAAATGACCTTCACACCCTCAATCTGAAACTGATCTAATAATGGACAATTTTATTTAGTAGGGGGAAAAACATTCTGGACTCCTTATGGACCTTGTCAGTTTCATGTCATTCATTACATCCTATACTGTGGAAATTGTAATGCCAAAATACCAGGAAATGGTTGGACTTTCTAGAGATCAAAGACTTGAAACAGGCTAAGATCAGAACAAACGAAAAACAAAAGTCAAAGTTAATAACGATATCCAAAAGCCAAAGTAAAAAAAAATCAATAGCAAGGTTCCTAGAACTGGTCTATGCCCTTTCCATGCCCTTTCCCTAACAAACTAAACAATCATTAGTGCTTTGCAACAAGTGGCTCCTTAAATTATAAAGAAACCCAGCTATGGCTCAGCTTTCCAAAGCTTTTAGTAATGTACTGGAATTCTATTAAATCATATGAAAGCAAACCACTACTCTAATATAATCCACCAATACACACATATGATCTAATACAAACTTTCTAGATAACAAATGAAAGTTTCACAAATAACAAACAAAAGAAAAAGAGAGAAAAGTTAAGCAAAATGACACCTTTTATTGGCTTTCGGGATAAGATTTTCATTTTTGCATTTCGTTAAGTAGAAGATGTCACTGTCCATGTGTGCCAGTTTCTTCCACCTGAGTTGTCTGAGTTGCCTCGAAAGCTTGCATATTGTAATCTTTTTAGTTAGCCAATAAAAGGTTTCATTTTGCTTGACTTTTCACTAAATTCATAATGGCTAACACGGTACAACACCCTAATACAAAAGAAACAAATAAATTATGACTTACATAAATGCATAACATCTGACATACTTCTTCTTTCGGCTGCTCCCGTTAGGGGTTGCCACAGCAGATCATCTTGTTCCATATCTTCCTGTCCTCTACATCTTGTTCTGTTACACCCACCAACTGCATGTCTTCTCTCACCACATCCATAAACCTTCTCTTAGGCCTTCCTCTTTTCCTCTTGCCTGACAGCTCTATCTTTAACATCCTTTTCCCAATTAAACCAGCATCTCTCCTCTGCACATGTCCAAACCAACGCAATATCGCCTCTCTGACTTTGTCTCCCAACCGTCCAACTTGAGCTGACCCTCTAATGTACTCATTTCTAATCATGTCCATTCTCATCACACCCAGTGCAAATCTTAGCATCTTTAACTCTGCCACCTCCAGCTCTGTCTCCTGCTTTCTGGTCAGTGCCACCGTCTCCAGCCCTTATAAGATAACTGGTCTCACTATCGTCCTGTAGACCTTCCCTTTCATTCTTGCTGATATCCGTCTGTCACAAATCATTCCTGACACTCTTCTCCACCCATTCCACCTTGCCTGCACTCTCTTTTTCAACTCTCTTTCACAATCCCTGTTACTCTAAACTGTTGATCCCAAGTGTTTAAACCCATTCACCTTCGCCAACTCTAAAATTGTATTCAGTTCTCTTATATTGGAAGTAAATGCCAGAAGTGACTCTGCTCCATTGGGCCCTTGAGTAAGGCCCTTATTCTGCAATTGTATTGTCCTGGGTATGACGTTAATCTGCATCCAGCCCTGTAAGTAGGTTCTCCAACTTATGGAGAAAACTCAGAGGTTGTTAGCAGGATTGGCACTTCAGCCACTGTAAAAAACTTCACACTGTTCCAAGTGTGGCGCTGACGTGTCACCTGCTGCACTCAGGTCCCAATCCAGGTAGTTTGTTGATAATGCATGTTATAAAATGCACAAGATGACCATTAAACAATCAACAAGTAAAAAAAAAAAACTTTATTGTTCGTAAGTTCACTCTATTCTTCACGAAATTTACAACCTATATGTAATGTTTTTCTTTTAAATAAAAAATTACCCAGAATTGCCTGATATCAGTTTTAAGCACAATCTCCATAGAGCTTCTACTTTCTTGTGGTCCACAACACACTTTCCTTTTCCTGTCTTTCATTTGGCCACCTCTCTGTCAGTGACTGCTTCTCCTCTGTTCTCAAGACAATACCACGGCAAACGTCTTGCTACATCTGAGAATGTTATGGAGGGCTCATAGAGATAACCTTTACTGGTCTCCCTTTCCTCCAAAACAGCCTAAACACACCATATGTATAAGGTTTGTGTTTAAACAGGAAAGCTTGCTTTCTCTGAAAAAATTTCTTATGCCACATAAAGACACAAGCTACACAAAAAGGCTGTTTCCTCTTCAAACTCTGTGTCACAAAAAGACACTCCATGGTTTCTGGCTTTTAAAGACCATTCTTTTCAACATTTGTGCAGCATTATGGATACTACAGTTTGCTGAAATTAAACTCAGCTCATTGATTTGTGCAATATCACCCAAATTATATTTATTTCAAATGCGTTGATGTTAAAATCATGCAATTATTTTACTAATCTCAAGTGGAAAATATTATATAAAAAAATAAAATCCACAACTTTGAAAGCATCAAACATCAACTGATATCAAAGTGAAAATATTGCAACGCCACCAATGCAATCTGCTAATGCCTGTTCATGTTCAATATTATTATGGAGGATTAACTGTGGGAGGATTCAGTAATAATCTGAATTGGAGCAAACATTTTCAGTACACACTTATACACTGCAAAACATCAGTGTGAAAAAATGAGAAAAAATAAATAAAAAACAAGAAAAAGTTATTAGAATCAAGCAAAATTATCTGCCAATATAGTGAGAAAGTTTAACTTGTTAACTTGTTAAATTTTCTAAAAATGAGATTATATATCTTACACATACAAATCTACTCAAGTCAGTTATTCTTAAAATAAAAAAACAAGATCTATTATTTCTTTTTCAAGATTGTCTGGCTTGTTAAGATTTCATTTTTTGCAGTGTAAATGTTATATTTGTTTTCACTTTGACTTTATAGAATTTTGTATGCTGGTAACTGGGAAAAATTACATAGTGAAGCAAAATGAAATCTGAAAAAATTCAAGAATAATTCCTTTCAAAGCCACTACTAAATAAATAAAATGTATTACTATTACTATTAATAGTATATAGAGGATGCTATAATACTGAAATGTTTGAAAACTGCTCCACTTTTCCTGTGTGGAGGCTCATTTTGGGAGGCCGGTCTTATCTCAGAGGTATGGTCATGAGTGGAAGGGAGGTGGGTCATCTGTTCACTCAATTAAAAACCTGTAAAATAATATTATGAAATTTACTTGTCCTCTCTACATATCCTATTGTCCACCCCAGGATGACATTCTAGTAACACCACTGGCTAATCCTCACTCAGATAACCTTCATTTGCTCAGTTGATTAAATGTTATTCCCACAGACACTTTCATTAAGCCACAGCCATTAATATTTAAAGAAAATTTATAAAATGCAGAAAGCCAAGAAGTCAATTTAGAGGCTATTTTCTTAGCTTAGAATGACCTGCTAATATCCCCCATGAAAAATCCATAACTTCAATTCAAGGGTCAATCCTCCCAGTGAATTACTTGCACCTACTCATGATTCTGTACCTTGTGCATAATGCAGATGTTCACCCAACCTTGTAGTGTCATTCTTATTCTAACAGTATGCTAACTTATTGTTTGCCTTTTTCTTCCTCTCTGTGCAGCAATCTGTTCTCTGTCTCCTCTGCACCTTTTCTTTCTCTTATGCCTGTTGATTTATGAGAGGATTTTACTGTCAGTCAATTCAGAATTGTATGTATTGATGAAATGTATTAATTTTAATTTTGGCCAGTACAGATAGCACCTGGATTAAGAGTAAGTAAGAGTAAGGAGTAAGACAAATAAGTGGCAATAATTCTGATTTCTTCAGCTTAAAGAAGATAACAGACAGAATTTATGGAAGTTGGCTCTGTTTACTCTGCTTTTCAGAGACTCTCAGGTATCAGTGCAATCAAAGAAAGGATCCACCACGTCTACAAGAAACCATTGTGAGAATGTTCCTTATTCCACAGTAACAAAAGGATAAGTGTCTGTCTGTGTATCTGTGTGTCAGTCTGGTTGCTAAGTAGTGATAAAATGTATGAACACTGTTGTGCTTTCTCCACATGAAAATCTCACTACACAGAAACTGGCTGCTGTTGCTGACTTAACCTAGTTGAGGGCATGTACACTGATCTCTTTTTTTCACTAGAGATTTTTATTTAAATGTTTAATGACAAACAGAATTAACTGAAAAATACATTTCTAGGTAGGAACTTAACACCTTTGTTCTTGTGTGAATAGTATTAATGTTACTGCAAATTAAATTTATTTTGTACGTTTTGCTGCAAATTCAATTTTGCATGAATCACTATTTACGCATATTACATTATTTTAGATTCATTAAATCCTTCCATTCACTAAAGTTTGCAAACTCAGTTTTACAAAGTTTTACATAGGAGTAACAGATTTAAGAGAAAGTTTGAAACCAATCCTAATCTAACACAGGATTCATTCACATGCATGGTGACACCCACTCAGAGCAGACCCAATTAGAATGGCTAAACCTAAACTTTGATTCTTTCCCATGCGGAAATAAAACCAGAATCTCTTCCCATATGGTGACCATTCTGGAACTGTGATGCAGCACCACTCTATGATATCATGCCACTATCAATACTGTATACAGTTTCAGAAACACATTTATATTAATTTTTATTTGTATGCTGATTTCATTTAGCTATATTTGTCAACGAATGAAATATTTTTCCTTTTATATCATTAATTAACTTTTTGGATGAGTGAAAAATACTCTTTAATATGAAAAAAACAGAAGCTCTTTTTTGCGGTTGAAAAAGTTTATTCATGTCATAACTTCTAAAATGTTTTGCCAGTTTCCAATATTTATATATTTTGTAAACAGGTTTTATAATAAATCTACCATATTAATGCCTATCAAATGGTTCCCAAATGTCTGTGCGGTCAACTGAAGAGGCAATATGAACTTTTCTAGATGAAATCTGTGTTGTGTTTATTTAGGCACTTCTCATAACTGCGTCTCACTGCTGCTTGTCAGTCACTTTTTTGTCCTTGGGCAATTATTCACTGTTTTCCAAAGTCAGTTAGTTTCCTTGCTAACCTTATTAATTTGGATTGGACATTTCTTCAAAGCAGAGGTAAATATGAACAAATGCTTCTTGCCATCCCATAAATCACAGTTGTTAAAAATGGAGTTCACTTACTCAGGTAGCTCAGTGTCAGATGTAACATAACAAAACATTCTCAGATTTACTTAATCCAGTTCTGAGACCCAAGTAGCCGGCAGCTTATTCCAGCAGCACTGAGTACAACTCAGAAAGCTACTAGACTACAGGGGAGGTGTCATACATTTGTATATTCTCCTTATAGTGTGGCACATTGATTTAAAAAGAGAGACTATGCAAGGAACAATCCTTAACAGGTTTTCATGATAGCTGTAAATAAATCAAAGAGAGGCTCATCTGGAACAGAGATATCAACATCCATTCCTTGAACCAATCCTGTTAGTGTTAACCTGGTGCCTAAGTGAGCTACGTGGTCTAGTCAGGTCAATCTGAAAAAAGCATGTCCTTGATGTCCTTGTTTTGGCTCACCACCCACAAGGCAAGCAATGAATTTCAGTTGAGCAAATGGCAAAAATGGGATGGATCCAGGCATATTAAACCTTGGAAATGGAAAGTGATAACTGGGATATGGAATGGAACATTCATGAGAGTGCTGCGGTAGGCTGGCACCCTGCCCGGGGTTTATTTCCTGCCTTGTGCCCTGTGTTGGCTGGAATTGGCTCCAGCAGACCCCCGTGACCCTGAAGTTAGGATATAGCAGGTTTGATAATGGATGGATGGATTCATGAGAGTGTCGTTAATAAGATCATCAATACTAAATCAAGTCTAGCCCAAACCACAAAGATTAAAATCAGAGTGAAATTATACATGCCAAAATCGTAAGCCCTAATAACAATGAAGATTATTAACACCAAATATTTTCTTTGTTTTTGGACAACAGGAAGGGCACACTGACCTTGTTATGGTCATGTCATGAGTGGCTACTTCTGGTTGTCCCATGGTTAACAAAAAACTAGCAACAGTATGCACACAGTACCACAAGCAAAAAATTATGGAAGCATGCCAAGCTTAAAAAAAGTACTGTATGCCTCTTAAAAAATTGGAAAAGGTAAAACTAATTAAAAATTCAGATTTACCAACTAGCAAACCCCAATTAACACTGGAGAAAAATTCAAATGTGTCCAAAATCATGATACAGTCGGACTCATCTTTACACAAAGCATTTGCTCTGGATCTAAGCTTCTCATTCAAGGGTAGTCTCTTTCTTACTCTTGAGTTACCCCACTGGAGAGCTGGAGAGATGTGGAGACACTCACAATCCCATATTGCAGTGGAGGAGAAGATTGTGACCTCAAGCTGTAGTGAGAAAAACATTGACTGTATGCACCAAACAATTATTTTGAGTATTCAGACTCAAACAGACTCTCAAATCCCACTGGAGGAATTCACTGCTTGCATGAGGAATGACAGAGATATGTGGAGGGTTGTGATTGGGAGGAAGAGCATGTTGCAATGGTTAATTGTTATTGGAGTTCATTTATTAGATTCTCCATAATAAACATCATGTTCAAAATAAGTGATGCTTATAAGTGGACCTGATACAAGAGTACTTTGGGTCAAAGGTAAATATTTGATAATTATGTCTGAGGCTGTATGTTCTGGGCACTCAGGTAAAGAAATTTTTTGAGCTGGCTCACAGCAAGTTCCCTACTGATCTGTATGTTAAGTGGTATAGTAGAGTGGTCCTCAGTGGCAGTTCCGGGGGCTCATTGTTTTTTGGTTTTCTTTTAATTGCACTCCTACGTTTAATTATGCAAGTGGCTATTTTGCAGTTTCTAGGTTTCCTGTATCAATCCAATCATCATAAACTAATTATGCTAATACAAGATTTTATGTGTAATGGATGAGTAAGAAATCATACCTTTTTTTAAAAATATTTGTTGTTTCTTAACGTTCTACATATTTTAAGCCATTAATTACTAATAAGTACGAAACAATATAACACCACTGCCCTTTAGCAGTCTGTTTTGTTTGTCCTACAGTCTGCTCTGCTTGTCATTACATGTCTGTATTTGGTTACAATTATGAGAGTCATCTGAAAATGACAGAGTAAAGAATTTAAGGATATGACAAAAAAACTATTTCTTATAAACATACATGTCACACTATTGCCCTACTTTTCTAAATGCAAGCCAAGAGAATGTACTGAAAAAGCTAAGCTACATTAGTTAAATAAGTTCAGTTTAAGGTAAAAATGACTTGCTGATTATTAAACTGATGGAAACACAAACTTGTAGCCATCCAGTGGCCAAGGGCTAAACTTGAGAATCATAAACAGACTGACATAAAAACAAAGTGTGTACAGATGCTGCACTGTCCCCCAGCTCTCTGATATCCCCTGAAGCTGCTTTATCTTCTTGCATCTCGACAACCATCGTGTGCAATGCTGCAGATGCTGCACTAGGCTGAACCTTTGCATATAATTAGGAAAGTGTGCAGCTCTAAAACACTGGCAAATTTAGGTTTTAGTATTAAACATCTTCAAACTACTTGCTAGCTAATGTTAGCTCTGTGCCACACGTTTGAAAGTTGGCACATTGGCACAAAACTGTTTAGATCACTGGTTACACTAAACAAAATTAAATAAGACTAAGGAGAAGTACCATTAACTATGATGTTGTCATGTTTAATATTGGACATTTACACTATACTTCTAAACTTTCTACTTTTCTTTTCACCACTTAATAAATCATTTAAAATTTCTTGAGTTCTCTAATGAAAGGTCCGGACCTACATGCCTTTGTAAGCAGTCGCAGTAGACAGGCTGCTGACCTGATCACTTGTACATTGGTGACCCCACAACAGTCCCTCGCTCCAAGGAGGTTCAAATAAATTGTTCATTTTCTTACTCTTTGCTGCTTTGTAAGAGTTTTTTTCCCCCTCACGTTTTCAGCTCCCCTTGGTGGTTTTTCATGATATTTTCTCTGTCCCTCTTGCATTTCTGTATTATCTGCTTTGCAGCTCAGTCATTGAGATTATGATAGTGGCAGATGGCCAGGAGTTAGTAGGGTAATATGATTGGAGTGGTTCAAAGCTGAATGCAGTGTGTACCACTTGAATGGTGATACCGCAACCACTCCACCCTACACCTATCTTCGTGAGGGTATAAAGCATGGCCAATAGATAGAACAGCCCTTTGGAGATTGTTCTGGTAGGCTAGATGGCTGATAAGAATGTAACTTGCCATGTTCTTCAAATCATCACAAAGATGGACATGTTTTCTAGACTGGAGTATAAAAGTGATTTTCTCCTTACTTTGGTACTGAAATTGTTCTTGCCATCACTGTTGTCCTTACTGTGGATGCTGAATCTCTTTGCGCTAAGTTTGATGACTAAACCTTAAAGCTTTACTATAGTGTCAAATGAACTATGATAGAGGTTCTGGAATATTCCATTTATGCATGGGCATCTACCTCTGGATACACAAAATTGTCTGTGTTTATTGGGTAATAAAGCTCACTGCTGCATCTGTCTTGTTATGTATGTCAACATTACATTGAGTGCTTAGTCCACTTCTAGAATACTAGGTTCACCAGCATGACTTAATGTTCCACCTTCATGGATCTGATATCCAGCTTTGTTATCACCCATATGTGCGTATTACATCTAAAGACAATAATTGCTTGCATCAATAAAATCAATGCTTGGATGCTTATTAAGCTGAAACTGAACAAAAGTGAACTGATTTACCTCTCACTAAATGTAAGCTCCTGTAAATTCATCTTGTTATCACATATCACTGTCCAGACATCCTGCTTAACATCATTGCAGGTTATTCAAAGTCACATGACTGTATCACTACTCCACTCTAACCCTACCTTTTCTCCTCACTGCAAAACTATCTTCTTGTCTTCATTACTGCAATTTGATTTTGAATGGTCTTTCTACATAAAGTAATAAAAGTTTAAAAATCATACTGCCAGAAATCACACATCATACCTGAAATTATCTTCTCATTATTCAAAAAACTCATACACTCCAAAACTCCCCCTATCGGTATTGTTCCCAGGGTCATTCTGCTGACAAATAGACCCTAATCAGTAAGGATTGACAACAGGAAGAAGTGTACGCTGTTGATGAACTTTGGCATTTCGTAGCTGCTACCCCAGGCCACTGCTATGTAGTCTATTCAATTATGACTATGTAGCAAAACAGGGCAGAATAACATCACCAGTTTGTGGATGACACCACTGTTGATGAGGCTGCCTGCCAAAGAGAGCTAAAAGACTTCACTGTACAGTATAGTGCCTCTTCCCGAATGTTCACAAAACAAAGGAGCTCATTGTTGACTTCAGGAAAAACAAAGACAATAACGCTTTACTCCACATTCAATGGCTACTCTGCCCAGACAGTTAGCAGCTTCAGATTCCTGGATGTCCAGATCACTGTCTGCCTTTTATTGTCTGTCAACACCACCTCCACCCTCAAAAGGACTCTGCAAAGGCTCTTTTTCTTGAGGAAAATGCAGCGCTTTAGGATGGGAACTAATATCCTGGTGAATTTCCACTGCTGCTATATTGAAAGTATCTTGACAATATGCATCACGTTGTGGTTTGATAACTTGACTCAACAGGATCACAAATTCCTCCAAACAACTGTCCATACTGCTTCCAAAATCACTGAGACTGACTTTCACAGTTTCATAACATCTACTCCACCCGATGTCTGAGGAAGGCTCAATCCACCATCTCTGATGCTAGTGTAACAGGTGTATAAAATAATAATGTTTAGTTGTTTGGAGCTTCAACAAATCCTGATAACTTTCATTTTGTTGTATGTTTTTTTGTTCTGGTCCTGTTATATTTTCATACTCTATTTATTGTATTATGTTAAGTCATCAGGTTGAGCCTCTCCCAGTATGCATTGTGTTACTGTGAGGTGAACACGCTGTTATTCTCTGTAGTAGAATTAATTAAATTATTTTAAATTGCTTGAGTTAAATTAGTTTTGTATGTGACAGTAATTGTAGTATAATTTTTGTAGTATACAGTTGTTGTTTTGAAATGTTTTGAATGCTTTTCTATTATTTTTGGTTATGTGTTAATCTTGAGTGTTCAACAGCCTTTCCACATGTTTTTTTTTTGTTAATAGGAGGAATCACAGAGCTTGAATAGTCATTTTTTATGTTCTCTGTTTTAATATTTCAGGTAGGTTATTTTTTTTTATTTGTATACTGAGCTGTGCATGGATAGATATGTGCGCCCTCTTCTACGCGGTGGTGTGCTGGGGAAGCAGCATAAAGAAGAGGGCCGCCTCACGCCTGGACAAACTGGTGAGGAAGGCAGGCTCTATTGTAGGCATGGAGCTGGACAGTTTGACATCTGTGGCAGAGCGACGGGCGCTGAGCAGGCTCCTGTCAATAATGGAGAATCCACTGCATCCACTGAACAGTATCATTTCAAGACAGAGGAGCAGCTTCAGTGACAGACTGCTGTCACTGTCCTGCTCCACGAACAGGCTGAGGAGATCGTTCCTCCCCCACACTATGCGACTCTTCAATTCCACCCGGGGGGGTAAACGTTAAAATTATACAAAATTATTTTCTGTCTGTTATACCTGCATTGTTATCACTCTTTCATTTAATATTGTTCTTTATCAGTATGCTGCTGCTGGAGTATGTGAATTTCCCCTTGGGATTAATAAAGTATCTATCTATCTATCTATTGTCGCAGGTGGCTGGAGGGGGCGACCCAGCCGGGATGCCCCAGTGGACCGGAAGAGGGCTTACACCCGGCTCAGACCACGTGGGAGCGACCACCCTGGTTGCTATGGGGACCATGGGT
Organism: Erpetoichthys calabaricus; assembly: GCF_900747795.2. NCBI lineage: Eukaryota > Metazoa > Chordata > Cladistia > Polypteriformes > Polypteridae > Erpetoichthys > Erpetoichthys calabaricus. Next base: position 116,407,910 of record NC_041406.2, on the reverse strand, counting down.
ACAGAGCTTTGAAGCTCAACCCTGTAGGGGCCCGTGGTCACCGCCAGGGGGCACCCTGATGCCTTGGGAGCCCTGGACCTCAGCACTTCCGCCAAACCCAGAAGTGCTGGGGGGAAGAGAAGCAGGGACACCCGGAGTGCTTCCGGGTACTCAGCCGGCACTTCCGCTACACTGGGGAGTGCCGGTGGAAGATTGCCGGGAAGCACCTGGAGCACATCCGGGTGCATATAAAAGGGGCTGCCTCCCTTCATATAGAGACTTGAATCGGGAGTGAAGACAGGACGAGGTCTCTGGAAGAGAGAAGGAGGCGGCCTGAAGAGAAGGCATTGTGTGTGTTGGTCAGGACTTTGGGGACTTTTGGGGTTTGAGCACTTGTACATAATGGAGCACTTTGTAAATAAACGTGTGTGGGGTGATTCAAACATGTCTGCCTGTCTGTGTCCAGGTCAAGTTCCATACTATCTATGTTGTTGCAATTTAGCACTGATCACAGTATTCGTTGTGTCACAGAGCTTGAATAGTCATGTTTTATGTTCTCTGTTTTAATATTTCAGACTGTTAATAAAAAAAGAAAAAACGTCAAGAAATAAAGGTTGTTTGCATTACTCCCTTGTAGCAGTTTGAACAGCACGTTGCATACATATCACAACGCAGAAGCTTTGAGGGTTAACCGAATCCAAGGTGAGGACGCAGCAGTAGCGGTGGAGAGCGGTTACAATAGTCATACAGCTCAACCTCTGTTTTCACTCCTACCTTCTGGTAAATGCTACCAGTGACTCACCACTCACTCCTCCTGTTTCATGGACAGCTTATCCCCCCAGCCATATGGACACTGAACTCTTGATAAACTCACCTTGCCTGCCCTGTACTGTTTACTGTACCCACTTACTGGTTTATGTGTAATTCTGCTATATGTTAAATTTGTACTGCCATCTGCAACTCTTCCTTTTTTTTACTATAGTTAAACTGTGCAGTCATTTTGTCTGTACAGTTCTGTTTTGCACAATGTAAATTATGCTATTCTTCTGCTACACTTATTTATTATACTTATTTACTTACACATTATCTTATTGTTTCTATATACTTCCCTGTACAGATCCAGCCCCCACACCCAGGAAAAAAGTGTGGCCAAAAATGTTACTGTGCTCTTGCATTGTATGTGCCAATAAAGATAATCTAACCTAATATGAATTATATTCAAATATATATTATATATTATATTAAAAATCTGTTTTTTCTCTCTTCTTTTTAATTGCCTATGAATTATTCACTAATTGACACTTGTGTTTCCATGCTGACTGTACTGACAACTCATATCGTCAATCTGCTCTTCTAGCACTATCACTTCTTGCATACTTTTTTAGGCTCTTCAAAGGTTTGTTTCCTTGTAATTTAAATATATTTACATCTACTTACTTATTAAGATGAACAATGTAGTTACTTTAAATTGTACTTTCTTTTGTGAAGTGCCTCATGATCATATCATTTAAGCAAGCCATCATGTGAAAGATTTTAATAGCAATAATAATAATAATAATAATTCATTCCATTTATATAGCGCTTTTCTTTAATTGCTTCATGTAGTCTGCTCCCCACTACACTCACAGTACTTTACATGGTCCTTATCCTAAAGTTTTTCCATTGCTGATGATGTCTTCTTATAACTTCTTACCTTACATTCAGCTACCCCAAGTGAACCTCATGTGATTTTAAGTGTAGGGAGGACTGCTTTCTATTGGAGCTTTATATCCCAAAAAAGCTAATAGCTAGAATTAACAATCTGTTTTACACTAAATAAGAATTAAATACTGTAGACTCTGTGGCATCTCCTTGATGTGCATACATTACTGCAAGCTTTCTTCTGTCACATATTGAATCTCTAGAATTCTTTCCTCTTTGTCGCCTATAGAGGGATGCTGAACCCGGTCTATGCTTTGGCTCCTTTACTGGGTAAGTGGCATTAATTCCAAAGTACCTTCTTAATTTTCTCCTAAATTACTTGCCACCTGTTACATTTCGAGATTTAATTTCTCTGTCAAATCTTACAACATCCAATTGTATCATTAAAGTAAACAAGAGCAGAAGTCTTCTACCGTTTATTTCTACATTCAACAGTCACCTTAGCTCAACTAAATTATTATAAAACTTCTGACGTTTAAATGATTCTTGTTATTGTAAAGGCATTAGCTAAGTTAACAAAGAGCCATTAAAATGTTGTGTAGGTATTGATAAATGATAATAAAACATTCAAATAGAATGGAAACTCATGAAAAAAACATCAAGGCCAATTTAGTGATTAGGTGGAAGTGGTTTGATATGTATATCATTGGAATATAAAAATAAAAAGAGTGTTTTATTTTTGCATTTACCAAAGCTTCTCAATAATATTCCTATGAAAGCAATCATTTCTGGAATACAGATGTAGGTGTACATGGTATAATAGTCTTATTATCAGCCCCTAATATAAAGGAAATTGCACCTGCCCCTTCATTTATTTGAATTTTTAGAATCAACTCAGTACGATGAAGTAGTCATAGGACTATTGGGAGTGTCCATGTCCTTTATAAACCTACACAATCATGCAAAGAGGATGAATGTCTTTACAAAAAAACAAAATTTAAAAAAAATATTGTATGGGTGTCTGGTTTTAATTGAGACCTTTGTGATATTAAATTTTAATTTGAGATTGTGCTGACTCCAAGACAAAAGTATTATGGGAATGCCTTTCCTGTTTATGATGTACGCAGATTTTTCTGGAAGTAACCTTTTAATAATATTTTAGCAAAAAAGGCACACATTTTGCTTCTTTTGAGGATATGGCTGGATGACAGACGTGGATTATGTGATTTTTTTTTTTACATAGGTGTTTTCCACATCATTTGCCATTGTATGGCATTGGGATCACCATTGGTTTCTACTGTAGGAATAAACTTTTTTGTGAACTCCTAGAGTTGACAGCAACATGTAAATTGAATCATTTCTTTTTCTTCGGTTATATTCTTGAACAAAGGCGCACTTGTTTTGTTATGCCTTTTGTGAAAGTGTTTATTTGATATCTGGTCTACAATCTTCACACATTATACACTTCATGTCAACATTTTGTCAATTATTACTATTACATTAAATAAGTTTCTGTGTTAGTTATGTGTTCAACATTTCTTGCCTTGCATTTCCTCTCATCCTACATTTACACAGATTGTTGTAGCCACGGAATAGACATGAAATGTATGTTTTCCAAATAACAATATATTATTTACCCTTTACAATTTAAAGCACCTCACACCTAGATAAACAAACTTGAGCTGAGATAACTTTGCTACTGACTTCAGCTGAGTCGGTGGGGAATGGCATAATGGGATGTGCTGATTAACACATTTACAAAACAAAAGACACTGATGAGGAGGTGCAAAGGAATTTAATGTTATCCAGCATTATGACTTTTTTCATAGGCTTTTTATAGGCTTCAGGGATTCTAGTGTTAACCTGTTTTGGGCCACAGGGGGAACTTTGCTAAAGGGCACCTTGTAGGAGCCCCCACATTGACCCAGTGCCATATTTATTTGGGTTGCTCCAACCCCACACTGTCCATGATCTGACTACAGGAGGCCACCATGTCCGTGTCTGCTGGATTTCAATATATTTTACTAATTATGGAAACAAAACAGAGAGCTTGTCCCCCTTTATTATTTCACAACATCAAACTAGATTTAAATAATTCAGAAAAAAGGAAATGAGAAATATAATTGGGCAAAGAGTTCTGATAAAGTCATGCTAGAGGTTCTTACATGTTATTGTTCCTGCAATAGAAATCCAGGAGACACCAAAGCCCTCCAGGAACTGGGTGTGAGATTATTGCTTCAAAACAGGTTTATGATTAAACATTTTCTGTCATGCTTCATTGGGAACAGATTGCACATATTCTGCATTTTCTTGTTATATAACATTTTATAAGAAAACCACAGGACAATGAGGCAAGATCTACTTTTTTCATAATTTTGTCAAGTGTTCTGAAACCACTTGTTCTTCTTGTGCTTTATATCTTTATGTGTTTTTTTGATTATAATAGTTTTTTTGCTGATTTGTGTTAATTTAATGTAGTTTATTTAATAGAGATCACAAGCAGAAGAATCTAAATATGGTGTATTACATGACAGAAAACAAGCATGTTGGCAGAAGTAGAATATCACTGCCATTTTGACAAGGATACTGAGAGGAGACCCAAAGTAGAGTGTCTGGAGCAGGAAGAAGATACTCAGTGGATACTCAGGAGACCCAAAGTAGAGTGTCTGGAGCAGGAAGAAGATACTCAGTGGAAGCCACCTTCCTCTTTCTGTACTGACTATGCATGGAAGTAGTTGGTTTTAATATTGGAATCATCAGGAGAGAGAGTGCAGTTGGAGAAAGCAAGATAAAGTTGAGATTAGGTGAATAAGAATCCAAGAAAATAAGCACTAAGACAAAAAAATCACAATGAAAAGAGTGAGCAAGAAGATCAAAAAACACAATATTACATGTAACTGGGCAAAAACAAGAAACGAGATGTAAATCATAATCAAGGAAAGAAAAAAGGAATGCTGTGTCTTTTTAGTGCATCCAAAATTGGATAACCAGCAGGTCCAAGAGGCAGACCTTTATACCCCTTGACCCGCAATATCAAGCCATTCGTGGCCCCTATGCTAAACACTAAACTTCCAAAGTGGTGATGCCCATAGAACAACGTAAGAAATGATGTGTTGAAACTACAATTGTCAAAGTTGAAATGTTAATGCATGTCATTAATTTCAAAGCATAACAAATTATTTTTCCTTAATCGCGTTTAGTACCTGCATTGTTTGACAACATTTGCTACCTAAGTCATTGGTTTTCAGACTAGAATCCCCAGACAAGGCTAACATTATTTTAAAAAATCAATTCTAATTCTAATTAAATTCAATTCTCTTTAAATTATTAAATAAATATAAGTATAAATATAACTGAAAATTCTCCTTTTGTTCCTTAAAAGTATTTGTATATCAAAGTAGTTATACACAAGAGAATTGATTCTTAACTTATACAGTAACAGTTGTCAGGTAATACTTGAGGAAACAAAATGAAAAGGTACTTAAAATAAGATTTTAAAGGACTGTTGGTTACTCAGCAGCTAAACCTGAGTCTTCATGTTCAACTTTGGTTTGATTGCACTGTACTATCTCATGGTGCTCCTGCTGCAAGACTTCACTCTTGTCTTTCCCACCCCTATTCTCTGCTTCCTGTGTTCATCACCCTCTGCAAATCAAAGTCCTCCTCCGCTCCCATTGGCTCCTAGGGAAACAGCTTCCTCTTGCATCCACACACTCGTTGAGATGGTCTATGCCAGGATGGACACTGCTTGGGGATCACACAACAAGTGTGATAGACTTGGGTGGAAGAGATCATCTCATGTATGTCGTTTGTTTTTCTCCCCCTCCACCCGCATGAGCAGGCTGCACAGTGTGCTTATTTCTATCCTTCAGGTCTAGTCCTCCAAAGTTACAAGATTTTTGCTTTTTTGTATCATTATTTTTAGAATAGATTTACAAAGTCAGAACAATATGCAATGAGGAACAAGTAAAAACACAAGTATCTAACATTGTATTTTAGTGTTATTAATATTAATTTACAGTGGAAAACTATTGTTCAGACAGAGTTGTTAGTGTTAGGTCACCTTCAACCTTATTGTTCTACTTTTCATCATCTGAACAATGCAGAGAAGCTACTGAGAAAGGCAAATAAAATTTTAGGGTACTGTTAATAGTAAAAACTGACATTATGCTCAGACTATATAGTGTACTGTATTGTAAGCAGTTCCCATCATAACACTGCAAGAAGACATAGCAGCACATGAAGCTGTGCAGAGTAGAGCAACCAAGTGCAAGACTTTAAGGACATGTCCTAACGTGACATACTCAGGGAATTAAACCTGTTTAGTCTCAAGCAGAAAAGACGGTGTGAGGAACAAATCCAGGTCTTCAAAATTCTCCAAGGCATTCATAAATTAGATCCAGCAGAATTCTTTCAACTTAAGGGTCAATCATGTAATCAAGGACACCAATGTAAGTTTGGGTAAAGTGCCTTTGGAACTGAAGCCAGAAAGCACTTCTTTACAATAAAAGTTGTGGAAATCAGGAACAAACTATCAAGACATAAAGTTGAAGTAGAAAACTTCAAGACATGTCAGAATAAAATATTGCTTAGCCTCAAGCTAAACAAGTGAGCATAATGGACTGGTCTCTTCTCATTGGTCAAATTTCTTATGTTCTTATGTGTACCTCTTTTGATCTGGATTCATATGTAACTGCATAGTTTTTGCAAATTAAATATATGGAATTTTTTATTGTTTCTGAAACCATGCTATTGTTCTTACATTAAGTAATTATTTAAAATAAAAAAAGAATTTGATATACATAAGAAAAGCTAAAAGACATACACACAAAAAAAACATCTGTAATCACTTATTAAAATCTTTAAATGGAGTATTAGGGTGAGGACTGGGAGTTAAGAACTCTGTTTCAGTTGTGCCTAATAGCAGTTCATCACTTAAAAGTTTCAGACTGAAAGAAAATGGGGAGACTTCAGAATATTTCAGTTCCTGGAGATGGTGAGCCAAGAAAAACGGTTAAAGTTCCATGGTCTTGAGATAGCATTGGGACATTTAATGACATATGTGTCACTAGTCTGTTGTAGTTCTACGTTTTCTTTGATTAATACATCTATTATTATACAGATAACTTCAGTTAGCAGTTATCGCAATCCAAGATCATGCTGTGCTTTGTGGCATCGGTGTTATATTAGCTGGGGGAGCCTGACCAAATGGTTCACCATTTTGAGGGGCATGACTTACAGTTTGGGAACCCCTGATCTAAACATTCCATTACCAAAGGTTTAGAAAGACAACATTTATGATGGCTGCATTAGATTTAACTCTATCCCAGATAGTTCAAAGGCCAAAATTGTCAATACTTGTAAACCTATCCATCCATCCATCCATTTTCCAACCCGCTGAATCCGAACACAGGGTCACAGGGGTCTGCTGGAGCCAATCCCAGCCAACACAGAGAGTGGGAAAATTAAAATATCAGAGAAGTACAACATACTTGGCTTATGGCTTAAAGTAAAACATGCAGGATGCTGCTGTTAAAGACTGTAATGCGAGACAACAAAATCCATGAAGGTACAACCTGAAAGAAAATCTAAAGCATTAATAATGCAAAATGTATCACATTAGACTGCAGACCTCTAAAAATAATGTCAGAGAAATATAATTAAGTGATGAGAAACATCATTTTGGCAAGGTCTGGCAATTTCTACACTTTACCGTCATATAGGACAATTATGTCACATATCAAGGATTTATTGAGCAGCTAAGAAGTTGTGCAGCAGTTGCACTCACATGGACTGCTAGACATCATTGAACTACCTTATTTAAACACACAATTAATTGAGTGACATTTTGTGACTGATAGTGATTAAAATTTGTAATCGTTTGACAGCCCTAGTTGGAAAAAAAAATAAATGTAACCTTTGGATTTCTGGGCTGCAGAAACACCCTAAACAATAAATATATACAGGGAGGTTGCCATCTAGCAATTCAGGGTAGACAAGCCCTGCACAAGCTGTCTTCCCTGTTATTCCATGCCATGGGTGTCTTGACCAGGTAAGGATATTGGTTCAGCTCCAGGTGGGATGCCAGTCCCCGCTTGTCATCCTTCTCTCTCTGTTTCTCTCTCTCTCTCTGTATATATATTGTGAAAGGCGCTATATAGTCATCTGACCTGACACAGACTGACAATGGAGGCACGTGTAAAAATAAACAAAAAGATTTATTTTCTTCGCCTGTGGGCTACGCCTTCCTCGTACCCACAGACACAACCCAGTCCCAAAAGCACACAAAAGCAAAAGCAAACACAACTCTTTTCTTTCTCCACTCTTTGCAGGCAGCTTCATCCTCCTCCTCCGACTCTGGCACCTCGAGTAGTGGCTGCAGGCTCCTTTTATAGCCCACCCGGAAGTGCTTCAGGTGATAATTAACCTAATTAAGGCTGCACTACTGGGTGTGGCTGCGTTACAGCCCACACGGGTTCAGGAAGCCGGGCAGCTACCCCTGGCAGTGGCCACGGAGCCCAAAAGGAATGAGCTCTGGTGTAACAAAATTGTGGCCCCGATGCAACCCAGGGGGGCTGCCACGTAGCGTTCCGGGGGACATAGTATGCATCCCATAGTTGCTCCTACGGATCCAGTGTCAAAGGGGAGTCACAGCCAGCCATCTGCCACAATATCCATCCATCCATCCAATTTCCAACCCGCTAAATCCGAACACAGGGTCACGGGGGTCTGCTGGAGCCAATCCCAGCCAACACAGGGCACAAGGCAGGAACCAATCCTGGGCAGGGTGCCAACCCACCGCAGGACACACACAAACACACCCACACACCAAGCACACACTAAGGCCAATTTAGAATCGCCAATCCACCTATACTGCATGTCTTTGGACTGCGGGAGGAAACCGGAGCGCCCGGAGGAAACCCACGCAGACACGGGGAGAACATGCAAACTCCACGCAGGGAGGACCCGGGAAGCGAACCCAGGTCCCCAGATCACCCAACTGCGAGGCAGCAGCGCTACCCACTGCGCCACCGTGCCGCCCTCTGCCACAATATATATATATATATATATATATATATATATATATATATATATATATATATATATATATATATATATATATATATATATATATATATATATATATATATATATATATATATATATATATATACAGTAATCCCTCCTCCATCGCGGGGGTTGCGTTCCAGAGCCACCCGCGAAATAAGAAAATCCGCAAAGTAGAAACCATATGTTTATATGGTTATTTTTATATTGTCATGCTTGGGTCACAGATTTGCGCAGAAACACAGGAGGTTGTAGAGAGACAGGAACATTATTCAAACACTGCAAACAAACATTTGTCTCTTTTTCAAAAGTTTAAACTGTGCTCCATGACAAGACAGAGATGACAGTTCTGTCTCACAATTAAAAGAATGCAAACATATCTTCCTCTTCAAAGGAGTGCGTGTCAGGAGCACAGAATGTCACATAGATAGAGAAAACAATCTCTAGCAAACAAATCAATAGGGCTGTTTGGCTTTTAAGTATGCGAAGCACCGTGGCACAAAGCTGTTGAAGGCGGCAGCTCACACCCCCTGCGTCAGGATCAGGGAGAGAGAGAGAGAGAGAGGGAGATAGAGAGAGAGAGACAGAGTTTGTTTTTCAGTCAAAAATCAATACGTGCCCTTCGAGCTTTTAAGTATGCGAAGCACCGTGCAGCATGTCGTTTCAGGAAGCAGCTGCACAAAAGATAGCAACGTGAAGATTATCTTTCAGCATTTTTAGACGAGCGTCCGTATCGTCTAGGTGTGCGAACAGCCCCACTGCTCAATCCCCATACTAAGTGCCTTGAGCATGGGAAAGGCGCTATATAAATAAAATGTATTATTATACGTTAGGATCAGAGAAAGTCAGCGCAAGAGAGAGAGAAGAGTAAGCAATCTAGCTTCTCAGCCATCTGCCAATAGCGTCCCTTGTATGAAATCAACTGAGCAAACCAACTGAGGAAGCATGTACCAGAAATTAAAAGACTCATTGTCCGCAGAAATCCACGAACCAGCAAAAAATATATATTTATATATTATATATTTAAATATGCTTACATATAAAATCCGCGATGGAGTGAAGCCGCGAAAGGCGAAGCGCGATATAGCGAGGGATCACTGTATATATATATATATATATATGTATTTGTATCTCTCTCTCTCTACTGTATGTATATATATATATATATATATATATATATATATATATATATAAATGTATATATATAAATGCAGCATATATATATATATATATTTATATACAGTATATACATACAGAGAGAATATATATATATATATATATATATATATGGTTGAAATAGTTTACTGTCAAATAATTGCAAAGAGTACGCGACACGTGTTTCGCCCTCATTCTGGGCTCATCAGGCGTACACACTCCACTGCCTCTCGGGAATCGAACCTCGGACGTCAGCGCCAGAGGCGATGCCCCTAACGTTGCACCACAGCGTGTGGTTCGTTTATTTGACAGCATGTAGATCGGGGTAATTACATTCACGGCATTCGTAGTCTGTGTCACAATCTGATTGTATGTATTTTTCAGTCAAAATGTATTGTTACCTGGTAGGTAACCACCCATACAATCAGATTGTGACACAGACTACGAATGCTGTGAATATATATATATATATATATATATATATATATATATATATATATATATATATATATATATATATATATATATATATATATATATATATATATATATATATATATATATATATATATACACACACACACACACAAAATCAAGAACCATTAAAACATTTAACATGGAAATCAAATCATGACACTTTGCAGCTGAGGAACTTTATACATGATAATTCTTAGATACTTGACATTCAAAGAATACTTTGTATCCTGTGAATTTTCCTTCTCCACTTTGAACAAAAAGGTTAACATTTTAGCAGATAATGTTGATTTCCTACTCTGTGAGAATCACGGTCCATTTAGAAGGGACTGCAAGAAGCGCTAAGCAAAAGCCACATAAATTACAGATACATCACAATGACCTAACCACTAATAACCTTAGCTCAACCTCAAAGAAAAACCTTTTTCTTGGGATAAAATTAAATCCAGTGCTTAGGCCCAGCATCAACTCCATTACTATAAATTTTGTGATACTGCTGTTTTGCTCTCATCATTCTCCAATTAGCCTTTGAGCGAGAACAATCCGTTGAGTGCTCCTTTACACATTTTCATTTGCAGTTGTCATGTTTTACTCATTTTCTTCATTTTCTTTCTCTTTGTTTGTTTGCCACTGTCAGGTCCTTTTGTTTTTCGTCCATTTTGCACTTCGCAGTTATCATTGAAGACAATCAGCCTGACAAAAAGAATTGCTTCAGTAATAGACAACTAGTGCTTTTGAATCTCTATCTCATTAAGCATTTATTGGGTGCTTCGTGAAAAATAAACAGAGGCCTTTTGCTGTGTCAGCAGGTCTGAACATTTGTTTCTGTGGTTCCTATTTTCTCATTTGTTCAATCAGATTGTTTCAAAAGCTTCCAGTCATTTTGAATTCAAAAATGTCTCATTTCACTCTGTGAGAAAATGCAAAGGTTTTGTAACTTTCCATCTTCTGTTGACTTTTTATTTCTACAACTGTTTGTATGTTAAGAACTGCCATAGTGTTTATAGGTATGTATGTTTATGTATTCACATCTAGCTGAATTCTAACCCTGCTAAACTTACACAAGTAGAAGATCACAATGTAATATTGCATTGGTCTTGAACAGAAATTCTAATTTTAGAATTGATCGTTTAAGTTTGAGGTGGTGAAGGAGGGCAGTTTCTGTGACAGTAACATTAATGGTCTTTTGCTTAGACATGCAGCCAACAGATGAAGGAAATTCCTGATCATCATGTTAAAGGCTATAGTTTACTAACAAAAACCATCAAAAGTTATAATAAAGAACTTGTTTTTGTGTTAACCATGTCACTCAAACATTAAAAGTCTGCTACAAATTGGGTGTGACAGGTGTCTGGTCACACTTACAGGTAATCTAACTTAGACACCATTTAAATATCCGACTATGCCACCCAGTTTTTTTAAGAGACTGGGAACTCCTGAAATTTACCAATAATAGCACACAGTTTTCTTTAAATTGGGCGGTGAGTAAACACACAATGAAAGACACAACAGTAATTTCAGAAAAAAACAACAGTAAGTTCTATTACACAAGACAATATAAGGTACATTAAAAAGATAAATGAACATAACAAAATCTAAACATATCAGGAATTAATTTCCTTTTTTAAAAGGAAAATACACAGTCCACCCTCTAAAAGTCCATTAAAAACAAGAATCGGAGGATACAACCTTTAGTGGTGCAGAGTCCAAGTTGCTCATTGTGTTACCCCAACACTTAATCGTTCAACTGTCCACGGATGCACTCTGTTCACTGGACACTCATTCCCCTACAGAAGTTGTGTCAAATTGTTGAATCCCTGTCAGCGTCTCTTTGTTGTTCCTTTTTCTCCCACTCTGGGCTCCTTGTGTTGCTGGGACCTAGGCACGCCTCATTTCTCGTCTGTCTGCTTTGCTTGGACCTTTCATGCGGATTCCCTCTCTTGCTGAACCCACATCCGGCTGTCTCTTCCTCCCTGGAAGTGTTGCCTTCCTTGTGTCTCACGTTGTACCAGCCAGGTACCCTCGTCTGCCTGCAAGCCCCTGTGTTCTGTCCGAGTGTCTTGGCAGCGTTTTCTGTGGACTGTCCTCTCTGCCTTCTGTTGCCCAGGAGTTTAAATCTCCTTTAGTCTCTGCTGTTGTCAGTCCTGGACAATCAGTTTAATCAATGGCACATCTAAATTTCCTGGGATTAACAATTAATGAAAACACAAGTTAACAAAGTGTATTGTTACCAACCATTAATGAGTACAGATCTGCTGATTAGAAACCAATATTGTCAAACATGTTAATTTCAGGTAAATACAGACATCCTCCAAGGCCAGACTTCAAAGCGGTGACTCCTTTGCAAGACAGCAAATACCTACACAAACAACCCTGACACAATCAGTAACTGGATTATCCAGGATCCTCCAAGGAAGCAGCAGTTCTTTTATCACACGAGGTATTGTTTGTATACTCAACCAGCCAGACTTCAAAGCGGTGACTCCTTTGCAAGACAGCAAATACCTACACAGACAACCCTGACACAATCAGTAACTGGATTATCCAGGAAATCGAAAAACAAGGTCCCCTTCTGACATGGGTAATAGCTACACCATGCTGATGTGTTCTCTAAATGGAACATTCAGGAAGGTTTCCTCCAAGAAAACCCAGACAGGCCAACATTTTGATGTGCAAGTGTAGGTTTGCTCAGTGTGTATGTGTGTGTTTTGTGGTGTTCCTCCAGGACTGAATCTTGTTACACACAGCTTACTGTTCAGAGCAAGAATCCTAAAGTTTAGTCCTGGAGGGCCACAGTGGTTTTTACTCCAGTCAGTTTCTTAATTAGAAGTCAGTTCTTGATGGCAACAGAACTTATTATTTAATTCAGTTGTCATTTTAATATGATGGATTTTTCTTTCCCAATAATTTCATCCAAATGGTTTTAGGACAAGAGAAAACTGGTCATTTTCTATCCTCCACTGTCTTCTTTTTCATTTTTGTTTCTTTCCAAATATTCTTTTAAACCAGATAATTCACAGGGAATCAACACAGGTGTCAGTCCAACCAAATTAAACAGTGTACTGTTGGTTCTTTTGTCATTTACTGCATATTTAATTGAAAGTTGGATTTTGTTTAAGAAAATAAAAAGCAAAATAAATCAGTGATTTCAGTTGTTTAAGACTAAAATAAAATTTAAAAAAATTAAGGTTCTGTAATCTTAAGAAGCAGGCACACTGAAATGAAGCACAGAAATGGTGCTTGAGCAATAAGTACATCACCAGAAATAATTACTTTGTAATTGAGAAATTGTATTGCAACAGATACCTGCAGCTATTGTAGGCCCTTCAGGACCAAACTTCAGGACTCTTGGCCTAGAGGTTCTGAACAAAATTTAATTAATTTTATTGCAGTGGTTCTCAACCAGGGGTCACAACCTGCTAAGGGGGCCCAGTAAACTTCCAGGGCAGCTGTAAGATGATTGAATACAATTATAACAGATAAATACGTGGATCACTTAAAATTTAGACACTGTAGGGGTGTCAAACTTAAGGCACATGAGCCTGATCTAGTCCTGCAAACTTTTTCAAGTAGGCTGCCTCATCAATATTCAAAATATGTTACATACAGCCTGTAATGACTGTTAGTTTTCTCGAAGACATTCTTTAGAGTTGCTGTGTCAGTTTATAGTTTGGCTGGATCACATTTACACCTGGAAATAAAAAGCATCTCCAGTGTCCACGTCATGTCCGGTGTGAGAGAACAGACAAGCACCAAACTGGTGACACCTTATAATTGCTGTGAAACAATTACAAAAAAACACAATAATTGCAGAAATGTCTTTCCAGGCGTGTGCACCCAATTAAACTGCCTCAGAGTGGTAGATCTTCTGGTCTTAAGTCCTTCTGGTAGGAAGAGGCGGGTCCCAGTGGACAGACACTGGAAGTGACGTCAGTGGTGTTATAACCATCAATCTTCCCGTCTACAGAAGGAGGAAGAGAAAAGACATTAGGATACAGTGCAACCCCTGGTACGGTAGAAAATTACAATTGCTAAAGTCTATAAGCTGTCCCCTATGCGCACATGTGTGACATCAGATAGAAATCAGATGGACTCCCCATATATGTGGGGCAATTCAGGGTTTAGTAACCACTGCATTTATCTGCATAGCACAGTGCAGCCACTAATGTGTGGATGGAGTGTGAAAAGAAGGTGCAATAGCTCACTGCCATTAAGTACTTTAGTGGGTTAGCATGATGGGAAACATATGAAAACCTCATGAAATAGATGGTAAGTCGACTTCACACATGCTGCTGCTGCTACCATTCTAAAGCCACACAGGTGTCAGGGCTGACCACCCTTTTGCAGCTTACACTACTGCTGCGACAACCCTACTTGATTCTTTTGTCTTTTCCACTGACTTGGTTGTTGTATGTGAAGAGAAGTATTTAAATGTTCACACATATTAAAAATGGCCATTTTGATGGAAACTCTCCAGTGCTGAATTCAGAGAATAATGGAGTATCTTATGTAATTAAGTTATGAAAAAACATCTGCGGCAACTAATTCTACACTTTAAAAATGGTTTTGATTTTTTGATTTTTAAAAATGCATAATCATTTTATGCTTAATTTAAAAAGTAATACTTATGCCGAATGAAAGAGAGCAGCTTTTGTCGTTATCAAAAATATCCGCAGTGACACATTCTGTATTTTAATAATTGCTGGTTATTATTTATCCATAAAAAATGACATGTTTTATGTTATGATTAAGAAATTCAGGCACTAGTAAAATATTTTTTATTTAATAAAAGCATACAGGCTGTTTTGGAAATGGCCTATTCATCTTGTATTATACTTTAAAAAAGATAAAAAAACACAAACACTGTAATAAGATGAGCAGCAAATATACTTTTGTTAATAGATGTAAGTTCAAAAACAAGGACCTTTGTCAATACTACAGCAAGAGTACATAAGGGTAAAGATTATGGATTGTGTAGGGAAGCCCTCAAATATTCTCATTTTACACCAAGGGTACCTTGGAGAAGTATAATGTATATTGAGAACCATTGCTATATTTCTTTGGCATTGGTGAGCATGAAAATATTATGAAATGGGTTGATGTTCTTTTCCATACCAGTTATTGCCTCGTGCCCTAATCCAGAGTATACATCATCTCTCTGAAAAAGCATCTATCTACTGTATAATAAAACACTATGGTTTATGTGTCCAATACTTCTGAGCAACCTCATGGTCAGTTTTAGTTTGGTGAGATTGGTCATGTTAGCATTGGTAATGTGATTGAAAGAGGAAGTGCAAGTGTTAGACTCACAAGGAGGAGTAAATCCATATGAGGCAAGCTGACAGCATCCCCTTCCTTCAAAGACAGCAAACATAAAAGTGAACAGGAGATATGAAAATCACCTCAAAAATAATGTCAATTCTGAGAAGCAGGCTATAGAGTCTATAGAAAAGGGGTAAGATGCACGCTGGCAAAGTTGCATTCAAAGATGGCAAGTATTTAACCAGATAGGATATGAGAAATGCACCTCAAAAATAATTAGAGTCTGAAAAGCAGGCTTTATGGGAATGCACTTGAGAGAGTGAGTGCTGGTGAAGAAATATTCACACATACCCAACAGAGAGGAAGGGCACTGAAGATACAAGTAGAACAACAAGATGAAGATGCTTCATTTGGGAACTGCCTCAAAGAAATTCAATCACCAGGAAATGGAGGCCAATAATTATTGAGAGAGGCTGTGAAAAGACTAGGAAATGACTGCAAGAGACCGAGAGCATAGTTAAAGTTGTTGCTGGTGTCAAAACTAGGAAATCAAATGAAAGCCGAAGCATAAAGTACAAACAGGTAAAGCACAGCATGAAAATTAAGGACAAATGGTGGGTCCAAACCAGAAGAAACTGCTGCCTGGTTAACTATCAGTAAGACAGGGTTTGAAAGATATTTTTAGCCACTGAGTGATGCTGACTTTTTGCTATCTTGATAATAGTGGGCAAGTGACTTCAAAACCTGTTGGCATCATGAAAATACAATACAACAAATCCAATTGAATAATTCAAATACAATTAGGAAATTCAAAATGAACATAAGACTGGATCTTGATATCCCCACACACGAAAAACACCAGCCTTCTCCTACAACTACAAAATTTCGAAGATTTATGCAGAGATTGTCCTAATTGTGGAAAGAAGATGTTGCTTCTTTCTATCTCTCTCACTCTGATAAGATTAAAATTTTAGCCATAACAACCTATAAATAAAGTTATTTTGATTAGTAACATTATGCTGAGTACACAGTGTGATTTTTGTTTATTTACTGAATCTTGGCTTAGTAGCACTGATGCTATTCCTTTAACTGAAGTTATTCTGGATAGTTTTACATCCCTTCACAAATTAGCAATTAATCATTAAGGAGGTGATCTTGGAATAACTTTATGTGCTAAACTCCATAATGTTTCCAAAACTTTAAGTGATTTCATATTCTTTGCAGGGTCCCCATACTAGTTAGTTAATTGTTATGTTAATTATTTGTTGTTAGGTGCCATAAAGTCAATTCCGACTCATAGTGACCCTATGTGCGGCAGAATGAAAAACTGCCCAATCCTGCACCAGCCTCACAATTTCTGACAGGTTTGATCACATTGTTGCAACCACTGTATCAATACATCTCATAGGGGGTCTTCCTCTCTTTCTTTGTCCTTCCAATTTGCCAAGCATGATGTCCTTTTCTAGGGAGTGACCCCTTCTGACAACATGTCCAAAGTACGTGAGATGGAGCTTCGCCATACTTGCCTCTAAGGAGCATTGTGCTTATACGTCCTTTAAGACAGACCTTTATGTTCTCCTGGCGGTCAATGGTTCGTTCGATATTCTTTGCCAGTACCACAACTCAAAGGCATCAATTCTTCGATGGTCTTCCTTATTCATCGTCTAGCTTTCGCCACCATAGGAAGCAATTTAAAACACCAGGTCAGACACAACTTAGTCCCCCAGGGGTTATTATTTGGGGAGGTCTTTTACTGCAGATCTTCCCAATGGAATATGCTGTCTGATTCTTTGACTGCTGCTTCTGTTGGCATTAACTGTCGATCCAATTAAGATGAAGTCCTTCACAACCTTAGTCTTCTCTCTGTCTATCATGATGTTGCTTACTAGTCCAGCTGTGAGGATTTTTGTTTTCTCTGTGTTAAGATTGTCACACACGTGCAATTAGGAGGCAGTCAACAAGCCCAGAGGCGAGTGAAATATCGCGAGACAAGGGGTCGATCCATGGTAATAACGCCTCTCTCTCTCTCTCTTCAGACAAAAAGAAGAAATATAAAATACCTGCAATACTTCCGGTTTCCCAAGATAGCGACCGATCGCCATGTCCTTTCGTGACTCCCAAAGACAACAACACTTCCGGTGCCCTCATCATGACGTCACTTCCGGTGCCCGTGTCACGACGTCACTTCCGGTTCCACCTCAATGTCATCACTTCCAATTCCACATCACTTCCGGCTTCCAAAGATGACATCACTTCCGTCTGCCAACCATGACGTCATTTCCTGCCAACTCACTTCCATCGGCCATATTTTCTTGTATAAAAACGCCATTCTTGCAAATGTAAAACGGTCAATTGCTATACAGTATTTTGATCACAAATTCTGTTTTTTCTTCTCATTATTGTCCTTTGGATATTATACGGGGATGGACCCCAACTCTTTCTTGTTGTGTTGGAGTCATCTAATTTATCACAAGATGTATTCTATGCTGAAGGCTGTAGTCTTTGATGTTCATCAATCAGTGCTTCAGGTCCTCTTAGATTTCAGCCAACAGGTTTTTATCGCAAGTGGTTAATCAGTCTTCCTTTAATCTTAATGCCATGTTCTTCATATAGTCCAGCTTCTTGGATTATTTGCTCAACATACATATTGAACAGGTATTGCAAAAGGATACAACCTTGACACACACCTTTCCCGATTTTAAACCACCCAGTATTTCCCTGTTCCGTATGGATATCTGCCTCTTGGTCTATATACAGGTTCCATATGAGCATAATTAAATGTTCTGGAATTTCCATCATTCTCGATGTTGCCCATAACTCGTTATGATCTACACAATCAAATGGCTTTGCATAGTCAATAAAACACAGGTAATCGTCTTTCCAATATTCTTTGTTTTTCGACAAGATCAATCTGATGTAAGGATTGATATCTCTCGTTCCATGTCCTCTTCTAAAACCAGCCTCGACCTCTGGCAGTCCCCTGTCAATGTATTGCTGCAACCATTTTTGAATTATCTTCAGTTCGGTAATTATCACATTCTATTGGATCACCTTTATTTAGAATGGGCACAAGAATGTAACTCCTCTAGTTGGTTGGACAGGCAGTTGTTCTCCAAATTTATTGGCATAGATGGGTAAGAGCTGCATTTGTTTGTTGGACCATTTCAATTGATATTCCATCAATCCCTGGAGTCTTATTTTTCACCAATGTCTTCAGTACAGCTTGAACTTTGTCTTTCAGTACCATCAGCTCATGAGCATATTGTATCCCTTGAAATGGTTGAACATCAGTCAATTCCTTTTGTTATAGTGACTTTGTATATTCCTTCCATCTTCTTATGATGTTTTCTGCATCATTTATTATTTCATCTGTGGAATCCTTCATTAATACAACTCGAGACTTGAATTTCTTCTTCGGTTCTTTCAGCATTAGCAATGATGAGTGTGTTCTTCCTTTCTGGTTTTTCAACTCCAATTCTTTTCACATTTTGTTGTAATACCTTAGATAAATCTTCTCGAGATGCTCTTTGTAATTTTCTCTTCAGGTCTTTAATTTTGTTCTTTTTTCCTTGTGCTTTGGCTTCCTCTGACATCCACTTTGCTATTTTTTTCTTCCCTTTATTTTTTAATAACTTTTTGCATTCTGCAGGTGTGATGTCCTTGATGTCATTCCATAATTTGTCTTGTTATCATTTTTGTCTCTGATCGTTTTTGCACAACGCGTCAAATCTATCCTTATGGTGATTTCTGAATTCACGTAGTATATGCTCAAAGACATACTTTAGCTCTCACGACTTTGTCTTAATTTACTTCAATTTTAACTTGAACTTACATATTAGCAATTGATGGTCTGTCCCACAATTTACACCTGACCTTGTTCTGACTTTTGATATTAAGGTTTTCCATTGTTTCTTTCCGCAGATGTAATCAATCTGATTTCTGTGCCCCCTAAATTGTGAAATCCATGTGTATAGTCACTGTTTATGTTGTTGAAAAAAGGTGTTTGAAATAAATAAGTTGTTTGTTTTACAAAATATATTTTTCAACTACCAATTATTCTTATGCATATTAGATTAGAGGTGCAAATTTATTTTGTACATTTATTTCCAAAGAATTCACTACAACAGTGCTTTGTAAAGTTCTCAGATCATTGCATTTTTAAATTTCAGTTAAATCAAAATGCTGCTAGAAAGGTAAGATCAAATTACTCGTGTTAAGTTTTGGATTCATTTGAAAATCTTTCTTCTTACGTGCAGAATAAAACCTTAAATGACTTGTGCCTTACTTTCTTAACAGAACTTATCGATGCATAAATACAATTCTCAAAATGCAGGGGTTCTAATAAAGCTACCATGGGAAGTTGGTTTTTTAGCTAAGAGTTCTAAAGCTATGAAATAATCTGCTTGCTTGTGCAAGGGTTGTCCTATCAGTCTCAACATTTAAATCCAAGCTAGAGACTCATTAGTTTTGTCCAACATTACCAGGTGAGACTTGTTGAATAGGCTGTTGATATTGTAGTTGTTTCTTTGTTGTTTACTTCAAAATAGAAGCTTTGTAACCTACTACAAATTGTTACTGACTCTCCTACATTCTGATGCACTTTCTGTAATGAGCAGTGGAACTTGGTGGCGATTGGACTGAGTTGAATTTTAGGTGCAGTCTAAAGCTTGATGTCTGAAGTGAGAAGGAAACTTGTTTGTATTCTGCTTGTTGTTCACTCCTCACAGGTTTGATTACGAACAGGGTGACTTTTTCATGCTATATGCTGTACTTTGTGGCTTACTTTGGAGGTCATACACCCTTTTGACATGTTTGAAACTTTGTTTCACAGCATAATGCTCTACTGCTGGGTGCCTCCTTCGGGCTGACTTAAAAAGTCAGAAGGAGGAACCAGCAGCAGTGATGACAGAGTCACCCATAATGGAAACATTCTGCTGCTCAAAGGTTGGTCTTTCATGAATCATGACACTTAAATAGGTTCTCAATTACATTTCATTCAAGAATCAGCTTTGTCACAGATCTTTCTCCTAAACTTCCTTTGTAGAGTTAGCTTTAGACAAAAAGGAAACATGAAATATATCTGAGATAAAAGGAGTCACAATTGATTGGAACAGCATGTTATGTGAGATTTGTTTTGAATCTTGCTTTAATCTCTTTCAAGACTTCATTTTTTTTACTTGTTATTGGATTCTTACAACATTTGAGATACAATCGTTTTTCGAATTGGAGTAGAGTCAAATGAAATAACGTGTACATGGTCAGACAGAATCAGCCATTGGATTTTATCCTACAACCTCTGGGTTTGAATTCCAAAATCTTAACCACTATGCCATGCTCCCTTCATTTTCTTCTTGAATGATTTTGATGTAATTGGGGTACAGCACTATAAATTAGAGCAAGTAATAGCACTATTAAGGCCAAGGACTACAGTTTTGCAATCATAGTAAAGTGTTTTATTATCACAAACAACTGTCCATACATTTCATGTATTTCAGAGCATATCAAGACACTATTTGAAAAATCTGAATTCATTCATTCAGGAGAAAAATCTGAGAAACAAGACACAAAAGAAACTGTGTCCATTTTATTTCTTTCTGATCTCATTGATGTGTAGGAGAAACTAAAAAGTTATTAAGAAGATCTCTTTTTTGATTTTTCATTCCTATGGGGGCCTGCTTCCTGTGACTTCACACATGAAGCACAGAAGATGGCAACACATTTAATGAGAGACAATATAAATAATAAAAATTTAATAAATCCGAGTTACATCTTTGGTGTTATTTCTGTTGAAGTTAACAAAAACAACCATAAAAGAAAAAATACATTCAAGCCAGGCTAAAAACAGCAGGTACTACTAACACCTTCCAAGGGCAGTGTGAAATAACCTTCGTACAGAACTCAGAACCTGGCTTCCTCTCAGAGTCTTTAAGCATGCTAGCATTTTGAATGGCAACTTTCAATTGCCCAAATATTTTGCATGGATGTGCTCTGTTTTATGGTAAGGTCCCTTATTGGTTATTTTCCTGTTTTTCTTTTTTTTTTCTTTTTCCTACCTTCCTCGTCTTATAAGACTGCCTTGGACTAAATATGTGATAAAACATGTAAGTATGCTTTGAAATCCAGGTTCAGGGCTACAATATGTCCTTGAGGTGAAGCTACTTGTGATAAAAACCAGCTAACCCCTGGCTTTCAGAAGATTAACATTTCAGTGTTGTGTAATGGTAGTTTTGCACAGGACAGTAAATGATGATTGCTATCTCAATTAAAATGACCTGGAGAATCTTTCATCGTTCATTAAAAAGCAAGAAATTACAGCTCAAAACAGCCGTTTAACTCTGACCCTCTTGACCTTTAATTAAAACTCTGAGGTACTATTAACGATGCCTCATTTTAAAGCCATTTGTTTTGACAATGTTAGTTTGATGTGAAAGTGTTCAGCAACATTTGTCAAGGCTGAGTGGGTGTGCACTTTTCTTTGGAAGCTTGTTCAAGAGTTTAAGACTGTTATGTCACATCATCACAGAGAAAGTAGTAGAGCTTACTCTTTTTCTACCAAACACAAGTCAACCAGTGTTGAGAGAATAATATATTTTTTTTATATTTTGGTAAACTAAAGGAGTGCCTTTTATGTTCTTGTCTTGGTCACAAATTTCCTTCTGCAGTCACATTACAGTATATGTCCTTTTGATTAGTGACTAAACAATGGCCTCCATGTGTCAGTGGTTATGTCAGTGTGTGTGTTTATATCTTGTGTGCTACCTAGAATGAAATATTACTAGATAACCAAAATGATCAAAATAAACAATTTGAGTAATTAGAATTAAAGTACAAAGTGAACAGGGAGAAACAAGAGAAAGAAGACACAAAAACAGTTGGTAGCCCCTGCACACAAATTTTATGGTTGTAGATACCATAGATATCTTGTGGTTGCAGATGGCCTACATAACCCTTAGAATCACAATCTCCCTTTCACCTTTCTTACTTCATTGAATGACCAACTTGTCTTCCTCCTCCTTCTTATCAACTACTCCCTCTACCCTTTGTTATAAATTCAATGTTATTTGGTTGACCTTGGCATTTTAACCCCATTAGGAGTTAAGGCCTGAACAAAACATTGAACCACTTCTATAAGGAAGCAAATTCTCAGAAGTTCTATAAAAGCACTGCCCTCAATTGATGTCTGGTTCCATGGTTCCCCTGAGCTCTGGTTTTCTTTGTTGGTCACCTTTGCTCTCCTCTGTCAGGAGCCAAGTCTAGTGTCCCGATAAGCAGTTTAGCTAAACAATATTCTTCTGTGCCCAAAGTCATGAAGTTCTAATGACATGCAATACCACCTCTTTTGCAACACTAATAGGCTGCATACTGAGGACAGCATTTTCCTGGCTTGCTTTTTATTATACCAACATGTTTATTTATTTATTTGTTTGTTTGTTTGCAACAAAAACATCAGTTATAAGATGTGCCACCTATGCAACATTGCTTACTTTAATGCTCAGATGCAATTTTCCAGATAAACTGCCTCTAGTTTATTGGTAGAACTCAATATTAGAGACAATGAAAAATTCTACTGAGTCCATGCATCATTTCTGAAAAAGGTCAAAAATGTAGACTTGAGTCATCAGTGCAGTGATGTCAACTGTGTTTTCACAGCACACCTGGTCCCCTCAGGTAAGAAGGATAGCATTTGAATGTCACAGCATATCTGAATTTCACAGCAGAACAGTTACTTACCTTTATGGCAGCAGTGCACCTTGTGTGAATTGATTTTTCATCAGGGTAAAGCCACGTGCCACAAGACTAAGAAAGTCCTGTAAAAGTAACAAGAATATGACAATAAATTTGACTTAATTCAGTGGCCTCCACAATCACTAGATCTCCAGGCAGTTCATTATCTGTAGATTAAGTTAGTAAAAGTGTGACATCCACCAATAACAAATCTGTAAGAAGTATTGGAAAAACTGAGGTTGACTTAAAAATCACACATATACCTGTGATGTTTCGAGGGCTAATGAAGGACCAACTCACTATTAGCTCCACTTATTAAAGCTACAAACGTTTCCTAAATATCTTTATACACAGCAGCTCACTAAAATGACTTCAATATATTCACATTAAGTGATCAAAGTAACTATTATATTTTAGGAGCCCTTTCAGGTACACTTGATTCATATGTACCCCCATTAAATACACCATAAATCACAATATGCCAGCTCAAAAAAAACAGTTATCATCATACAACAAATTCTCTTTAAAATTTGTACTTAATTTTTTGCTAATTCAATGCATCTTTAATCTCTTTACAGCCATCCGACCTAAACTCCAAAACCCATAGTAGTACACAGCATGATTGGTTTCACGTAACAGGTTATAGAGCTTTCAGTTATTCAGACACTATTAGAAGCAAAATTAGTACAACATTCAAAGTTTTGACTCAGAACGTAGTTAATGGGGGGTATTTGGTTAATTCCGAAACTAAAAGCCTTAGCTAAATGTAAGGCCAGTACCTTCAAGTAAAACACAACATTTCCCCAGTGGTGCAGAGAAGTGAGTATGTAGTCATAATAAATGAACTGCGCTGGTCTATTCAGTGTTTAGTAGCTATTCTTTTCATCTTGCCTGGGCCAGTTAATTATTCATTGCACCTCATTCCTCATCAGTTGTGTTTTTGTACAGTATCAGAAAAAAGCGAGTGTGTTTGATATCTATTAATAATAAATAATATCACAGTCCTTTTGTGACAGATAGCAAATACATAAACAGGGCTCAGCTCAAGGACAAATATCCTGGAGGGTGAGGATATAGACCTCCTCTGACAGCCAACAAAGCCTCCCTTGTTGAATTATTTATTGGGTCAAAGGAAGCTATTTAAGCTTTTTATTGGTAATCAATTCACCTGCAGCAATGCTAGTAACAGCAGAATAGTGAATTTTAAAAACACTTTCACAGCCATCACTCTGGTTAACTGGACTCCCCTGTTACTTGAGTGAAAATTCAGACTCTCTAAAATACCAATGGATTACTCTCTATATAAAAATCATTAGTGTGAAGTACACTCTAAAGAGACACTCACTTTATCACCTAGTTAAAAAAAGGCAGAATCAAGAGATTAGCTGCAGCCGTTCCTGTTAAGCTGTAATGTCCCTAATAAATTAAAAATAAAGACCACTCTTGATGATTTTGGGATGCCTTAGGGAGAAAAAATGCTTTGTATCTGTATGTATGTGTGTGTGTGTGTGCGTGCCTGTGTGATGGGTGTCTGGAGGTATTAACAATCAGTCACTATGATCATTCTGTGCATTTCCAAGGTCAGTACAGCCTTAGTATTAAGAAGTCAATTAAATTCAAGATTCGAATTCCAGGATAGAAAGACATCCACACGTGTCCCTTCAGTTAGCTCAAGACTACATTTATATATTTTATATGTGACAAATCATGTTTTTTGATCCGTTCTTTTTAATCTGCCTTTTGTTGAGGTGCGGCCCTCCAGCTTTTACTAGTGAACAGTTAAACACACACATTGAAGATAAAAGTGGCACAGTTGGGAAACAACCTGATGATAAAATATTTATATGTAGTTATATTTAAATGATATTGATAGCAATATATTATATTATATATATATATATATATATATATATATATATATATATATATATATATATATATATATATATATATATATATATATAATATATATAACTACAGTTCAGCATTCCTGAAAATTATGGAATATTGAAACCACAAATACTGAAGCACTAATTCTATGTGAAAATGGCATTAGATTCCAGCAGAATCCTATTCACAATACACTTTTGCTGCTTGTTAACATAAACACATAGTTTTATGTGCCAAAAATCAACTAAACTCATCACAACATGCCCTATCCTGGGTCTCATTTCCCTGCATCCCCCTAGCATGCAATGTGGGGGGTTGTGAGCCAGAATGGAACCAGTACAGGGAGACAGAGTTAGGCTCAGGCTCTCCACTGTCACACACTCAAGGTTTTGTAATGATCCTTCCATAGGTTCACCTATAGAACTCTTGTTACAACTTTTATTTCCACTAGATAGCCAAGTTTGGTCAGCTGCTTGTCACTTTGCCAGAGGCCACGAGTGACTGTGTCAGGGCCGATTCGAGGACCTCATTAAACCAACCAATTGATAGTAGCAATGGGTGTTGTGTACAAAAGGGGGACCTAATCAGTGGTAGCTTTAAGTCCCATGCTTATGGAAAATTCCTTCTTCATGGGGAACAATTACAAGCCCTGGTCCCCATAAATGGGGTTCAAAGGTTTAGCCACACCTCTCGGCGCCAGTTAGACACACATCTGGACACATGCGTCTGGAGTTACTAATCAGAAAGGGCAGCAGTCCACAGCTGAAAGGAGGCAAAGAGGATGATTTTCCATCATCACTAGCCCCAAGATTCCACAAGCTTGGTGACCGAAAGCCATTCCCTAATGTTGGGATAAGATACCCCATTGATCCTCATTGCCGAGATTTCAAGAAGAGTTATATTAGAGAAAGAAGACCTCCAAGAAACAATACAGACAGAATGTCGGGGTTCAGGCTAGTGCAAGTGTGGCAGTGATGGTAGCCAGAAAGAACAACTTTTGCTGGGATGGGCCAAGAGTGTGGAAAGGTCCAGGAGTAGAAAAATACGAGGAGAGAGAGGAATCTGAACGGACAGCATTGAAGGGAGGGAGTTCAAAAGAGCAAGCCAACAGTGAGCAGTGAGACGGTTTCACAACAGGTAATGGAGGGTTCCAGATGAAATGTAAAGAGCAGAAGTGGCAAATGAGTTCATTTGATAAACCCATAGCAAACCACTAACATGGAGCATGTTACAAATGATGGGCAAAATTATGCTGAGTATGCTGATGATTGGAGTTCCTGGAAGACATACTGATATTCTTGAAAATGGTGTTCCATCAAAAGAATGGGAGATCACTCTACCACACAGAACACAAGGGTAAGTGCTTATAGCAGGCTTGGCCGCAAATAAAGTGTGAAGTTTTTTATTTTTGTGAGATGAGAATGAATGAGCAAAGACAAAAAGTGTATACGAAGGAAGAGGGGAGGAAAGTGATACACCACATATCTTAAGGAAAAACCTCAGTGAAAGATAAAAGAAAAAATAAGAGGAAGGGATGAAATGGGTTACACTCTTGTAACAGTGGATAAGTAAACTCACAGGAATGGAATCCACGGATAGCAAAGATTTACCGAATCCGCTCCAGCAGTAAATCAAGCTATGTATAACTTTTACTCAGGAAATTCCAGAAGTCCCTTACAGATTTATAACAAAAAGTAAATTGTGTTTTACTTTCACATATAATACTATGAGGATTTGTAGATTCAGACCTTAGACAGAACCTTTATTGAGCGTGTAACTAGTTAGAAGTATCTCAGCATCAGGTTATCCTTTAAAACTCTCAATGAAGAATTAACAAGGACATGCATAGTATGTGGGGTTTTCTTTGTAGCAACAGGTAATGCTTTTCAGTGGCGGACAGGAAAAAGCTTGTTCAGTCTGCTTTTCTTTCAGTGCTTGATCATTGTGACATAAGGTGTATAAATACGTCTGAATCATTGCTGAATCTCTAGATGCTGTTTTTCAAATGGCACTTTGTTTTATTATATGTGATGCGTTAAAGAGTTCACTAGTGTACTTTATAGTCTAAGGTAGGCTGGTCTATCTTAACCCAGAGACGATAGTCTCAGTATTTATATTTATTTATAAGGACTTATTGGGCAGATTGCCTCCATATATTACCTCTTTGCTATAAATACAGTTTCCAGTGTGATCTCTAAGTTTATCTATAGGGTCACAGAGTTATATTTTTCTCAATACTCCTCATTTTATTTTAATGCACCTGTTATTTGAAACCACTGTGACAAACGGTCGGGTCCCATGCCCGGCCAGGACGCCCCTGCTGCTTATGTTCTGGGGGAGCAACCATGGGCAGCCAAATACCTCCCCCGGGATGCTTGGTGGCAGCT
Source organism: Erpetoichthys calabaricus (assembly GCF_900747795.2). Classification (NCBI taxonomy): domain Eukaryota; kingdom Metazoa; phylum Chordata; class Cladistia; order Polypteriformes; family Polypteridae; genus Erpetoichthys; species Erpetoichthys calabaricus. The sequence goes on along the minus strand of NC_041406.2, from coordinate 116,380,329 downwards.
TCCTTGGCCGACGGTGATTCCCTAACCTCCCGCAGGGCTCCATGGGGGATGGAGTCCTCCACAGCCTGGTTGGGGCCTGGAGTGGCCGCTAGGGGGGGCTGTCTAGTTTCAACAGCCCGGTTGGACGAAATCTTCAGCCCCACCCAGAAGTGCAATTAGGACCAGGTGGTCAAGCACCTGGAACACTTCCGGGTGGGCTATAAAAAGGGCCAGCCCCCACCACTCATGGGCCAGAGTCAGAAGGAAGAGGACTAAGCTTCAGGAGGAGTGGTGGTAAAAGGGAGAACGGTTTGTTGGTGTGTTGTACTAGGACTGTGTATTGCCTGTGGGTCACGGGGAAGACGTGCACCCACAAGTGAAGAAAATAAAAGTCTATTGGTTTTATACGTGCCTCTGTATCCATCTGTGTCGGGTCAGGCGCCTATATAGCGCCTTCTGTTACACCACTTTCAAAAATCAATTAACCTACAACAACTGGTCACACACTGTTGTATGATTGTAAATGTTTTTGATATTTTACTGTTATTATTTCATTTATTTTATTTTCTAATCCTCTAAGATGAAGTCTAAAGCAAAACAATAAAGATCTACTTAAGAATATTTCTGTTAGGTAGAATGCAACAGATTTCTCCAGCTTAACTGTCATCTTGTTTTTTTTTTTTTTGTTTTTTTTCTTTCCACTCTGGCCATCAGACCTTATCATCAGGCGCACAATTAGAGACATAAAAAATAATTCTATATTTAAGGACTAGACTTCTCTTAATTACTGTATAGACAGTCTCAACTTCTCAAACTGCTGTTTTATTGTGTGTGTGTGTGTGTGTGGGGAGGGAGGGGGGGGGGGGGGTTCAAAGGAATTACTGAAAAGATGATCTCCTTAATGTCTGTGCAAGGGTTTTCCAGGTACTCCAGGCTTACTCCCACATCCCATGCTTTCAATTGACTTGATGTGAATAAATATTGATGTGTGATGTATAAACTGATGCCCAACTGGTAGCTGGTTGCTACCTTGTAGCTGACCTAGTAATTAACTAAGCAGTTTTATAAACTGACTGATTTGAACATATGCTTAAAAATACAAAGACACTTTAAAAAATTCTATAATATATATTATATAGTCAAGCAATAATTTTCAAACCCACTGAACCGAATTCAAGATTGCAGTGAATCAGGGCCTATTTTAACACCACTGAGCGTAGGCCAGGAAATGGCCCCGGAGAGGAAGACATATATTATTTAATGTAATACAATATAAAACATAATATATATCTATATTTTATATTTAACAAAGAGCATAAATAAATATGAAGTTTGCAATAGAATATAATACAATAAACTAACTTAATATACTGTGATATGTTTAGTGCTAGCAGTGAAACCCAGCCTCTCCTGGAAAATTTCGTAAGACAGTGGACCTCAATTATACCCTTTTTGTTAATCAGGTGTATCAAAAATACTAAGGGTTAATGTTATTGGGATAATGGTTAAAGCTTTAGACCTCGATTTCTGAGGTTGTGGGTTTAAACAGTTACAGGAGTAAAGCATTCCTGCATTAGATCAACTCCTGCTTTCCTAGTGATTTGGCTTTTGTTGATGGTTATGCCAAAACTCAGTTTTACAGGAAAGTGTATTCTTTTGAATCGAATTAGTATATATTACAGTACATATTACCATTATTTGATGTTTACAATTTTCAGTTGTTTGTGTTGTTCAATCAAGTGTTTCTTTTTGGGTTTTTCTTCAGTTGTATGTTTGAGAGTCTACTGTATTTGTTTGTTTATTTTATTGCCATAGCTATGGCCTGACAATAGAATTCTAACACTAAATCATGATTTACTTTAACTTATTTAAAACAACAGTGGCGTTTACATCCTGCACATTTAGGAAGCCTATGCAATGCATTTAATGTTTTTAATTTTAGGATTGTTTCCTCTAATGCTAGAAGTGGAAGAAAATAAATATTGGTACTATGTTTTGGAAGATACTTAAATAGAGTCTCCCTTTAATGTCCGCAGATGCAGATGCATGTGTAAAGACTTTCAGAGAGCAGGTTGGGGGTTCCCCATTCAAACTAAACAAACATGCATGTAAATGTAAAGCTTATCTTCCCTTGTCAGCATGCCCGTATCGATCAAACAGAGGAAGATCTGAAGTCTACTTGTGACTTTACACTGTAGGAAGATAAGTAAATAAATATAGGTAAATAACATTCGATGTGGCATTTATATAAGTAACATATAAATGTTTTTCATATAAAGACCATCAAGAAACAAAATTGCAACTTTGCACGATACCTTGGCGAGCTCCGTAACCCCTGCAGTTTCGTTGTGGCAGATTCATTGGCAGGATGACGCCCAACCTTTTGCTGCATCCAAACGGTGCCATCTTTCGCCTTTACGCCTGGTGCAGCTGCGTTGTTGTTATGTGTGAATGGACATTTCTTGTGGGGAGGGCTTCTGTTCTCTTTCTCTGATGTAGAACCCTCATCCTCATCTGAGTTCACCTCTATTATAGCACGTCTTTATTTGAAAACAGCGGTGTCAGATTGGGGCGAGCGTGAACATGACTGAGAGAATAAAACTGAATAAAAAAAAAAAAACTCTAACCTTTACAAGTACTATAAATTTACACCGGCTGTTACAGACTCAAATCAAATGTATGTTTTTATTCTAGAATAGCAACAATAAGAACTGCTCACTAATTGTCCTTTAGACTCCCTTTGCTGCAGAATAGGGTGAACCCAATATCTGCACTCACAATGTTGACAACATTTCCTCTTAAGGTATTGTGATCACCAGGACTAAAAACACTAAAGTCATAGACGACATTCTGGAGACACACCAATCACTGCAGAACAGTACAATATCTCACAATACACACAATGGTAAAATAAAATGATGTCAATCATATATTCCTGCAACATGCTTCTTTAAAAAGACTTGAACAATGCCTGAAGAGCACCGAAAAATATTTTCAAAATGCCAAACAAATACTAAAAATTTTCAATGCTTAAGTGGGAATGGCCCCTACTTTTGGACTGGTAATCCCGCTCCAACCTAGACTCCTCATATCCAGGTCAAACTATTGGTTTATGAATGTAAATGAGATCAAATGGACAAAATTAAGCATTCCTTACAGAATAGAATGAAGCTGATGCCTAATGACAGAACATATTTTTTCTATATGATACTATAGTAATGGCACTCATAGGAATTTTAATGCCAATCCAAGTTCAGCAAAGGGGTTTTGTAAAAGTCGCTTATTGTAGAAAACCTCCCTTTGTAAAACACACTGCCAGTTTGTGTCTTTCGAGAAATAAAACAATACTCAAACTGGAGAAGCACTTTGAACACCTAATTACATTTTCTCAAATATATTAAATGAAACACGGTTCCTGCACTGATGGAGTTTGCTGATACAGATTTCTGAATACCCAAGCATCTCTTTCTATCATCACAAATTTGCTTTCAAAAGCAAAGCATAATTTCCTGAGGAAAAAAAATACAAATTTTCTTAAAAGGTATTGAAATTGCTTATGAAGGACAAGTCGTTAAATTAAGACTCTAGCTACATGAACAGCATTTTAGCATCCTTCAGCAGTGGGGAAATGGTAATTATTTGCTTCATTGCTGCCAGCTCATTTAGACCATTTAACCTTTCTAATTGTTTCAAAACAAGCCTTTTCTGAATTTGAAGAAAACAGAGTCAGCATGTTTTCTTCTTCATTAAATTGTCTTTTTTTTTTCTATCACCTGACAAATTCACTGATTGTTTTATGACAATATACTAAAAATCATATTATCTATCTTAACATTTTAAAATGCATTTTTGTACCCTGATTGCTATTTTTGCAAGAAACTCATTGTAGATTATAAAGAACATAACCATTCCATCTGTCTATTTTTTAACATGCTTATCCATTTCAGAGTTATGGAGGCTGAACCTTTATAAAATAAACTCATAACAGGAAATGCTAAATTGCAGTTTTACCAGGCAAATTACACTAATAAAAATGACTACAGTTACTATACGTTAGAACATTAGAACACTCTAGATGAGAACAGGCCATTCAGCCCAACAAAGCTCGCCAGTCCTATCCACTTATTTTTTCCAAAAATACATCAAGTCAAGTTTTGAAAGTCCCTAAAGCCTTACTGTCTACCACACTACTTGATAGCTTATTCCAAGTGTCGATTGTTCTTTATGTAAAGTAAAACTTTCTAATGTTTGTGCAAAATTTACCCTTAACAAGTTTGCAACTGTGTCCCCATGTTCTTGATGAACTCATTTTAAAATAACAGTCTCGATTCACTGTACTAATTCCCTTCATAATTTTAAACACTTCAGTCATATCACCTCTTAATCTTCTTTTGCTTAAACTGAACAGGCTCAGCTCTTTTAATCTTTCCTCATAATTCAACCCCTGTAGTCCTGGAATCAGCTTAGTTGCTCTTCTCTTGACATTTTCTAGCGCTGCTATGTCCTTTTTGTAGCCTGGAGACTAAAACTGCACACAGTACTCCAGATGAGGCCTCACCAGTGTGTTATAAAGCTTGAGCAGAACCTCCTTTGGACTTGTACTCCACACATCGTGTTATATAACCTAACATTCTGTTAGCCTTCTTAATGGATTCAGAACACTGTCGGGAAGTCGATAGCTTAGAGTCCACTATGACTCCTAAATTAATAATCCTAAAAATTAAATTATAATCCTAAATTACTAGCTATTGTCATACAGGCACATGTGGACTACCTCGAAGGTTCAGGTAACCTGGACAATATCGCTCCAATGTGAGTGGAAGCTTTCACTAACTGTATCTCATGTTTCCTCCACAGCTCTCACCCAAACCCCAGAAGATGACATCTGGTTCCACCTCCGCTTTGGGTTCCAAAGCTCACCTCTTTAACCAGATGGCCTAGAGAGGGAGGTCATCATTTTTGGTCACAATACCATTGAAGATGGAGCTCTCAATAACATGTTTGTGTTCCAGGCAGTCCTCTGCACTGTCCTCTTTTGTTATTATTATTGTTGTTACTCAGCCAAGTACGCTTTTTTCTGTTATTACTTCTTGGACATCTTGTAAAGCACTTTGAGCTACATACTTTGTATGAAAATATGCTATAGAAATAAATGTTATTGGCATTGTTATTAAACGGGGATACTCCGAACTCTTGCACTTATGTCTTCTGAATTGTTCACACTATAAAGTTAACGTTGAAACTTACTCCCCATTGAAAAAAGGGGTAAAGATCAAGGAGATGAATGTGCTAACCACTGGGCTACCAAAAATACTAATAAATTATTTTTAGATGAATAATTCACATTGTATTGTTGTTATAAAAGCTGTACACATGATTATTGTCCTTTATGAAAGTTTTTGGAGAACAAAAAGATTTTAGCATATGTGTAAAAAAATTCAAGGAGAATTTTTTCACTTAAAATATCTATTTCATATACTTAGCCCTGCGGTGGGTTGGCACCCTGCCCGGGATTGGTTCCTGCCTTGTGCCCTGTGTTGGCTGGGATTGGCTCCAGCAGACTCCCGTGACCCTTTGTTCGGATTCAGCGGGTTGGAAAATGGATGGATGGATGGATGTACTTAGCCTGCAAGTTTATTTATATTAAAGGTTAATGAAAGAACTCTGCAATCAAGGAAACATACAGAAGTGAAACCGCTATTTTTGCAGCAGTTAGCTGCGAGCAGCAAGAGGTCAGCTCTCCACATCTCCAGCAGCTCACATAACCACCAGCTTTTCCAGCACCTGCAGCATAATTCTTGCTGCATACAATTTTCTCAGAATTGGTTAACAGGGTACATAAGTGTGACTACTGAGCGTGGAAAGGACTTTCTTTCATGCTAATTCCAATATGATAAAATGGTTGGAGTCAATCTTTCGTTACTTTTATATAAATGGCTGAGTGCACAAGTAAAGTATTCATCACACTGCAAATAGCTCTGCTGCAAAAAAAAGAAAGAAAGAAGAAGAAAAGATAAAAAAACATTGGTTGCAAAACAGGACTTTAATTGCATATGTGACCAGAATACATTTGCTTAATTTGGAAATTCTTTGTTTTCTTTGATTGTTTCTTTCAAAACAAAATTTAGAGAACTGGACCTATGCAAAACAAAGTCACTGAAAGTAACTTTTTGAAGGTCATAAAGTAATAGCAGCCTGCTATTCTTCTGTAATAAATTGTTTTTAATATAGTCTAAAATAATCAATATGCAACAGCAAAAAATGTATACAGATAAGAAATTACAAACCCAAAAGTCACCTAACAATCACTCCATCCTGTTCCAAATCTTGTACCATACCATCAACAGTTGAGCCGGTGACAATTCACAACACCACCAAACCCAACTGAGGGAGGCATGGCATCACAAATTTCTCTTAATAAAAGATTTTTACCAAGGAAGTCTCAGAATCCCAGTTTGAAAATGACTTCCTAGATGCTCCATTAATATGTGATAAAGATGGCAGTAGATGAATCAAATTATAAAAAGGGGAAAGATGGTTCTTCAAAGTTTGGGATTCATCCATCAGGAGGCAATGACCAGCTTAGCAGCTACTCTGCCAAAGCAGATGATCTTATATTGGTGTACAGAGGTGGTGAGATCAGAAAGGCCAAGGTGTTGAAGTCTTTGTCATAAAGAAATAAATATAACTAGCCGACCCGTGGCGTAGTATATGCTGCATAATTATTTATTGATGGGTGAACACTTCCTGAAAGACACAGTTGTCCAAATGGGGTGGGTTTGAGGATACGACTGTGAGTGAATGAAAAGATGGAACTCTGGAGAGAGCAACATACAATTGTCCGTGACTGAAAACTGGTTTTGGCAGATACAGGCATATCTTTTTGAAAGTTTGGCCCTGTGCCTTATTAATTGTCATTGCAAAGGCTAATCTAACAGGAAATTGCGTGTAAAAGTAAAAGGCAAATTTGAATCTGATGGGGTCAGGGAAATCCGGGGAATAAGTACAGTTTGTGAGGTAGCAGCTGCGATAGTTTTACACTCTAGTACATTGCGGTGAATGCTGGTAACAGTCAGTCTAGTGCCATTACAGAGACTTCTTACTGGCATGAGGTTTCTGAGAAGTATAACGACTGAACCTATTTTAATTTTGAGTTTATGCGGAGGCATGCCAGTGGGAGAAAGACTGCTAAGAAATTCTTCGGGGAATGAAAGTTGATCTGCGGAATTGTGTGTGATGATGGAGTCAACGCTGGTGAAAGTTTTTTCATCGGTAGGGATAAGTTTCAGTATTTGCTCATTAAGGTGTAGCAAGTCTTCATTGGTGACGCTTAATATAGCTCGCGTACTGAGTTGTTCCAGAGTCACAGTTGAGAAGTTGATGTCGCCATATAGTTGTTGAACTGGATCAGAAATAAAAGGAAAACAATGTGAAGGTAATGTTGCAGGTGTTCCGTTTTTCCCATCTCCAATATCGAGGACCCATTTTGTGAAATCTTGTTCGTGAGGAAGAGCTGTCATATTTGTCGTCAGTGTAAGTACATGCATGTGACGCCACAAAGGTTGCTTGTTAATGCAACTGGCGACAGTAAATGCTCGGGAGCCACTCATAATGACGGGGAGTATTTGTCGGAAACCGTTGGGGGTGGGCACATGAGCAGGCAGTGCGCATGCCTCGAGAGCGAGGGTGGACGCGGGAGGAGGGTTAGAGTTGGCGGGCAGGGCGCTGTTGTGCATATCCCATGACGCGGGAGGAGGGTTAGAGTTGGTGGGCGGGGCTCTGCCGTGCGTACCCCATGGTCTTAGAGTTGGCGGGCGGGGCTCTGTCGTGCATACACCATGCGCACTGCCTGCTCATGCCTCAAGAGCGAGGGTGGACGCAGGAGAAGGGTTAGAGTTGGCGGGCGGGGTGCTGTCGTGTATATCCCATGACGCGGGAGGAGGGTTAGAGTTGGTGGGCGGGGCTCTGTCGTGCGTACCCCATGCGCACTGCCTGCTCATGCCTCAAGAGCGAGGGTGGACGCAGGAGGAGGGTTAGAGTTGGCAGGCGGGGCTCTGTCGTGCGTACCCCATGGTCTTAGAGTTGGCGGGCGGGGCTCTGTCGTGCGTACACCATGCGCACTGCCTGCTCATGCCTCAAGAGCGAGGGTGGACGCAGGAGAAGGGTTAGAGTTGGCGGGCGGGGTGCTGTCGTGTATATCCCATGACGCGGGAGGAGGGTTAGAGTTGGTGGGCGGGGCTCTGTCGTGCATACACCATGCGCACTGCCTGCTCATGCCTCAAGAGTGAGGGTGGACGCAGGAGGAGGGTTAGAGTTGGCAGGCGGGGCTCTGTCGTGAGTATCCCATGACGCGGGAGGAGGGTTAGAGTTGGCGGGCGGGGCTCTGTCTTGCGTGCGTGCGTACCCCATTGTCAGGCGACTCAGTCTTTTATATATATAGATGGACACCATCAAAGAATGTGAACAGAGAATTACAGAACAGAAACTTGGAAGAAGAGTAAAAAAATAGTACATGTGCATAAATGTTCCAGGAACACCAAGTGGGCTAAAATGAAAAAAATCATCTGGACAAAGGCCCATTAATTCTAGCTTGCCAAGGCTGAGATAAAGCATATGCCCACTGAGTAAACTCGTGGTCAGGTACCACCAAGGCATTTCCGGTATTTTTTAAACTGGTATCCGAGAAAAGCAGAGAGGATAAGGTCAGATTCCCAAGACCACAAACAGAAAAGGTGTTATAATCAGTTGGTCTATTTAGGGGTTTTGGGACCTGAAAATAATGCATTTCATATTAGATTTTGCATTTAAAGTAAATTGACTAAGTTAAATATTTTTGGAGTCTTGCTGCAATGCCATCTTTATGTTCTGTGAGCACTGCTATTTATGCTCCCGTTGTCAGGATGTGGTTCCTAGTTGCTAGGGGCTTGGACACATCGTCACAACATCATTCCTTACATAAAAGAATAAAACAGTCACCTTAGGCGGCTTTTCTCTATCTGAGTTTTATGGAAAAAAACTTTCTTTTGCAATTTACTAGAAGTTTTTTTTTTTATTTATTGACTTCCCAGTAACAAAATTCTTGCCCTGGTTCCTTACTCCTAATTTTCAGTTTTCTTTGTTGTCAATGACAAAAGATCAATTTAACTCACACTTTTGACATCAGCTTGTTTCTTTGTTATTTTCACTTCTGTTATAATCATTTGGTTTTATACATTTTTGTAGCTCATCAGTTGATGCACTCTGTATATCTATTGAGGGGATTTGGGACACAAGAATTATGAATTTGATGTTAGCTTTTGGATTTAAAATAAATTGACTAAGTTGAACTTTTTTTTTTTCCCACAACTTCATCTTTATTTTCTGTGTTATTTTGTAATCCCTTTGTCAGGATGTGTGTCTCAGTTAGTAGGATTGTGGTCAGGAATCGATTGCATGAAGGAATTAACAGGTGGCTATTCCTTAACTGAGTTTTGCAGAAATAGTAACGAGGAGAGACTCAGAATTAAACGGCAGGGCAGACCAACGGCCAAGATTGATCTGGTGCAAAAATCAGGAAAAAATAACAGGTCTTTTCAGCTCTCCTGGTATGACAAGGTGAACTGGCTGACTGGAAGTGCTGTGACAAAGAAAATGTACTGTTGGCCATGCCTCTTGACGAAACCTTCTCAGGGAATGGGATGTGTTTGGTCAAACGTGGGTTTTGGGGATCTGGGTAACTTTGACAGGGCATACAAAAGGCATGAAAAGTGCAAAAAACATGTGAGTTCATGTGCAAGGTTAAGTTGTCTGGGCAGGGTCAGGGTTGAACATGCAATCAATGAAGGTCTTCGCATTCAGGTGGCAAAACATAATGAAACAGTAAAAAAAAACAGGGCCTTCCTAAACCGTATAATTGATGTGACTTCCTTGCTTGGCCGTCAGGAGCTGGCATTCAGGGGGCATGATGAGAGTAGTGAATCAGCAAATAAGGGGAATTACAGGGAATTTACAGAAACATTAGCTAAATATGACTCTGTCTTGGCCACACAATTTCAGTCATCAGCTGTGTTTTCTGGTATGTCCCACTCAATCCAAAATGACTTGATCTCTGCTCTCGCAGCCACTGTTTCTGATCATATAAAAGGTGAAATTCAGAATGCTCCTATTTTTGCATGGCAGGTGGATGAAGCAACTGATATATCTTGCCATGCCCAACTGTCTGTCATTGTTAGATATGTGGATAGTGCAGGTAAAATTCAAGAATGCTTCATTGGATTTTTGGATGTGTTAGGGGGTCGAGATGCAGGGCTACAGTTTTAGAGAAAAACTCGTGGCACAAACCTACGATGGGGCTGCTGTCTTTGCTTCATCTCTCAATGGCCTACAGGCCAAAGTTAAAGTAATAGCCCCTGGTGCAGTGTTTGTGCATTGCTATGCACACAGACTGAACCTGGTGTTGTCCCAGGGTGCTAAATGCTTGCCTGAGTCAAGAATATTTTTTGCATCTCTCTCTGGGTTCACCACATTTTTTTCAAAGTCCACAAAAAGGATGTCTTTTCTTGAGTCTGCAGGGTCTTCAAGATTGCCCAGAAACGCTCCTACTCGATGGAATTTCACATCACGGATAGTGAGCACTGTGGCAAACAATTATGATGGCCTCCTGCAGACTTTTGACAAGATTACCCAGGATGAGAGTATGGATGATGACACTTTAGATGCTGCCAAAGGCTTCATAATGAAACTGGAGGATTTTGAGTTTGTGTTCAAGTTGTACACATATGAACAAATATTCTCTGAGACAGATGTTGTCTTTGATATTGTCCAGCAAAGGGCTATGGATGTTCTTTACTGCAAAAAAAGAATTGGGTCTCTCCTTGCTTTTGTCAAGGAGAAGAGGTCAGAGGAGGCTTATCAAGCAGTTTATGCAAAAGCAGCAAATCTCACATCAGACCCTCGAGATGAACCTATTAGAAAGCGCCGTCTGTCACAATTACAGGATCCCCAGGACCGCTACAGAAATTTGTACATGGCCATCCTAGACAATCTCATGGAGCAGATTTCTCAGCGTTTTTCAAATTTGGAAAGCATGAGCTTCTTAGAATTAGTCAATCGAGGGAAATTTGATGAAATGAGACAAGTGTTTCCAGAGGAGGCATTTGAAAGTGTGCTGAAAAGTTATGGCCATTTGTTTGACTCAGGGAGACTGAGATCTGAACTTCAAGTACTATATTCAGATCATGACTTACAGGGGAGCAGGGGTAAGCTGTGTGATTTCTTGGTGTTTTTTAAAGACATGGAGCTGGATAGTGCAATGCCTCAGCTATACAAGCTGTTGTCGTTAGTGGCAACAATTGGCACTACATCAGCAGGTGTAGAGAGGAGCTTCTCCTGTTTAAAACGGGTCAAGTCATACACCCGCAACACGATGGGCCAAGATCATTTGAGCAACCTTGCTCTCCTGGCCATTGAGAGGAAACCGGTTAAGTCCCTGGAAAAGACGGCCAATTGGTACGACAGGGTCACAGACCATTTTCTGCAAAAGGAACGGAGGGCAGACTTTACATACAAATAACATAATGAATTTTATGATGAAGGCCTAATATGAGCTTCCCCTGTTTCAAAAGCTAGGAGCCGCCACTGCTTTCTTCATCATGTAAAGCACTTTGAGCTGCATTATTTGTATGAAAATGTGCTTTATAAATAAATGCTGTTGTTTGTTGCTATCAGTAGAGGGAATAATTGATTCAAATAAATACCTGCAAATTCTGGAATCAAACATCACATCATCTATAAAAACGCTGAAGTTAAAAAGAGGATGGAACCTACAAAAAGATAATGATCTGAAATACACCTCAAAATCTACAATGGAATACCTCAAGAGGCACAAGCTGACGGTTTTTCAATGGCCCTCACAGTCCTCCGACCTAAACATCATGGACAATCTGTGAATAGATCTCAGAAGAGCAGTGCATGCAAGACTGCCCAAGACTCTTGCAGAATTAAGAGGCCTTTTACAAGGATAAATGGGTGAAAATACCCCAACTAAGAATTGAAAGACTCTTAGCTGGTACAAAAACATTTTTACAAGCTGTGCCAAAGGGGCTGTAACTGAGTTATTGCAGGTACACCCCCCGTGAAAGGTGAAAATCCGTGAAGTAGAAACCATATATTTATATGGTTATTTTTATATTGTCATGCTTGGGTCACAGATTTGCACAGAAACACAGGAGGTTGTAGAGAGACAAGAACTTTATTCAAACACTGCAAACAAACATTTGTCTCTTTTGAAAAGTTTAAACCTGCTCCATGACAAGACAGAGATGACAGTTCCATCTCACAATTAAAAGAATGCAACCATATCTTCCTCTTCAAAGGAGTGCGCGTCAGGTGCAGGGAATGTCAAAGAGAGAGAGAGATAAAAGCAAACAATCAAAAATCAATAGGTGCTGTTTGGGCTTTTAAGTATGAATGTCAGAGAGAAAGAGAGAGTGAAAAGCAAACAATCAAAAACCAATAGGTGCTGTTCAAGCTTTAAAGTATACAAAGCACCGTGTGGGAAGCATGTCGCTTGACAAAGCAGCTGCAAGAAAGCCCAGCAAGGAAGGGAGCAATGTGAAGGTAGTCTTTCAGCATTTTTTAGACGAGCGTTCGTATCCTCTAGGGGTGCGAACAGCCCCCCTGCTCACTCCCCCTCCGTCAGGAGCAGAGAATGTCAGAGCAAGAGAGAGAGAGAGAGAGAGAAAAACAAGCAATCAAAAATCAATAGGTGCTGTTTGAGCTTTTAAGTATGTGAAGCACCGTGCGGGAAGCATATTGTGCAACAAAGCTACCACAGGTAAGCCCAGCAAGGAAGGGACCAATGTGAAGGTAGTCTTTCAGCATTTTTTGAGGAGCAGCCATATCCTCTAGGGGTGCGAACAACCCCCGTGCTCACTATATATTTGAGGAGTTTTATTTAATACATAATACGTGCTCTGATTGGGTAGTTTCTCAGCCATCTGCCAATAGCATCCCTTGTATGAAATCAACTGGGCAAACCAACTGAGGAAGCATGTACCAGAAATTAAAAGACCCATTGTCCACTGAAACCCATGAACCAGCGAAAAATCTGCAATATATATTTAAATATGTTTACATATAAAATCCGCGATAGAGTGAAGCCGCAAAAGTTGAAGTGCGATATAGCGAGGGATTACTGTATTGACCATGGTGGGTGTCCTAACTTTTGCTTCATGCCCTTTTAATTCTTTTGGTATTTTGTATCTGAGAATGATGGACATAAGTGTAATCTTGCTTAAAATTTTAAAGAAAAATGTCATCTTTAATGTTATGCCTTTTGGTGATCAGTTGATCTTCTGCTCACTTAACTATTTACAGTAACTGACATTATAAGCAAGGGTGGCCAAACTTTTGCATGCAATGTAGGCCTGGACACTTTTGTTGGTACAATTAGAAAAGACTTGTGCTGCCTGGTGGGAATTGTAGTCTATAGATTGGTGGGATTTTTTGAGTTGTTCTCCTCTTTTTGATATGACATATACCATTTATTTTATGCTGGATCAATAGCAAGGCACATGCAGTATTCGTGAAAATCAGTTTAGCTGCTTTTACATTAATAGCAAACAAACAATGATGAGCCCTGGCTATGGCAAACAGAAAAGGAAAAAGAACCAAAACAAACAAGCTGCCTGCAGCAAAAGAGCAGAACGGTGATCAGAATCACCAGCAATGTACTTGGGAGCAGAGCAATAAACTTAGAATCCCTTCACATGTCCCAAAAATTCCCAGTTAGAAAAAAGTAAAAGAAAATTAAATAACCAAAAGTACACTCACAGTATACTGTAGAATTGAACAAACAATTAGCGGTGTACTCTGTGTGACATTGTATGATGGAAAAATTGGGAAAATTCCCAAACTTCATTGTCACATACGTGCTTGACATGCCTTTATCCTTGTCATTGTAGGACATGGAACACTTTATTACGGTTCTTTCCTGATATGATATTTTGTTTTTGTTGTCACACGGCAGTGTTCACACCCATGTGCTGTGATGATTTATTTATTACATTGACTTTTAATGATGTTCTCCACTTTTTGGCAAGTTATTTTATTAGAAATTATTGACATTTAGTTTCATATCTTGACTTGCCATTTTTTTTTACTTGATATGGTATTATTTTTAATCTTAAGTCTTGAGTCACTTTTGAAAATGATTCTTCCTTTAAAGTGGAAAAAATTGTACAAAAATAAAGAAACACCATACTTGGATTACAAATCATTGAATTGCCTATGAATGAGTCTAAACTGCGGAGTTAATTGGATGGTCTAAAGCAGCTACTGTTTTTGAAGCTGCCTGAAATTCTGTGGTTATTTGTTTTAATTAACTCTTTTGTAATCAAGTGATATTTTGTAAACCCAAGTTAAATGAAAATAATCCCCGAGTTGATTGGGAGGTTTATCTTGTGGAACAGAAATTGTAAAATTAATTATGTTTAATTCATTTAATCCAATTACCACAAGTATTCCTTTGTATCATCCACATGCTCTTCAGAGCATAGGATGTGTGTTTAGTAAACATAATGCACCCTTATTTGTGGCTCATAGAATCTTCAACTGTACAGTAGATTTACTATGTGAAAGTAGAGGTCTGCACAGACTTGAAATTGAAGCCTGCACCCAAGACCTTGAGACGTGACCTGACTGAATCTTAGAAGTACTGCCAAATTTGAAACACAGGCTCAGCCTGAACCCAAAATCAGTCAGTCTGTTTTCTTCTCAGAGCAAGTAGACACACGCACAAACACAGAGATGGAGATTTACAATGCTCTGCACGGCTGGAATGTATTTGGGCTATAAGGCAGAAGAGACAGAAAATGCAGTGGATTGAGAGAAACTTTTATTTATTGTCATAATGTAAGCCAAAACACAAATATTTATTACACATTGTTCTACCCGACTTTACTATATGTGATATTCCATATGTGATTGTCAACAGGAGCCTACCTTCACAGCTTAAAAGGCATTGTGGCCCATGAGCAAGACTCAGCAGCATATAATAGTAAACCATTTGTGTTATTGATCAGTATTGATCAAGCACTGAAACATTGTCAACTGACGGGCATGACATGGGAACAGTTGTTGCTAGTGAACTGAAATTTAACTTTACAAAACACTGTATTTGTCTTGCACGCCACGTGTCTTGCTTACTAGTCATTATACTCTCCATCAATAGGAATTTTAGAGGAAGAGAATCGCTTCCACTGTTGTTGGTTTCTGTGCTGTTCTCCCCTGGTCAACTGTTTGCTGCTGCTGCTGCTTACAGAAATGCTGAATGCAGTGCTGGCAAGCAAGAGGGAAGATGCACTATGTTTTTTCAACCATCCCAATACACCCTGCCATCTTCCACAGTATAACTATAACCTACTGTATGTACTGTTGAAAGTCATTGAAAACTTTATGCAGGGACATATTTACTTTTTCCTAAAATTCTTCCACTACTTTCTGTTGGCAGCAGGTTCACTTGATGGCTTACTGAGACTTAACATTGCCCAATGTGCCCAAAACCTCCTGTCTACTGATTAAGCTGTAAGTAAAGTTAGCAAGGTGAATGCTATGTAGTCCAATTTAGCAATTACTTAAACCATCAAAACTTAAAACAGTTAAGATTTTCTTACTTGACTAAAATGGGAGAAGTGAAATCCCAAGTGCTTCAAAGGATACTACCATGATTCTTGTCTTAGTTTCATAATATTTACCTTAAAATGATTTCATAATTATTTTCTAATGATTCTTTGTTTGTTTTGTTCACTTCCTGTCACTGCCATTTCTACCCTGCAATAGTCACTTTGAGTCAGTGGTTGTCACAGTGAATGGCCTCGGATGTTACGTGTATCATGTTGTCTCTGCAATGGTATAAATATCAATGAGATGGAACTTGTGGAATATGGCCGGCCGTTCATCCCGGCCAATACCCCCAAGCCACCAGGTGGAGCTAACCCTGCAAGCATGGAGGTGCCCCGTAGGCCAGCAGGGAATCCTGGACAATGGGGTTTTTATCCACAGCCCTGCTGGATACCATGGGGGCCGCTAGAGGACGCTGCAGGGAGGCCCAAGGATTATTACATGCCCTACGCCCCAGAAGTACATCTTAGTCATAGCGACAGGAGGAATGACGTGCTTCCGGGATGAAGAAGAAGAGAACTTTTTATCTGACCCGGAAGTGACGGAAAGTCACATGGACTGGGGGGTTGTAAACACTTCTGGGTCAGGGACTATAAAAGGACCAGCTGGGTGGAAGGATGGCAACGCGTCTGGGAGTGGAGTGTAGCGATTATTGATTTATTATTGTGTTTATTGGAGTATTGTGGAGTGGAGGGTGCTTTGTGCACGGTTTGTCCTAATAAATTCAATATTTGAACTTTTATCTGGTGTCTGATGTTTGATCTGAGGGTTCAAGGGGTCACGGGGACCCTTAGAACACAGTTGGCGTAGTCTCTGGCCGTCAATTTGGCAGAGGACCTGAATTTAAAAAAAAAATTTTACTGTGGACAGAATACCCCAAGAAGGCAGCGTCAAGACATGCAGAAATATCACCACTAACCCTATTTTCAAGTCCATCATGGGGAAGAAGAAGGCAAAGCAGGGCAACAACGCCAGTGGAGGTTCCATGTTCATCATGGATGACACTCGGGATGAGTTACAGGGTGGCTACACAGATCGGGAGAGGCCTCTGGACGAAGAAAACTACAACGAGGTATGTGCCGGAGATATCATTGATAACCTGTTTAAAATTACTCATTTTGTACCATGCACATACCTCGGAAAAGATCATCCGGAGGTTCTGCGGGATGCAGGAGAATCTCCCGAAGATGGTGTGGCGCTTTTGTGCGGGCAGACGGACAACACAATGGACTTCCGCATGTCGGGTGCTGGCGATGGACACGTGACTCACCCCGAAGGATTGGGGAACGGAGGAGGTCCGTGTCCTGCTACTTTCGACTTTGCTCAAATGAAGACGGACTTAGACTTTCTGAAGGGAAAGGGGGAGGCGAGCAAAGCACCGCTCAACCCACAAGAAGGTAAGGAGGGCCGGGAAATGGCTGGTCGATCTGCCAACAAATTAATACAGGCAGATCGCAGTCAGCCAAAGATGGTGGCCCAGTCCTCGTCTGTAGAGAACTCCAATTCCCAGAAGCCTGTGCGCAACCCAATCGAGCATGTGCCAAGAGCATGCATGCTCATTGGCTCCCGGCCGGGAGGTTTGGCTAGTGATGGCTCAAGCCTGCCTCCGGCTGAATTAAATAACTTTTTGGACGTGCATGAGCTGGAGAAGTTGCTTCAGCCTGTGCACAGTTTCTTGCAGATTGTGTCAACAATAAAGAAGATTGTTGGAGAGCTGGGAGCAGCGGCTGAAGCGCCGTTAAGAAAGGCAGATGAGTACCTACGGCGATTTGGTCGGGAGCCTCCCATCATGATAAATGCAGTGGTACAGGTGAGTTCAACCGGTACCATATATAATGAAATAGGGAGGCAGTGTGAACCGGGCCCGCGATTACTTAGTAGCGGGTGCCAAGTCACTGCAAGCCCTGCAAAGGAATGTGGTGTGATGACAGAAGGGGCGGGGGAAGTGCCGATTGAACCGGAGCAGCTGAAAAGTGCTGTCTCTCGGAGCGATGCGGTGCTGAAGACGCCGCCACCGATTAGCTTAAGATCAAAGGGCGTCCAGACAGCAAAAGGGCTCTCTTCCTCTAATAGAGAGACCCAAACTGTGCACAAGCCCCAGAGTAAAAAGGAAATCCCAAAAATAAAATGGGGGTCTCCTGATAAAGTAGAACAGAGAACTGAGAGCTCAACTGCGGCTGTGGAACCCTCCTCAGTGGACAAAGGGCCGGAGCGGAAGTTTCCTGACTGTTTCCAGTCTCGCAGAGGGAGACCAGTAGGAGAACGGCGGCTGTGTTACGAATGCCGCCGACCAGGCCATGTATGGCGAAGTTGTCCTTGGAGGACAGGAGATCAGAGGTCCTTTTTATATAATATTCCTCCAAGGTTCTCCTGGGAGTTTTCTGGACGTCGTCAAGGCCCGACCAACACCTCATCCTCGAGGAAGACCTCCCTCGCGGGGCTGGCCATTCCGAATTATAATTCTTCCCTGGGGGGGGGAGTATTGTGGAATATGGCCGGCCGGTCAATACCCCCATGCCGCCAAGTGGAGCTCTCCCTGCAGCATGGAGGTGCCCCGAAGGCCAGAAGGGAATCCTGGACAATGGGGTTTTTATCCACAGCCCTGCTGGATACCATGGGGGCCGCTAGAGGACGCTGCTGGGAGGCCCAAGGATTATTACGTGCCCTACGCCCCAGAAGTACGTCTTAGTCATAGCGACAGGAGGAATGACGTGCTTCCGGGATGAAGAAGAAGAGAACTTTTTATCTGACCCGCAAGTGATGGAAAGTCACATGGACTGGGGGGTTGTAAACACTTCTGGGTCAAGGACTATAAAAGGACTATGGGAAATCCCAGACGGGGAGCTGAGCTGGGTGGAAGGGTGGCAACACGTCTGGGAGTGGAGTGTAGTGATTATTGATTTATTTTTGTGTTTATTGGAGTATTGTGGAGTGGAGGGTGCTTTGTGCACGTTTTGTCCTAATAAATTCAATATTTGAACTTTTATCTGGTGTCTGACGTTTGGTCTGAGGGTTTAAGGGGTCACGGGGACCCTAAAAACTGTCACAAACTATAAATGAGTTTGATGGAATTCCAAATAAATACCTTGCACTTTTGCTTTCTTTAATGCCATTTTTGACTTCATGGCTCCTGACTTAATTGCTTTTGTTTTTGATTACAGTTCTTGGATACAGTTTGGTTTTAATGACTCCTGTCCTGGTCATTTCATTTAAACTAGTTGCAATTCAATTCTACCTTAACATATACTTACATTTTTTGTATAACTGAGTAGGAACAGGCCAAATACATCTTTGAATTCTAGACATGAATAAGAAAATATTTTCTAGAATTTAGAAGTAAGATTTTAATGTCACTTCAGGATTTTTCAGAGATTAAAATTTCATGAGAATAAATTGTGATGAGCTCTGGAATAAGACATAGATTAAGTTGCATTATCAATTCTTTACTTTAGTTTGCTAAAAAGGTCAAGATGCATTTCAAACACTCAAATTTAGTTTAATGTTTACTAATATCTTAGGAGATATCTTTCATGCGTTTGTTGAGGAAGTAGATAATTCTACCCTGGGACTTGAAGTTAATTTATCACAAAGATCTCCCCATCCACATAAACTTCATCTTCATGTTTTGAGGAATTGATC
Source organism: Erpetoichthys calabaricus (assembly GCF_900747795.2). Taxonomy (NCBI): domain Eukaryota; kingdom Metazoa; phylum Chordata; class Cladistia; order Polypteriformes; family Polypteridae; genus Erpetoichthys; species Erpetoichthys calabaricus. The sequence continues at coordinate 116,361,051 of NC_041406.2, read as the reverse complement.
TTTTTCTGATTATAACTACAGTTTTGCAGACAGCTAAAAAGAAGGGAGCTATTAGTTCAATAGTTCTAATCATTTTGTCAAAGTTTACAGAGTTAATGAAAGTCACAATGATATCATCAAAATGCAATGCCCAAAATAGTAAATGTCTACAAAATTAACACAGAAATAGAAAAACAGTCATTAACCCACACGGGGTCTGACACAGCAGTGCTAGCCTCATGCCTCTGAACTCTATCCCTTACTATTTTCAAAATAGTTTCCTAAATAATTCCTCCTGACTGGTTATATACATTGCCTCCAGAACCATGGAGGTGTTGCTGAGTTTACATGTCTCTCTTTCTCTCATATTCTTTATTGTCTTGTGATTTAACTCCAAGTTATAGTTGTGAGGAAAATGTTTTCTGACCCTTGAGAAGTCCCATGTTCTTACTCAGTCTGACAAGTCAAAGTGCTTTCTAGCTGGCAGTTTGGTTGTTAGTCTTTAATGAGTCTCTCCTGGGACTGGCCTTTTCCTAATGCTATCCTAGTTACATCTGTATCACTGGCAACCTTCTGCTAACTGGGCAACCATTTAAAATATACAAAAAAAAAAGTCATCCATTTATAGCAGAAACACTCCCCAAAAGGGCAGCACTGATATTTTAAAAATTTTCTAAATAGATTATTTGGCTGTAAGTTATAATTTTTGTTAGCAGTTTATGGTTAACAATGAAACAAAGTGTAAAATTGCAATCATGGGAGCCATGCAGCTTAAAAATGAACAACTTATTATATTTAATATCTCTCTCTCTTTCTCTCTCTGTCTGTATATAAAAAATGAGCATGCGGGCTATGCTTTTCCTTTTTTTAGAGCTACACTATGCTTTTTTTAGACCTGATTCAGTTATGGAGAAAACACTCTTTCTGACAGATACTGGTTTTATATACAGTATATGGGAGCAGTTGCAGCTTTGCACAAGTCTCAATCAAGTCTCATATCTCAATACCCTTCATAGCTGGTTAATTGCCAATTCAATCAGTTCACTTCCCAGCTGGCTTTTCTCTCTTAAAGACTGTTCATGGCACTTGTGACCCACCTCTCTGCATCTTGGTAGCATTGAGGAAGACACCTTTGAATTTTTGTAATTTCCAGGAACTCATGACTGGAGTCAAACAACTGAAGACATTTATCATGTTAGTAGTTTGTTTTTAAGGACTCCAATATTGTTCCTTAAGAATAAACTGTGCTTAAAAGGACTTTTCTGAGATCTGCTTTGTACAATTCTGAAACCAATACATGACAATACATGGTAAATATTTAGTATCCATATATAGTCACACTGCACATAGGAGGCAGTCTAAGGGCTTAGAGAAGGGTACGTAACAGGGACTGAATTGCAGTGACGCCTTTTTCCCTTTACCTCAGACTTCAGCAGGGAAGACCACTTAAAAAACTCCACTCAGTTCTGACTCCAGACCACTCCCCTTTACTGACATCAGTTCTCTTCCTATCCCGCCTCTTCCTGCCAAGAAAATATAAGAATTAACCCACCACTCGTCAGATCAGTCTTTGTGACCACATTGTGTTGGTAGCGACAATATACGGGGTGGATTCCCCAAACCTTTATAATTGTTCTTTTCTCTTGTTTAATATATATATATATATATATATATATATATATATATATATATATATTGTGGTGTGTGGCCGGCTAAATATTCCAGCCCTCACCCCCAGGCCGCCAGATGGAGCTCTCCCAACAGCGTGGACGTTCCCCGAATTCCAGCAGGGCCTCATGGACTTTGTAGTTTATATGCACAGCCCTGCTGGATACCTTGGGGACCACCAGGAGTCGCTGTGGGGAGACTGCCGGACTCTTACTTGCCCTATAACCCGGAGGTGCGTCATGATCATGTGACAAGAGGAAACAACGTGCTTCCGGGTTGAAGAAAGGAGTTTTTATCTGACCCGGAAGTGTTCATGATCACATGGACAGAAGGGAGAAACACTTCCGGGTCAAGGGATATAAAGGACTCATGGGTACGCCCAGACATTGAGCTGAGCTGGGAGGAAGGGTGGCAAAGTGTCTGGGAGTGTGGAGGATTATTGTTGATTGATTATTGATTTATATTATTGAGTATTGTGGAGAGGAGGGTGCTTTGTGCACTATATTGTCTAAATAAATAATAATTGGACTTTTATCTGGTGTCTGACGTCTGATCCAAGGGTTCAAGGGGTCACGGAGACCTCTAAACTATCACAATATATATATATATATATATATATATATATATATATATATATACACATACACATATGTAAATTGTGGCGAGTGGCTCGGGGTGGTACCCAGGAGGACCGGAGGAGGGCTTACGCCTTCTCCAGACCACGAGGTTTGGTGACCGCCCTGGTGGCTTTGGGGACCATGGGAACAGAGCTTAGAAGCTCAACCCTATAGGGCCCCTTGGTCACTGGACATCTACATCAAAAGAAATAATGACGCCACCCTGACCACAAGTGTTTACCGCAAAGAATGCTACGCAGACAAGATTTTACACTTCACCAGCAACCACCCGGTATCTCATAAACGGAGCTGTGTGAAAACCCTATTCAGACGACTCCACACTCATTGTAATACTAAGGAAACAAAAATTAATGAGAGACGCTATCTCTTCCACCTTTTCACCTCAAACGGATACTCAAAAACATTCATTAATCGTAGCTTACACAGGAGACGCCAAATAAATCAGCAAACAATTGACTTAAATCAGAACCCCCACCCCACCTGGTACTCACTCCCTTATCACCACAAGGTGTCAGAAGGTACAGCGCGCATCCTGACCAAGTGGGGCGTCAGAATAGCACACAAACCCATGAACAATTTGCGCACAGTCCTCTTTAATGCCAAAAACAAGAAATCGACAGCAGAAACACGAAACACAGTTTATAGTATCCCATGCAATTCTTGCTTAGCGGTATACATAGGACAAACTTCAAAAAGAATCTCAACACGTGTACAGGAACATCGCAACGCCGTCAGAAGAAAGGACGCACTATCATTGATCTATGCACATACTAAATCAACAGGACACACATTCAACTGGGACAACGTAAAAGTAAAATTTAAGGCCAGTACAAAAAGTGCCAGAGAGTTGGCCGAGTCTTGGCTATCAAATGAAAACGCCATCAACAGACACTTGGACATAAATCCAGCATATGCTAACTTAAGAAGATGCGCTGTGCAAGAAAGCACAAAGCCGGTTATACTTCCTTAGAAGGCTGGCTTCCTTCAACATCTGCAATAAGATGCTGCAGATGTTCTATCAAACAGTTGTGGCGAGCGCCCTCTTCTACGCAGTGGTGTGCTGGGGAGGCAGCATTAAGAGGAAAGACGCCTCACGCCTGGACAAACTGGTGAGGAAGGCAGGCTCTATTGTTGGCATGGAGCTGGACAGTTTAACATCTGTGGCAGAGCGAAGGGCGCTCAGCAGGCTCCTATCAATTATGGAGAATCCACTGCATCCACTAAATAATGTCATCTCCAGACAGAAGAGCAGCTTCAGCGACAGACTGCTGTCACTGTCCTGCTCCACTGACAGACTGAGGAGATCGTTCCTCCCCCAAACTATGCGACTCTTTAATTCCACCAGGGGGGGTAAACGTTAACATTTAACATTATACAAAGTTATTGTCTGTTTTTTTTTTTTTTTTTTCACCTGTATTATTATCATTCTTTAATTTAATATTATTTATTGTATCAGTATGCTGCTGCTGAAGAATGTGAATTTCCCATTGGGATTAATAAAGTATCTATCTATCTATCTATCTATCTATCTACATAATAAATAAACTATACACGCCCCAACCCCCCCCCCCCCCCCACTTTGATCATACTGACTTATGGTTGAAAGCTCAGGAATAAAAACTACTTTATGATAGGTGATTCATTTTTTCTCCTTTTGTGGATCTCCAGCTGCAAATATGCAAACCGTATCACAGACCTTCTCTTCCATATATATATATATATATATATATACACACACATACATAGATATATGAGTCGCTGTGTTGCACCCAAAAGACAAGGCTGAGTCTAAGGACTTCAGGAAAACCAGCTTTATTCAACTTGAAACAGGAACAGTAAGGTTATTTACTGCAGTGGGAGCTACCACTCTACTACACACAGACACAGTAAACGGGCAGGGTCAGGGCCAGGTCAGTGGCCAAGTTATAATGTTCCCTGCATCACCCATCGGTCTACAGATGTGTTGCACGCAGATGCAGTGAGCTTACAATTGCTTTTGTGACACTGAAAAACTGTGGTTGCCTTGGCAATGGACAAGCAGCCCTCGTCAGACGCGTCAATCATGTTTCAGCGTGTTGCCCTGAGGAGACACAACAATGTTAAAGGTTTGAGGAGCACCACCCTGGACGAATCCCATATATATGATGCAAGCATGAAAACAAAGTGTGGAAACATCTTCTCCAACAAAAGAGCTAGACAGATCTGAAGTAGGGTAGTGATCCTCTTTGTTATATAGGTCTTTGACAGGAAGGGGAGGGTCCACGAGGCCGGGCAATGGCCATTCTACAGTGGGAGGAAGAGGAAAGGTTTTAACACATAGTGCCAACCCCTGGTTCGATGGGTTATTACCATCACCTGAGCCTTTGAACTATCCCCCATGTGCATGACTATATAATGTATATTTACAGACACACACAGACACATTGGTTTTCAGATTTTGTTCTTGGCAAATTCAACATTTCCATATACCCTGCAGGTGTATCACAAATATATGCATCTTAATTGATAACATAAGATTAAAGACACCCTTAAAGTGCAAAGTACATAATTGTTGATAAATACGTCTTCACTGGAAATATCTATTTGAATGCATTATATTCCTTCTCTCATTCTCACCACATTGTGGAGTTTTTTTAGAAAAGATTTCACCATAGCCTACCTCAGCAGTATTCTGTGCGAAATAAAGCCTGAGCACCACACATGTTCATGACAGGGCAAATTCTTCCAGCTGTTCATATTTTCCCGATTCAAAAATTACTGTAGTAAGAGAAATCCTGTGCAGAAACACAGAGAACATGCAAACTACAGAGACAGACAATGAATCAAGTGTGAATTCAGACAGCCTCAGGAAAGTGATCCTAACCAAAGCTCCATCCTCATACTCATCATATGCTACTGCATTCAAATACATTTTTACATTATAACACTACAAGTACAATATTTGTTATGCTAAGGTGAATGTTAAGTTTTATTGTAACCTTTTTTCATCAAGCCAAATAATCCCCAAAACTGCACTTTATTATATAACATTCAAGGGGATAATTCCTCAGCCCTCTAGTTATATTTCTTAATGTTCCTATTGCCAAGAATGCATTTTTTCAATCAGTCAATAATGATTTTCTTCTTATTGTGTCAGCTGAAATTATTGTAAAGCTTGGTAACTTGAGAAATTTCCTGCAGCATGTAATGATTATGTTGAGTTGTAACAGTATCCATCCATACCTCTTCTGTGAAAGGGGCCAAAGCAGTATCAGGTCGCAACAGAACTGCATTTGTGCATTATGTTATTGGCACCGGGCATCATTTTGCATTTCTTGAGCCCACATTTAAGATTGGATCATTAATTTATTGGACAAGTCAAGACAATGGCATTATGTATACAGTACAATATTTTGAGGCAATATCATACCTTGGTTATTCACAAAAACCATATTTATGTCACAAAAATACTGGCGTATCATATATAGGAAGTATTTTCCAGTAGTATTAGTAGTATTTTAATACATTCTTATTTATCATAGTGCCAGAGAGTAGGAACATCTTATACTGTATGTTGACTAGACAAGCAAGTGTAGCAGTTAAGGCTTTTGTCCACCTCTTGAACCCTCAGGTACCACTCTGATAACCAGGTGAAAGTATAATAAATCTTCTTTTTATTATAACACAGTGCACAAAGCACTCCACACACCACACTCATCTAACTACAATAACTCTCTCAATAAACCAATCCTCCTCGCCCAGACACGTCGCCACCCTACCTCCCAGCTCAGCTCAGTGTTCTGGGCTTCCCACAATCCTTTTATAGCCCCTGACCCGGAAGTGGTTCCTGGCCAAACCCACAAGTCCGTTTTCCTTCCGGGTCAGGGCAAACAGTCCTCTTCTTCACCCCGGGAGCACGTCGTTTCTTCCGAACACGTGATGCTGACGCACTCCCGGGTTATAGGGCATACCAGAGCCCACTAGCCCCCCTACAGCGACTCCTGGCGGCCCCCAAGGTATCCAGCAGGGCTGTGTCACAACACTACAAAGTCCATGAGGCCCTGCTGGAACTCGGGGCACGAATATGCTGTCCGGAGGGCTCCTCCTAGAGGCCTGGGGGTGAGGGCCGGACTAGGAAGCCGGCAATCCTCCACACAAGTAACAAGCAAGACTTCAGAACATGACAGGAATCATAGAAATACAAAATGACATCACAAAAAAAAACACGAAAAACTAAAAGTAATTCACCAATATCTGTGGTATTGAGACACTTGAATAGTCTTTTTTTTTCATACAGTGATGGAAAGTGATGTCCTGTAAAAAATAAAAATTACAGAGATGATTTTAAAGTTTATTACATGGTTTAACCTTTTGACAGTCCAAGCTGTCAAATAAACATTTGTGTTTATTACTGTATTTTCAGATTATCAGTTTAAAATATTTCTCTTCTTTTTAAAGGGAAATAACAAAGAGTCACAAAAATATCATTATACTGTTCATTCAAAATTGATTGAATAAAACAGTTACATTTAATTCAGTTCAAGTCAGCTCATAATGCTATTTTACTACACTCTAATTAAAACACATTCAGAATAAACTATACAAATAAAATATTATATAAAGACAATATTCTCAACCTTGCTTAACACAGCTCAGAGTCAGAGTGCTGAACCTATCCAGGCAGAACTGGGTGAACAGAAAGACCTTCTTAAATGAAAACATATTACTGACTAAAATAATAAAACTACAATGAAACATATATTAATTGCACCAATTGCATCAATTATCCAAATTAGGTTTTTCAGGAAGCTGGTGGCTTGCCCAACAACATTGGCTATATTGGGAACCAACCATAGAAAGGGTGCTACACAGTCACAGGGCACACACCCACACTTACTCATACTGGGCACAGTTACATTCTTACACAGCATGTGAGAAAACAACTGATATGCAGGCAGGATAAATAAGTATAAGCTTGTGTTACACAAAGATTGAAACCTAGAATTTTAAGGCCTTGAGGAAAATAACCATCTTCAATCCATAACAATGAAATAAAATGACAAACATGCATATATGCACTAAATATCATGTATTTGTTGCATGTTTTCATGGCATTTAAATTGATATAGACTCTTAATGTTTTCTTATGGCATTATGTGTGTGTGTGTGCTTCTGTCCTCTTCCCATGAGAATACATTCAGTGACTCGTGCAAACATGTGTTTAGCAGTAAGGTGCATGTATGTATTTTTCAGTTGATATATAATCTTTTACAAATTATTACATTATATACTTAAGTGAAGTTGTAACAATGAATTATTGAAACATTAGTAAAAGGACTGAAGGTAACTAAAGGGTTAACTAAACGTGTCTTAAAGCTTGAGCTTATGAGGTCCACCTAATCTGAAAAAAACCACCAGCTTGATTTTCTAATGTTAAAATGTGGTAAATGAGTAACAAACACCCATCTAGAAAGTGAGGATAAACATGTGGGAAAGCCCAAACACCCCTCTTATGAAAACGTGCCAAGATCAATAGATAAGTCCGTTCATCACCCCCATTTATGAGGTAATATTCAGGTAAAAGGGAGAGTCGAAAGGAGTCAGAAAATACTGATGGTACTAGTGGATTGGATGAAATAATAAAGCTATACATTAGTGGCGGACCGTGCATTTCACACCTAGGCCTTCAGTAGTGCTCCGTCTGAATCAACCCGCCCCTCAAAAACTAATTTATGGTTATAAAAGCCATCTTAATATGCAGAAATACAGTATAAAGAGCCATTGCATCGCAGATAGATAACTCCTGTAGCCACAATAAATGCCTTTATTGAATAGACAAACCAGGGGTGAACAAGTTCCTTTCTACTGCAGCTACAGCCGCGACACACATAAACATCAATAATAACTCATAAACTTGCAATATTATTTAGGAAAATCACAACATGTTACTCACCAAAAATTCGGATTATCTCTTTCCTCAAAAACAGTTTAATTACTAGCAGATTATCCGTGTGCTTCAGTTCCATCACAAATTCCCTTTCTATCGCCATTGAAGCTAATGCTGAAAGTCGAACCTGCCCTGTCGTATTTCTGGCATAAGTTTTAATTTGCTTTAGGGCTGAAAATGTCCACTCAACAGAAGCAGTGGACATGGGAATGGTCACCGCCAAACATACCAATGTGTACAGCTGCCCCATGTTCCATGCCCCATTTTTCTGATGAAGGAAGTCAAGGAGATCAGTGGGAGATTTTCCTGCAAAATCATCCATGGCATACTTACACCATCCTATCCAATCAACGGGTCTGAATACGGTGACGTTGCCGTACACCTGCTAGAGGGCCCTAGTAACACCAACTCAAAATCTGATTGGTTGAAGCAACAGTTTAATCGACATTTATTTTGTGTTAGAGGGTCTGCAGAGCGGATTGTGAATGCCTCTGTGCAGACTTCATTGACTTTGACCCTGCCTGGCAACAAATGATGGCTGAAATGTGATTGGTTAAATGCTTTAATACGAAAATACATGTCTGGAAGCAGCACAACCATCGGAAAAGCTATGAAAGGAAGCGGACAGACTATTTGGAATTATTTAATAAGTATTCATGGACAAAATATAATTAACATCAGTTTGTGATTCAGATATTTTTTTAGGCCAGCAGAGAAGGCCTTGCAGGCCCTGACGGTCCGCCACTGCTATACATACAGTATTAAGAGTAATATGACTTGATGTATTAGATAAGGTAATGGTAGTAGAATAGGATAAAAACAAATGAATTATGTTATTGATTACTCACTCCATGGACTGAGACATTTGTGCATATCTATGTGCAAATGAATTGTTCTGCATTCTCATCTGGTCTCTGTGAATGATCTCTTTAAAAATAGAGGAAAGTCTTTTCCACAACATAGTTAATCCAAAGACAGATCATTAATTAATCTAGAAAACATCAAGCCCAAAGTTTGCAGACACGGATCATGTGTGAAGAATCCAACAAAATCAAAGAAGATAGCCAATTCAAAAAAAAAACTCAGAGCCCCAAGAAATGCACACAAAGTACTAAACACCTGTCTGTTTTGAGAGGCACTTCCTGCCATAGGAGACACATTGGTTCTTTCTGAAGAACCTGCAAACAACAAAAAAAGTACATGGGATCAGAGCTTTTCAGGTCAGATTTGGAGCACTTTTATTTGTTGTGCTAAATATGATACAGACCTATGCAACTTAAATATGACCTGTGTTTGAACATTTCAATCAGGATTATTTTGGCATTTATTTTAATTCACGGTTTATTCAACCTTCATAATTTATCTGCATTGAAAATGAAGGAGAATTAAATAACAGAGTCAGAATGCCAATGGAAAGAAAATGATATGGTGAACTTAATAGGCATTTGGGGAGATTGCTGCCTTATCTGCTACATGTTTTCTGACAGAAATTGTGTGCCTCGTATTTTCTTCAGATTGTTGAATGTTGAAATAAGGTATTGACCATCACCCTAAATGCTAAAATGATCAAGCCACTGTTTTACATCAAGCACTTCCATATCTCATTTATACTAGTCTTGTCTTCTTTCCTGTCCTGGTTTCAAAGTACAGATCCAGCAGTGATAACTGCACTTACAGAAAAAGGCAAGATTTCCTCATTTTCTTTATCACTCCCTCGCCATCACAAACTGACGGTTTTGCAGACATCATGCACTGAAATTGATTTAAAGTAGTGTAGCAGTTAGCATGTGTTCAAAGTGGTCTACTACTGTAGGCAACGGTCATGTCTGGGTTACTTTGATCACATTATGTGGTCTTTTTTTTGGGTTGGACTGAGTTTGGAGTATTGCAGTGCATACTTACATTTAGTTGCTTTTCATTTTCTGTAATAATAATAATAAGAAGAAATATTTAATTGGTTTTTACACAGATCCAGCAGCAAATCAACAACTACCTTGCTTTTATATATAAGCACGGTCAACAATTCATGCATACAAAGCAATATGGAAATATTTAATGAAGATATTTACAGTTTACTATAGTGGCTCAATTGTCAGGCATGGTCTACAATACTCTTATTCAAAAAACATGCTCAGCACTGCCCCTTTATCTCCTGATCGCCCCTTAACCCGAATACACAGAAAAAATAAATCATTCAATTCAGTGGTGGCTCACTGCCACCATCCACTGTCAGAAAGGTGTTATATGGTTAATAATCTGGGTGAGGAAGGACATGCGACAGATGCTGTGGGCCTTTGTACAGAGAACCACTGTATATACATTTCTTAAAGAGTCAAAAGGTATTTAGTGACAGACTGCAGTGTGTAGATCAGTTGCACCCTGAAAGGACGTACAGCACAGGCAAACTGTGATGATTAGAGCAGAATACTATAAAAAGAAGAGAAAAGAAAATAAGACAAAAATTAAATACTTGAAAATCCGCCACTTCAACTACTTCTACAAACAAGGCAGAGAATTAAAATTGTCTTTATGTTCTTTAACATATTAAACCCTCTCTGTGGCATGAGAAGATAACCAATGAGAAATAATAATAATATAAGCAATCATAAAGCATAAATAAATAAGCAGGTAAAAAAATTAATCATAGTGAACATTTCAAATTAAGATGCTGATGTAGAAGAGTGGAATACATTTAACTGGTTATTGCAAGACTCTGCATTTTTGAACATTGTATTTAACAACAGAAACTATATGAATAACCATTAATAAATAAAAGATAATTAAAATAAGCAAATGAACAGCACACATCACTAGATAGAATGAACATAAAATTAAAATAACAGACGTAAAATACTGTCCTATTATACATGAATGATTTTAAATGGTCTTCTGTCTTTTTTCTTTGTCGTTCATTTCCTTTTAAAACATTTAACAATAGAATTTTTACAATATTTTTTATGCAAGAAACAGATAAAAAAAACCAACAATATAAATAAATTAACTGAAACAAATCCATGTATTAAATTAAATTACATATATTTGTATTAAAAGGTCAAAATAATCACCCAGAATATAGTGCAAGGGAGAGCAGGAGAATACATGCAACTGTGAGGCAGTACAAACCCCACATGGGATGTTCAAACCCTGTCAGTTTGCTGTGCCAACAGATTCCTGACTGGGTTTGACCAATAAATCCCTAAACTGCTAGTGGGCAGCAGTTTTATTTTTCTTTATGGTTCCCACAGTCTATGTTGTGGAGAATTTTGAATTGGGCAGTACATACGAAAAGCACAACATCTTGCAACTGAAGGAGTTGTATATACAGGCAGACCCTGGGTTACGTACGAGATAGGGACTGTAGGTTTGTACTTAAATTGAATTTGTATGTATGTTGGAACAGGTACATTATTTTAATAAATGCTATTTTTGACAGAACTGTAACCAAGTGCTCTGCCAATGAATGATGGAGTTTCACCTCTCTCTGACCTTTTTATTATTTCTACTTTATTTTCAATGGTGATGGTTTTTCTTTTCTTTACTGTATCACCAGCACTTTTGCATCAGATTTGTGTTTCAGAGACATTCTTGAAGGGTGAAGACAAAAGGTTAAGATGAGCTCTACGGCGGCGTAGTGGGTGGCAGCGAACCATCGTCCTGCACACGAGCGATAGCTGTGGCCCTGGTGACTATGGACCACGGGTCACCGCTTGCCGCCGGGAGCCACCCGAGGGACACTACACTACGCAATCAGCGAAATCGCCCCCCTCCAGCCACAGCTTGCAGCATCCCCAGGCTGAAGATGACGGAGCAGCAGTTACTGAGGCGCATGCATCGCAGCTGCGTCCTCGTTCGTAAGTCGTAGGTTGAGTGTCCATAACCTGGGGACTACCTGTATAGGAGTGGTCAGAAATTTCACCGAGTCGAAATCAGAGACTGGTGAGCAGTTATGCAAAATGCCTACAAGGTATCATTTCTGCTAAAGGGGTCAATACCATCTTCTGCAGCCAAGGGTGTACTTACTGCTCAATTACATCTATTGATATTTTTGTTAAATAAAGATTAAAAAGGCTAATTTTCCTTGTGTTTTCATTCAAGTACATGACCTGTATTTATAAACACTATTTACGGGAAGATCTACTGTTTGCCTGTTCAGATATGTTAAAATGTCATCAATTTCCATGAGGTGTACTTTCTTTTTCACATGATGTATAAACACAATTTCAGTTACATAAACATTAACACTGATTTCAATACCTTTGGATTAATTGTAATCAAAATCATACTAACTTAAATTTCAACTTAAAAACCTATGGTAAATTAACAGCAGAGGAGACAAAAACAAAATCCCACTTAACAATGTCTGTCTCTGTGACAGTGTTCTGGAATTTACTTTATCTAGCTGAATGCTCAAAACGTGCAAAACATGTCATTTTTTTGCTAAAATATTAACACTTCCGGTGAAATCGGTATAGAACATAAATGGGCACATTTACATAATTCTGTGCATTTAAATTGAAGACCTACCTCTCCCATTTTTTCATTGGTCAAAAGTCCTCTTCAGTTTAAAAAGTCATCCCTATGAGGCTTTAGGTTTCCTGTTTATGATGTGCATTTTGAGCTTATTACTGGATTGCTGCTGACATTTGCGGCGTGAGTAACAAGTTGTTTTTTTTCTTCTCATAGTTTGCCTTTTGTACAGCATTGGTCAGTAGTGACTTTTATTACATCTTAAACTTTTCTCTCCTTTTTGCATGAAAACATGAGGTTAAATACTTTTCTCAACCAGCGCTACAAAGTAGATGGGGTAAGTACAATTTTTTGGATGGATTATTCCTTTAACAAAGTCAGAGTTTTATTCACAATCGACCTTTTAAACATTCTTCAGTATCTTGTGTCATATTTTGAAGTCTACAACACAGTCTGACAGTCTGATTCATTGCGATAATTGTTGGGACTTCAGTTTCCCTGTCAGTTTGACATCTTATTCCATTGTCAGGAAAAATAACATAAGCACAACTTATAGTTGAAATTTTGATAGATTCATAGGATCTATCATAGGAATATTGAAGAGCCCCAATGACTGGCCTTGGTCTTTCACTCAGTTTTAGCCTTGGTGTTTTCGAAAATGGATGGTCCCAATATGTTTGAGAATTTACACCCATCTCCCTCTTTCCAGAATTCATGCAATATACAAATTCTGATGTTTGGAGCAGTTGCTCAAATTGTCCTTTTTTTCTTCTTTCTGCACTCTTCAGCTTTTACCAGTAAACTCTGAACATAAATATTCCTTCATTATTAAACTGGCATTTTCATCTGACACAACTCAAATGTTCATTAATAAACAGTAACAGTTTTCCCTCAAAGGACCCAATAAATCTTATAAATCTATATGAGATTTTTAAGATTCATCATGCATCTCAATGTAAACTTCATCACATTTATCTCACAAAATGTTAGTGTATTTGGCAGATGTGCTGAATACGTGCTTGAAATGTAAGACGTCTGCTCATATTTGTACTTTGTACTTGCTTATGGCAAAAGCAGGGCCCATGGCTGTCTTCTTCCCGCCAGAACTTATCTATTTCTCTGGACAATAATTGTACTTCTCTGGAAGTTGATTTAGTTCTACTCTTCAGTCTGCTCATTCTGAAGTAGTTTTGTTTAATTCCACTGGTCTGCATTTCTTAATATTTTCAGGTAGACAAAACAGATAAATATAACTGACTCCAATCTTCTTCCTTCATCTCTGTCCATATAACATTAAGTCATTATTATGCACTCACACCCACTCATAAAATCTGAATTCTGTCCAAGATTATCCACTCATTTATTTGTCTGAAGGACACAAAAATGAGTTGAACTAATTTTGCAATATCCGCAAAATTAACTAATTAGCTTCTGTTTGGGTGACACGGAGAAGCAATGTTTAGTGCTGCTGCCCTACTGAACTAGCTTCCTGGGTTATATTCTGCACCTGGTGTAAGAATTGAATTTGAACCCTGGTCCAATGTGCACCTGGCATGTGTCTGAGCTTATGCTTAAAAGCTGACGCTGTTATTTTATTATTCACTATGGTAAATGTATTTCTTGTAATTATATATGACCCCTTAAGAGAAAAATGTTATATTTATGGCATAACCTTCCTTCTATAATACTGTTTCTTGTTTTTGTACCCAGCTGGATCATAATATATATACGCCATTGTTCTTTTCTTTTTGACCATGAGAAACAGTGTGTGCAGTGAAATTCACACATTTCCTAAAATAAGAATAAAAATAATACATTTAAAATGTCATGTACATCCTTGGCAAACAGGACTATCAATCAAATTATAGTCATCTAAGGTATCTAAATCTACCATGTCCCGTTAGCAACTAGGTGTCACCAATCATGTCAAATGTTTTCTAAATTTGTAATGAATTCCTTTTAAAAAATAGTGACCTAATCAATGGATTGTATAAATATATCGCAGATGACACTTTTTTCTTTGCAAAAACACTGACACGATGCTTTCTGCCTCTTCAGAGATTTAGATAAAGAATAACGATTGATGCTTTCTTCTGCCTGTGTTTTATTGCTTAAATCAGGGCATTCCAGTGGGGGAAGGGGTGTCTCTGTTCATAATTTTCTTCCACACTGGACACCTACACAAAGTTTGCACTTTTGTTCTTTTGTCTACATTGCTATTTCTTGGGAACTCCAATTTTCCTCTAACATCCCCATGTGATGTCACATGCCACAGGCACGAACCTCCTTCCAGGACATTGGATATTCATGAGAGAGATGAACCAGGGTGAGTGTAGAAACAGGCAAGACATTTTATTCAAAAGAATAGCAGATGTTTATTATTCAGCATAGAATTAAAGTGTTCAAAAGATGCAAACAGGGTGTTACAATAAATACATCTTCTTTAAAATGTGTGCCATAAAACAAATCGGTGTCCTTGGGGGTGTCTTCTTATATAAATAAATCCATTTAAATAAATAAATCTAATAAATATATTTAAAACCACAAAGGACAAGAGGTAGATTCTTTCCTTTTCCTTTACTCACCATCCATGTCTGACATCGCAAATTTCAGTTACACAGTCCACCGCATCACAGTCTGCCACACAAACCTGAACTGCCACCTCAGCCAGTCTCCCCAGGGTGCTTTGCTCTTCACTCTTATACTGCCACACCATGATTCTTCCACCTTCATCAAGCTCCTGTGGCCATGACATGAAACCTCCACTCAGTCCTCAATCTTGATCTCTTAAACGAACCAGCATGGCTGATGCTGCCCATACTGTCCTCTTTTTCTTGGATACATCTCAGACAAGTGACTGCTTCTCTTTTGCCTTGAAACTTGTTCTATCAAAACTCTCCCCCTCTCTGCGCTAATCCACCCACTTTTAACCTGCCAGTCTCCCAGCTCGTGCTTAAACAGTTTTGACAAGAATAAGCAAACACATGCACTGTGCTTAACCCACCAGTGTGAGTTAAGCTGCCAGGTGGTGTTAAAGACCATTGACAACTATAGTATAAAAAATTAGAGCAATAAAACACCCACATGGAATCATATCAGAACACTCCAAAAGTATGCGCGGATAATTAAAGATTATAAATTGTTCCCTTATGTCTTTGGGCCTTATTTGACCCTGTGATGGCCTAGTGTTTGGCCTGGGTGTTTTTCTGCCTTCCTTCTTGTGCAGTCAGGATAGGCACTGGCTCCGTACAGCCTTACTGTATATGATGTTTAATTGTATTGCTTTAATCCTAACTGATTGATCCATGTATCCATTTTCAGGAACTGCTGCTTCCAATACAAGGGTAAGGAGAGCTATCTTGACAGCAATGGGTACAAGTTAGTCTAACACAGGGCCCAATGATGTACAAACCCATGCTTTTGCATACAAGTAGTTGCATCATATTTAAATAAAGTCTGCTATTATATTTATATTTGGGATGTAGGATAAAAGTAGAGTAACTAGTTAAAGCCCCACTTACTGTAGACACAAGGTAAACTCTATATTGGCAGTGGGCAAAAAGGTTCACATCCAGGTCTCTGAAGCTATGATAAGCAAAATCACAACACAATGCCAGCCATAATCTTTTAAAATAAAATCAAAATTGAAACAAGATGTAGTCAGCACTGCTCACTATTATCCTTTTACTAAAAGTGGGACATGTATATGAAGTCTAGGGCACCATGATTACTCAGTGGGAAGCAATGGTGTTCTAAGGATCCTAGTTTTGAATCCCATCCTCACATATGATCACATTCTTACAGTGTATGCATTGGTTTTGCTCTTAACATTCCCCAAAGACATTCAGGTTCGATTAATGGGTAATTCCTCTGTGTGCATGTATTTGAGTGGGCCATTTGATGACCTTTTGCCCACTATACTGTTATTATGTACCTTGCTCTTAAGACTGCTGAAGTAAGCTCTAGCCCCCATGACTCTGAATTCAATTACGTGGATTTCAGAAAGTCATATTATGTTATGGATGGATTATACAGTGCCTATGAAAAGTATTCATCTCCTTGAGTGTTTTCACATTTTATTGTTAAAAAACATGGGCTCACAATAGATTTAATTTAGCTTTTTTTAAACTGACCAACAGAAAAAGTCTCTATAACGTCATAGTAAAAACAGATCTCTGCAAGGTGATCTAAATTTTTTACATGTATAAAACACAAAATAACTGATTGTATTCACTGCCTTCAAGTAAGCATTTTGTAGATGGTCCTTTGGCAGTCATAACAGCTCTATGGCTTTGGGCACAGGTCTCTCTCTATCAGCTTTCCACATCTGGACACTGCACTTTTCCCCATTCTTCTTTGCAAAACAGCTCAAGCTGTGTCAGGTTCCATGGTGGCCCTGAGTGAACAGCATTTTTTTTAAGTCCAGCCACAAATTCTCAATTCATTTGTGATCTGGGGCCTCATGTATAAACGGCTGTGTACACACAAAAATGTTGCAAATGCCCGTTTCCACACTCACACAGCTCAATCCATTGTGTACGCAAGTTTTTGACTCTGTTTTACAAACTGGCAGCACCCAGCGTGAAAGCAGTGCTACTGTTTCTGTGTGGTTTCCATTTGTTTTTTAGACTCACATCCCTGACACGGCTTTATCAAATACACTAAAATTAACTGCATGCCACTTATTAGTTTAAGGCATGTGATTGTAATCAGCCTGTAACCATATAATGGTCCATGGAATGGGCAAACTATTCCAAATATCATAGCTGCTTTAGCATTATTACTCTCAGTGCATCCACTTTATCTTAGCTGTACAGCAGCTGATCGGAAAGCTCTATGGCAGATTGTGTCGAGAGCAGAGAGAATTATCGGGATGCAGCTTCTAGCACACACTGCCTCAGCCATGGGCACAGTTTATTTGAACTTCCTCCATTTGGCAAACACTTCAGAGCCTTTCCTGTAGGGACCTCGTGGTTCAGAAAAAGTTTCATCCCAAGAGCTATAAATGCCCTCAATAAGTTCATCAAGTGCTCCCGATAGAACTGTTTATACTTATTAGTGCAATTACCACACTGTAAACTTGCACTACAGTTGTAATATTGCACAACCTGAGACACTTATTCTTTCATATTGTACATTTTTCATTGTTTTTTATGATATTATTAATATTATTGCTGTTGTTGTTATTTTATCATTTTATAGGAAAATAAGTTTATGGAGGATTTACATATTGAATTTCATTTTACCATACAATAACAATAAAGGAATTCAATTTAATTCAATAGAAGAGTATTTACAGATGATGACGACTGGCTTCTAAGTCGATTTAAATTTCCAAGTGCTATCTTCTTGGAGCTTTTAAAATAATTTTTAAGGTGAAATGCAGTAAAGTATGAATATTACATTATGCAGATACATTTTTAACTTCATTTAAACAATGTATACTGTTAATAATTAAACGTGTGGGCACAGTGGCGCAGAGGTAGCAATGATTGTTCCTGCCTCACGTTGTATGCTTGCTGGGACTGGCACGACCCTGGATGGATAGATGGATGGAATAATTAAACATGTACTATGAATATATTTCAATGTTCATTAAAAGTTTTGAAGAATCAGCGTTCTAAGCTTACAGATGGCTTGACATTTATTACAGATCTGATTGTGTTGTGATTGGTTACTTGGAGAAAGAAAAGGAAGGATAGGAATTGGGGGTTAGTACGTTTAAAAGAGACTGTACTGCTGCAATAAATTATTTAATTGAGGGTTGCGCATGGTGCAGCAAGCATCTTGTTTGGCTGGCACCAACAATCTCAGGACAGGGCGCCAGTTTCTCTCTACCACTGCGCCATCATGCCCCATGTTTTATACATGCTTTAATTATTATCATCATGAAAATTATATCAAGTATACATCTTAGTATTTAAATTGTTCAGAAAGTTGTAATTTCATGAATGTAATGCATTCTATGTCCTGTTGGCGTAAGAGAAAGTCAGTTTAAGAAGCACATAGTGATTCACACACATAGAGCATGAGAAAGAATATTTAGAGTTAATAAGCTTTAGTGTTCCTGAATAATATGAAGTGTGGTGCTAATAGAATTATAGGAATGTGTCACTTAGGCACTGTGTGTGTACGAAGAATGAGTAAATAAGTATTGTCTAAACTGCTGAAGTTGCACACACCCTGTGACAGTTAGAATAAGGAATTGCTGCAACTGGTCTTGTGTGTGTGCGGTGCTGACAAGGGCGTATTGCTTAAGACTGTGAGTGTGCTGATGACTCTTTTATCTATAAGAAACACTGTGTCCTCCTGCACGTTCCAATCCAGGGTATGACCGCAAGCTATAACAATCTATGTATGACCTCAAATTGAACTGCCATATTTCCTCTTTTTTGTTCTACATTGGTGTCCATCTCCTGTCGTTCCTGAATTTCAGCGACCACAAGCACATGGAAGAACAAACAGAATATGAAGCATTTAATGTACTACTTTAGTTACAATGGAATTTGATAAAAAGTAAATTAAATCATTTTAAGATTAAGTTTATGATGTTCTACTTTAATAACAAAATAAACTATGTGATTTAAGTGGAAATTTCAAGATTAAAGTTGACATTTTGACGTTTTTTTCCACTGTGTCCCTATTTTTTTTTTCTCTGTACTCTAATATGCTTCCATATGACACTCTGACTGTGGGCTACAACTTTCTGAACTACTATGTCACTCGATCAACTTCCTTTTGTTGATTATACCACTGCTTAAACCAACAAATAGTATGTTTTTCCTTGTCTCCAGTCAATGAAATTCTTCTTTTTTGCCATTGTCTTTTCATAGAACTGAACTTAAGGGACTATTTACATTGATTTACATAATCAAAGAGGTGTAATTCTGGGAGGATTCAGGAGTGTGCATGTGCATTACATTTCACGCTGACCAGGATTTATTTAGCGGAAGAATGTGGAAGTTGGCGTATGCAAAGATTTAAGCATTTTTTTGTGTGTATGTGAATTTCTGTTTTTGTCTGTACGGCATGTTTTAGTGTGAATTGTATGCACGCCGTTATACATGAGGCCCCTGGACTCTCTGTCACTTCATTAATATTGTCATTTTTCAGCCATTCCTGTGTAGCTTTCGCTTTTTGTTTGGAATTTTTGTCTTGCTGGAATGCAAATATCTTCCCAAAGATGCAGGTTTCTTGCAGACTGCATTGTTTTCCTCATGCATTTCCCAGTGTTTTGCTGCCTTCATTTTGCCCTTTACTTCCACAATCCTTCCATTGCCTGCTGCAGAAATGCATTCCCACAGCATGATGCTACTACCACCATCACGCTTCATGGTGGTTGATGGTGTGTTATTGATAAAGTGTAGTGTTTGGCTTTAAGTTTATACTGATGTGAAAAAGCTCAGTTTTGGTTTTATCAGACTATAGATACTTATTCCAGATGGCTTCAGAGTCTCCCATGTGATTCCTGGCAACCTCTAGCCATGAGGTCAGGTGTGCTTTTTAACCGTGACTTTCTGTTTGCCACTGTCCCATAAAGCTGCTTACTGGTTGTAATACTGATAAAAAATGTGCTTTAACATTATATTTGTCTATGGCTTGTAATATTTAGTTTGTGTGTTTTAATTTACTGTGTTTTTTTAGGATTATTTAGATGTCTTTAAAATGTGTATCCAGAGCTTATAAAGGGAAACTGACATTCTAAGTATTATATAATCAAAATGTTCTTTAACCGGAACAGAAGTCAGCTACAAATGAGTTCATTAGATGATAAGGACCAAAGGATTCACGTTTTAAAAAGAGATAAAATACGGCACATGTAATGTGTTTTCAAAGAGTGTTCAATTCAGGATTAGATAAGAATTCTGGGAAGATGAGTAGAAAAAAAAGGCTAAAGAGTATGTCACACACATACACTTAGGGGGCAGCCAAATGGTCCAAGTGAGTGGGAAAAAATAAAAGATAGAGGATTGGAATGGAGCACTAATGCCTTTCTCGCTCTTTTAACAGACCAGAGGACTAATCGTTCTTTTCCAACCCAGTCCCAGTTGTTACCATCTGTTACGGCTCCTTGTACAAATGCCACTTCAGACTCCCCGCTGATGACGTCACTTCCAGTCCACCCTTGATGATGTCACTTCCGGCCAGCAATGATGGTGTCATGTCTGATCTGCTCTCTACTTCCTTCCTGCTGCCATTATTTAAATAGAACCCGTTGTCTCTGTTTGATTGTCAAATGTTCTCATACTTTTTGACCAACAAAAATAATTTGTTTGCCAATTTTGCTCACCAGACATTATACGGGGAAACTTCCCCAAATCTTTTTCTGTGTCCTCGATCTTTTTATTACTCACAAGTGTTATTATGAATTTAGAATGTATACGTTTAAGCTCAGGTACACTAACCAGTGTGTGTATGCTTGAAGATATGAGATACGGGCTTGGGCCTTTGTATGTCAAAAATTAACCTCACAAAAAGGCAACCAGGCCTTATGTAAACTAGCCATCAAACTCTCTAAAGAGGATGATTTTAAAAAGTAGTTTCAGAGAAATCATAACAAACAAGGAAAAAGAGAACCCAACTCAGTCAAAGTTTGCTTTTTCTTCATTATTCCAATGCTCGTAAGCATCGCATCACACCTACCTTAGGAAGACAAAGACTGCAATAACTAAATCTTAAAGCACCACCTGATATGAAGCTTGCTATGTGACTCAGATTTGAATTGTTATATGTTATATGTTTTCATATCTAACATTATGTTTGTTTTTTTCTTACAAAAATTAATAAGTAATGATTGAAATAAAGTTTGGGTATTACCTCACTGAAGTTGTCTTATTGTTTACTGACATTTATCAAAGATTGATGAATAAATGTTAAAATAACAAGCTGTGTTTGTCCAGCTTAAGTTCTTTTAAAGGCAGCAATTCGGGAACAGCCTGCCATGACTTGGCAAGGGAGGGCTGTCACAGAAAGTCTTGGCCTTTGTTTGATTGTGAACGTTAGCTTTCTGGGTATGAAAAACCCAGCAGGAGTAGCCCTTGTAGGGGTTCTTGGCTTTTCTCAAGTGTAGCCCTTTCACATTAAGCAATCTGAAGTGAGCTCAATCCCGGCAGGGATGGCTCATGAGCGGAGTGGGTTCTAGCCCTGTTAAGGTATTGAAGCTGAGGCCGCAACCCTTGGCAAGTGTTGAGGTACTTTATGCTTACTTTGCATTTGGGATTATCTGTGCGGAGTGAATGTTAAACAGGTAAGTATTGCACGACGTACATGTCAATCCAGGGTAACAATTTAGGCATTTTCAGTATTAACTTGCCCAACAATATAGAAGAACTTTGGAGATTAAAGTATCTTTTGTGAACACTTTTTAATAAGAAAACACAGGTGAAGCACCCTAGAAACAGTTGTATGCGCAATCTCTCCAATCTCATTGTATTGTATTGTAATTGTACCTTGTATCTCCTTCAAAGTACTCATAGGCCTCTTGGTGACCTCCTTCACTAGTCTTTGTCTTACATAATTACTCAGTCATTGTGTATTGCCTGCTCTTGGTAGATTTCCAGCTGTACTTCACTCTTTTCATTTCTTAATGATTGATGTGACTTAACTCCAAGTGATATTCAGTGATGTCAGTGATTTCTTGTCTCCATCTCTGATGTGTGCTTTTCAGTTACCTTTTCACAAAGTTGCTGAGAGTGATCTTTCATCTTATGTGTTGGATGGGCCACCATAGTGACTTAATACACGTTAGACGTTCCTGATACAGGAGCATTTATACTAAGTCAACTGGAACCTCGACCTCGATCAGACAAGTGATCTCCATTGAACTATTTATGTGATTTCTAAACCCAATTGGCTACACCAGTGATTATTTAGGTGTGTCATATTAAAGAGCATATATATTTTGTGTTTTATATTTGTAATTAATTTAGACCACTTTGCAGACATCTGTTTTCACTTTGACATTAAAGAGTCTTTTTCTGTTGATCAGTGTCAAAAAAGCAAAATTAAATCTACTGTGGTTCAATGTTTATAACAACTAAATGTAAAAACTACCAAGCGAGTGAATACTTTTTATAGGCACTGTATACATTGTAAAAGCAAACACAAAGACAGAAAAAGGTTTGGGGTCCCACCCTGTATAGTGTTGTATAAGTACGTAAGGAATATGCCAAGTAAGTCTGTGTCAAAAACGGGACTGACTGGGGAAAGCAAGTGCCTGGTTTTTATAGGTGGTGGGAAGGAAGAGTAGTGTCCAATGTGGCATAGGTAGAAGTGAGGTCAGTAGGAGTGCCTGGTGTGAAGACTGTAGTGGAACCTGGCTGGGGTTTAGTTTGTCTTTCCTTATGCTGATCTGCAAAGGAGTGAGAAAAGACATTAGTGCACTTCGTCAACCTCTGAGCCAGCATTTTACCTTTCGTTAGACTGCCTCCAATGCACATGTGTGTGACATCGTGTTAAAAAAGGACATAATTTATAGTATGTGCAGTTTTCTCCAGGGAAGAATACATGCCCAGCTCATATTATCATTTCAAACCACCTGAAGGGTTGCAATTTTCTCTCAATATTTAAAAATTATAGAATTCTAAGCAAGAAAGTAAATAACTTTAAATGTCAGTCACTGTTTTTCTGTTTAATTTCAGTGCCACAGTGCCATCTTATATGTCATTTACTATTGCATGTACAGTATTAATAATTTACTGTACTATAAAAAGTGTATTAGGGCCACATCATGGCTGCCCTTCGTTCCCAGCGTTCATCTGATGCATCCTCTGAGCACATCCTCAGAAATTAATGTGACGTGTGTGAGTTGCAGTACTAGCAAAAAGTCGGGGGACCCAGTGTTGTTAAAGTTGGAACTGACGTCAGAGTCTCTGTTTAATGTCTACATGTGACAGAAAGCTGCTTTGCGGATCGTACAGGATCGACATGCATGCTTCGATCTTTGATGAATGGTTCGATGCGGTGAAGCAAAATGCCGACGTACAAATGCATTTATGGTGCTTTTATATTCAAGCGTCACATATTCCCCATTGTAATGACACGATAAATTTTAAGTGTGTCAACGAGCTGGCTGATGTTCTCTGCTCCATCTTCAAGCTTTCCCTCAGTCAGAGCATCATTCCGTCCTGCTTTAAGACTACAATCATCGCCCCCCTTGCTAAAAAAAGCCTACCCACCTTCCTGAATAATTACAGGCCGGTAGCACTCACTCCAATCATCATGAAGTGTTTTGAGAGAGTGGTGCTGGCCCACATTCAGAGCAGCATACCGGACACTCTGGACCCCCTGCAGTATGCCTACCGGCCCAACAGTTCCACCTCAGATGCCATCGTGGCCGCATTACATTATTCCCTCTCCCGTCTGGTGAACAAAGACTCCTACATCAGGATGTTCTTTGTTGACTACAGCTCCGCCTTTAACACGGTTTTCCCCCATAAACTCACCCATAAACTGTCTGTACTTGGCCTGCACCCCACCCTCTGTGACTGGCTCCTAGACTTTCTGACTAGCAGGCCTCAGTCTGTCAGGATTGGTAATAGGATTTCAGCCACCATTATCACAAACACAGACACCCCACAGGGATACATCCTCAGCCCCATCCTCTACACCCTGTTCACCGACAACTGTGTCGCCTCCAACAAAAATAACATCATCCTAAAGTTCGTGGACGACACTGCAGTGATAGGACGCATCACTGGAGGGAACAAGGTGGGTGGTGGCCAGTCTGGTGTCATGGTGTGAGGACAACAACCTCACCCTCATCAAGGAGATGATAGTGGACATGAGGAAGGAGAGGAGACCTCACCGGCCACTGTTAATCCGAGGGCTTGAAGTGGAAAAGGTGAGCAGCATTAAATACCTGGGCATCAACATCAGTGAGGACCTCACCTGGACACTCACTGAGGAACTTTGGTATGTTGACTAAGATCCTATAAAACTTTTACAGCTGCATTGTTGAGAGCATCTTGACCAGCTGCATCACCGTGTGGTACGGCAACACTACTGCTATGGACCGCAAACACCTGCAAAGAGTAGTAAAGACTGCTGAGAAGATCACCAGAACTCCACTGCCCTCTCTGCAGAGCATCTACAACTGCAGAGTCCGCAGGAGAACTGCCTCGATCCTCAGGGACCTCAACCACCCCCAACACGAACTGTTCACACTTCTACCCTCAGGCAGGAGGTATAGAAGTATGAAATGCAGGACTTCCAGGCTAAAGAACTCTTTCTTTCCCAAGGCCATTAGACTCCTAAATAACTGACTGGAGTTTACAATCATGGTTCACCTCATTCTATCTACCTCACACAACTGTAACTGTATTTGACTTGTCCATCACACACCTACCTGCACATTACACTTTCCAACCCGCTGAATCCAAATAAAGGGTCACAGGGGTCCACTGAAGGCAGGAACCAATCCCGAGCAGGGTGCCAACCCACCGCAGCATTACCATTATTTTATCATTAAAGTAGACTGTCATAAACGTCATCTTAAAACCGTCCTACTTGTTATCCGCTACATGCTTCTGGGGCTTCCTCCTGAACTGACAGCAGAAATCACCATACAGAACACATTAACTGTATGATATTCCAGCTCTCTACACATTTAGAATCCTTCGATTTATACTTGATATCACTTTCATGATGAAATGCATTAAACTATCTAAATTGTCCCCAGTGTGTGCTTGGTGTGTTTGTGTGTGTGTGTGTGTGTGTGTGTGTGTGTGCGCACCAGGCGGTGGGCTGGCACCCTGCCTGGGGTTTGTTTCCTGCCTTGCGCCCTGTGTTGGCTGGGATTGGCTCCAGCAGACCTCTGTGACCCTGTAGTTAGGATATAGCGGGTTGGGTAATGGATGGATAAATGTTACTTTTTACAGATAAATTGTTAATTTCATTTGAATAATTAATACTGTTAATAATTACACATGTGGGAGCAACACTGAGGTGGAGCGATACTGCAACTGCCTCACAGGGAGATATGTCCCTCGTATTCCATTCCTGGAGTTTGCATGTTTTCCTGGTGGGTTTCCACAGTGTGCTCCGGTTTCCTTCCAAAAGTATGCAGTTTTTTTGAGATTTGGTGATGCTAAAATGACATCAATGTATGTGTGTCCTTGTATTCACCTTGCAATGAGCTGATGTCCCGTCCAGGGATTGTTTCTGTCTCGTGCCCAATGCTAGCAGGAATGGGCCCATCCCTGGATTGATGGATTTAATCATTAAATATCCATCCTTTTCAGAGGTATTGTGGCAAGGTGTCATCAGAATTTAATGGGTGTTTCAGGCAATTCACGACACAGTAAAGCCGAACCTGTTCTCACCATGATGATATCACACACTGCCACCTGGTGGAATCTTCCAGATTTACGTAAAGTGTGTGCACATGTATAAACAGTATACTGCTTGCATAGCAGCAGCATCCACAGGCACACCGCTGTGTCACGTTAAGTATAAACCCGGACTTACACCATACATTGTTGCAGAGGATTTACAAAGTAAGTATCCAGAGTACATTATTTTTCATAGAACTCTTTGAACAGACATTGATTATGGAATTTCAGCCACTCCATTAATTATTAAATTATATGTTTCCTTTTGCAGTGAATATTGTTCTGGTTCTCAAACAAGTACAAAAGGAGCCCCCAGCCTTAAACATCCATCATCTGAACCTGTGTTGGGCATTACTGGGTTTGGGGTTTGTGTCTTGGTGGCACCCACTGCTTGTTACACCATATAATATAATGGTATAATATAGTGGTTATTTTTGCAAAGGTGAACAAAGCAGTTAAAATATGGACATTATTTTATAGCACAGCACACTGTTAGTGTTGTTTCCATACATCTCCAAAGTCCTGGTTTAAATCTCAGCTCAGAAGCTCTCCCTATGAGGCTTGCATGCTACCCTCTACTTTGAGCTGTGAGCAGCAGCCCTAAACAATGTACCATCATGCCACTAAAGCATGTGTATTTGATACATGATTTTACACAGTATATTTCTTAATGAATACTTTCTCAAAGGACATACAAGGATTCTCGATGTGCTCAGGTTTCCTCAGACATTCTGAAAATAAGCAGGTTTATTAGGATTTGTGATTCTAAATTGATTATGTGTAAATATAAGTGGTTGTTTATGTGTATGAAAGTGCACTAGACTGGTTGCCCATCCAGATTTGCTTGCTGCCTTGTATGCCAAGGTAGAGAGGGATAGGCTCTGCCACTATTCAACATTGCATTGGTCTGGAAAACAAATGAATAAATGAAGATTATTGAATGTAAATCTTACATAAAGCATATCATTGCAAAACACTTTCTAAAGTGATTAATTAAGAAAATTGCTTATATTGCAACAGTCTCAAAACACTTCTGAACAGATGTCATCAGTAATGTAGATTGAAGTGAATCAATCAGTAAATCATTTTCTTATTGCCGATCACTTTCTAAATGAGCCCAGAGTGATTTTCCTTCATATCAGCATGATTTACAATGCACGCTATTACAAAATGGTTTGAAACAGAAACAGTAGCCAACCATTCCCCAAACCCACTTATCCCAACTCATGATCATGCAATGCTACACTCTATCTAAGCAAGCAACAATGGGCACAGGAACCAACCCTGAATTAGGCGTCAGTTTAGAACTAGGCACACTTATACCTTGTAAGCCACTAGGGGGCGTACTGCCACCCTAACCCCTGACACAGACAGGAAGGACACAGGTTCAACTCATCCCCCGTGTTTATTTACAGCTTTGTGCACAAAATGCCAACACCATACCAATATACAGTCCCTTCTTTCTGCCAGTCCATCTGTCTCCACTCCTCCTCAGGATTTGTCATCTTCCTCCCGACTCTGGTCATTCAATGGAGTGAAGCGGCTCCTCTTATTTAGTTCCTGGGAGTGTTCCAGGTGGCTCATCAGTATTACCTGGACTCACTCCCAGGTGCGCTGGAGGTCCTCTATAGGGCTCTGCAGTTCCCCCTGGCAGCCCCCACGGAACCCAACAGAGCTTCACCAAACTCCAGTTCCCGACATGCCCTGCGGAAATCTGTGGTGCCACAGCCGCCCAAGAGGGCTGCCCTGTAGTGTCCTAGGGGAGGTATTGCTTCATCCATGCCCTCTCCCCTGGTCCTTCCACTCTGCTGGCGTCCCGGCCAGGTAGTGGCCATGGCCTCCCATCACAACATCAATGTTGTGTCAAATGTCCACTTACCCATACTCTGCAGGTTTACTATTGCTGCCATTTACACCTATTTAGGTGTAACCCTGAACATTTTGGTCGGTAAGGTTTCCAGTTAACCGAGGACATAAAGTGTATTCAGAGAGAAACTCATTTAGAAAAAGGGATACAAATTAAATAAAGAAAGAAACTAGAACGGGGTGCAAACCACTTCCTCGTAAGCTGTGAAGATGCAGCACTAACCAATGTATCATCATGACTCTAAAACAAATATAACTTTTACATGATTTTATACACTATGTTTCATGATTGATCGTAGCTCAAAGCACTTTCAAGTTAATTAGTGCAAATCCATTACTTATGTTATGCTGTGCTGTAGAAGTATCATAAAGTTCTTCAAAAAGCACCTACGGTAACTACAACAGGTAGTATGACTTGGTTGATATCTGCTTTTTAACTAATGTTTAGTAATTACTAAAATATTGATTTGCCTTAGGACTAGAAACACTGTTCAAATTACCCAAGATCAGCAGTAGAAAACCTCATGAAAACTGAAATGCATACCTCCATTTTTTAATTTAACCTGTGAAGATGGTGACAGGAAGCAGTGTAGGTATCAAAGGTTATTTCTGTTCTGGAAAAAAACACAACTCAGCTTAGAAGCTGCATTTACAGTAACTGTCAAAATCGAAACATGACAATTGGCAGGGTCAGCATGGTGATGATTCCACAAAGGACATCTACCAAAATGGTAACACAGTTCACCATAAAGGGTGATTTAGTCAAAAAAGAAAATCAGACTGTGATACCACAAAAATGAAAGTGAATGTGAGAATAAATATGGTTATACACAAACAACTCATGTGAGCATTATATGGAATTTAAATTTTATGACTAGTTAATCCATCCATTATCAAATCTGCTTAGTATATGTCAGAAATGCCAGAAGTAAGGGGTCTGTCTATTTAAGACTGGAACTAAACAATAATGTAATGTTAGTCCACCACAGGGAACTCTTACACACATTCCCATCTACTGGTAGTCAATATAGAATCACCATGTGTGTTTGGAGAAAATAGCAGTGTATTGTGGGAAAAATCCATGCAGCCACAAGTAGAACATGTAAAATTCACAACAACAATTCATACACAAGCATCTAAACTTGGGGCATGGGGCCATGAGGCAGTAGCCAATGTTCTCCTAGGCCTTGGGTGATACATCAAAAAATAAATGTGCTCAACCAAAAGAACATTCAAAAGCACCATAAATATGAGAACCCATTGTGAGAACTGGTATGTGGCTGTTCTTCTCAGCAGTGTTCCTTGCATCCACCAGGTGGAGTTTTGGGCCATAAAGTAAAAGCTTATCTGCTGTATTTACTGTACTATATAAAGTGTCTTACAGACAGTTATAAAAGGCTTTACAAAGTAGGTAACCAGACTGCATTATTTTTCATCAACAAACCTTGACTAGTGAATTAGAAAGCAACTTGAGAAAACGTTTAAATGGTGGGATGGTGAGAAGGGGCAGGATGTCCATTCAGATTCCTCTACCAGTATAATTACATGAATGGCAATAGATGGCAAAGTAAAACAAATTATATTAATGGAAGGTTATAAAAGAAATATTTATTAATTACATGCAATTCCTCAGGGAAGAGGCAGCTTGAAATGAAATATCATGTTGTAAAAATGCTACTATTTTAATAAGTATTCTAAGTATTTCATTTTTCAAATCCCTACTAAATGCATCAGATAAGTTAGGTTAGGTTAGGTTAGGTTAGGTTAAGTTTCTTTATTTAGTCATGTTTACACAGGAAAACATGAAATTTGCCTTCTCAGTTGCATCTAATAACAGGTAACAGACAGAATGAAATAAAACAGACAAATAGAAATAAGAAAGGTTAAGGTAAGGCAGTTAGATAAAACATATTTATACCAACAAAAAAGGTTACAGGATATACTGTATATAAAAACCTTAAACATTATCTCCGATATTTCTTATTGAAAAGTCGTATGGCACTAGGAAGAAAGGAGTTTCTGGAGCGATTTGTGTGGGTTTTCAAAGCAACTATCCTTCCTGATTTACTGAAGTTTAGTTCTACATGTAATGGATGTCTGTCATCAGTTGAGATGATTTCCAGTTTCTTTAGCATTGCCCTCTGACACACACTAGTCAAATCATCTACATCAGCCCCAATAACTTTAGCTGCATACTTCGTAATCTGCTGGAGCTTTTTTGAGTTTTGGTTTGTCAGACTATTAAACCAGGCAATGAAACTGAAAGTGATCACGGACTGGATCATACTACGATAGAAGGACAACATGAGGTCCTTGTCTACTTTAAATAGTTTGAGTTTATGGAGGAGAAATAAGCGCTGGTTGCATTTAGAAAATAATTTTTTTGTATTTGTATTCCAGTTAACATTGTTATCTAGGTAAGTTCCTAACTATTTATATTCATTCACTATTTCTACCTCCTCTCCCAGAACTACAATAGGTGAACATACAGATTTCTGTCTCTTAAAATCAAATATCATTTCTTTGGTCTTTGTTACATTCAGAGTGAGAGAGTTTTTATTGCACCAGTTTACCATACAGTCCACTTGATTTAGATAGTGGCTTTCATCCTCCCCAGATATGCGTCCTATGATCATGGTGTCATCCGCATACTAAATAATGGAGCAGTGGTCATTGTTCTGTCTCAGGTCACTTGTGTACAGAGTAAACAGTAATGGTGATAAGACACACCCCTGTGGACTTCCTGTGTTTGAATGAAGAGCTTTTGAAAAAGTGTCCTGAACTTTAACTGTCTGTTAACGATTTAAGAGAAAGTTCTGAATCCATAGTATGACAAATGGGTTTACATTCATACTGTTTAATTTCCCAATCAGTATGTGAGGCTGTATAGTATTCAACGCTGAAGAAAAATCCAAAAATATTGCTCTGACATATGAACCAGGCTGATCAAGAAAGGTATAGATTTGATGTAAGATAACAAGCAGAGCATCTTCCACACTTCTGTTTCCACAATAAGCAAATTGATTGTTGTCTTGAAAAGACTTTGTCTCTGTCATTAAAATGTTTTTCACCAAGTGTTCAAAGCATTTCATTGGAATAGATGTAAGTGCCACTGGTCTATAATCATTTAAACAGCTTGGCCTAGAAACCTTAGATACAGGGGTAATGATTGATTGTTTCCATAGATAG
The DNA here is from genome assembly GCF_900747795.2 of Erpetoichthys calabaricus. NCBI lineage: Eukaryota > Metazoa > Chordata > Cladistia > Polypteriformes > Polypteridae > Erpetoichthys > Erpetoichthys calabaricus. The sequence continues at coordinate 116,329,987 of NC_041406.2, read as the reverse complement.
ATAGATGTGTTTGCAAGTTCTAGAAAGACTTTTGAGCTGCAGTTCATACAAGAAATAACAAAATGAATTAATGAAGATGAATTCTAAGATTCTTTCATTCAAGATGATGAAGGCTAGCATTCGTTCATTTATATTTCAAACCCGCTACAGTATCCTCATTAGGTGGTCATTAGGATCCTAAACTTGCTCTCATAGTATCAGACCTGGAAAAGCCCTTAAGGTTTTTAGGATGTCCGAGGTAAGTGCCCAGAGAGCACTCACACTGACAAGGGAAGATCATGCAGAGTCCAAACCAGATCGGGATAGGAGCTATGAAGAAGCAACCACCACCGCAGCACCATACCAAGTCCAGCAATCAGTCAGTCAGTCAGTCAGTCAGTCATCGTCCAACCCACTATATCCTAACACAGGGTCACGGGGGTCTGCTGGAGCCAATCCCAGCCAGCACAGGGCGCAAGGCAGGAACAAACCCCAGGCAGGGCACCAGCCCATCACAGGGCACACACACACACACACACGCGCGCACACACACACCAAGCACACACTAGGGACAATTTAGGATCGCCAATGCGTGTCTTTGGACTGTAGGAGGAAACTGGAGTACCCGGAGGAAACCCATGCAGACATGGGGAGAACAACATGCAAACTCCACACAGGGAGGACCCAGGAAGCAAACCCAGGTCTCCTTAGTCTTTACTTTATTTACAGTAATGACTTACAATGCTTTGTCATAAAAGTAACTATCAAAAACTGGATGAGAGCTTTCTTTTCTTGAGTGATGCTCTCAATTTATAGTTATTTGAATAGTTATTGCTATTTACAGCTGTGTTTCTCCATTCAGTGTAAAGCTTCTAATGCAATCTAAAAGTGATGCAAGATAACAAAGGGAGGAATTACTGTAAATTATTAACTCTCTTAGAATTAGTAAATTCACTGTTTTTTAACTTAAATTTGGACGTTTGTTTTAGAGTACCTATAATTGTAATCCAACCCCTTAAGCAATAAAGTAGTTTTTTGGGATGAAAAACTACTAAAAGACTTAAACCATGCGTTGTTTGTTTCTAGTTACTTCTTACAGCCCAAAGGTGAGTACATTTAGAATGATTGTTGTCTTTAAACAAGCTTTACCCTGTGACCAGCTAGTGCTTTGTTCTAGGGTTAGGATTTAAATTCTAAGAGGAAATGGCTGCATTCGGCATTTCGAAGACAGGTAAAGAAAACTGTTCCCAAAAGGCAGACATTAATTCAGGTAGCATGCAGTTAATGCCAGGCTGTTTTTTATAGACCCCAGAGCTTCCTTCAGCTCATCCAATGTGATAAAGATTCAAAAATGCAATGCTTCTTCTTCTAAAAGACAAGGCAAATACATTGACTCTAAGAAAGATGGGCAAAATAAACAAAGAGACATGGGCGCCTCTGAAAAAATCTATGAGTAATAGTTTTAAATAGTAATAAATAGAAGCTATTTATTTTGTTAGGGTCATTGCTGATTGCATTGAACTCCATCCTGACAGACAAGATCCAAGGGCTTTCTGGGTGTAGCTCCTGAGATTGAATAATGGACGTATTGTGAAGATCTGAAACTCTACACACTGGAAGAGGAGTGCATTTAGCTCAGCCCTAACAGTCAATATTTCAGATTCATGGTTTTTATCAAATAAAATATCTAGAGTGACACCATTTTAAAGCAGCAGTTAAAATGTGATGGTACATGAGTTAGGAAAGTCACAGTTCTCCTTTAACCGCCACCTTATCGTGGTGGAGGGGTTTGCGTGTCCCAATGATCCTAGGAGTTCTGTTGTCCGGGGCTTTATGCCCCTGGTAGGGCCACCCAAGGCAAACTGGTCCTAGGTGAGGGATGAGACAAACAGCGGTTAAACAAACCTCCTATGAAGAAAAACAATTTTGGACAGCGTTTTCCCTTGCCCGGACGCGGGTCACCGGGGCCCCACTCTGGAGCCAGGCCTGGAGGAAGGGCTCGATGGTGAGCGCCTGGTGGCCGGGCCTGCACCCATGGGGCTCGGCCGGGCACAGCCCGAAGAGGCAACGTGGGTCCCCCTTCCCATGGGCTCACCACCTATGGGAGGGGCCAAGGAGGTCGGGTGCAGTGTGAGTTGGGTGGTGGCCGAAGGCGGGGACCTTGGCGGTCCGATCCTCGGCTACAGAAGCTGGCTCTTGGGACGTGGAATGTCACCTCTCTGAAGGGGAAGGAGCCTGAGCTTGTGCGCGAAGTTGAGAGGTACCGGCTAGATATAGTCGGACTCATCTCGACGCACAGCTTGGACTCTGGAACCAATCTCCTTGAGAGGGGCTGGACTCTGTACCACTCTGGAGTTGCCCCCGGTGAGAGACGCCGAGCGGGTGTGGGTATACTTATTGCCCCCCGACTTGGAGCCTGTACATTGGGGTTTACCCTGGTGGACGAGAGGGTAGCCTCCCTTCGCCTTCGGGTGGGGGGACGGGTCCTAACTGTTGTTTGTGCGTATGCACCGAACAGCAGTTCGGAGTACCCACCCTTTTTGGAGTCCCTGGAGGGGGTGCTAGAGGGCATACCTTCTGGGGACTCCCTCGTTCTGCTGGGAGACTTCAATGCTCATGTGGGCAATGACAGTGAGACCTGGAAGGGCGTGATTGGGAGGAATGGCCCCCCCGATCTGAACCCGAGTGGTGTTTTGTTATTGGACTTCTGTGCTCGTCACGAATTGTCCATAACAAACACCATGTTCAAGCATAGGGGTGTTCATATGTGCACTTGGCACCAGGACACCCTAGGCCTCAGTTCGATGATCGACTTTGTGGTCGTGTCTTCGGACTTGCGGCCACATGTCTTGGACACTCGGGTGAAGAGAGGGGCGGAGCTGTCAACTGATCACCACCTGGTGGTGAGTTGGCTTCGATGGTGGGGGAGGATGCCGGTCAGACGTGGTAGGCCCAAACGTGTTGTGAGGGTCTGCTGGGAACGTCTGGCAGAGCCCCCTGTCAGAAGTAGCTTCAACTCCCACCTCCAGCAGAACTTCGACCATGTCCCGAGGGAGTTGGGGGACATTGAGTCCGAATGGGCCATGTTCCGTGCCTCTATTGTTGAGGCGGCTGACCGGAGCTGTGGCCGTAAGGTGGTCGGTGCCTGTCGTGGCGGCAATCCCCGAACCCGTTGGTGGACACCGGTGGTGAAGGATGCCGTCAAGCTGAAGAAGGAGTCCTACAGGACCCTTTTGTCCTGTGGGACCCTGGAGGCAGCTGATAGGTACCAGCAGGCCAAGCGGAATGCGGCTTTGGTGGTTGCTGAGGCAAAAACTCGGGCGTGGGAGGAGTTTGGGGAGGCCATGGAGAACGACTTTCGGACGGCTTTGAGGAGATTCTGGTCCACCATCCGGCGTCTCAGGAAGGGGAAGCAGTGCAGTGTCAACACTGTATATGGTGGGGATGGTGCGCTGCTGACCTCGACTCGGGACGTTGTGGGTCGGTGGGGGGGTACTTCGAAGACCTCCTCAATCCCATTAACATGCCTTCCAATGAGGAAGCAGAGCCTGGGGACTCAGAGGTGGGCTCCCCCATCTCTGGGATGGAGGTCACCGAGGTGGTCAAAAAACTCCTTGGTGGCAGGGCCCCAGGGGTAGATGAGATACGCCCGGAGTTCCTCAAGGCTCTGGATGTTGTAGGACTGTCTTGGTTGACACGCCTCTGCAACATCGCATGGACATCAGGGACAGTGCCTCTGGATTGGCAGACCGGGGTGGTGGTCCCCCTCTTTAAGAAGGGGGATCGGAGGGTGTGTTCCAACTACAGAGGGATCACACTCCTCAGCCTCCCTGGAAAAGTCTATTCAGGGGTCCTGGAGAGGAGGGTCCGTCAGATAGTTGAGCCTCGGATTCAGGAGGAACAGTGTGGTTTTCGTCCTGGTCGCGGAACAGTGGACCAGCTCTATACCCTTAGCAGGGTCCTGGAGGGTGCATGGGAGTTTGCCCAACCAGTCTACATGTGTTTTGTGGACTTGGAAAAGGCATTCGACTGTGTCCCTCGTGGAATCCTGTGGGGGGTGCTCCAGGAGTATGGGGTACTGGCCCCCCTGATAAGGGCTGTTCGGTCCCTGTACGATCGGTGCCAGAGCTTGGTCCGCACTGCCGGCAGTAAGTCGAACCCGTTTCCAGTGAGAGTTGGACTCCGCCAGGGCTGCCCTTTGTCACCGATTCTGTTCATAACTTTTATAGACAGAATTTCTAGGCGCAGCCAGGGCGTTGAGGGGGTCTGGTTTGGTGGGCTCAGGATTGGGTCACTGCTTTTTGCAGATGATGTTGTCCTGTTTGCTTCATCAGGCCATGATCTTCAGCTCTCTCTGGATCGGTTCGCATCCGAGTTTGAAGCAGCTGGGATGAGAATCAGCACCTCCAAATCCGAGACCATGGTCCTCAGCCGGAAAAGGGTGGAGTGCCCTCTCAGGGTTGGTAGCGAGATCCTGCCCCAAGTGGAGGAGTTCAAGTATCTCAGGGTCTTGTTCACGAGTGAGGGAAGAATGGAGCGTGAGATCGACAGGCGGATCGGTGCGGCATCCGCAGTAATGCGGGCGTTGCATCGGTCTGTCGTGGTGAAAAAGGAGCTGAGCCGCAAGGCAACGCTCTCAATTTACCAGTCGATCTATGTTCCTACCCTCACCTATGGTCATGAACTATGGGTAGTGACCGAAAGAACGAGATCGCGAATACAAGCGGCTGAAATGAGTTTCCTCCGCAGGGTGTCTGGGCTTTCCCTTAAAGATAGGGTGAGAAGCTCAGTCATCCAGGAGGGCCTCAGAGTAGAGCCGCTGCCCCTTCGCATCGAGAGGAGTCAGATGAGGTGGCTTGGGCATCTGATCAGGATGCCTCCTGGACGCCTCCCTGGTGAGGTTTTCCGGGCACGTCTAACCGGGAGGAGGTCCCGGGGAAGACCCAGGACATGCTGGAGGGACTATGTCTCTCGACTGGCCTGGGAACGCCTTGGGATTCTCCCGGAAGAGCTAGAAGAAGTGGCCGGGGAGAGGGAAGTCTGGGCATCTCTGCTCAAGCTGCTGCCCCCGCGACCCGACCTCGGATAAGCGGGAGACAATGGATGGATGGATGGATGGACAGTTCTTAGTAACTTTCCACAGGACTCCTGGATTCCCAAATGAGCTATCATTTATCTCACCAAATTCTTTTAATTAAGTTAATTGATCACAAAATTATTTATTTTTTAAGAACAATGTTTTGGATGACAGAATTTAAGAACACCCTTCTGGGTTGAGGTCAGATGACAGAAATCAATTATAGGTGGGACCAAAGTTGAAAAAATAAATAAATAATCTGTTTGTGACTGGGGCGGCACGGTGGCGCAGTGGTAGCGCTGCTGCCTCGCAGTTAGGAGACCCAGGTTCGCTTCCCGGGTCCTCCCTGCGTGGAGTTTGCATGTTCTCCCCTTGTCTGCGTGGGTTTCCTCCGGGCGCTCCGGTTTCCTCCCACAGTCCAAAGACATGCAGGTTAGGTGGATTGATGATTCTAAATTGGCCCTAGTGTGTGCTTGGTGTGTGGGTGTGTTTGTGTGTGTCCTGCAGTGGGTTGGCACCCTGCCCAGGATTGGTTCCCTGCCTTGTGCTCCGTGTTGGCTGGGATTGGCTCCAGCAGACCCCCGTGACCCTGTGTTTGGATTCAGCGGGTTGGAAAATGGATGGATTGATGGATGTTTGTGACTGGGATTTACGGCGTGGATAGAAGAATGAGTATTCTCTCACAGATGGATCTGAAATAAGAAGAGAATTTACAAACGGGGGCGGCACGGTGGCGCAGTGGGTAGCGCTGCTGCCTCGCGGTTGGGTGATCTGGGGACCTGGGTTCGCTTCCCGGGTCCTCCCTGCGTGGAGTTTGCATGTTCTCCCCGTGTCTGCGTGGGTTTCCTCCGGGCGCTCCGGTTTCCTCCCACAGTCCAAAGACATGCAGGTTAGGTGGATTGGCGATTCTAAATTGGCCCTAGTGTGTGCTTGGTGTGTGTGTGTTTGTGTGTGTCCTGCGGTGGGTTGGCACCCTGCCCAGGATTGTTTCCTGCCTTGTGCCCTGTGTTGGCTGGGATTGGCTCCAGCAGACCCCCGTGACCCTGTGTTCGGATTCAGCGGGTTAGAAAATGGATGGATGGATGGATTTACAAACGGAGTGGGCTGAGTGAAGAAAATGCAACTGGACTGGAAGAGGGGACTTGTAAATAAATGGAGACATAATTTGGTTTGTATTAATGCTTAATGCAAGTTAAAGCCATTAAAATTGAGAAACTAAGTGCCTAAATAATGTAGGAAAGAGGCTTGATACAGATTGGTTGTGTAAATGTTTATAAACTAATTGTCTATCCTCCCAGGAGACAACAAAAAGGCAAAGACCAGATAATATCGGCTTTGGCAGGGAGTAGCTTCACTTGCCTTTAAGTGGGTTTCCTGTAATAGCTCGATGTTGATACATGGATGATGTAAAAGATTGGGGCAGCACGATTGGAAATTTGTGGAATTCAGGCCCCAAACATTCCATGAGGTGACAGGATGGATATTCATAAAATAAACAGTACACAGAAGAAAACACAAAGGCACAAACTGGCCACAGTGAAGCAGTAGTGTAGTGATCAACAACCGCTTCACAGGCTCAGAAAGTATAGCAGAGGTGTCCCTTCTACCTCCACTCACATATTCCAAAAATCCTCAGGAAAAACAAAAATAAAGCAAAACTAAACATCAAAGAGCACACCACCCAAAGTCCAACTGTCTTTCTGCAAGTTTTCAGGGTGGGCTACAATTTGCAGATTTATTTGAGGCCCTGGTCCTTTTCATCTGCCAGCTTTAATTTAAGTGAAGCAATCTCTCTGTTTAAGCATCCATGTTTCTCCATGTCACAAGTAGTGGTGTGTGAACTCCTTCGATTCACCTCGAGTTCGGAGAAATCACAGGAGTGTTTGCGAACATCGCTGAACTCTGCAAAATACATTGAAGTGAATGGGGAAGGACTAACTGAACTAGATTTAACTGTATTATAATGGTGCAATTATCTTTAAAGTGTCGCTGGGGGCTAGGGAAATGTCTTTCAACTATACTGGATCGATTATTGTGGCCAGAAAAGTGACCTGAGATTTGTGGCAGCAGTGCCAACCACTGCACCACCGTGCCTCTGTGAGATCAAAAAAGAGAGAACAATCATATATTTCATCAAAACTAATTGGAAATGCTGAAATTGTAGTCAAAGGTCAGAAAAAATACATAGGTCTTTAAAGGCAGAAAATTCAAAGTAAATTCAAAGTAAATCAAAGTCTTCAGAACAAGTTCTGAGAGCTAAATGAGAAATCTGCACTCCTGTATTTTGTATCTATTAAACAGACTATTTCATATTTGGAGCATAATACTGGATGGGTCTAAAAGTGTGGAATGGTCATAGCACATGCAGTAAGCTGCCATTGCTGTCAAGACACCATGTTAAATTATTCCGTCCTTGTCTGATTCTAAAAGTAAACAAGTATAGACTGTAGGGTTTTCAGATTGAATATCACTATCTAAACATAATTTGTACCTATATGAAATGTCACACACATGCACATGGGAGGCAACTAAATGGCTCGAATGAAGGTTGTTCTTTGCCGGACAAAGGGGTGGCGGAGTGCACTAACCCTTTCTCTCTTTCTTCTGCAGACCAGTTACAAGAAATTACACCTGGCCCCAATGACATCACTCCCAATTCCGTTCCAGATGATATTACTTCCAGTTCCGGTCACAATGACCTCACTTCCACTGCCCGACTTTAAAACCACTATTTTGCATCATGTAAATCAGTTATGCTTCTGCCTTAAACTCAGTGTGGAAAAACCATTTCTCTACTTTTCTGGAACCCAACTTACATTATACGGATTGGCTACTCCAAACCTTTTTGTGGTGTTTGTCCTTTCTTTTGACAGACAATATTCATATTTGAAGGCTGTGTGTAAATCAGAAGTTTGCTTTTTTAACTGAATTACCCTCACCGAGATTCCCTTTACTTTGGGTCACCTATTTCAAAGGTGGACAAGAGAGGCATGCCCGGTAAGAACTCTTAATATGAAAACATTTATAGCAAAGCAAAACCAAGAGGGGAGATCAATAATGAAGTCACAGAACAAAGCAAGGTTGAAGTCAAAGAAGAAAATATGAAAAAATAAAGTCTTTCAGTATTGACCAAATTGGACAGTGGGAAGTTCAAAATAGTGATTATTTATATTATCACAACCTCCAGAGAACCCTAGCAACCTCACATGTATCTAGCAGCCTACTCCCTAAACAACATGCCATTGCAGTACATTTTAAAGTGGTGATATTAATAACTTTAATCTTTTGAAAAAGACATACCTAATGGAACTTTAAGCACATTGATAGATGCTCCTTATTGTGAAACATAATAGAGATTTCTTTTGTGAAATTAATCTGAATTAATGACACCACCATAGGACTTGACTGGTACCCCACTCTACAAACTTATCACATTATCTTTAAAATATTGCTATGTATTATTTTTTTTGCTTTGGCGCAGAATTTCTAAGTTCTTGTTAAAGAAGGTTTTTGCCAAGTAATGAGAATAATGAGGAGAAAATACTTAAAGATTATTACAATGCAACCTTTAGTACTTTCAGTAACTCCATTTGTGAAACACAAATCGACTCACTGTGCCTTGACTAGCATAAAATATTTATTGGCACTGATTTCATGCCTTTTTCTCCCAAGGACCAGAAAGTCGCATAGTGAAGCGGAGGGCTGGATGAGAGAATGAGGTGTGGGGGCTAGTGTAACAAGTGCATTTAATATGTGTAAGTAATCATGTACGATTTTGTATAAGCTTCATTTTTGCACTACAGGCATGTGAAGATGAGCCAGCACATTTCTCTTTGATCATGTCACTTCACATGCAAAGGAAATCTCATTTTCCAGGTGAAGCGGTATCAGTGTATGAGTCATAAGAGCAGCATGCTTTGAAGACAAAACTATGAGCAAAAAAGAAGAAATAATAATTATAATAAAACATATGAAGGCAAATTAAGTACAGAAGTGTAGTCGCACTTAGAAACTTTACCTTACATTTGAATATATTTGAATATTTAGTTATTTTTATATGACTGTTCTAACTCTAATTTTTGTACCGTTTGACAGCCTTAATAGGCTAACCTTACAGAGAGCAGCATTTTGAAAAAATCTCAAAATGAAAACTATCCCATAATGCATCTATTTCTTGACATACCTGTTAGGCCTATCCCTTTCTATCAGCACTTAACTTACAGTCTGTTTTAGTCTTAAACTATGTAACACAACTAAAATAATATAATTTTTCACATCATCACAGGCAGTATATTACTAGTTGCTAGGAAGTAATGCATTTGCAAAATAATGGAATACATTTATGAAATAACACAACCACAATTTAGAAATAACACAATTAAATAAAAATTGATTGCTGGAATAAGCTTCCAAGGAACAGAAGAAAATAATAACAGCCTCTTAAACACAAAAATATTAAGATTTGAACAGACTTTGAGGAGATATTATATTGCTTTTTCACAGGAAGTCATTTGCCATCTGTAGGTTGTTTTTGTGACTTCAGAGGCCACAGAAAATAAGTAAATATATAAGCCTGCAATGACCTGAGGGTGTTATTCAGCAATGAACCAGTATTTGTGATTGATTTGTTGCATGTGGGTATGACATTTCAATGGGTAGAGCTGGGCATTCACTGCCATACGAGATCTGTCCAAATGGAAACATTAATATGCTTACAACTTAATCAGACTTGTCTCCTTCAAAGTATTCCCCTCCTGTATTCATACACCGCTTCAATTGTTTTTTCTCCTTCAGGAATGCGTTTGGGGACTCATTTTGTGGAATGCTGCATTAGTCCCATGGTGAATTTTCTATCACTTGAAATCGACGATGTTTCACAATGGAAACAAAAAAAAAAGTCAGCAGGGGCTGTACACTCACATTTCATCAAATGTTGCAATGTTTCAGAATCAGCATTTGAACAATCTAACAATTCTTGACTGATTGTGACACAGTTTGATTTTTGCTCATCTGTCTAGAGACATGGCAAAGATGTTGCAGCAACATGATGCCTCTGCAGTTTTACAGTTGAAATTGTGTGACACATTTACTGACGCCTACTTCTTCAGCAACTTCATGCACAGTTAGGCGAAGATTTTCACAAATCAAAGCACACACTTTCTCAAAGTGATCGCTGTCCAGTTTTGGGATCATCAGCTTAATTTGAATCAATCAATCAAGTGCATGATTTGAAATGTGGGCAGTGTTTGTAACATTGTGTGCAGCTTAAACAATCCTCTCCTTAAGCATAATGCAACATCTGAAAAGTCTCAATAAAAAATGTGGCCATTTTCTCACAGAATTTCACATAAACACATTGCTTTTTAAGATCCCTCATATTTCAATTTGCAAAAGACTGCAGAAGGCATTGGAGACAAGTTCACTACACTGCATGTATTCAATGACTAATTGACAGAACATAATTGAGAAAGTAGGGATTTTAAAGGTCAAGGTGACCACTACAGACTACTATTGAGAGTCTCCGATGTTGGCGCCCTATGTAAGTTCATTAGCTTTTCGTACAGAACTTGTATAAGCAGCATAGATATTGATTCTCAAACATGGGGAAAAAATGGTGTGTCAGTATTGGTTGGTGTGTGTGTGTTTGTGGGTTGAGGTGTTAATCCTTTTTTATATTCAAGCCTTGATTTAGCATGTCTAGGATTAGCATACTTGGGAATATATTAAATAAAATGGCTAAAGGAAGCACCAGGTATTATGTGTTGGTCAGATGCTGTTTAGTCTTAGTAGAGTTCTATATTACTCTCCTTTCCCCTTTTGTATTCTTTATTGTGTAGCCTTTGCAAGAATGCCTCAAATCACTAAGGGTTTGTTTATACTTCACACTCAGAATGCGTACGTGCATGCATCATGGCTGCCACGTGTTCCCAGCGTTTATTTAATGTGTCCTCTGAGCAAGTCCTCGGAAGTTAACGTGACGCGTGTGCGAGTTGCAGTACCAGCAAAAAGTTGGGGGGCGCAGTGTGCTAAAAGTTGGAATGTGACATCAGAGTCTCTGTTTACTATCTACATGTGACAGAAATCTGTTTTAAGGATCATACGGGATCGATGTATGCGCTTCAATGTTTGTTGAATGGTTCATTGTGGTGAAGCAAAATGCTGACATACAGATGCATTCATGGTGCTTTTATAATCAAGCATTGCATATTCCCGATCGTAATGACACGATACGTTTTAAAAGTCTCACATACCATTTTTTGTGCCGTTGTTTTTTTTCTGGGTTTTCCTCCTGACCTGACAGCAGAGGCAAACAGCAATAGATTACCACACAGAGCACATTAAATGTATGAAATTCCAACTCTCTGCACATTTTGAATCCTTATATTTATAATTGATATCACTTTCAAGATGAAATGCATTAAAATATGTATGTTACATTTTACAGATAAATCATTAATTTCATTTAAAAACTGTTAATAATTACACACGTGGAGGTGACACAGTGGCGGAGCGGTAACACTGCTGTCTCGCAGGGAGTCACGTCGCTGGTATTCCCTGCCTGGAGTTTACATGTTTTCCTGCTGGGTTTCCACAGTGTGTTCCGGTTTCCTTCCAAAGAGATGCAGATTTGATGACACTAAAATGACGCTAGTGTATATGAGTGCTTGTAATCACCTTGTGATGAGCTGAATCCCCATCTAATGATTGTTTCTGCCTTGTGCCCAATACTTGCTGGAATGGACACATCCCTGGATTGACGGATTTAAGTATTAAACATCCTTTTCAGAGATATTGCGGTAAGGTGTCATCGGAATTTAATGTGTGTTCCAGGCAATTCACAACACAGCAAAGCCGAACCTGTTCTCACCATAATAATATCTCGCACTGCCACCTGGTGGATTCTTCTAGATTTACATAAAGTACCCGCACAAGTGTAAACAGTGAAACGCTTGCATAGCAGGAGCGTCTGCTGGAGCATGCATCACGTCGTGTGAAGTATAAACCTGCCCTTAGACTTACAACTGTTTATAAGGTATTGTAGTATATAACTTCTCCCGTTTTAGATTTATAACCTCAAGCAATTACTAAAAGATAAGCAGGAGTTATGTTACACTTTAAATAAGGTATTATTTATAATATTCAAAAATAATAAGAATAAGCAAAGTACATGTGAATATTGGCAACCATACAACCTGATAAATGCTGATATATAGTTTCAGGTGGCACACAGACTTGTTTGTTACTTAAAATGTCTCTAGTTAAGACATCATTTTTGGTCAGCTTTCTTCAGAACAGGCCTCATGCCTGTCTCAATTTGGCTGCCGAGTTGTGCTTCTCCATGTGGTCTTTTTTCAGTTCATGGTGTGCGAGATGCTCCGTCATCAGGTGTTAGAGAGACAGGGAGGGGTAAAGCAAGCAAATTTATAGATTCTCTGTCCTACAGCCAAGCCAATAGGGCATTGTGGTACTTAATGGTTTCTGATTTAAAACCAAAAAGGCAACTTTAGACCAATAGAATTCTGGTGTGACACAATGGTTTCACACCTGTCCCCACAATACAATTTGTTAAGCTGATGCTTGCCAGCTATGTAATTTGCTTTGTCTAAGTTAGAAATAAAGACATACATACTATTTATCAACTTATATACACAAATTCACACCACAACAGATGGAATTTTGAAATGACTGTTAAGCCAAAAATGGCGATAGCTCCTTGAAGGGAGGAATTATAAAGACAGAGGAGAAAGGGTAAAACTTTGGATAAGGAGAAGGGTGGAATGGTTATTCCCCACTGTCAAGTAGAAAGACCAATTTAGGAAGGCCCTTACTGGCCAGATATCCACCTGCTGTATAAGTAAAAGCCTTATTTTTAATCTTAATAATGTGTTAATAGTTTTAGTTCACCTAGTAATACTTTAACCGCCTAGTGAAAATGTCAAAAAATTCTCAAGACATGAAAATTGTAATTCCAAGATAGGAAGCAATATGTAAGTCAAAGGCAGTTCAAAAAATACCGCCACTTATTTTGTTTATTTACTTTTTAAATTAAATTTAGTATCAATTGGAGTTTCCTCTAATATGACTTTAGAAATGTGAAATTAAACTTCTAGGCCTGAATGTGTTCATTTTTGAATGTGGCATTCCAGTAGAGGTACCTGTTGACATGAATAGCCATATTGTAAACACAGCATCTACTCTGCATTTATTTCATTACTCTTTATAGGGACTTTGAAAATCTTATCATTATTTTTTTTTTTGTCTCATATTCATTTCAAAGCAGGGTGTCTTGACCTCTTAGATTGTGTTGTCAGATTTCTCATACTTGCACTGGTTTGTTATCTTGACCTCCATGATTCACATTTTCTTTTCCTTTTATTATATATTTTTATTTTTTTAGCCTTTTCCCCTGTCTTTTGTGTCAGTTCTCACTGCAAAGGAGTTTAGTTTCTGTTATATAATTCTCTTTATGTAAAAAAGGAGTTTTCATCTATTGGAATTATATTTTACCACACATTTTTTGTTACTTTGTTTGTATTTTTATATTATTGTTTGTTTTGTTGCTACCAGTGTGAAAGACTCTGTTTAAAACTAAGACTAAATAATTAAAAAAATTAAAAAAAAGAAATTTTTCACATTATTGCCCAAGCTATTTATTTGTTAAGGTGGTTTCAGCGTGATGCTTTAAATTATTTTTCACCTACTTATCCAATTCATATTTGTACAATAAAATGGACCTAGACTAAGTTCAAGTTCATCCATCCATTTAATTTCAAGTATGATTAATTTTGTGGGTGGTGTTTGGAAGCTTGGACCTATCTGGGTCAATGTGCACAGCCAAAAATCAACTGTTTATTTATTTGTTAGCTAACTGAAATACCCAGCGTTGCCCGGGAGGAAAATAAAGTTGTTTTTTTTAATAGTTTGAGAAAAATATAATTAAAAAAAACGCAACTTTAAAAATAAAAATAAATTAACAAACAATGAAGACTCACTAATGTGTTTGTGTTGCGGTCTTGTATGTTTGTTATCATCCAGTTTACGCTCGGAACCGACCAACTCTATTTAATATCAAAAGCAACAGGGGTGTGGTGGTGCTCAAACATAAAGAATGCTGGATGCTGTGTCTTCTGGATGATAACATACATACAAGACCGCAAGATCACCCCCCTACCCTACCCAGAAAGCCTTGGGTTAGGGTTGATTTCATTCTACAGTATTTTTAGTCGACCAATGAGTAACATGTGTACTGAGCTTCATGAAAATCGCTCCAGCCGTTCAGAAGTGATGCTAGAACATACATACATACATACACACACACTCATTCATTGACTTTTATATATATACTAGTCATTTAGCCCGTTACAATAACGGGCGCTAGAACAGTAGTGCATAAACATTAGTAGGAACAGTCTATATTAAATGGCAAGGGACTTTGACCTCATTCTTTTTGTTGGTCGTATTTTTCTTTCTTTCAGCCTTTCTTTTGTTGATGTTTACTTGCTGAGCTGACCGTTCTTCTTGGGCTGCCGCCGTGTATTGTGTGTCTTTTTTCTGTGACAGTAATACTGTCTTGTACGGCTCTATTCAATAAGGGCGCGTAGATAATTTAGTTCAAATGGCTCTGGAATATGTGAAGAGCAACAGGTGCAGATCTTTATTTACGCGCGCCTTTATTCGCTGCGCCCAATTGAGGTCGTCCTTTTGAGACTCGCCTTTTTGTGCGCGCCCTTATTGAAGGATACCGTCTTGTACGTCCGCTGGCTTGTACGTCCGTAATATATGTCCGTACGTCCGGAATATACCTTTAATTTTCTCTGGCGGTAATACAGGCGTGCGCATCGGTAATATGCCTTTAATCTCCTCTGACAGTAATACTGGCTTGTATGTGGCTGTAATATGCGTCACTGTATTGTGTACCTTTAATTTCCTCTCACAGTAATACTGGTTTGTATTTCCGTAAAACGCCTCTAACTTTCTCTGACAGTAATATCGCACATAGCACCGTGCCCCGCGCATGCGCACTTCACCAGAAGACACCCACACACGGACACCTGGACGCACATAGGGATTTTATATATATAGATAGATTTTCAAGTTCACTTAATTATTTCAGGGTCATGAAGAGCCTAAACCTATTCTGACAGCAGTAGGCTGAGGCCGTTTAGGACTGTTTCTCAGAAAGGAACACTTTAAAGATAATCTTACAAACTACAGCAAAATGAGGATTCTTAAATTGGAGCATTTGAGCTGCTTTTGTCCCCCAAATATTTTGTTTTTTTGGAATTCTCCCTCTGTATTGCCCAGAGACCCAGAGAAGTAAATCCATAATGTCGTACTTCTAGCACCATTTTGGAATGACTAGTCAGAGAATGTAAAAAAAACTTTGAAACATGCAGAAAGGAAGTGCCCAGTAACTACAATATATTTCTGTAGCCCTTTCAGGTTGCCATCAGCCATCCTGAAGAGCTTTCTCCTTCTCTTATGTAATGCCCAATTGGTGCCATATTTTTCTCCATTTCTTTTTGATGACCTTCAAAGTTTTTATGATCTTTTAATGTCTTTTATATCCTTCTTCTGATCGGTATCTTCCAGCAATAAGAGCTTGTTTTGAAACCAAAGCATCAAGAAGACCACTCTAATGATAATATCCCATGCATTTGCATCATCTTCACCCCACAGAGCTGTGTATTTCTTTGGAAATGGAAATCAGGAACCAATTTGCCTATTATTTCTTATTTAGTATAAAAAAGTATATCAATGTTATTAAGCATAATTCTTTTGATAAAAAAAGGTTTATGTAACATCTCCTTTTAGCAGTTTACTATCTTCTTTTCACATTTTTTTATTAAAAATCTAGCACCATTCTTTGAGTCCCGTCTCATTTTCTGAAACTTAATTTCCCGGTGAGAGTCACAATGGTAGCTGGCTAAGCTGGTCATCTTTGACTTTCCTGTTCTCAGCTACAGATTCCAGCTCTCCCTGGAATATTCCCAGGGGTTCCCAAGCCATCTGAGAGATATAATCCCTCCAGCTTGTCCTGGGTCTGCAGAAAGGTCTCTGCCCGGTGGGACGTGCCCGGAGCAGCTATAGAGGGAGCCACTGGGCAGGCAGCTTTACAGCATGCCCCAACCTTCTCAATCAATCCAGAGGATCACTGACTTAAGTATGAGACCTCACGAATCACTGAGCTTCTCCTTACGAATCACTGAGCTTCTCACCCTGCCATGGACTGTCAGCTGAGCCACTCTGTGAAGAAACCTCATTTCTTCCACTTGTACTCACAGTCTCATTCTATTAGTCGTTACCTATAGCTCTTGGTCATAGGTGAGGACAGGAATTGTTTTCTTAAGTGGCATTAGCTCTCTGGAAATGTGTTCTTTTCAATTGCGGCGTTTTAATTAACCTCAATTTAAATAATTATAAATAAAAAGAGGTATTATCCCCCCCCACCCCCAGCATGCAATATGACGGTTACAAGATTACCTGAGAAGTATAGAGGATAATTTAGCTCTTTACTGACGGTTTCACAAACGGGAAGCTTATGACAGACTCTCAAGCATGTGGGTGTCTTGATCAATGCAGTCTGCCATCTTTTGTTTGCCACGCTGAAAGGATTTTCACCGGACGGAAGACATAATCTTCCTCCCGGCAGCTTCAAAGTGTTGGCCGTAGGTCCATCCTTATATTCTGGTTGCTCCATGTGCAGGTTCTTCTCTGGATCCAAACAAGGACAGGAAAGGACTCAAACCCCACCTTCAAAAATACAGGAATAGCACAATGCCTACATACAGTTCTCATTCTGCCAACAAGGATAGTGTGCTGACAGAAGACAGAAATATACTAGTCTGTCTTTAGGCTGACTATTCAATTCTCCAGTTGTCTCTTCCCTCTTCGGACTAGTAGAACACCTGCACAACAGCCGCCTGCTTCTCCAATCTGCTTGTCGACTTTTAATGCCCTTTTACCATCACTCGTGAGCAACATCCAGAGATTACTTGCACTCCTCCACTAAGAGCAGTTGTTCCCCCCTCTCGTGGAGATAGCAATCCTTTTTTTCTGAGAGAGAACTATGACCTCAGAGTTGGAGGTGCTGATCCTCATCCCAGCAGATTCACACTTTAAAGTTCTTTTCTTTTTAATAAAAGTATTTGCCTAGATTCTCTGTATCATCCTATAACGCAATACTCAGTATTGGTATCGGCTGACATAAACTGATATCAATTTACCGCTTCTGCCTGGCAGACTTAAACACTGCGTGGCATGTTATCTTAGTTTTGTCCAGAATTCTTCCATATCTTTAGAGTTTTATTTTAGAAATCATAACATACTCTATTGTTGCATGCTTGTTGTATGAGAACTCTTGCATTTTGCAACAAACTATAAAGATTCAGGGGTGGAATTTTGCTTATTGCTTTTCTATCCATCACTTTCTTGTCACTTTCTGTTGTTTGAGTTTGTTTGTTACATCATTGTGACATCACCATAAAAGCTGACTGATTCAAGTCACTTTGGCTTATATTGCTTGTGTTTGCATGTGGTGCTCCCGTGGTTGTGTATTTCAGTTGATGCAGCAGGTAGGCTGTTAGTTCTTTTTTTTTGTTTGTTTGTTTAGTTTATTATTTGAATACTTTTTTTATTTTTACATGGAAAGTTTGGTAATTCAAAGCAATTCTGTTAGGTTGCATTTTTCTTGTATGAAGTTTGTATGCTTTATATAAATGTCTCTAATGTATTTGTTGATTTGCTGCATTTTGCTCATGTTGTCTCTTTAGAAGTCAAACTAGGGGACCGCACTCTTCCTTGCCATAACTGCAAAATATTCTGGAAAATCAGGAAGAAAAAATCCAGTGTCATAAAAATTTTGCAAGACTCATCTGTTAAGTCCTTTGCTATGCACAATTAAAGTGTTGTTTAGTAAATTCAATATAGTATGTATTCAATAGTGTTTGCAAAAAGTATTTTTCATTTATCCATCCATCCATCCATTTTCCAACCCGCTGAATCCGAACACAGGGTCACGGGGGTCTGCTGGAGCCAATCCCAGCCAACACAGAGCACAAGGCAGGAACCAATCCCGGGCAGGGTGCCAACCCACCGCAGATTTTTCATTTAAATTAAATTTTGTTATTAGTTATAGAGTTTCATTTTATTTATGTTAATCATACTTTTATTTCTGTTTCTGTTTCTACAGCATATTTTCATACACTCAAAGTGCATTATGAGATGTCAAAAAATACAAATTAAAATTAGAGAAGAATCCTAACGAATACATACCATTTAAGAAATAAATAATACACACTTACATAAGATAGATATAGTCCTTATATATAGAATTGGTTTTTTTTTTTGTTTTTAAAAGTTTTAGTTAAAATTCAAAGTAGAAAAGTTCACACAAAAAAGAGAAAATTGAAATAGCAAAAATTAGAAAAGTTCTTGTTTAAGAGAAGTTCTGTTCAAAGCTTATAAATCTTGTTTCATTTCTAATCGTTACAAATTGCTTCTAAACATTTCTGAACCATTTCAAAGTGGTCAGAAAACTGTATGCCTATCCCATTTTTACGTTGAAAGTGGGTCTTTTAGGTCCCTGAGTACTGGGACCTGTTCTAAACAACAACTGACACAATTATCACACTGTATCTTAGTTATAGCAAGTTCTATCTCATACCAACTTACAGGGAGTAAAGACTATACCATTGTTTATGACTATGAAAGAAATTTATATTCTATTCAAATTAAGTAAACACTAATATGGGATTGACTGAAAGCTTTAACTGTCTAAGATTGGCTCTTACATTTCTGGCCCTTAATTGGCTATGCAGGAGCAGGGACAATTGCTATACTTTACTTCAATATGAGCCAACTAACTTTACTTTTACATTAACTATTATTTTCAAATCACTAGCAATAACACTGTAAGTAAACATTTAAAAAGTTATTTTCAAACATTGGCTGTTTCTTGAAGCAGGCATAGTTTATTCACAGGTCTGTCCAGTGTGCTGGTTTTGGTTTGCACACAAACTCTTCTGACTGCAACTTTGGCATCTGGCATTATCTTGATGACTCGACCCATTATCCAGGAACTGTGGGGTGTAGCATCATCTACAATTAAAACAATGTCCCCTGGTTCAGAATTTCTTCTTGGTGCAAGCCATTTTTGATGTTCTTGAAGTACTGGCAAATACTCTTTAGACCATCTTTTCCAAAACAAATCAGCCATGTACTGAACTTGTTTCCAGTGTGTACGAATGTACTGGTCATTTTTAGAAAAGAGTCCAGGAGGCATGTCAGATTGTGTCTTCAGTAACTGCAAGTGATTGGGTGTGACTGCCTCCAAATCATTTGGGTCCTTTGATTGGCACAATTTGTTTTTTAAGTCTCTAAAGATGTGTTCAATGATAAGGTCATATGGCTTGGGGTGGACATAAAAAAATCAAAGTCTGCAGGAGATCCAAGGCCAAAAGACCACCCAACTGTGACTGAGCAAAAATACTGACAAAAATAAAATCTAAAAACATTTATTGGCATAATGATGTAAATTATAGAATTGTAAATTAAATATTTTTTAAAATGTTTTTTCCGTTTGTAAACTTTATGGTGCATTGCTTTCATCATTGATGAACCATTTTTTTAGATGTTCTTCATGTGAAAGAAACAGACAATTAATGTGTTGAGTAAGTTAAGCAACATTATCAAAGTACTTTGTAGTTTTTACACATGCTCGCAATGTCTGTGGTGTGTGAATAATGTGGGGGGGAGTGAGGTCAGTTTAGACTTTTGTAAATTGCTATTTTCACTATGTAAGCTATTGTATAACTTGAAGTATGTCTGGACGATATATCATCTGATGTTGAACACATTTAATATATAGTGTTCTATACATTGTCTGCTGTTTGTATTATGCTACTGGCTCTAGTCTGTTAGAGATATGCAAGTAAGACTCTCACTGTATTATTTATGACAATAAACTTAAACTTGCACCTTAAAAATATACCTACTCTTAAGTGCTACCAGAGGCTGAAGCAAATTGGATTGATTCCATTATTAAGGCTTTGCCCAAAGTTTTACAGCTGGATGTCCTTCCTGACAAGCTTGGGACAGGCATCAAATTGGGCTGGTTTGGCCTCCTGATGGTTAGATTTAGTGCTATAATTGGCCAAAAATGGAAAAAGCAATTTGAAGGATAGTGAATCATAATGATTGCCACGTCTACAAGAAAGCAATATAAATGGTTGTACCACCACCTCTACCAGGAGGAAATGGTGCTAAAATAATACCATCAATAGTTAATTAAAAATGGACAAAACAAGGAAACTGGCTTTAATATGGTTAATATTCTGTGATATGCCAGATTAAATTAACATATATATGAAGTACCTTGCTTGCACTAAGGTCATCTCTAAAACTAATAGGTCATCTCATAGCCTTTAGAATCACAGATATTTCCATAACATATCTGGCTGTTACACTGACCTTTCAAAAGCCGCTTCCACTGCTACCCTCCCGCCCTCTTCTCAAACCCAATAACCTAACCTTTAAGACTATTCCTAGCGGTACATTTTAAACATTAATGCATTTTATGTACTACGTCTCTGACCTTTCACAGATGACAACCACTACTGATTAAAACAAAACGTTCCCTATTTAGATCATACATTTCCGTTTGTATAGATCTAGAGTTCAGATTCATGTGATGGTAGACATCTAATGCATAACAGAAACCAACAATCATGCCAGTGATTCCAGAAATGTAATGTTAGGTTATTTGCTCTTATGCCAACAGTTGCTCCTTTTCCAGTCCCTAAGCATCACTATGCAACCCAGGTGCCCCTTATTCAAGACTCCCATTATGTAAAATAAAGATTCAAAAATTGAACCATTCACTTTTGGGAACAAGAAAACCTTCCAAAGGCATCAAAAAATTCAAACATCTTTCTTTCAGTTGTCAACTTGGACGATTATTTGAATTTCTTTTTGTAGAGGTTCCAGGTATCTTCAATAATCTTTTCACTGACACTGTTCACTTGGAAATACAATTGTTATTTAAGAACTAGTGGGTTGAGATATGGAATAACCTGGTTCTATCTAAATGAAACATGTATGTGTCTGTGTATCCTCAGTAAATGAACATGCTTTTTAATGCATTTCAGATCCCCCCATCTCAGGAGATCCCAGTTTTTTTTTACCTCGTCCGCTGACACCCAACACATTTAACTGTTGTCTCTAAATTGTGTGGTTTGAATAGGCTTAGATGCAATTTAGTGTGTTCTACAATGGACTTGTGCCTCCTCCAGGAAAAGTTCTTCCTGTGTGTCTATTGTAAATGGCATAGACTCTACCTTATGACATCCCAGATATAGAATAAGCAGATAGGAAAACTGATGAAGAAGATATTATATAAATAAATAAAATGAAGCTTAGAAACAAAATATTTCATCTATCATACTAAAAAGGAGTAAATTAAACTGTTGGGAAAGCAATTCACAGTAGATTTTGGCTACAGACTTCCAGTTGCAGACCCCTCAGCTGCAGAACCCTGTGATTTGTTCAGGTGCCTGTGGCTGAAACTGTAAAGTAGAGAGTCTTGGCACAGGGCTGTGTTGAAAAGGTGCCATTCATTGGGTGTACAGGACTAAAAATTGGACTGTTTACCACATTTATTTCCTGGAACAAGTGTGGCAGGTTTTGGCCAGACATTCAGAACACATCGGTTCTTCTTGTTCCTTCTGTCCCACTCACACAAAAAATAAACAGAGAAGCTGCTAGCAAAGCAAAAGTGCAATTGTCTTAAGATCTCCAAAGACATTTCACTTATATTTATGATACTGAATGCTTTCTAAAAGTAACTTCATGATCTCATGTGGCTCTTTCATGGTAGCAGCATGTGCTATAGGCACAGAAAGGAATTTATTCCCATTAGAGAGAAAGACAGCTTTTTATGTGTCAACGAACAAGCGCCACTCATTTGTGTTGTGTTAATGGCCAAGAGTCCCCATAGTAAAACAATGTAATAGTGGTTCATATTTTAAAAGTATATTTTTACTAGGGGGTTCCCCCCTGCTCGCTTCGCTCGCCAACCCCACACCTAGCCTGTGCTTCGCGCCAGCCACTTCACGTTTCTGCCGCTTGTGTTGTGAAGAGGAGGGCTGAACACACCCCAAGGAGACATGGTCGCTCCTCTGAAACCCCCTCTTAAACAGTGATACAATGGGAAACAAATACAATTTTTTTACCTCCTCTTTGCTCGATCAGCTGCTGGCTTCCTGCTGCTGCCGTGCCACGTGATCTGCATCTCACACGGCGCTTTGAACATTTAAAAGACTGTACAGCAGCTGTCCTACTCTTTGTCTTTTATTTCTGGCCCCTGGTGTGGTTAAATCTTTTGGCACAAAGTCTCGTCTCGAGGGACGAGAGTTCTTGATATTTTTTAGTTTATAATTTTCAAGCAGAATAAGAATCTGAAAACCTAACAATATCACATTAAGTTTCGATAAATTCTGAAAAGAATGATACCAAGCATATACAGTCATATGAAAAAGTTTGGGAACCCCTCTTAATTCTTTGGAAGTTGCAACTTCCTTTTAATTTATGACATGCCTTATGGAAACAGTAGTATTTCAGCAGTGACAGAAAGTTTATTGGATTAACAGAAAATAAGCAATATGCATCATAACAAAATTAGACAGGAGCATAAATGTTGGCCCCCCAACAGAGATATTACATCTATACTTAGTTGAGCCTCCTTTTACAAAAATATAACAGACTCTAGACGGCTCCTATAGCCTTTGATGAATGTCTGGATTCTGGATGGAGGTATTTTTGACCACTCTTCCAAACAAAATCAGTTAAATTTGATGGCTGCCGAGCATGGACAGCCTGCTTCAAATCATCTCATAGATTTTCAATGATATTCAAGTCAGGGGACTGTGACGGCCATTCCAGAACATTGTACTTCTCCCTCTGCATGAATGCCTTTGTAGATTTCAAACTGTGTTTTGGGTCATTATCTTGTTGGAATATCCAACCCCTGAGTAACTTCAACTTTGTGACTGATGCTTGAACATTATCCTGAAGAATTTGTTGATATTGGGTTGAATTCATCCGACCCTCGACTTTAACAAGGGCCCCAGTCCTTGAACTAGCCACACTGCCCCACAGCAGAATGCAACCTCCACAAAATTTGACAGTAGGTAGCAGGTGTTTTTCTTGGAATGCAGTGTTCTTCTTCCGCCATGCAAAGCGCTTTTTGTTATGCCCAAATAAGTCCAAAGCACTTTGTTCCAAAATGAATCTGGCTTGTCTAAATGAGAATTTGCATACAACAAGCGACTCTGTTTGTGGTGTGAGTGCAGAAAGGGCTTCTTTCTTGTCACCTTGCCATACAGATGTTCTTTGTGCAAATTGCGCTGAATTGTAGAATGATGTACAGATACACCATCTGCAGCAAGATGTTCTTGCAGGTCTTTGGAGGTGATCTATGGGTTGTCTGTAACCATTCTCACAATCCTGCGCAGATGCCACTCCTGTATTTTTCTTGGCCTGCCAGACCTGCTGGGTTTAACAGCAACTGTGCCTGTGGCCTTCCAATTCCTGATTACATTCCTTACAGCTGAAACTGACAGTTTAAAACTCTGAGACAGCTTTTTGTAGCCTTCCCCTAAACCATGATACTGAACAATCTTTGTTTTCAGATCTTTTGAGAGTTGCTTTGAGGATCCCATGCTGTCGCTCTTCAGAGGAGAGTCAAAGGGAAGCACAACTTGCAACTGACCACCTTAAATACCTTTTCTCATGATTGAACACACCTGTCTATGAAGTTCAAGGCTTAACGAGCTAATCCAACCAATTTGGTGTTGCAAAAATCAGTATTGAGCAGTTACATGCATTCAAATCAGCAAAATTAATAGGGTACCCAAATTTTTGCACAGCCAGTTTTTCACATTTGATTTAATTTCATACAACTAAATACTGCTTCACTAAAAATCTCTGTTCGGAAAACACTCCAGTACTCAGATGTTCCTAGGAAATGAAAGACATACCACTGTTATATTTTTTTGTTGAAAGTAGAGTAAATTATTATGCAGGCTGGAGAGGGGTTCCCAAACTTTTTCATATGACTGTATATGTAGGTTTTAAAATAAGCCCGATTTAAAGCGTGACAAAAACGTAACATGAAAACGTCACATAAAATGGTTGCTCAAAATCGTTGCACTTTTAGGCTTAGGATTTTATATGCAGTAAATAGAGTAGATTCAGTAACATGTTTGTCCTGCAATGACACTAAATGATGAAAAAAATGAAGCTTTATAGAAAAAATCTGACTTCATGTTTGGATTCAGCAATATATAGTAGCTCAGAAACACTCATCACAATTTTTGGGACAAAATTGTTGTTGTCCAGTGTTATACATGAAAATAGGTAATATAATACTGTATACTGCATAGTAGACCTAGCATCACATTAATTTACAAAACAAGCATTACAAATTTTCACAGTGCAGAGACAATGTAATCACTGTTATGTTAGATATATAATCTTTGTTTCAGTGATCAACTTACTGTATTTTGTCAGCTATGCATTTTTCTCTTCCGGAAAACCTAGGATGGATTTCGTACAGAATTTAATACAAAATGTGCCCAAGAATAAATTTCCATGCAAAAATCACTCTGAAATGAAAATGACATGCCTACTAAAAGAAACACTTTTTTGCAAGCATGTCTCTACTAACATTAACTTGTGTATGCCCTCTCAGTGAGTCCATTAGCATTGAAATTGGAAAAAGAAACTGTTTCTGACTCTCATTCGGAAGCATAACATACATTGTGTACATTATCTGATGCAGGGATGATTATTTTCCAACATTAAATTGTTTCATTTCTATTTAAAATTGTCTTTGAAATATGGTGTTAGGTGCTTTTATTGTTTTAAAAATGACAACAAAAGAAGTTGCTTTTAATGCAGGTTATAAGTATCTGCTACTTGTTACATGGTGTCAGTCAGCTCTGTCCTACTCTGTTGTTTGGCTACTGTGCAATCACCAGATTTAAGGAAAATTCATGATTATTGTGTTTACCATTTAGCCCCTTGCTCATTGTAGACTCATTTTTGTCACAGAATCACTAGACTTTTTGTAAGTGGGTGTTCACAAATATAAAAATTAAAACTAAGTACAACTTAGAAGAGAGCTGCTTTAGCTGAGTGCTTCATGGGAACCTTCCAACATTCACACTAGTGATGATGGCTTAAAAAAATCAACACAAACTCCAACCCTAATGTAACTGCATTAGGAATTTTAATAATATTAATTTTGAGAAAGGCAGCATTTGTGTAAAAGTGTGCGTTAACTACTAGCCATCATTTTCTTGAATACAATTTTCTAAATTTAGAGGACTTAAATGGCTCATGGTATACCACGTGGCTATTGTTGAAAGCAATCAAACGAGCTATTACAAAATGCATCCCAGGCAGTCGATTTGATCTCCTTTATGAAAAGGTATGTTTATACCCATAAGGGAGGCTGTTCTCCTTTGACAGTTGTGAACACTGCTGTTCTTGATATCACTACATACAGGCTATCATCATCATTTGGCCAGAAAAACACTCAAAGAGTCAAAAACTATTGACTCAAAACAATCTCAGGGAGCATAAACTGTGTGAGATGTATGCTGCAGTGATTTGAAAACAGATATGGGACAGAATTAAATGTGGCTATTGGAGATAAAAAGCTGTAATTCTGACTGATAGCGATTTCTGCACCATTGCTACTAAAATCAATGGAGAGTAAGTAAAATGAGAATGTAGAGACTGACATTAAAAACCAAACACATAACACAATGCATTAAGAACAATTTGAACATACTGCATTTTTTATTATGCATAGTAGTAGAATGTGTACACATACTGCAGGAATATTGTTTTTACACTCTCATAATTCAAAAGAGTTTAAATAAAATTCTATACAATAATCTGCGGTGAGCTGGCGCCCTGCCCAGGATTTGTTCCTGCCTTGCGCCCTGTGTTGGCTGGGATTGGCTCCAGTAGACCCCTGTGACCCTGTGTTAGGATATAGCGGGTTGGAAAATGACTGACTGACAATAATTGGAAATGTAAAAGTTACATATTGTGATAGTTTGAGGTCTCCGTGACCCCTTGAACCCTCAGACTCGACTCCAAACACCAGGTAAAAGTCCAATAATTATATTTATTTAGACAATACAGTGCACAAAGCACCCTCCTCTCCACAATACTCAATAATAAACAATCAATAATCAATCCTCCACACTCCCAGACACTTTGCCACCCTTCCTCCCAGCTCAGCTCAGTGTTCTGGGCTTCCCACAGTCCTTTTATAGTCCTGATCCGGAAGTGTTTCGTCCTCTCTGTCCACGTGACTAGGAACACTTCCAGGTCATATAAAAACTCTTCTTCACCCCAGAGGCACGTCGTTTCTTCCTGTCATGTGATCATGATGCACCTCCGGGTTTTAGGGCACATAAGAGTCCGACAACCTCCCTACAGCGACTCCTGGAGGCCCCCATGGTATCCAGCAGGGCTGTGCATATAAACTACAGAGTCCATGATGCCCTGCTGGAATTCGGGGCACGTTCATGCTGTCGGGAGAGCTCCTCCTGGCGGCCTGGGGTGAGGGCCGGAGTAGAAAGCCGGCAATCCTTCACAATATATACAGATTAACATTCTCAAACCTGATTAATCCAGTTCATAGGTGTCTATCCTGGCATCACTGGACACAAGGTAGGAACCAAGACTGGATGATTCACCACCTCATATCAGGGAGCAGTTCCACAGATCCACACTCACTCACCATGAGACCAGTTTTTAATTGCCAGTCAACCTAAAACAAACATCTGTGGAGGTGGGAGAGAAAATTGGAGGATAAAATTATAATCAATGCAAATGCTGTGTGTAAAACCAAACTCCACACAGACAGTGACCAGCCATAATATTCATTACATTCATTTATTTGGCTTTATCCAAAGTTCCTTTCATCATTTGAGATACAATTAATTACATTTTTTTCTTTTTCAAATTGAAGCACAAATGGGTGAAGTGACTTGCTCAGAGTCACACAGCATGATTAGTGGGATTTGAAACCCCAACCACATTATTTGAGGTCCAAAGCCTTAGCCACTGCACCACACTGCCTGCCTATGTGCCTAATGTTGTGTAAGGCAAAGCTGAACACTTTCTGAAAGATGGCATTTATTGAATATCCTCATAAAGAGGTGACTGTCATCTTTCAAAAGAAAAAGCAGCCCTGGACCCTCAGAAATTCAGACTTCAAGGTGGTACTGCACAGAGACATTTGGCATGGAGCATGCTCTAAATCAAAATGTTCTCAAAGCAAGAAATGGTACGCAGAAATGAGCGAGCACGAAATGATCAAAAACAACCTCAATGTAACCCTGTGTCTGTACTTAAAATGACCCTGTGTTCCACACTGCATGGATATCTTTTACCTTTATCTTTTTAAAAGCCTTTAATATCCAACATTAAAGTCAAAACAGACAAGGAGTTTTACTAATTGAGCTGTAGAAATGACCAGTGAGGGATCATCAATCGACTCCAGTGAGGAATTTTGGCCCTCACGATACCACACAAACTATGATGAGCCTTCGATATCTGCTCCGTGACCAGGGATGGAATTTCCAATCAGTGACCTAGCCGTTGTGAAATTTCTTTGGTACAGTTTAAGTTCTCACCCATATTTGTATACAAGTATGTACTAATCCCATGGTGTTAGATAAATGATATATCTTTGTTAATCATTGTACCACGATGAGGGTCTGCATGATCAGAGAGAGCCTGGCTAGCAAGAGCACAACAACCCTGACCATAGAACATGTTTCCAATGTTTGGCTGGGGATGATCTTCAGATAGAGCAGTCTGAGGCAATTTGAGTGTGAAGTCTACAAGAATGAGACTAACACTCAACTGGGAGGAGGTGAAGACACCATGGTATGAGGAGACAGAAAGAGTGAAAAATGTAGAAAGGTGGAGAGAGACAGAAATAGACAGAGAAGAGATAAAAGATTGGTTTAAATAGTACAGTAGGCAAGTCAATGAGCTACTCCATCTGAAAGTCTTGGGACCTCATTAACAAAATTTCAATGTAGTATTTAATTGTTTCCTAAAGATTCCATTGGAAAGTTCATAATAATTGTATATGCTCTAATAAATGGCCCTTCTCACTCACCCCCTGTTTATAAATTACACATCATCTTAAACTTGTGCACACTTGAATGAGCATGTTGTGTCTGCCCAAAGAATGTCTTCAAGTATTTTTATGTTATAGGGTATAATGCTACATATACAGCAAGAAATCAAGCATGAATAACTCTGATAAAATGGAAAGAGAAATGGCAGATGATCTCAATTTTTAATGAACATTGGTGCTTTCTATTCACATAATTATGTTCATTCGCTGAAGGTGCTCATTCAAGGCAACACAGATGCAAGCAATTACACCACCTACTGTACTTTTAGGAATCCCATCGTCATCTCAAATCCCTCTTAATCAGACCTTGAGCTTTTTCATCAAAGAGGAACTGTGGAAATATTTGAAGGATAGCCTCCCTGACAAAAGACAAGTTTAACTGAGAGTAGACTCGGATGCTTTTTCAATTATATTCAATTCAGTCACTGAGTGGAAGCACTTCTAACCTGTTTTCCAGTTCTATCTGCATATGTTATGTTATGTTATGTTATGTTATGTTATGTTGTTATGTTATGTTATGTTATGTTATGTTATGTTATGTTATGTTATGTTATGTTATGTTATATATATGGTTGTTGGCTGAGAGGGAGGCATACGTCCAAATGAAATGCTGGGGTTTCATTCATGTCACCCTTTTTACTGAAATAATAAGCTTAACCAAAATAACAAGCACACAATGGCACAAAATGCAACAAAAAGCAGCTTCAGCCTTTGGCTGCAGTGATAGAGCACTGAAGAGCTTCAGGATGAAGTTCTGTCTGTCAGGTTGCCTGTACCCAAATAATATGCCACTTTCCAGGTGCTCTCTGCTCTTATAGTCTGTGTTCTGGAAGAGGTGGAGTCAGTTGCCCTCATTCAGCATCTACTCGGAGATGTGGGTAGAAAAAGAAACAAGACAGTCAGTGATCATGTCCCCTTTATTCCTGGAGTGGTAATTCTTACCTCTGATGAGCCCGAAAGATGACCCTTTAACATGCACGTGTGACAATGCGGATGAAGGAAGCCATGACAAGAACCCAGTTCGGGAGTGGGAGCCTGCAAATGAAGAAAGAGTATAAAACCTTGGAACATTGCCCGGCACACCTTTGAAGCCGACGGACGGATGGGGGATAACGTCATCCGATCTGGAAAATCCTTCCAATGCAGCAACGGAAATGGCAGACTCTATACATTGGGCCCCCACTCCCAAAGGTCTTGTCATGGCTTCCTTTGTCTGTTATGCCTCATAAACCATCATTAAAGAAAGCTAAGTTATTTTTCCTATGTGATTTCTTACTGCCGAATCACTAAGGGAGGGGTATCGCCTTTTTATATTATATCTGTATATTGTTTCAGGTTATGTAACATGCTGCAATTACCAAGGAACTTATTCCAACAAGGGAGCTAGCACCCCCTGCTGAATACAGCCCCACCTTGTTTAAAGTTAAAAATAGTTTAAAAATGACCACCATGACATCATGTGCTAAATCACTCAATCACCACAACTTCTATGTATAACCATGCTTCATAATGTGATTTACTACTTATTTCAGAAAGCTGAAGCTGTGTATGTTTACCAGTCAAGAAATGCAAAATGGAAAAAAAAAGTTAATGAAAAAGGATAAAATAATATATAACATGCTCAACCAGCTGCAGAACCTGGCATGTAGCACATGTTTCATTACTTGATACATGTAATGAAACCAAAAAAATCTTCTAATGATTTGTAACTCACCATTAGCCAGCATGGAATACTTTGGGATTTTATGTAACTGATGCAAGAATCTTAAAGAAATGGTACGATAAGCAGGTTTACCTTACTGAAAATGTGTTTATTTCAGAGCATTGGAAAAAACTTTAGACTATCTGCACAAATTTGTGTTGATATTTCAGAACAATCACTATGTGAATGATGACAACAGATACAGAAAGTGGAAGTAGTAGGTGGGAAAATAATAATTCTTATCATTCTATCTTTAACTACACCTCCCTCATGCTGCCTGCTTTGCTCTTATACTCTTCACTGATTCTTGCTTTGTTAACAGCTCTTAAGATTCTCGCTTTAACAAGTTTGCATCTCCACCAATTAAATCCAAACTGACCAGTCACACCAAAGCCAAACTGACCATTCAGATTGCCCAGAGGGAATAGACACACAGACCTCAGTGTTTTATTATATAGTAGATATTTATAGAAGGGGAGCATTAGTGGTACCTCATATTCAGCTATTTACAGTGGATTCAGAAGTCTTCAGCCCCTTCACTTTCCTGTCCACTGTATTATGTTGCAGATTTAATTCTTAGTGGATATATTTGCAATGCTGCCCATCAATCTACACTCAATAACTCATAATGACAAAGTGAAAACATGTTTTTAAAAAGATTTGCAAATTTATTAAAAATAAAAACTGAAATCTCTAATTCATTTACATTAAGTGTTTAAACCCTTAATGTTCCCATTTGGGCCATTCAAGGACAGTCAGAAGCTTGTCCCAAAGCTACTCCAATGTTGTCTTGGCTATATGATTGAGTCTTTGTTGTGCTCATACACAGGTGAACCATCACCCCAGTCTGAAGCAATGTCATGTGCAATCTGGAGTATGACCTCTCTGTATTTGGTTGCATCCATCCTTCCCTCAATTCTGACAGTTTTCTTGTCCCTGCCACTGAGAAGCACTCTATAGTATGATGCTGCCTCCACGATGCTTCACTGTTGGGATTGTATTAGGCAGGTGATGAGCAGTTCCTGGGCTTCCCTAGACAAAGTGCTTGAAGTTGTGCCCAAAAAGGTCATTTTTTGTCTCATCAATTCACAAAATCTTTTTTTTTCCTGATTAAAGTCAAAGTCAAGTCAAAGTGAACTTTATTGTCATCTCAACCATATACAAATATACAGATAGACAAAATTGCGAAGCTCAGGGTCCACAGTGTAACAACATGACGTGCAAATAATATAGAATTAAAATTTAAAATTAAAACACAAACAAGACATTGTGCAAAGACAAGACAAAGAAGTAGCAGCAATATTGATGTGTAAGATATGTAATATAATAAATAAATAATAAATAATAGATATAGATAATACAGAGATTATCAGTGTATGATAATAGTTGTTTAAGACATGTGTAAACAATGACAGGTCAGAATGTTTCACAGCAGAAGGATAACAAGAGTGTCAAAACACTTAAAGGTCAGTATGAGATTTTCAGTTCTTCTCTACATGCCCACTAGTCTTTGCAGGACAGTGGCTCGCATGTATAAAAGTTCTGTTTTTAGAGGTGGTTGAGGCAGTGTGGAAGGTCCCAGGGGGCAGCCTGGTATTAAGGAGTCTAACAGCTTGGGGGTAAAAACTCTCCTGCAGCCTGGCAGATCTGGCTTTGATGCTGCAGTATCTTCTCTTGGAAAGCAGAAGTGTGAAAAGTCCATGTGAGGGGTGTAAGGGGTCCTGCACAATGCTGCAGGCCTTGCGGACACTGCATTTTTAAAATATGTCCTGTAGTGAAGGGAGAGGCACCCCATTAATGTTCTCTGCTGTCTTCACTATCCTTTGCAGGCAGATATGTTGCAGTTGCCATACCAGACAGTGATGCAGCTGGTCAGAACAATCTCAATGGTGCCTCTGTAGAACATGGTGAGGATGGAAGGGGGAAGACTTGCTCACTTCAGTCACCACAGGAAGTGTAGTCTCTGCTGGACTTTCTTGATTAGTGATGAGGTGTTATGTGTCCACGCAAGTTCCTCAGTTATGTGCACACTGAGGAACTTGGTACTCCTAACAGTCGCCACATCTAAACCGTTGATGCTGAGTGGGATGTGTGCAGGACATGATTTTCTGAAGTCCACGATTATCTCTTTTGTGTTGTCGACATTGAGAGATAGATTGTTTTCTTCACATCATGCAGACAGCCATTCCACCTCATCTCTGTAAGCTGTTTCATCGTCCCTGCTTATCAGTCCCAGCACCGTCGTATCATCGGCAGACTTGATGATGTGGTTGGTGTTGTTCGTTGCTGTGCAGTCATGAGTCAGCAGGGTGAACAGCAGTGGACTAAGCAATCAATTTCTAGACACATCTCAAGGATAATTAATGCAAACAGAATGCACCTTACCACAATTTGGAGTGTCACAGCAAAGGGATGAATACTTATATAAATTAGAGATTTCAGTTTTTGATTTTTAATAAATCTGCAAACCTTTCTGAAAACATATTGTCACATTGTCATTATGGGTTATTGATTGTAGATTGATGTTCAAAAATGTCACATTTATTTAATTACAAATAAATCTACAGCCCAATAAAGCGTGCAGTCTGAATACTTTCTGAATCCACTGGATACAATTACAGTTAACTACATTTATAACAACACCTTCACAAATAAAACAGTATACAACTCTTTGAAAGCAAATTGAGTAGATTGTACTATGCCTTCAAAAGGAATCCAGATTTGTAATTACAAACCTCTCAAAGGTTTCTATTCAAGAGTCGCTATTCATCGAGTTGATGTAATGATTTCTTGGAAACCAATGTAATTACAAAACTCTTGTATGCAGTGTGTATACAGATGTTTTCTCTTGCTTATATTTTCTAAGGAAAATACAAAAAAAATCTTATTATCAGCTTCATTAACCTAAAGATTAGATTGTTTTACATTACCAAAGAGGAAAGCATCTCCCTTTAAAAATCTCAGACATCTCCATAAATGGTAGCTACATCCACAAATCTTTAGCTACAGCTCAATAACTAGGCAAATCCTGTCTTATTGGTTCTGTTTAATTTTGACTATCGTCCATTAGTTTTCCTTGTTCTTGGAAACGAGACTTATTCGGCCATTTAAAAGTAACTATTATGTCTTCTGTTGCACATTGATATTAGCAAGATGTGGCAATGAAAAAATGGGATGCTATACCCATATATATTAGCCCAATAACCGTCAGTGTCAGTCCAGCATCCATACCACATGCACTTCAGAAGAGGTCATCCATGTGAAGCTAAGCATGTTTGGCCCTTGTCAGTTCTTGAATGGGAGACCTTATAGGAAAAAGCTTGGGTTGCTGCTAGTCATATTGGTTCCTTAATCATTCCCAGTTCTCTAACTGGCTGTCTCTCTATCACCGTTTAACAGCTAAAATGTGGTGACTGTAGTGGTGCAAAAATGGCTGCTATCGCATCATTCAGTTGGATGCTAAACATTAGTGATGGCTGAAATGGCTCCCCACTCACTGAAGTGCTTTGAGTAGTGAGAAAAGCGCCGTGTAAATAATTATTATTATTAATTAGTGAGCCATCTAGCAATCTATAGATAAGTTAGGCTTTGTCTCCAAGCAGAAAACGCCCTAACAATTTGTTACCACCAATTAAAGAGGCCACACAGCCACGCACAGCAGTCAGAGACTGAGACTGGAGAAATGTCTATAAGTCTTCAAAGTCACTTGCAGACTGAATATCTCATTATATACACCTTATTTAGTATGATGTTTATTCCATAGGGTGGAGAACAAAACATACAGCACATATACTCATTTGGAGATCTTCGTAGGAGCTCCCTTCAAAAAACTAGAGAGCTTTGCCACATAGACTGCTACTTCTGCTCTTGCAAAAGTCCCTCTTAAAATGACAGTCTCACTGTGTAACAGTGGGGACAATTTGCTGTTTTCCCAAAGTTGGGAGGAACATGTCACTACTGTCCTCCCAGGATCTACACTCCTGGTTTTAGTGCTGTGCTTTCCAGTATTTTGTAGTGTGTGATGGACTTGCAGTCTACACAGGGTAGACTCCTGTCTTTTGCCTGATGCAATTGAGGGAGCCATCCTTTTATTGGTATCAGTCAGTCTAGAAAATGGGCGGATGTCTTGGGCTTTTGATCATCCTTTCTAATTCTCATTTTAGCCTCTTTCAACTCGTTTTCCTTTTTCTAAACTTGTCTGTAGTGACGCGTGGACAACCACAAAGTTCTAGGAAAATAGCTGGGGCACCAGCTGGGCTACCTGGTTTAATTTCAGATTTTGTGCCAAAAACAAAAGCAACCAAAAATGTAATTTGGTGCACTAGGCACAAGATTTAGGTGCATTGAGTTGCAAAGTAAATAATCAAAGTAAACACTAGTTAGTACAAGCTCTGTCTTTATTGCCTGCTGGTTCTGGAATGAGCCACCATCCTCGAAAGGGATGGGGCCTGCTTGGGGCTGAAGGTAGGTGCTAGGCTCCTTCCTTGGACTGCCTCTTAGATCTGCAGGTGAAAAAGAAAACAGTGTTAGTAATAGTGGCCCCCTTTCGTTCCAGGGTGGTACTGCTTACCTCAATGAAGCCAGGAAGGTGGATCCCCAGGCACATACAGTTTGTGTGAACCTGTGTACCACCCAACTATGTCCTTCATCTGGTCCCACATAATTGCTGCTTGAGTTTAGATTTTTGTCTCAAGCCTGCTTCAT
This sequence comes from Erpetoichthys calabaricus, assembly GCF_900747795.2. Lineage (NCBI taxonomy): Eukaryota > Metazoa > Chordata > Cladistia > Polypteriformes > Polypteridae > Erpetoichthys > Erpetoichthys calabaricus. Next base: position 116,295,292 of record NC_041406.2, on the reverse strand, counting down.
CATGGTTATGTGACCAGCTGCTGTTTGAGACATTACAGGGAGGTACGAAAGGAAATACAATTTAAAAAAATGAGAGTTCTATTACTGTACTGAGAATGACACTTGCCTTTTCAAGGCAAAAAAAAAAAAAAAAAACAGAAAATGTATGCATAGTGTAACATTCAGATACACTTGAGAATTTAGTTAACTGATATGAAAGCTGGGCCATTTTGCATATTTTAGTTACTTCATCAAAGAGTCAGTTATCACATTTTTGTTTTCAAATACCTTTGTAGAAATTAGTCATATTCAAAAATAACAGGGATAAAAGAATGCAAATACATGTGTTAGTTGAGCACATTAAATATGTTCTTTTTAACAGTACTTTACAAATGAATGCAGTTAAAATGTAACCTAAATAGGGTGGTGGCTTAATAGCTTTTAAACACAGAAGATTCTGATTCAAGTGATGTAAAATGCCATGGACTGACGTGTGTTAGTGGTGGACAGTCTGTGACAAACTGTTGTTCAGTTTTTTTAATCATTTTTGAAACTGTGCCCATTAGAGAAGTACACAACAATTGCCAAAAGAAAAATAATTATTAATATTAAAAGACTAATAATAGCGTAAAATCACTATCAGTATTACCCTAGGAAAAAAGGAAATCAACTGCAATAAATTACCCGTCCAGCTATTTAAATTACTTAAAACACAGGAATTCATTAAAATTATATAAATAAGTAAGAACTTGGAAAGGAACTGATTTATTCTATAATTATCCTGACTCAGCAGGAAACATAACTAATTTTTTGAGTTTAAACGTGAGATGCGTGCAAAAGGCGAAACAAATCAAATAAAATAAAAATGAAGTCACCAAAACCCAAACGAAAGGCTAGAATCACAGTCAAAATTCAGGTAAGACGTCAAAAACTAGGCACGATACTAAAATCAATAACAAAGAGAATTACTATAACCGTTCTGAGGGATTCGTCCGGAGATCGGATAAATGTCAGTACAACTGCTGACCTTTATACCATCTGCTGATAAACTCAAGGTCACGACCCCAGAGACCACACCCTTAGAAACACAGAAAGTGACCCTAACAACAGTTACTCAAAATGGCTTCCACTAAAGAAAGAGGCTATAAGACACCAAAATTGAGCCCTGATCATGACAATAACGAGAATAAGAAAGGTGACAAACATCTGAAAAGATTTTAATTCCAGTCTGTAGATATATGGAAGCGAAAGTGGCTCTTGGATTATGGATATACCGTAATCCCAGCTCAGTCTTTTGTATATTATACCATTACACAACTCTTTCAGTGTGGCACAAACTGTAATCCTGCTCTGTCCTTGTTATTTGCAGTACAATCAGCCTCTTTGTGCACCCTAGAAAGTGTAAACCATGGTGCTGTTATTGTTGCATATCCAGGTATTGCGATCTTCTACCCAAAAGTCATCTGCACTTCACTGTTTAAACCCATGCTGTGTTTATAACACTTAGGGTAGCTGCACCTTTCCCATGTAATGATTAGTTCAAACAGGTTACTAAAGTTTCATTCTTTACAGAAATAATCTGCAGATAATTTTAGTTTAAATTCAATTCAGTCTTATATATGCTTAAATATCTGCTTTCCTCTTCCATTATTTTCCAGAGAAGTGGCTCTTTTTTTTTTTTGGTACTTTTATGGTTAACTGAGCTAAAGCAGCAGGCAAAGGGCGCTGATGTATGAACTGCTTGTGCACACACACGCACCCTGTGCTCTGACGTTGTACTGAGGATCCAAAAAGCGGCCAGGCAGTGTGGTGTAGTAGTTAAGGCTGTGGACTTCAGACCCAGAGGTGGTGGGTTCAAATCCTGCTACAGACACTGCGTGACCATGAGGAAGTCACTTGACCTGCCTGTCCTCCAATTGGCAAGACAAAAGAAATGTAGTCAACTGTATCATCCATCCATCCATCCATTTTCCAACCCGCTGAATCCGAACACAGGGTCACGGGGGTCTGCTGGAGCCAATCCCAGCCAACACAGGGCACAAGGCAGGGAACCAATCCTGGGCAGGGTGCCAACCCACCGCAGGACACACACCCACACACCAAGCACACACTAGGGCCAATTTAGAATCACCAATCCACCTAACCTGCATGTCTTTGGACTGTGGGAGGAAACCGGAGTGCCCGGAGGGCAGACACGGAGAGAACATGCAAACTCCACGCAGGGAGGACCCGGGAAGCGAACCCGGGTCCAACTGTATCATAAATATTGAAAGTCACCTTAGATAAAGGCGTCCCCAGTAAAAGGGGGAAAATGTACAAGTTGATGTAACCGTTACCATGGAAAAATTGCACTCATCTATATTTGAAGTTTCATGGAATCTTTCTCCTCTTTATGATAGATATCTAAAACATCCTTCATTATTAACACCTTTTTTCAATTTATAGAAATGGTTCAGAAATAAAAAAAGCTGAGCTTGCTCTGAGAGTGCAATGATATGACCACTCAGCTGTCAGTTGCACACATTTTAACCTGTAGTGTCATGCTTTTGAAAAGGGAATTGAAATGACAGCCAGAGTAATTGCCTTTTACTACCACACCTTACATACAGTAATAGCCCCAATAAATGAACTGAGGCTTCTCATTCGTCCTCTTATTGTAGTAAACTTGGCTACAGTTTACATCCAACTATTAATCCTTTGTTCAACAACTTATCTGCCGGAGCCAATCCCAGCCAACACAGGGCACAAGGCAGGAACTAATCCCGGGAAGGGTGCCAACCCACCGCAGGACACACACAAACACACCCACACACCAAGCCCAATTTAGAATCGCCAATCCACCTAACCTGCATGTCTTAGGATTATGGGAGGAAACCGGAGCGCCCGGAGGAAACCCACGCAGACACGGAGAGAACATGCAAACTTGACGCAGGGAGGACCCGGCAAGCAAACCCGGGTCCCCAGGTCTCCCAACTGCGAGGCAGCAGCGCTACCCACTGCGCCACCGTGTCGCCCAAGCCATTATCAATTAGTCAGATATTCAGTGAACAAGAGGTTCGTCAAATATTTCTTAAGTTTAATGAAGTAGCCAGCACATGGAGATATTCAGCTCATTCCAAAACGAAAATAGTTTTCAGTGAAATTCGTTGTTAGTTAGAAATGGTATCACCAGTTGTCATTTACCGTCAGATCCGAGTGGGCAACAAGAACCATAGGTCCTCAAGAGTGACTTCATATATATATATATATATATATATTCAGTGTATATATTGTCACAGGTGGCTGGGGGGGTGACCTGGCCGGGATGCCCCGGAGGACCGGAGGAGGGCTTACACCTCACCCAGACCACATGGGGGCAACCACCCTGGTGGTTATGGGGACCACAGGTACAGAGCTTTGAAGCTCAACCATGTAGGGGCCCGTGGAGTTCTGGGGGGAAGAGGATCGGGGACACCCGGAGTACTTCCGGGTGCACAGCCGGCACTTCCGCCACACTGGGAAGTGCCAGCGGAAGATTGTCGGGAGGCACCTGGAGCACATCCAGGTGATTATAAAAGGGGCCACCTCTCTCCGTTCGGGGGGTGGAGTCGGGTGAGGATAAAGACAAGATCTTGGAGGCAAAGAGGCGGCCTGAAGAAAGTGAGGCATTTGGAGAAAGAGGCCTGGACATTGGGGGAGTATTAGGTTGTGTGTCACTTTGTATATAATGGACTTTGTAAATAAACGTGTGTTGGTGACTTGAACGTGTCCGCCTGCCTGTGTCCGGGTCATCTTCCACAATATATATATATAAATGGCATAGTTTATTGTCAAATAATGCAAAGAGTATGCGACACATGTTTCGCCCTTATTTGGGCTCATCAGGCGTACACACTCTACTGCTCCCCTTGCAGGGATCGAACTTCGGACGACAGCGTCAAAGTCCCTTTATGCTGCGCCATGCCGTGTAGTTCGTTTATTTGACAGCCTGTAGATCGGAGTAATTGCATTCATTGCATTCATAGTCTGAGTCCCGACCTGATAGTGATAATGATATATATATATATATATATATATATATATATATATATATATATATATATATATATATATACTAGCAAAATACCCGCGCTTCGCAGCGGCGAAATACTGGCTGAATATTTTAATTAAGAAAAAAGTAAACATTTTTAAACTGAGGGAAAATATACAAATAATTATTTGTTAAGGATCTCTTTGTACACGACGTTGTCAGTTCGTCCGTCCGGTTGTAATATGACCAAGCTGTGCGCTGAGCTTACTCTTGAGCATGCAACATACAGTTGACCATGTGAAAAGCAATCCTGCCTCAAATCAATGCCAACCTTTTGTAGTGTTTGTCCTTGAGACTTATTAATTGTCATTGCGAAGCAGAGCCTTACTGGAAATTGAACGCGTTTTTTTTTATTGAAATGGGAGATTAGATGGTATAACGGGGATGCGAGGAATAAAAACTGTGTCACCCGAGGCACTGCCAGTAAAAATAGTTGCTTCAATCAGGTTGTTTTGTAGAGATGTGACCTGAAGTCTCGTGCCGTTACAAAGTTTTGGTGGCTGTAAGTTTCTCAGTAACATTATTGGTGCCCCAACCTTCAAAATGAGATTATGCTCAGGAGTGCCTGCAGGATTTAGAGTGTTGAGAAACTCTATCGGATAATGCACCGCGTCTTCTACTTCTACAACTGAATCAACAGATTGATATGTTTTTGGTTGTGAAGGTAGTTCTTGAAGTAAAATGTGGTTTATAGTCGTAGTCATGTCATTTTTTGGTGTCAGGATAGCTCTCTCTCTTAACCATGACACGTCATTTTGGTGGAGATTTCGTAGATCGGGGTAAACATTTTGAAGAAGGCTTTGTAAGGTATTCACGATGAGACAGAGATTTGTAGGAATATTTATTTTACGATTTTCTTGTATGAAGGTGCCATCACCTATACTCATCAGAAGAGCAGAGAACTCCTCGGCTTTTTTGTCGCCTTTCAAATGAACTCTCATGTTTATTTTTAAAGTAACAACATTGATTTGTGGCCATAAGTATGAAGATTTCAGAGATGCTTTAACTTCATCAGCGCGTGTTCCTCCGGGCACAACTGGTAGGGTTTGGCGGAAGTCTCCAGCCAGTAACACTGTCAAGCCTCCCATAAGTTTGTTGGTGTTTCGGATGTCTTGGAGGGTCCTGTCTAAAGCCTCAATACCTGCTCTGTGTGCCATAGTGCATTCATCCCAGACAATAAGCTGACAATGTCGCAGCACTTCAGCCATGTTGCTTTGCTTTGATATGTTACACATGGGGGATTCAGTATGGTTGAAGTTCAGAGGCAGCTTGAAAGCTGAATGAGCAGTTCTGCCACCCTCTAGAAGAGTTGCAGCAATGCCAGAAGAAGCCACAGCTATGGCAATGTTACGTTTTGCTCGGATTTTTGCAAGGAGAAGGTTTATTAGGAATGTCTTACCAGTTCCTCCTGGAGCATCAAGGAAAAATACCGTGCCAGTGGCTGACACAACGCTGCTCATGATTTGGTCATAAACTGACTTTTGGTCACTATTTAGCAAACGCTCGTTATTTGTGACTATATTGGCCAATTGCGAGGTGTTGTAAGATGTCTCTTTCAAGTACTCGGGATTTGACGTAAGTTGTACCAGTTCTGTTAAAGGTGAAGGCAAACCGTAATGATGAAGAGATTGACCTCCAATACCAATTACGTAGTTTTCAAGCAACTGTAGACAGTTGTTATAGATCAAATTTAACCACTGGTGGACTTCTGTTCGTATATGATCTTTTTCAGTCTGTCTCCTAATATCATCTGCTATGCTGTCTTTATGTTTTTCCCATAGGTTTAAGGGGTTTTCCATTTGGCAGAACACCAACATGACAGCAAACAGTTCACGGATCTTTTGAGGTGAGCGAGACAGAGCAGCTTTCTATAGAGTCTCGTCCCAGTTGATATCGTCATGTAATAAACCGAGTGCCCTGCAGGCTGACTTATAGGTCGGATGTAGGACACCATCAACTGTTCTGAGAGATTTGAAAGATGTGGGACCTGTGATTTTGTTGAGCAGCAGTCGAAGATGGTAGCATTCAGAGTTATTCGGGTGTACAGTGTAGACCCGTCCCAGCACATTATCCTTTTTCACTCCCGAATGTCCTGATACAGGGTTGCCCTGTTTCCTTCGACGAAACATGTTGTTTGACCACACATAATATGATGGAATTTCATTATAATGAAGTTGTTTTGCAAAATCATCGTGTTTACAAAGGCCAAAGAATGCTAAAAGGGTGGTTTGTGGTGGATTGTGTACTTTATCGAAAACGTTGGCTTCTGTGAAATAAATTCTTTGTCCGTTCTCAAGATGCACAGCAAGATGAACGACTGGAGGGAAACGTTCGTGAATGGGAAAACAGAAAATGCGCCAAGCTGCTTCAGAGCTACTAATGTAACGACCAGCTTCGTATCGAGATACTTCGTCATTTTCATTTTGTATTGTAAATACTGCCTGGTCACTTCCCTTGTTAACATACTTGCAGATGTATTTGATTGATTTTACTGAAGTGAAAAATTCGACATTGATGTGAGCATTGAAGAAGCGGGACAGCACAGGACTATAAGGGACCACCCATCTGTTGTCGATATCTACTCCTTTGATGTTAATTGTATGACCTCCATCAGCAGGTGCGCGCCGGCGGTACTGAGGGTAACCATCTTCTCCGGTCTGAGTTTCTGAGATGAACGGACGCGGGTACTTCTTAGTGCATATTCTGTTGATCATGCAGGGTGAGTTGATATTATGAGGTCCACATGGGCCGTGAATCATGGTGGATTTTATTATTTTGTGTAGGGCAGGGTCAGTCTGTGGATCAGGAATTTCCGCACGGATGACTTCATCGATGAGAGCTGGTTTAATCCTATCTTTTAGCCACAATAGAATGTGTGCATGGGGAATACCTCGCTTTTGCCACACTATGGTGTACATGTAGCAATTTGTACAGCCAAAAATGTTACTCTTCATGAGCAAGTCTATGATTTTGCGAATCTTGAGATGAAATACACGACTGATTAGGTCGTGGCGATCGTGAGGTTTTTGATGTGGAAGGAGAATTTCAGTGATCTCAGGCCATTTAGGATTGCAAGTAAATGTGATGAATAAGTCAGGGCGGCCATAATGACGTACGTATGTCATTGCGTCTTGTGTACGCTCGTGCATATAGCGAGGTCCTCCAGTGAAGGAAGATGGTAATATCACAGCTTGACCAAGTTCTATTAAATCAGTGTCGTTTTTGTCAATAGCATCTTTTAAGTGAACGTAATTTTCAGCTCGTAGTTTTTTCTGATTTAGTCTGATATAATTTAGTCATTCGGATTCAATTTTTGCATACATATCAAATAAAAACTGATTTAATAAAGTTCGGAAGAAAAGGATAGTATTATCACGATGTTGTCTGATCATAAGGCGGTATGAATAGAAGTTTGCTGCAGAGACGGTTTTGTTCATAGGTAACTTACTGGTAGCATGAACTTGAGGTATAGACACAGAATAGCCGTCTTCACCATAGCAGAACATGAGAGGATATTGAAGTGCATCATAGGATCTGTGGGTTTCCTTAATGAGTTGTAGTTTATTGTCTCTGGTTTTCAAGACAATATCTCTATTGTTGAACGTTTTGCCCAACGATGACAACACCAACTTGATGAACTGTGGGTTTATTAAATCTGCCTTTGTGTGCATGTAATGGTTTTTTGTAATTGCTTGACCAGGGGTATGTTAAGTCCAGAAAATATTCGAATATTGTTCAAGGAATGCTCACTTTGAGGATGTTCGCCATTTAACAGGTCCTCAAGAAGGTCAGGAAGCTTACGTAAAGGAGTGAGAGAGACTTTACCACCGTTACAGCACAAACCAGGAGTCTCGCATTTCCACTTCTGAGCTTGACAATAGTCACAGTGAACATCAATGGATCCAATGTGTACTGTTTTGTCAGACTCATAATGTATGTTTGGGTCATACGCAAATCCACAATTGGCTTTTTTGAGCCAAACCTGTTGTTTTCGTATGAGCCGCTTTTCATTATTGGGATTGTATCTAGAAACAGAAGCTCTATTAACTTGTGGATTTGCCTCCGTGTATTTAGCGACAGCGTCTCTATGAACTTGTGGATTTGCTTGCGAGTATTTAGCCACAGTGTCCCTATGAACTTGTGGATTTGCTTCCGAGTATTTAGCCACAGCGTCCCTATTAACTTGTGGATGTGCTTGCGAGTATTTAGCCACAGCGTCCCTATTAACTTGTGGATGTGCTTGCGAGTATTTAGCCACAGCGTCCCTATGAACTTGTGGATGTGCTTGCGAGTATTTAGCCACAGCGTCCCTATGAACTTGTGGATTTGCTTGTGAGTATTTAGCCACAGCGTCCCTATGAACATGTGGATTTGCTTCTGAGTATTTAGCCACAGCGTGTTTATTAAGTTGTGGATTTTTGTGCGAGTATTTGGCGGCAGCTGCACGAAGTTGCTTCCGTCTAGCTGCATCAGAAAATCTACCACGACGTCTGATATGCCTCCTTTTTACTGTGTTCTCACAGCTTGGATTGCTGCTGTCATAATCGGCTCGAGCTGGATTTGTGTTGAACTGACATTCGGTATGTGTCAATCGATATAAGCATACAACTGGCTTCATCAATAACTTCGCATCCATGTTTTGAGAGTTGAAATATTCATAAACATCAAAGTGTCCACTACTCAAATCGTCACCTGTGAATCTAAGATGTTTAAGAGGCATTGACAGTTTTCCAAAGGTGTAAAATATTTGGCCATTTCGGTATACTTGAAAGCGACAACCAAACAATTCAGCGGCAGCCATCAACTCACATGCAGAACCATAGGTGAAGGGCTTAAGCATTTCAGTCTTATAGTGCTCCTGTGTAGTATAATTATCTCCTGTACCATCATCAGTCCACACTTTGAACCTGTCCCAGTCATTTAATACATAAGACACAATGTCCCTGCGGATATCAAAAGTGAGCCTGATATGTCCGTGCAATATGTAACACAGAGAATGGAAAAGGCAGGCGCCATCTCCGGGCATACACACCACTCGGTAAGTGATAGTTCTTTGATTGATGGTGATCACCTTGATAGACATTTTAATAGGGGTAGAGTTGGAAGAATAAAGGGAATGGGTACTTGATCAACAGCAGAGAAGTCGTGGATTAAATAAAGAAAATGGGTACCTGAACACTAAACTAAGTGTAAAATATCTATACAATAACTATAACAATCTTAACAAATGAACAATAAAACAACTGAGAATCCGTGGATTAAATGTGCCTTATAAATTGCGCAGCGCCTTATATGGGTAGGCAGTCAGGCAAAGAAAGGGATTCAAATATATAAACGAAGAAAACAGCAGCAGAGAAGTCACGGATTAAATAAAGAAAATGGGTACCTGAACACTAAAGTAAGTGTAAAATATCTACACTATAACTACAACAATGTTAAGAAATGAACAATAAAACAGCGGAGAACTCGTGGATTAAATGTGCTTTATAAACTGCGCAGCGGTTTATATGGGCAGGCAGTCAGGCAAAGAAAGGGATTCAAATATATAAACGAAGAAAACAGCAGCAGAGAAGCCGCGGATTAAATAAATAAAATGGGTACCTGAACACTAAAGTAAGTGTAAAATATCTACACAATAACTATAACAATCTTAACAAATGAACAATAAAACAGCGGAGAACCCGTGGATTAAATGTGCTTTATAAACTGCAGAGTGCCTTATATCGGCAGGCAGTCAGGCAAAGAAAGGGATTCAAATATACTGTATAAACGAAGAAAACAACAGCAGAGAAGCCGCGGATGAAATGTGCCTTATATGGCGTTTGTTTATAACACAGCGAAAAAGATGTGTAAAGACCGCTTGACGAAAAAACTGCAGAGCGCCTTAGCTTCCTTGGCGAAGCAAGGAAAAAGGACGGCCTTATATCTCGCTCGTTTATAACACAGCGAAAAAGATGTGTAAAGACCGCTTCACAAAAAAACTGCAGAGCACCTTAGCTTCCTTGGCGAAGCAAGGAAAAAGGATGGCTTTATATCTCGTTCGTTTATAAAACTGTGGATAAGCTTTGAAAAGAATGCCTCCTTGGCGAAGCAAGGAAAGGAATTCACACACCGCAGCGAAGAACGGCTTTATATGGGCAGGCAGTCAATTACGTGGGAGGCGTGGTGATTTCCGCAGCAGCCGCAGGGAGGCGTGATGATGCAAGACGCAACCGCCTGCTATGGCCGTATACAGTATACGAAAAAAGGTTCCAGTTATGAACGTTATGCTTTGAATTTCGAAATGAAACCTGCCTAACTTTTGTAAGTAAGCTGTAAGGAATGAGCCTGCCAAATTTCAGCCTTCCACCTACACGGGAAGTTGGACAATTAGTGATGAGTGAGTCAGTCAGTCAGTGAGTGAGTCAGTCAGTGAGGGCTTTGCCTTTTATTATTATAGACCGCAGCGAAGAACGGCTTTATATGGGCAGGCAGTCAATTACGTGGGAGGCGTGGTGATTTCCGCAGCAGCCGCAGGGAGGCGTGATGATGCAAGACGCAACCGCCTGCTATGGCCGTATACAGTATACGAAAAAAGGTTCCAGTTATGACCGTTACGCTTTGAATTTCGAAATGAAACCTGCCTAACTTTTGTAAGTAAGCTGTAAGGAATGAGCCCGCCAAATTTCAGCCTTCCACCTACACGGGAAGTTGGACAATTAGTGATGAGTGAGTCAGTCAGTCAGTGAGTGAGTCAGTCAGTGAGGGCTTTGCCTTTTATTATTATAGATATATATATATACCAGTATTGGCGCATTGCACGATAACGTGCAGTGAATACACTTGACTTATAGTTTTCATCCTCTTTCTCTGTACGTTTATCATTCATTTGCTCAGGGATTGATGCGCTTGCTGCTTCCTGAGCAGCGATTCTTTTCTCCACCCTAGCGGCCCTCTTCTTCTGTCAGCATCTTCTGGTGTTAAAACTGATTAAGTCAGTGTTTGTGTTGCAATTACTTAGTCATTTTTCTTAATTTTTCACTTAAGTGCCACTTCAATCTGCCTCAAGAATGATTTAAGATATGAAGAGGTAGGGGAAGTGACGGAAAAGGTGGTAGGAATGAGAACGGCACCTGGAAGCATGCGAAGCATGGCCGCCCTGTTGGCCACCGCTGAGAGTTGGTTTTACAATAAAATAAAATAAAAATAAAAAGAGCAATAAAAATCACCACCCTGAAAGCGGATAGTAGACATCACATAGTATACGTGTACCAAATTTCAGGTCAATAGGTGAAATGGTTTGCCAGCTACATGTAATTTAAAATCCTGGACAGACAAATGAACAGCCACAGTAGCATATTATATAAGAATATATATATATATATATATATATATATATATATATATATATATATATATATATATATATATATAAAGCCACTAGGGGTCGTACCAACACCCTAACCCCCGACACAGACAGGCAGGACACCAACAGCACACCAATATACAGTCCATTCCCCTCCTTGTCCCCAGTCTATCCACCTCCACTCCTCCTCAGTCTTTTTCTCCTTCCTCCTGACTCTGGCCTCCAATGGAGTGAGGTGCCTCCTCTTATTCAGGTCCTGGGAGTGTTTCAGGTGGCTCAACACTATTACCTGGAATCACTCCCAGGTGTGCTGGAGGTCCTCTACAGGGCTCTGCAGCTACCCCTGGTGGCCCTCACAGAACCCAACAGGGCTTCACCAAACTCCAGTTCCCGACATGCTCTGCAGGAATCCGTGGTGCCACAGCCGCCCAGGAGGGCTGCCCACCAGTGTCCCAGGGGAGGTATTGCCTCATCAATTACCTTTCCCCTGGTCCTTCCACCTTGCTGCCTTCCAGGCCAGGTAGAGGCTGTGGCCGTCCATCGCTATATATATTGTGACGCTTGGGTCACAGATTTGCACAGAGACACAGGAGGTTGTAGAAAAAAAGGAACTTTATTCAAAGCACTGCAAACAAACATTTGTCTCTTTTCAAAAGTTTAAACGTGCTCCATGACAAGTCAGAGATGACAGTTCTGCCAGGAGCAGAGAATGTCTGAGAGAGAGAGAGAGAGAGAAAACAAAACATCCAATTCCAAAGCTGAGAGGCGCTGCACAATACTTTTAAGTAAGTGGAGTACCGCGTGAGAGGTTTATCGTGTGTTATAGCGCAAGTAAGAAGGGTAAGGAGCAATGTGAAGGTAGACTGTCAGCTGTTTCAGGGGTTTTCCCAGGGGTGTCTGTGTCCTCTGAGGGTGCGATCAGTGCTCCAGTTTACACCATTCCTTCTCAATTGTCGAATAATTGCGTTCCCTAGGAATTAATTTCCTACTCAAATATGTGATAGGGTGCTCTTCTCCATCAAAAATGTGTGACAGGACTGCACCTACACCAAACTCATTTGCATCCGTTTATAAGAGAAAATCCTTTGAGAAATCGGGATTTTGCAGAACTGGATAAGTAGACAAAGCAGTTTTCAAATCACAGAAGGAACGTTCACAAATTTCTGTCCGTAAAATAGGGCGGTTCCTCCTGCCTTTTGTAAGTTCTGAAAGAGGAGCAGCCCTATATGCAAAGTTAGGGATGAACCTTCTGTAGTAACCAGCAAGCCCCAGAAAGGCGTGTATCTGTTTCTGTGTTTTTGGTCGCGGGTAAGCGAGTATCTCTTCCACTTTCCTTAATTGTGGACGAAGTAAACCCCTGCCCATAGAATAACCTAATTAATGAGTCTCAGACATACCCAGTTTACATTTCTTTGGGTTAGCAGTAAGGCCAGCCTGTCTCAAGCTTTCAAGAACAGCTAGAAGTCGCTCTAAATGCGTTTGCCAATCATTGCTGAAAATCACGACATCATCAAGGTACGCCCCAGAATATTCAGAATGAGGATGCAGGATCTGATTCTTCATATGCTAGAAAGTTAGAGGTGCCCCATGAAGACCAAACGGGAGTCTCGTAAATTCATAAAGTCCGTCAGGAGTCGCGAATGCTGTTTTCTCACAACTGCCAGCCTCTAGAGGCACCTGCCAATAACCCTTCATGAGATCTAGCGTAGAGATATAGCTCGCCTGACCCAGTTTTTCCAACAACTCGTCAACACGGGGCATCGGATAAGCATCAAATTTAGATACCTTATTCAAGCGCCTGAAATCGATACAGAAGCGAACCGAACCGTCTTGTTTTGGGACTAATATGACCGGGCTGGACCAGTCACTTTTACTTTCACGTATTTCACCTAATGCCAGCATCTTCTTGACTTCTTCACACGCAATATTTCGTCGCTCTTCCGGAATCCGATACGGCCGCATCTGTACTCGAACATCAGGTTCAGTAGTGATTTTATGTTCTGCAAGGTTAGTCTTGCCTGAGAAACAGCAGCCAAGGAAGTGTAAACCCCTTGTTGGTCGTGCCATTTCTTCAAGAGATTAATGTGTAAAATCTGGAATGTTTTGTGCCGGCCTGGTATTCTAAAATTGTAATTTACCGGACCCATACGCTCCTCAATAATGGGCAGGCCCTGCCATTTAGCTAGGAATTTGTGCGGGTCAGACGGAACCAGTACCAAAACACGATCGCCAGGTTTGAATTTGCGAAGCTTACTGCGCCTATCGTAAAGATGCTTCTGTGTTTCCTGCTCGCGTTGTTGATGCTCCACAGCAATAGAAGAAAGTTTAGAAATTCTATCTTGTAACGAAACTACCCGATCTGCAAAGCTCAGCCCAGGAGCTGTTGAATCGTTTCCTATCCATTCCTCCTGTACAACATCCAGGATGCCTCTTGGGTGCCTGCTAAATAACAGCTCGAACGGACTCAAGCCAGTGGACACTTGCGGTGATTCCCGCACTGCAAACATAACAAAAGGCAGGACAGAGTCCCAGGATGTGGGATCATTATGAGCAACTCGTATGATCATTTGTTTTAAAGTCTTGTTAAACCGTTCAGTCAAACCATTAGTCTGTGGATGATAAACAGTGGTACTCAATTTCTTAATAGCGAAGCTGTCACACAATTGTTTCATCACGCGAGAAGTAAAAGGTGTGCCTTGGTCAGTCAAAATTTCCCTAGGAATGCCAATATGAGTAAAAATCCCGCACAGAGCTTTGGCTACAGCGGAGGAGTTGGCCTTTTTCAAAGCAGCCACCTCTGGATATTGTGTTGCATAGTCAACCAACACCAACAAATATTGATACCCACTCTTAGTCTTAGGCAAAGGGCCTACAATATCTAATCCCACCCTCTGAAAGGGGACTTCCAAAATAGGCATAGGACAAAGGGGAGCCCGAGGAGGCTTATAAGCAGAGATGATCTGACAGTCAGGACAGAACTGTCCTGAAGTACAGAACCGTTCAAAATCTTTTCCCATATTCAGCCAATAAAATCGTTTTGATAACTGCTCTCTGGTCTTATCAGCCCCAGGTGCCCTCCCAAGATGTGAGAGTGGGCCAGCTGCAAAAGAACTTCCCTATGCACTTCAGGTACAACTAGTTGTTCAATAAATTCCCCCATTAAATGGTCTGAAATCACTCTGAAAAGGCAACCGTCTTTTTCTAGAAAGTGTGGAGTTTTCAAGCCCCCGGTATCACGCTCTTGGTAATAAGAGTCATTGGCAGAGCGAGCCTGTTTAAATGCATATTCTAATGAGCCATCAGCATGTTGCAAGCGCACAAAATCCGACTGCTCGCTAGTACTCAGTTTGAGTTCGGAGGCATTTGCAATCTGAGAGGATGTAGAAGGGCCTCCCTGCCATTCTGGGAAATTGTGGGGGGTGTCTCCCTCAGTCTCGCTGGAGAGATCGGGTTCAATATCTAATTGGGGCTCTAGATTATCCCCGACTGCCACTAGTTCTCCTTCTTCTTCCCCCCCACTAAGCTCCACAGGGGGCTCAATGACTGGTGTGTGACATTCAGTAATTAATCTAGGAAAAAGGGCATTTCATCTGCCTATCATTAATAGCCAGGGGCAGAAGTCCAAAACGGCAACCCAAACTTTAAAGTGGCGACCCTTATAAGTTAAAGGAAGAAGCAATGTCTGATAGTCTTTAACATCACCATGTACACAACGCATCTTTACAGTCTCAGTGTCACTAAGGCATCTGTCATCAAGACAGTCCCGTCAGACAACACAAAGGTCACTGCCTGAGTCCAATAATGCTGAGATCTCTCGGTTCCCCAACTTCACCGAGATTAACAAGCCATCTTTTTTATCCGGAGAATAGGGAATATTTGAGCAACAAACCTCAGCCAATCCAATTTTCATTGATTGAGCTGGAGACACGCGACATTCTCTTGCCAAGTGACTGGGTTGATCACACCGGAAACATCTTTGGTCAGGTCCACTGCCGAAATATAGCCTGCGACGTCCGCGGCCTGCTCCTGTCTCACCAGATATGGGCACCTCCTCAACAACCGGATTCCCCGGAGACCTTCCTGACCCCATTCGATTGTCAGGTCCTGCAGCTTGTCTTTGCTCTAGCCGTCGATCAAGGCAACGAGAATGTCCTGGACGCTCCTTCATAGGTTGTGAAACAGCACCAAATCCACCGCTCTTTCTCCAAGCGGTCTGAGAACCTTCCAATCGTCTGGACATAATCGATAATGATTCCGCATCATGACACAGAAATTCATCTTGAAGAATTGCAGGTATCCTGGCCAGTAATATATTCATGACAACTTTCTCCACAATTCGCTCCACCATGTCCCCTTCAAACCAGCAATGCACTTGTAACAGATTGAGGCGTGGTCCACCTCTTGAACCCTCAGGTACCACTCTGAACACCAGATGAAAGTCCAAGACTTCTTTATTTTGTTACAATGTGCACAAAGCACCCTCCACTCCACACTCATAAACACAATTCTCTCTCTTACTAACCAATCCTCCTCGTCCAGACACTTCGCCCTCCTACCTCCCAGCTCAGCTCAGCGTCTGGGCTTTCCCACAGTCCTTTTATATCCCCTGACCCGGAAGTGGTTCCTGGCCAAACCCACAAGTCCTCATTCCCTCCGGGTCAGGGTAAACAGTCCTTTCTTCAGCCTGGGGGCACGTCGTGCCTTCCTGTCACGTGATGATGACGCACTCCCGGGTTATAGGGCACATAAGAGCCCACTAGCCCCCCTACAGCAACTCCCGGTGGCCCCCAAGGTATCCAGCAGGGCTGTGTATATAAACTACAAAGTCCATGAGGCCCTGCTGGAACTCGGGGCACGATCATGCTGTCCGGAGGGCTCCTCCTGGCGGCCTGGGGGTGAGGGCCGGAGTAAAATCCACCACACACTTTATGAATCAAATCTTGAATTTGTGTACGGATGGGACCGTCCATGTTTAGGTTCCAGTCGTTAAGTGCAAAACCTTTAGCCAAAAAAGTCACAGTCTTACATAAAACAGTTTGTTGCTTCAGGAAATTATAATCGCCGAGCTTATCGCGAGGCACATTCCATAAGGACAGTATAGCATCCCCAGACAAAAAAGGTGTGATGAGGGGCGGGTCATCCTCTGGATCGTAACAAAGTGGAACATTATGAGCGAATTGAAAGAACTCCTCGGCATCCATCTGTGCAACCACTCCTGGTACCACTTGTCACGCTTGGGTCACAGATTTGCACAGAGACACAGGAGGTTGTAGAAAAAAAAGGAACTTTATTCAAACCACTGCAAACAAACATTTGTCTCTTTTCAAAAGTTTAAACATGCTCCATGACAAGTCAGAGATGACAGTTCTGCCAGGAGCAGAGAATGTCTGAGAGAGAGAGAGAGAGAGAGAGAGAGAGAAAACAAAACAACCAATTCCAAAGCTGAGAGGCGCTGCACAATACTTTTAAGTAAGCGGAGTACCGCGTGAGAGGTTTATCGTGCGTTATAGCGCAAGTAAGAAGGGTAAGGAGCAATGTGAAGGTAGACTGTCAGCTGTTTCAGGGGTTTTCCCAGGGGCGTCTGTATCCTCTGAGGGTGCGATCAGCGCTCCAGCTTACAATATATATATATATAGTGACCGCTGCCGCTTGGGAACATGGCCGCTCTTCAGAAACTCCTTCTTAAACAGTGTTTTAATGGGAAATAAACACACTCTTGCACACTCTTGCCCCTTCTCTGTGTGGCTTGCTGTGGGGCTTTGAACATTTAAAAGACCAGGCCACGGCTGTCCTAATATCTCACTCTCCTGTCCTCTCTCCCCCAGCCCCCCTCTGCTCCGGTTGCTGCTCCCGAGCCACTGTACCCACTTGAAGAGGAAGTCTTTGTGTTCTTTTGACCAAGAGTTGGGGGGCCGAGCCGTCATGTTTGACAGCGGTTTCCTACGAGGCCAGACTGCTTTTGAAAGGGACTTACAGGGTATGTTAGTAACTGCCAGTACAGCAATAAACTTTATACTCTTCAGAAAACCTTCTCTGCTGTCCTGTGCAACTTTGTGACCCAAGCTTGACAATATATATATATATATATATATATATATATATATATATATATATATATATATATATATATATATATTGTGGAAACCAGGGGCGCTCCAGCTGCCCCAACCCTGACACAAATAGGCAGAGACACAAGTTCAGCACAGCACATGCTTATTTACACATGGGAAGTGTGTCTCCATCACTTCCCTCAACAGCACAGTGCGTCAAGCACCAAATATAGTCTCTTCTTCTTCTTCTTCTCTCCTTGTTGTCCACCTCCACTCCTCCTTTTGGCAAGCTTCGTCCCTCTTCCTCCCAGTTCTCGCTCTCCAAATGGTGTGAGGCAGCTCTTTTAAAGCAGACCCTGGGAGTGTTCAAGGTTTCTCATTAATCAGATCTGGAACCACCCCCAGGTGTGGCGAAAGCCCCCTGATGGGCTCTGCAGCTTCCCCTGGTGGCCACCATGGAACCCAACAGGGCTGTGCCACACTCCATCTCCCAGTGTACCTTGCGGGATTCCATGGTCCCACAACCGCCCAGGAGGGATGTGCCCTGCTGATGCTCTCTCCCCCAGTCCTTCCATCCAGCAGGCCTCCCAGCCAGTTAATGGCCATGGCCTGTAGGTGGCACACGGGATGGATGGGCATCCCAGTTGATCGCTTACCCATACGGGAAGGCCAGAGGGAACATAAAGGCATCTTGGTCAAGAGCAGGAAGAAGGTCACACCTGAACACAGCCCAAGGAGACGCGTTCGCTCCTCCGAAAGCCCCTCTTATACGGTGATACAATGGGAAACAAATAGTTTTTTTTACCTCCTCTTGGCTCGATCAGCTGCTGGCTTGCTGCTGCTGCCGTGCTGCATGATCTGCATCTCACATGGCGCTTTGAACATTTAAAAGCCTGTACAGCAGCTGTTCTACTCTTTGTCTTTTATTTCTGGCCCCGGGTGTGGTTAAATCTCTTGGCACAAAATCTCGTCTCACAGGACGTGAGTTCTTGATATTTTTTAGTTTACAATTTAAAAATGGAATAAGAATCTGAAAATCTAACAACATCACATTAAAGTTTGATAAATTCTGAAAAGAATGATACCAAACATATACAGTGCATCCGGAAAGTATTCACAGTGCATCACTTTTTCCACATTTTGTTATGTTACAGCCTTATTCCAAAATGGATTAAATTCATTTTTTTCCTCAGAATTCTACACACAACACCCCATAATGACAACGTGAAAAAAGTTTACTTGAGGTTTTTGCAAATTTATTAAAAATAAAAAAACTGAGAAATCACATGTACATAAGTACAGTATTCACAGCCTTTGCTCAATACTTTGTCGATGCACCTTTGGCAGCAATTACAGCCTCAAGTCTTTTTGAATATGATGCCACAAGCTTGGCACACCTATCCTTGGCCAGTTTCGCCCATTCCTCTTTGCAGCACCTGTCAAGCTCCTTCAGGTTGGATGGGAAGCGTCGGTGCACAGCCATTTTAAGATCTCTCCAGAGATATTCAATCGGATTCAAGTCTGGGCTCTGGCTGGGCCACTCAAGGACATTTACAGAGTTGTCCTGAAGCCACTCCTTTGATATCTTGGCTGTGTGCTTAGGGTTGTTGTCCTGCTGAAAGATGAACCGTCGCCCCAGTCTGAGGTCAAGTCCCTGCCGCTGAAAAACATCCCCACAGCATGATGCTGCCACTACCATGCTTCACTGTAGGGATGGTATTGGCCTGATGATGAGTGGTGCCTGGTTTCTCCAAACGTGACGCCTGGCATTCACACCAAAGAGTTCAATCTTTGTCTCATCAGACCAGAGAATTTTCTTTCTCATGGTCTGAGAGTCCTTCAGGTGCCTTTTGGCAAATTCCAGGCGGGCTGCCATGTGCCTTTTATTAAGGAGTTGCTTCCGTCTGGCCACTCTACCATACAGGCCTGATTGGTGGATTGCTGCAGAGATGGTTGTCCTTCCGGAAGTTTCTCCTGTCTCCACAGACGACCTCTGGAGCTCTGACAGAGTGACCATTGGGTTCTTGGTCACCTCCCTGACTAAGGCCCTTCTCCCCTGATCGCTCAGTTTAGATGGCCGGCCAGCTCTTGGAAGAGTCCTGGTGGTTTCGAACTTCTTCCACTTACGGATGATGGAAGCCACTGTGCTCATTGGGACCTTCAAAGCAGCAGAAATATTTCTATAACCTTCCCCAGATTTATGCCTCGAGACAATTCCTTTGACTTCATGCTTGGTTTGTGCTCTGACATGAACTGTCAACTGTGGGACCTTATATAGACAGATGTGTGCCTTTCCAAATCATGTCCAATCAACTGAATTTACCACAGGTGGACTCCAATTAAGCTGCAGAAACATCTCAAGGATGATCAGGGGAAACAGGATGCACCTGAGCTCAATTTTGAGCTTCATGGCAAAGGCTGTGAATACTTATGTACATATGCTTTCTTAATTTTTTTATTTTTAATAAATTTGCAAAAATCTCAAGTAAACTTTTTTCACGTTGTCATTATGGGGTGTTGTGTGTAGAATTCTGAGAGGAAAAAATTAATTTAATCCATTGTGGAATAAGGCTGTAACATAACAAAATGTGGAAAAAGTGATGTGCTGTGAATAGTTTCCGGATGCACCGTATACAGTATGTAGGTTTTAAAATAAGCCAGAATTAAAGCATGACAAAAAACGTGACATAAAATCGTTGCACAAAATCGTTGCACTTTTAGGCTTAGGATTTTATATATAGAGAGAGTAGATATATATCTTGTCACGCTTGGGTCACAGATTTGCACAAAGACACAGGAGGTTGTAGAAAAAAAGGAACTTTATTCAAAGCACTGCAAGCAAACATTCGTCTTTTTTCGAAAGTTTAAACGTGCTCCATGACAAGTCAGAGATGACAGTTCCGCTAGGAGCAGAGTAAGTCTGATAGAGAGATAAGGAGATCAATTTAACAAACTGAGAGAAGCCCGTACAGGCTTTTTGAGAAGGCGGAGCACCGCACGAGTGGCAGATTACGCGACAGAGCTGGCCAGAAGGGAAAGGAGAAATGTGAAGGTAGCTTGTCTATGTTTCCTAGGGGTTTCCTAGGGGTTTTCCCAGGGGCGTCTGTATCTTTTGGGGGTACGATTAGCTTCGCAGCTCACACCCCCTCCCTCAGCTTTATTCATGTTTCCGTGAATCAAGCGATTCTCCAGACCAGGTTCAAAAAGACGTGACAGGACATCAGCATTAATATGCTCAGAGCCAGGTTGATGCCTGACTTCAAAACTGTAAGGTTGTAATCCTAAGAACCACCTCATGAGACGGGAGTTTGTATCCTTTTGACGGTATAACCATTGAAGTGGAGCATGATCAGTTACTAATGTGAACTTTTGTCCCCATAAGTAATAGCGTAGTGCTTCTATAGCCCATTTAATTGCCAAACATTCTTTCTCAATAGTTTAATAATTGCGTTCTCTGGGGAGTAATTTCCTACTGAAGTATGTGATAGGGTGTTCTTCACCATCAAATACCTGGGAAAGGACCGCGCCCACCCCGAATGCACTAGCGTCTGTTTGTAGAATAAAATCTTTAGAGAAATTGGGATTTCGTAGCACTGGATAAGAAGACAAAGCTTTTTTTAAATCTGAAAATGAACGTTCGCAAGGTTCTGTCCATATAATAGGGTGTTTTTTTCTTCCTTTAGTAAGCTTTGAAAGAGGAGCAGCCCTATTTACAAAGTCAGGGATGAATCTTCTGTAGTAACCAGCTAGACCAAGAAAAGCACGCACCTGTTTTTGCGTTTTAGGATGTGGATAAGTGAGCACTTCCTGTATTTTCCTTAATTGTGGACGAAGTAAACCCCTGCCCATGGAGTAACCTAGATAATGAGTCTCAGACATACCTAGTTTACATTTCTTAGGGTTAGCAGTTAATCCAGCTTGTTTCAGGCTATCAAGTACAGCCTGGAGACGTTTTAAATGCGAATGCCAATCGTTGCTGAAAATCACTACGTCATCAAGATACGCCCCAGAATATTCAGAATGTGGACGCAGTATCTGATCCATCATTCGCTGAAAAGTTAAAGGGGCCCCACGAAGACCAAACGGGAGTCTGGTAAATTCATAAACTCCATCAGGAGTTGCAAATGCGGTTTTCTCACAACTTTAGCCTCTAGAGGCACCTGCCAATAACCCTTTGTGAGGTCTAGCGTGGAAATATAGGCTGCCTGACCCAGTTTTTCCAAGAGTTTGTCTACCCGGGGCATTGGGTAAGCATCGAATTTAGACACCTTATTCAAGCGCCTAAAATCGATACAAAAGCGAACCGAACCGTCTGGTTTGGGAACTAACACGACCGGAGAACACCAGTCACTTTTGCTTTCACGAATCATACCTAGCTGTAGCATCTTTTTGACTTCTTCGCGCACAATATTTCTTCGTGCTTCCGGGATTCGAAATGGCCGCATCTGCACCCAAACACCGGGTTCAGTGGTGATTTTATGTTCTGCTAAACTAGTGATGCCTGGCAAGTCTGAAAAAACATCAGTGTTCTGTTTTATTAAGTTTAATAACTCTGTCTTTTATGAATCAGTCAAATCGTTGCCAATGACAACATCAGTTTGAGAAACAGCAGTCAAGGTAGTGTGAACCTCTTGTCGGTCATGCCATTTCTTTAAGAGGTTAATGTGTAAAATTTGGAATGGTTTTCGCCAGCCTGGTATTCTAACCTTGTAATTTACTGGTCCCATACGCTCCTCAATAACTGCTGGGCCCTGCCATTTAGCTAGGAATTTGTGTGGGTCAGACGGTACCAGTACTAAAACACGATCGCCCGGTTTGAATTCGCGAAGTTGACTGCGTCTATCGTAAAGACGTTTTTGTGTTTCCTGTTCCCGTTGTTGATGCTCCACAGCAATAGAAGAAAGTCTGGAAATTCATTCTTGTAAGGAAACTATTCTCTCTGCAAAACCCTCCCCAAGCGAAGTTGTTTCATGTCCTATCCATTCTTATCGAACAACATCTAGGACGCCTCTTGGGCGCCTGTCAAATAATAGTTCGAAGGGACTCAAACCAATGGATGCCTGCGGCGATTCTCGTACGGCGAACAAAACAAAAGGCAGGACAGTGTCCCATATTGTGGGATCATTATGAGCAACTCTTCTGATCATTTGTTTCAAGGTTTTGTTAAATCGTTCAGTCAAGCCATTAGTTTGTGGATGGTAAACGGTGGTGCCCAATTTTTTAATAGCGAACCATTTACATAATTGTTTCATCACATGAGAAGTGAAAGGTGTGCCTTGGTCAGTTAACATTTCCTTAGGAATGCCAATACGAGTAAACATCACACAGAGAGCTTTGGCTACAGAGGAGGAGTTTGCCTTTTTCAAAGCAGTTACTTCTGGATATCGCGTTGCATAGTCAACTAACACCAGCATATACTGGAAACCATTTTTAGTTTTAGGGAAAGGTCCTACAATATCCAATCCCACCCTCTGAAAGGGGACATCCAAAATAGGCATTGGGCAAAGGGGAGCCCGAGGAGGCTTATAAGCGGATACGATTTGACAGTCAGGACATGAAGTGCAGAACCGTTCAACATCTTTTCCCATATTCAGCCAATAAAATCATTTCGATAACCGCTCTCTAGTTTTATCCGTCCCCAGGTGCCCTCCCAAGATGTGAGAATGGGCCAGCTGTAAAAGAATTTCCCTATGTCCCTCAGAGACTACTAACTGCTCAATAAATTCCCCCAACAAATGGTCTGAAATCACTCTGAAAATACAACCGTCTTTCTCCAGAAAGTGTGGTGTTTTTAAGATCCCGCTATTGCGGTCTTGGTAATAGGAGTCACTAGCAGTGTAAGCCTGTTTAAATGCATACTCCAATGTGCTATAAGCACGCTGCAAGCGCACAAAACCCGGCTGCTCGCTAGAACTTGGTTTGGGTTCCGAGACATTTACAATCTGAGAGGATGTGGAAGGGCCTTGCCAATCTGAGAAATTGTGAGGGGAGTCTTCCTCAGACTCACTGGAGAGATCTGGTTCAATATGTAATTGGGGATCTAAATTGTTCCCAACTGCTAGCAGTTCCCCGTCTCCCTCCCCCCGAATAGGTTCAACTGGCGAATCAACTGGCGAGCGGTGTTCAGCCATTAATATAGGAAAAAGAGCATTCCTTCTGCCTATCAGCAAAGGCCAAGGGCATGAATCAGAAACAGCAGACCACACTTTAAAGTGACGACCCTTATAAGTTAAAGGAAGAAGTAATGTCTCATAGTTCTTAACATCTCCATGTACACAGCGTATTTTTACAGTGTCAGTATTACTATGGTAACTGTCGTCAAGACAGTCGCGTCTGACAACACAAAGGTCACTGCCTGAGTCCAACAACGCTGTCACCTCTTGGCCCCCGAACTTCACAGAGAAAAATAAGCCATCTTTCTTTTTCGACGGATCTGGGATATACGAGCAACAAACCTCCGCTATGCCAATTTCCATTGAACGAGCTGGAGACAGACGACAATCTCTCACCAAGTGACCAGGTTGATCGCACCGGAAACATCTTCGTTCAGCACCACTTAATCGGCAACGTCCATGACCACGACCTCTTTTTTTCCAGAAGCAGGCATCTCATTCGTGATTGTACCAACTGCATTCCCTGGAGGCCTAGCCGACGACATCCGATTATCAGTTGCTGACGGTTGATGACGTTCCAGTCCACGGTCAAGTCGATGAGGATATTCTGGGCGATCTCTTATAGGTTTTAATACAGGATACGGAGTATCGAAGGTACCGCTTGTTTTCAAAGCGGTCTGCGAGCCTTCTAAATGTTGGGAAATAACATCCAGTGATTCAAGGTTGTGACGAAGAAACTCATCTCGGATGGGTGCAGGTATTCCAAACAGCACTATGTTCATAACAACCTTTTCTACGATGCGCTCTATCTTATCTCCCTCAAACCAGCATTGCACTTTATGAATCAAATCTTGTATTTGTACACGGATGGAACTGTCCATATCCAGCCTCCAGTTGTAAAGTGCAAAACCTTTCGACAAAAAGGTCGTGGCTTTCCGCAAAACAATTTGATCTTTCAAAAAATCATAATCGCCAAGCTTTTCGTTAGGTACATTTCGTAATGAATGGAGGGCGTCACCAGATAAGAACTGGGTGACGATAACAGCCCAATGACGTTTGTCCCATCCTAACAAAGTCGCCACTTGTTCAAAAGACAAAAGAAACATCTCTGGGTCATCAGACGGACCCATCTTCGTCAGCACATTCTTAGCATTGTCCGGAAGCGGAGGCAAAGGAACAACTCGTCTAGCAACTTGCGCAGGAGTTGGTGGTGGTGGAGGCGGAACATACCGTTGAGGGACTGGAGTAGCCCTTGGAGGCTGAACATACTGTTGGGTATCTCTTTGTCGGACAGGCGGAGGTTGGACACTTGGAGGACGCTCGGAATCTAAATCATCTTCTGGATCGTATGGGAGTGGAACATTCTGGGCGATGTGAAAAAGGTATTCGGCTTCCAACTGTGCATCCATCTGTGCAACCACTCCTGGTACCACTTGTCACGCTTGGGTCACAGATTTGCACAGAGACACAGGAGGTTGTAGAAAAAAAGGAACTTTATTCAAAGCACTGCAAACAAACATTTGTCTTTTTTCAAAAGTTTAAACGTGCTCCATGACAAGTCAGAGATGACAGTTCCCCTAGGAGCAGAGAAAGTCTGAGAGAGAGATAAGGAGATCAATTTAACAAACTGAGAGAAGCCCGTACAGGCTTTTTGAGAAGGCGGAGTACCGCACGAGAGGCAGATTACGCGACAGAGCTGGCCAGAAGGGAAAGGAGAAATGTGAAGGTAGCCTGTCTATGTTTCCTAGGGGTTTTCCCAGGGGCGTCTGTATCTTTTGGGAGTATGATTAGCTTCGCAGCTCACAATATACAGTATACTGTATAAGTGCAGAACCACTGAATTCTCTCTAGGCAAGCATCAAGTACTTTCAGGGAGCCAGTGGAGTAACCTGGATAAAGGAATGACATGCGCCTGTCTCGGCAGGCTGAACACAAGGCATCAGGAGTCTGTGAAATGAGTTAATTTAACACATCAATTAAATATTCTCTTCAGCAAGTGTTATTAACCAGCTAATGTCTCCTCCTTACACTGATGCAATTTATCAACAACAAATGTCACAAATCCAATAAAAAGACTTTTTGCAAACCTAATTTGAAAAATGTGCTCTTTCAAAAGAAAAGTTTATATCAATTAAAATATCTTGAATTAATTTAGTGTTCACTAATGCTTGTAATGATAACACACTGATTTAATAAGATTTGAAATTCTTAGTATTGATTTTAATAAGTGTTTGTCAGTTAACCGTTGGAAACTTTAAGTGAATAAATTTAGTATTGTAGCAGTAGAGGCGTGGAGCCACCTCTAATACCCTCAGGTACCACTCCAGACACTGGATAAAAGTACAAGACTTCTTTATTTTGTCTTGACGTGCACAAAGCACCCTCCACTCCACACTCATATAAATCACAATAACTCTCTCAATACTACAATACTCCTCCTCGCCCAGACACTTCGCCCTCCTACCTCCCAGCTCAGCTCAATGTCTGGGCTTTCCCACAATCCTTTTATACACCCTGACCCGGAGGTGTTCCTGCCCAATCAGTGCACAGTTCCTTATCCCTTCTGGGTCAGGGTAAACAGTCCTTTTCTTCAACCTGGGAGCACGTCGTTCCTTCCTGTCACGTGACCGTGACGTACTCCCGGGTTATAGGGCACATAAGAGTCCGCGAGCCCCCCTACAGCGACTCCCCGTGGCCTCCAAGGTATCCAGCAGGGCTGTGTATAAACACTACATAGTCCATGAGGCCCTGCTGGAACTCGGGGCACGATCATGCTGTCGGGAGAGCTCCTCCTGGGGGTGAGGGCTGGAGTAAAAAGCCAGCAATCCTCCACAGTATATAAAGATGATAAGAAAAATCAGGCAGTCCACTATGATCATGCTATTTGTATAAGTCTGAAATCCTCCAAAGCTAATAAAATCCCACCCATTTGTTGTCTTCCTGGAGGAAATTGCCCCTTTGTGCCATGCATAAAATATGACCTCTGAACTATCCATTTTTGTAAAAACACAGAAAAAAATGCAAAATATTACAATTTTAGACTTTCTGTTTTTTATGCCATATAAAATTGCCCCATTTTTCATAGATTTAAAAATAATTAATTAAAAATAATCTGGTGTATATAAGAAAATTTAAAAGACACAGACAGACAAATTTAACCGTGATACGTTGGTACAAATACAGTAAAGAAATATCAGTTTTAGTTGTACATAATAAAAGTTCAGGACTTAAAAATTTAAGTCCAAAGAAGTGGAGGTGCTTGGAAACCTTTCAAGTTTCAGAACCCGGAGCTAAATCAAACTCACTGGCAAATTAGTTGTCAGCCACCCTTGACTGTCCAAGCTGACAGTGCTCAAAGGGGCCAGCCATAAGGACAGAACAGGAGATGAAATGCAGTCAGAGTAAGGCAGAGCCAGCAATCATTTGGTCAGGGTTATTTTATTTTTGTCCTTTCAGCTGTCTGACAGCCAAGAAATACAGTGGAGACAAGGTTCATTTAAGTTAGAAGAAATCCCTTTATGGGTGAGTAAACGTACATTTCTTTGCCTTCATGTTGCTGTTATGAATATTTTATATAAGTCATATTGTACAGCTCTTATTAGTGACTTTGACAGCAGCACTGTGGGAATGGATTCAGTCAGTAATCTTTAATTGTTATAATAAAAATTGAACAGCAGGAATAATAACAATTAGAAAATAAATTTAATGTGTAGAAATAGTTAATATAAAAACACTCATCAGAGTACTTTAAGGTCATTCCCCAACAAACAATAAATCTAAGACCAAATATATGCTACAAGAATTTTTTTTTTAACAAAATGATGTCCAGATGGTGGTAATAACAAAATATGGAAAACAAAGTGTACTCGAAACAAAATAAATAAGCACTCAGAAGTCACCCTGAGACCTGACAGCTGTTAGAGTGGCTTGTCCAGTTCATTGTCCTACTACTGTTGGCCATGTCACTTACTGACCTCTAGCTTTCTATAACTTTAGTTTTTTTTTTCTTACTCTCTTCCATCTCTTTATTTGACAAGTTCCTTTTCGGGAGGCAGCTGTAAAAAATCAGCTTTAGTCTCACCATACACATCACAATTTATTTGAGCCAGTCTGGCTTCTGAACAGGTCATAGTATCGAAACGTTACTAACACGTGTTGTAAACGACATTCTGATATCCTCTGATGAAGGAAACTCCACTGTAATTATGTTGTTAGACTTAAGTGCAGCATTTGACAGCATTGACCATTCTATTTTACTACACAGGCTAGAAAATGGCATTGGGCTAACAGGCAATGTCCTTGCCTGGTTTAGTTCTTATTTATCAAATCGATTCCAGTACGTACTTAAATGTGCTCACAGTACTCCATCATTATACACAAGTGAGGTATGGTGTCTCGCAAGGCTCAGTTGGCACCTTTAGTGTTTTCACTTTACATGCTTCCACTGGGATCTATCATTAGAAAACATAATGTTAATTTTCACTTGTACACAGGTGACACCAAGTTACACCTTTCTTTTAGATCAAATGACGTTTCTCCTATATTGTCTTTCAGTAGATGTGTTAGCAGTTGAAAGAGTGGATGGTTGAGAACTACATGTCTTTGATCGCAGATTAAACAGAGTTGTTAATTACTGGAGCAAATGATGCTGATCGCAACAATATTTTGTCATCATTTAAACCAGTTGGAATCAACATTAGTCTTACTGAATCAGCCCGCAATATCTTTGACTTTAGCATGTCATTTACAGTGCACATTACAAAATTGTCCAAAACATGTTTTTTCAATCTTAAAAATGTTGGAAAATTAAGATGTTTTCTAAATATGCAGGATACTGAGAAATTAATTCATGTATTTATTTCTAGTAAGACTGATTACTGCAATGCAGTGTTCAATACCTGATCAAATCATTCTCTGTACAGCTTTCAGTTAATTCAAAATGCTGCTGCAAGAATTGTAACAAGAACAAGAAGAAAATACAAACAAGTGGCTCCAGTTCTTCAGTCCTTACACTGGCTCCCAATTAAGTTTAGGGCAAATTTCAACAATAATAACATCACCCATTCATCCATTATCCATCCCACTATAGCCTAACTACAAGGTCACAGGGGTCTGCTGGAGTCAATCTCAGCCAACTCAGGGTGCAAGGCAGGAAACAAACCCCGGTCAGGGTACCAGCCCACCGCAGGGCACACACACCCATACCCACACACCAAGCACACACTAGGGACAATTTACAATCGCCAATGCACCTAACCAGCATGTCTTTGGACTGTGGGAGGAAACTGGAGCACCCGGAGGAAACCGACGCAGACACGGGGGGAACATGCAAACTCCACGCAGAGAGGACCCGGGAAGCGAACCCAGGTTTCCTAACTGCGATGCAACAGCGCTACCACTGCACCACCGTGCCACCCATAATAACATCACTCTGGACAAAAATGTTTAAATGCGTATCAGACAATCTTGGTGTCACAATCACTTCTAATCCATTAACAGCTGTGTTTGGTGGACTCCGGGATGGGCTTAAAGTGGAGAAAGACAAACAAACTCTAATTGCATTTACTTCACTATTGGCACATAGACTTATCTTGTTCAAATGGAAGACTCATAACCCACCTCTCAAAAAAATTAAAGGAACACTTTGAAAACACATCAGATCTCAATGGGAAAAAAATCATGCTGGATATCTATACTGATATGGACTGGGTAATGTGTTAGGAACGAAAGGAAATGAAAATTATCAACCTACAGAGGGCTGAATTCAAAGACACCCCAAAAATCAAAATGAAAAAATGATGCAGCAGGCTAGTCAACTTTGCCGAAATTTCATTGCAGCAACTCAAAAGTACTTAGTAGTTTGTATGGCTCCCACACGTTTGTAATTATGCCTGACAATGTCGGGGGGTGGGGGGCATGCTCCTATGAGACAATGGATTGTGTCCTGGGGGATCTCCTTCTAGATGTGGACTAGGGCATCACTGAGCTCCTGAACAGACTGAGGTGCAACCTGGCGGTGTTAGATGGACCGAAACATAATGTCCCAGAGGTGTTCTATTGGATTTAGGTCATGCGAGCGTGGGGGCCAGCCAATGGTATCAATTCCTTCATCCTCCATTAACTGCCTACATACTCTCACCACATGAGGCTGGGCATTGTCATGTACCAGGAGGAACCCAGGACCCATTGCACCAGCATAGAGTCTGAAAATGGGTCCAAGGATTTCATCCCAATCCCTAATGGCAGTCAAGGTGCCATTGTCTAGCCTGTAGAGGTCTGTGCATCCCTCCATGGATATGCCTCCCAAGACCATCACTGACCCCCCCACCAAACCGGTCATGCTGAACGATATTACAGGCAGCATAACATTCTCCATGGCTTCTCCAGACCCTTTCATGTCTGTCACATGTGCTCAGGGTGAACCTGCTCTCATCTGTGAAAAGCACAGGTTGCCAGTGCCAGTGTTATAGCAAATGCCAATTGAGCTCCATGGTGCCTGGCAGTGGGTACATGGCCCACTAGAGGACCCTCATGAAGCCTCATTGCCTGCTGGAGATCATTTTTTAGGGCTCTGGCAGTGCTCATCCTGTTTCTCCTTGCCCAAAGGAGCTGATACCAGTCCTGCTAAGGGGTTAAGGACCTTCTACAGCCCTGTCCAGCTCTCCTAGAGTAACTGCCTGTCTCCTGGAATCTTCTCCATGCCCTTGAGACTGTGCTGGGAGACACAGCAAAACTTCTGGCAATGGCACATATTGATGAGCCATCCTGGAGAAGTTGGACTACCTGTGTAACCTCTGTAGGGTCCAGGTATCGCCTCATGCTACCAGTAGTGACACTGACCGTAGCCAAATGCAAAACTAGTGTAAAAACAGTCAGAAAAGATGAGGAGGGAAAAATGTCAGTGGCCTCCACCTGTTAAGCCATTCCTGTTTTGGGGGTCGTCTCATTGTTGCCCCTCTAGTGCACCTGTTGTTAATGTCATTAACACCAAAGCAGCTGAAACTGATTAACAACCCCCTCTGCTACTTAACTGACCAGATCAATAGCCCAGAAGTTTCATTGACTTGATGCTATACTCTAATTAAAAAGTGTTCCTTTAATTTTTTTTCCCTTTTCACTACTCTCAAAGTTTTATTCTGGCTGTTGGCCTTCCTCACTTTCTCAGTTTTTTTAAGTTTGACTTGATTGTATGGAACATTACATACTTTTAATAAATTCAGTAAAAGAAAAAAAAAAAAGAAAATGGTTTTCTACTCTTTATTAAGGAAATTATTACAATATTTCTGACAAATACAATAGAATTTGGCACAAATTTAGTGTGCAAACAGAGATCACCTGAAATGTGCAAAATTAAAGTAACAGTCTTTATCTTCAGTAGCATTTTAAATGCACAATTAATTGAAAAATACTGATTTCAGGTAAAATTGAAAATATGTCTTACTAGCTTAGATTCCATTTGATGTGCATGTTGTTTACGGGGTAGTTGAAAGAATTGCTTTTAAGATTGAACTACACAACTGTGAAAGACAACTGAAACTGCATTTTGCATAAATTTCACTGTTATCAACCTTATTAAATTAAAAAAATTGCAGGAATAATTTTATTCAATGCCCTACCAACAAATTATAAAATATACACTTCATCAAAATGTATCTTCCCTTTAACAAATCAAGGTTGGGGGGATGGGTATTATGATAAAGATGATTTTTCTTGAAACACCTGAGCGATCAAATGCCAAATATTTTAATGTAAGCCATAAATATATATTTTGTGGTTTCACAGCTAAACTGATGTAAAAGCTTAATTCCAGTAGTAGTCAGCAGGCATAAATTTAATTTCAAAACTGAATCAAAAAGTGTGTTCTGCATTTTATAGTGGCAGGGAGAGGTAAACAGAAAGTGCTATAACTGAGCTTAACCAAAACAAAGCTAACGGGTGATGCACATGAGGGCACAGCCATTAATCAATTTCTGGGGGGATGAGAAAGTACATGAATCATAATTCTGTCAATAATCAATTATACTGGAATTGTAATAAAATATATTTTAAGGTGAGGGCTCAAACCCAAAATCCTTTCTCAGGCTAAACCTAAGGTGGAGAGACTTTTTAACTGCTCCACTTCTACAAGGCCAGAGCTTGACCTCATACTAACTCAATCCAAGGATCAAACAAACATCATAAAGATCGACACAACAAATGGAAGGAGAAAAGTCAAACAAAACGTGGTTTTCGGTAAATGGTTTGCTAAAGACAAGAAGGAAAAACGGTTATTTGAAAACCCCTACATAACGCTTACCATGTAACTCGTCTTGATGTCTAGTTATACAGGGTGGCCCGTCTTGTCTGCTGCCGGATAGGTGGCTCCGGTTGTGTCACCTGCCTTGTTTCCTTGCTGTCTGACCCCTGGAAACCACTTTTGTGGTGGCAGTGTACTGAAGTGGTGTGTGTATGAGACAAATCCACTTACTATAAATGAAATGAAGTTGAACATTTAAAATACAATACAGAGAATCGATCCCTTGATGTTGCAAAGAGTGTACATGAACATGCTGAAACAGGCACAGAGATGTATTGATGCACAAGGAGATCACTATCAGCATCTTCTGTAAATGTGAGTACCAAATTTAGCAATGGATTGTGCAGATTGTGCAAAGCACAAGGGCCTATGAGCTTGGGGGGCCCACTTGGGGCCATATAGATTTTTTAAAAAAATTTAATAACTTGACTAAAATGGCAGTTTCACAGTCACAGTACTGTAGTAGTATCCTGTCAGCCGGTATTGTCATTTTAATTGGTTACAAACTGCAATTGCTTTGTTTTATAGCATAGAACAGTTTCTTCTTTGTAGGCAACCTTATATTTTAATCATCTTCTTTTACAAAGTTGTCTTGGAAAAGTACGCAGGTCCACATTTTACATAGATGTATGTACCATGTACTATTACCCACACCTCCCACATTCCATTACCATAATTTATTTTATTTTTGCTAACTTACAGCAACTGTAATAAAGCGATTTAAAAAGTTATTACAAATTTCATTTAGAGAGCTGGTTTGTTTGTCACGGTGTTGATGCGATTGTGGACGCCGCTGCCCAGCCGGCCCCTAGAATCTAGTTGTGAAGAAATTACTAAGAGTTATCCTAGACAGGAGAGGTCCACCCCAGGGCACTGCACAGGGGCCTTCAGCAAGCTAGCTACGCCATTGGGTATGTTGTGTAGTAGGAGCACCATGTAGTGCTGCAAACCACAACCAGGCTCTTCTCAGAGCTTCCACTGTGTAAATCATGTCACACAAGCATAATCAGATTAATGAAGCGGTGAGAATCAGGAATCATATTGGATATAGAAAAGTTGATTGTGAACTGGATTAAACACCAGACCTATAATCGAATCCCCCTATTTGAAATGTTAAAAGAAAAAGCTGCACCTGAATATGACGTGCACTTCACTGCTAGCTGTGGATGGTTCAAGTGCTTTAAGAAGCATTTTGAATTGCATGATGTGAAAGTGAGTGGTGAGGCTATAAGTGCAGATGTGGAGGAAGCTGCTGAATGTGTTGAAAAACTGGACAAACTTACAAGTGAAGAAGGATATTTGCCTGAATTGTATTTAATGAGGGAAATGACTTTGAGCCGCCTGCTCGGAGCCATATGTAGTCATTAAGGGATGCATACCTGTAAATGTAGGAAAACAAGAAAGCAGTGCTTGCCTGTATTTACAAGCGTGTGTAAATGTAAACATGTAAACAGATGTAGCATAACCAAAACAGAGCGCAGTAGGTGGGTTCGGTGGCCCAGGAATTTTGAAATTACAGTGGCCAGGGAATTTTGAAATCAATGTCGGATTAGTGAAGGAACCATATTATAGAGAGGCAGATTAGTGAAGGTCTACCTGTATTTTTTTTTTTCACAAATTATATGAGTTCCGAAGTCTTGCGGTAGAGCTTAGTGAGCTGTGTGAGTACAAAAATGTAATTTGAGAATGTATGGAATTACTCATTTTCTATTTTTTACTTAACAGTATTTTAGAGTGGATAATTTTATTTTCACTTTGATGGTCAAAGCTTTTATTTTGATCAATGAACATGAAATCCCAGTAAAATAATTTAAAATTTCCTTTTTACACAAACACGTATAACATAATACATCAGTGAGTATTTCTTATAGTCCCATTATTCTTGCATCATCTCTGCTGTTATTAAACACAGGCAATTTTACTTTTGTTTAGTAAAATGGATGTAAATAATCAGGAGTGTTTATCAATATTAGCTCCTGGGTGTCATAGCACATACAGTATATTATGTATCCTTTTTTTAATAAGAAATATTATTTTATTGGTGTTTCTAAAAAGTTTAGCTCCCAATTAGAAGGTTTCTTTGTGTAAACTGTGATGATTTTAATTTGCATTTTTCCCTTTGCCTCCAAAAGGTTAATGGTAGATTTATTCCACACTTTTTTTCTGCCTGCCAACATGAAAAGGTTTCATATTGTTGAGTTATTGCGGTGTCTGTATGGAAGCTGTCTTTCTCAGAAGCTGAGCCCGATCTTAGCCATTTGTTAAAATCAATGAAACTGACATTCATCAAGGCTTTATGAAGGAGCATGCATTCATCCCTGGTCCAAAACCAAGCGTTGCACTGTAAAAAATGAAGTGCTGTTCAGAAATTATAATCCTGCTGTAACATGCTGCTAAATTGTCAATTACTATTCTAATAAAAATCTAAGCATTCGGCATAGTATATAATAAAATGCGTTCAGGCAAGAGAAACCCATTTATTACACGTGACTAGAAGTCACCATTATGTAAATCATTCAATAAAACTTGCATTTTGCTGGACTGAAAGATGCAGCATGTATTAATATAACAAAGAAACAATCTTTAAATTTTACGAGGAAAAAATTGGATGGCCTCATTCTCATAAAACAGCAACTATTAAGATATTTTCTTAATTGACACTTCAAAGCCCAAAGAGAAAAAGCTGCACAAAAGATTAGCAATAATCACTATTCATGATAATAATCACTATTAAATAATAAAGCTACTTAATTAATGGGACTGCACGACAGAGCACAAAACTCATCCTGGATATATTGGAATTGAGAAGCAGCACTGAAAGGATACATTGACATCTGTGCTCTTTTCTAATTACTTTTGTCACTTGTCACTCAGCATGCAGTCCTTTAAAATGTTGGAGGAAACTACTATAGAGTAACCAGAAACAAAAAATCCATGCTAACATGGAGAAGTTGCAAACTGTACATGGTGACCAGTCTAGAACTGGAACACAGGTCTTTAGAGATGTGAGACAGCTGTGTTAATTGGTTAGCCACCAAACTACATTTAAATAGAAGCAGATTAGCTAACAAATACTACCTAAAATATACGTCCATTAATCCATCCTTCCATCCATTCAGAAATCGATTTTATCGACTACTTTTCTAGTTCAGCATCTTGGGAACTAATGAATAGTGCACATTATTAACAAAATGTAGCAATCTAATGTCTACAACAGTGATGAATGACAAAATTTACCAAAGCATTTTTCACAGCAAGTATGCTGTGTTTGCCAATGACTTTGTTCACAAGATTAGGCAATAACATTAACGATTAAGTAACAAAGAAAAAACAAATACATCTATACGCTCTTATAAAACATGTATATAACTAGTAGAAGAATAATGCCTTTCTATATAGATATTTTCCTGGATATTTGCCTTGTGGACAACTTAGACCAAATATTTTTTTCCAGCACCCCATGATGATTTGTGGGGCCAGTGTGACATTGCTGAAAAGTAGTTAGCCAGTGACGGATGGGATAAACCCATAAGTGTATACTCTTAAGTACGTAAGTTAACTGAAATCCTGGAGGCATACAAGTCAGAAGCAAACAGGGCCAGTCCAGTAACTTCACAGCGGCTGTTTATCAGCAAGGGTGCAAGGTTCAGAACAGTAGTACAAGGATGTGGTCCCTCCTGTCACCTGGAGGAGAGTGAACTTTAAGGGTTGACCTTAACCGTCAGTTCAATTTCCCGCAAGAGATCACCCCAACCTCTATGTGGCCAGACATTGTGCTCTGGTCCACCACTACTAGGATGATCATCATGGCTGAATTGACTCTTCCATGGGAAGATGGGATGGAGGCTGTCTTTCAGAGAAAGGCGGAAAAGTATACAGAACTGTTAGATACATGCTTGCAAGCAGGGTAAAGGGCCTTCATTTTCCCAGTAGAGGTAGGTTGCAGAAGAACATCCTCCCAGAGGTTCCTGAAGTCCCTTGGGATTACAGGCTCAAAGCTGAGGAAAGCCCTCAAAGATCTGGCTGAGGAGGCAAAAAAAGGGAGCTTCTGGCATCTGGCTCAGAAGAATAGATAAAGTGTGGAAAAAACAAGGATCCTAAGTCCTGGCTGCAGGGTTGGTAGGGAAATGTCCCTACCACTATTCCACCACCTCGAGATGTTCTGGGATTAAAGGAGTGAAACATCAGTGAATGGTGTCTCCTGGCTGATGACCCTGTAGCCATCAAGGTGGCACTGTCAGAGGTGAGTCAAGGAAAAATGCCCAGCAGGTGGTCCCACCTGTGCTCTCATTTAAACATTTAGTGGGCTAAAAATTATTGGAATTTGTGAATACTTTTAAACACATGAAGAAGAAAACAGGAAATATATCACTGTACTTGTATCTTAAAAGGAATGTCTTTTTGTATGGACTTGTATGTGACCCGATTGTCCTACTGAGCTTACTCCTTTAATCATTTTACCCAGAGTGCTCTGTTGATGCAAACAGGAAGGAGTGAAGAATCCATGTGCTTTAGTGTTGTGTATTTACAACAACAACAACATTTATTTATATAACACATTTTCATGCAAACAATGTAGATCAAAGTGCTTTACAAGATGTCAAAAAGAAAGTTACAAGAAAAGACAAACCAATAAGATTAGGCAATAACATTTTAACGATTAAGTAACAAAGAAAAAACAAATACATTTATATGCTCTTATAAAACATGTGTATAACTAGTAGAAGAATAATGCCTTTCTATACAATATCATAATAGATAGATAGATAGATAGATAGATAGATAGATAGATAGATAGATAGATAGATAGATAGATAGATAGATAGATAGATAGATAGATACTTTATTAATCCCAATGGGAAATTCACATTCTTCAGCAGCAGCATACTGATACAATAAATAATATTAAATTAAAGAATGATAACAATGCAGGTGAAAAACAGACAATAACTTTGTATAATGTTGAATGTTAACGTTTACCCCCCCGGGTGGAATTAAAGAGTCGCATAGTTTGGGGGAGAAACGATCTCCTCAATCTGTCAGTGGAGCAGGACAGTGACAGCAGTCTGTCGCTGAAGCTGCTCATCTGTCTGGAGATGATACTATTAAGTGGATGCAGTGGATTCTCCATAATTGATAGGAGCCTGCTGAGCGCCCTTCGCTCTGCCACAGATGTTAAACTGTCCAGCTCCATGCCAACAATAGAGCTTGCCTTCCTCACCAGTTTGTCCAGACGTGAGGCGTCTTTCCTCTTAATGCTGCCTCCCCAGCACACCACTGCGTAGAAGAGGGCGCTCGCCACAACTGTCTGATAGAACATCTGCAGCATCTTATTGCAGATGTTGAAGGACGCCAGCCTTCTAAGGTAGTATAACCGGCTCTGTCCTTTCTTGCACAGCGCATCAGTATTGGCAGTCCAGTCTAATTTATCATCCAGCTGCACTCCCAGATATTTATAGGTCTGCACCATCTGCACACAGTCACCTTTGATGATCACTGGGTCTATGAGGGGTCTGGGCCTCCTAAAATCCACCACCAGCTCTTTGGTTTTGCTGGTGTTCAGGTGTAGGTGGTTTGAGTCGCACCATTTAACAAAGTCATTGATTAGGTCCCTATACTCCTCCTCCAGCCCATTCCTGATGCAGCCCACGATAGCAGTGTCATCAGCGAACTTTTGCACATGGCAGGACTCCGAGTTGTATTGGAAGTCCGATGTATATAGGCTGAACAGGACCGGAGAAAGTACAGTCCCTTGTGGCGCTCCTGTGTTGCTGACCGCAATGTCAGACGTGCAGTTCCCAAGACGCACATACTGAGGTCTGTCTTTAAGATAGTCCACGATCCATGCCACTAGGTATGAATCTAATCCCATCTCTGTCAGCTTGTCCCTAAGGAGCAGAGGTTGGATTGTGTTGAAGGCGCTAGAGAAGTCTAGAAACATAATTCTTACAGCACCACTACCTCTGTCCAAGTGTGAGAGGGATCGGTGTAGCATATAGATGATGGCATCCTCTGCTCCCACCTTCTCCTGATATGCAAACTGCAGAGGGTCAAGGGCGTGTTGAACCTGTGGCCTAAGGTGGTGAAGCAGCAGCCTCTCCATGGTCTTCATCACATGTGATGTCAGAGCAACAGGCCGAAAGTCATTCAGCTCACTAGGACGTGATACCTTTGGGATTGGGGTGATACAAGATGTTTTCCAAAGCCTCGGGACTTTCCCCTGTTCCAGGCTCAGGTTGAAGATGCACTGTAGAGGGCCCCCCAGCTCCGATGCACAGACCTTCAGCAGTCGTGGCGATACTCCATCTGGACCCGCTGCTTTGCTGGCACGAAGTCTCCTCAGCTCTCTGCTCACTTGCGCTGTTGTAATTATGGGTGGGGATGTCTTTCCTATGCTGGTATCAGCAGAAGGATGTGTGGAGGGTGCAATACTCCGAGGTGAGAGTGAGAGTGGGTTAGGGTGGTCAAACCTGTTAAAGAAGTTGTTCATTTGGTTTGCTCTCTTCACGTCTCTCTCAATGGTGGTACCCCGCTTCGAGCTGCAGCCAGTGATGATCTTCATCCCATCCCACACTTCCTTCATGCTGTTATTCTGCAACTTCTGCTCCAGATTTCTCCTGTACTGCTCCTTCGCCGCCCTCAGCTGGACTCGGAGTTCCTTCTGCACGCGCTTGAGCTCATGCTGATCACCGTTTTTAAAAGCCCTTTTCTTCTGGTTCAAAAGGCCCTTGATGTCACTTGTAATCCATGGCTTGTTGTTAGCATAGCAGCGTACAGTTCTTACTGGAACTACAGTGTCCATACAGAAGTTGATGTAGTCAGTAGTGCAGTCAACAACTTCCTCAATGTTCTCACTATGAGATCCCTGCAGGATATCCCAGTCTGTAGTTCCAAAACATTCTCTCAGAGCCTTCTCAGCCTCCGGGGTCCACTTCCTGAATGAGCGTGTGGTTACAGGTAGGACTCTCACTTTTGGTTTATAGTGAGGCTGAAGCAGAACCAGGTTATGATCTGCTTTCCCAAGCGCAGGCAGCGGGGTGGCGCTGTATGCGTCTTTAACGTTTGCATACAGTAAATCAATAGTCTTATTTCCCCGGGTGTTACAGTCCACATACTGGGAGAATGCAGGTAATGTTTTGTCCAGCGTCACATGGTTAAAGTCTCCAGCGATTAGCACAAGCGCCTCAGGGTGCTGCGTTTGTAACTTAGCAACAGCAGAATGGATGATGTCACTCACTAACTCCTCGTCCGCCCGAGGAGGGATATACACGATGACAACAATGACATGTCCAAACTCTCTGGGCAAGTAGTAGGGACGCAAACTTACGGCCAACAGTTCGATATCCCTGCAGCAAGTGGAGATTTTGACGTTAATGTGTCCAGAGTTACACCACCGTGTATTAACATAGAGAGCGAGTCCTCCTCCTTTGTGCTTCCCACAGGTACTTGCATCTCTGTCCGCTCTAACTGTGCTAAACCCGGGTAGCTCCACGTTGGCATCTGGGATGGTGTTGTTTAGCCAGGTTTCGCAAAAACACAACAAACTGCATTCTCTGTAGGTCCTGACATTTTTCACCAGCGCAGCCAGTTCGTCGATCTTATTTGAGATTGAGTTTACATTCCCCAGAATCACAGCAGGCACCGAAGGCTTGAAACGCCACTTTCTCGCAAGCCGCTTCATTTTTAGCTTAGTGCCGGCTCTGCTGCCACGATACCGCCTTCTTACCTCGTCAGGTAAATATGGAACCACACCGGCACTGGCATTTGTTCTCAGCGCTCGAAGTTGAGTACTTGAATATGCGAGTCTCGGCGTGTAAAAATCCATGCCCACGTTGTAAAAGTAAGTGTGTCCAGGGAACGAATCCACATAAAATAAAGTAATAGGAGTGATCAATAAATAAAAATAGAAAAATAAAAGTAGAAAAGTACACATACAGTACATATACAGTCATACACGGAGCTGCTGAAAAGGCTGCCACTCACGGCGGCGCCGGATGTTAAATGTTAAATGTAAGTCTCTAAAGATGAATCCAGTGATAAGGTCGGCTGGCTGGGAGGACAGATAAAAAACAAAAAAAAATTCCAGTTAAGCTGGAGAAAAAAAAAAAAATCGGAAAAAACAGCCCAGCTTTCACCTAAGATAAATGAGCTAAAATCACTCCTCATTATTACCAGGCTTTGTCTGAGAAGATTTGATGAAGTCGGTCTCATGGACAGCTGGGGCACCCGCCTTCATTCCAGCATCACAGGTGTCTGAATGGTGCCTTGATCAGGTGGTGGTGGCACAAGAACTGGAAAAGACAACAGAGAAAAGTAGAGATTAATACTGATTGCAAAACCCTGAAGAATAGTTTAATTATATGCCTATATAAGAATACAACTAAAATATAGTTACAAAAAAGACAAATTAAAATAATGGGTTTTTAGCATTTTTTTTTTGTTGTTTGACAGTATTAGCCTGGTGAATTTCTTTTGGTGAAGTATTCCAGATTTTAGGTGCGCAGCAGCAAAAGGACACCTCACAACTTACTTTAAACTTGGCTCTTGGAATTATAAGCAGGCCATCATTAGAAGGGTATGACCTGGAGTGCAGGCGGACAGATATTCCAGAATATAGGAAGGGCCCAGATTATTTCAAGCTTTATACAGCGCTAGTAGTATTTTAAAGTCAATTCCATATAACACGGGTAACCAATGTAACAATGCTAAAACTGGTGAGATGTGCTCAGATTTTCATCAAGGAAAATAAAAATAGACTGTTCTTTTTGGTTCAAGAGAGGTGAGCACTTGCTATCAAATATGTGGGCAGCAAGCCTTTCTCAATTTGTGCTTTTTTGTCTCCAAGAAATTTTACTGTTCTGATGTTTAACTTTATACATTGGTGCAGTGACTAGAACTGCTGCCTCACAGCTCAGGTCACATTTTTGGCCACCATAATTGGCAGATGTTTCTCTATCTGCCAGGGACACTGAGATGACCATTGCATTGTTGTAGTCCACTCAAAATTAGTTCAGTTTATCATTCCCCATTGCTATAACTGATTTCACTGAGTTCGACAAAGTACCTGATACATTTCAGTGAATTTGATGAACTCAAGGCAAAAGGAATTGAGCAGGACTCACTCATTGCTTGTCTACAATACTGGCATCTTTATATAACTGCTAGTTAATATTTCTATTATGAAGAAACTCATAAAATAAATGACATTCCACTATTGGTGTACAGAGTAAATATGACTGTAGAGGTAATTTTTTTGTTTCCTCATTCAACTGCTGTTTTTACTTTTTCTTGGCATGGTTTAAACAGAATTCATATTTTTGTCAAACTACTTAGTATTTGCCCAGTACTTCATTATGGATGGAAGTTTCCAGGTTATGTTGGACAGCAACAGTTAACACATGCAGTTCATTTTCATCATCCAGCCTACCTTCATCCATTTCCTCCTCTTCTAATTTGCTTCACCAGTTGCAGGAAGCCAGTGCCTCTTGGTACACTTGTTACCCAATTTTAAAATAAAAGGAATTACAGGTAAAATTTTGTTACAACGAACTTCCAGGGACCTAAAAAATATTTTGTTGTAATGAAAATTTTGTTATAATGAGATTCTGTATTTGTTGCTATATAGTGCTTTCTTTAACTTGCGTCTAGGCGTCTGCAATCATTTCAATAGTTTCATTCGTGTTAATTTTAATCTTCTCCTGTCTACAAGTTATGCTGATGAGAATTTTCCTCTGCATTTCCTTGCGATAATACACTTTCAGGGTGTGAATGATGCCCAAACTCAATGGCACAAACATTATCTAAATGTGGAAGCATGTTGTGGGTGCACAGTCATAAATCAGAAACCGAATCATCCGTTTCTTCTTCTTCATATTGTGAGGTTTCTGAACTCTTTTGGGATCCCCCCACCCAACAGGAACGTCACACTGAAGTGCGTCCCAAAGCGTGATTGCCACGTCTGTGTAAGATTGTATGTCCGTTGATGGGGCAGGGCAACAGTACGCTCACAGCGGTGCAGTGAGGCGCCACAGAAGCGAATCCTAAAAGATCGGGGTCGCACTATAAGTCTCTGTCTTACACCCCAAAACACGAGGCTGAGTCTCAGTACTTTATTAAAACCAGCTTTATTCAGCTTGAAACAGGAACAACACGGTTATTTATTGTAGTGTGATCTGCCACTCTCCTATAAACAGACACAGCAGTCAGGCAGGGTCGTGGCCAGGTTAGTGGCCATGTAATCCTGTTGCCTGCATTTACAATGTTCCTTGCATCAGAGATCTTTTCTGTTTGCTTTGGTGAATAGCCGCAGCAGAGCTGTGAGCCTGCTGTTGCCCCTGCAACATATAAACAGTCTTCCACAGACGCGGTGATCACACTTCGGGACACTCTTCAGCATGTTGCCCAGTTAGGGGAGGTCCCAAGAGAGTTTAGAAACCTCACATTTTCTTGAATGAGTGCCGCATTAATAGGAATGGTTCTTCAAACGAGCATCACTGAACCACATAACAAACGGCTTTTTCAACATCTTCAAATGCAGCAGTTCGCATACATTTGGAACCCGAGATTGTTCTTCTTTTTTTTGCTTGGTCTTTCAAGAAAGTTGACAGTGTCGATAGCGAAATTCCGAATTCAGTGGCAACGTCTTTTTTCTTTTTGCCGCTATCGAGATCTGCAAAATTTTAAAGTTTTTTTTCTAATATGAACTGTTATCGTTTTTTTCGTGTCTGCCGTTTCTATAGGAGGGTGACAATGAGTTAAATTCCAATAGATGTTTTTCAAATGTTGACAAGCAATAAGCAAAAGGTATCACTGAAAACCACCAAAAAACAAAAACAGCAAAAAAACAGTATGAGCAAAGTTCGAAGAAAGAATTTCTTTTTATAATGTTTCTGATCGTTGTGCACAACTGAGCTGCGA
This sequence comes from Erpetoichthys calabaricus, assembly GCF_900747795.2. Classification (NCBI taxonomy): domain Eukaryota; kingdom Metazoa; phylum Chordata; class Cladistia; order Polypteriformes; family Polypteridae; genus Erpetoichthys; species Erpetoichthys calabaricus. The sequence goes on along the minus strand of NC_041406.2, from coordinate 116,252,523 downwards.
CCACAGAACTAACTGATTAACTAACTAACTGAACTGGAGATTTCTATAGACTTGTGTCATATGGGGAAGCTATTGGGACCAAATACTTCATTGTAATGAAAATTTAGTTGTAAAGATATTCGTTGTAATGGAACAAAATACTGTTTAAAAATGGATCATAGAACAGTGTTTTATGTACAACATGGCAACACAGGCTAACACTGACAAAAAACTGACACTGCAGAACTAGTGAAGAGTTGGCCAATTATTTCTTTAATGCATAGGAGAAATTGAAGCACTCATTGAAACGTAAACCATTTGTGATTTTACATGTATATACCATTGTTTTTTTTTTACTTGTATAGTTATGCTCCCTGTTGAAATAAAACAAGCAAATGATATGTAGGTGCCAAGGTGAATAGACTTTAGAGATCTTTATTCCAGTCGGGGTAAAAGGATAATTGATAAACCGGCAAAATATGGATGCCAGAGGCAGTTCATTGCCCCACACCATTGGTGGCGGTGTCTCTCCAGGCTGGTGCCAGGTAAGGTTTTCGCAGAGTTGCATGGGAGCCGGAGTGTAGAAGAGCAGCCCTGCTGGGGTCATTACGTGCCGCTGCTGGGGGAAGACTGCCTTGGTTTCTGTACAACTGGAAGCATTCCCGGCTCCAGTTTAAAATTCTGCTGCATCACCTTGGGGATTCAGAGTCAGAAGGCATTGGGCATAGCTCACCTCGAGGAGTGGTAAGAGAGGGAGCATTTGCTGCGTGTATTATTGTTGGCTGTGTTTCACTTGAGGAGGTATCACAGACAATAAAAATTTTTTTATTTGACCAAGGACTTGTGTTGGGTGACATTGTGTATATAGTTCAGGGCTAAGTGGCACCCTGTGATTACACAGAACAAATTTTATTTTTTTTAAGTATTGCTTTATTTTTCTCCCATACTAATAAAACAATTCAGAATTCAATTCAATTCAATTTATTTTTGTATTGCACTTTTCACAAAAAGTTAGGTGCATTGGCGATTCTAAATTGTCCTTAGTGTGTGCTTGGTGTGTGGGTGTGTGTGCCCTGCGGTGGGCTGGAGCCCTGCCCAGGGTTTGTTTCCTGCCTTGCGCCCTGTGTTGGCTGGGATTGGCTCCAGCAGACCCCTGTGACCCTGTAGTTAGGGTATAGCGGGTTTGATGATGGATGGATGGACTTTTCACTCAGTGTAAGCACAGAGCACTGGGACAAGTCCACAGGTAGATACAAATAAAAACTTTACTAATTACATAATGAGTACAAATAAAGACACAATTCTGTATAAACAGACATGATATAAAGTGGTTCAAAACTAACTAACATAATTGGAGCTCAGCAGTATCTGTCCATTAATTATTTGTTGAACTATTGCCAGTTGACAACAGAGGAAAGGAAAAATAAAAATGCCAGTCAGTAGCTACCCTGGAGAAAATAAACCTCTGCAAGATCCATGGTCAGTAAAAACACAGCTGCAGTCCTGGAGACCCCAGCCAACTGGCCACCCAACCCCTCTGGCATCTTCTACACTTGAGTCAATACTGGGCCATTGAATCTAACGACAGAAACTTCACATAAGTCAGCAAACCTCATATGCCTATTCTGGGTTTGTTATGAATTCATTTTCTGCATTATACAGTGGTCTGAAAAATGTTAAGTCATTTAGAAACATATAAACTGAGTTGATTTTTTTAAAATACAATAACATATGATACGTTTCTTTTTATAGAAAAATCTTTGTGGGTTATGGCTCTAACCAAATGCTTTACAAAAAATAGAAAACAATCATTCTTCATCATGCCAGCACCCAATCAGAATCATGCAATTTTGAAGATAGTTTTGTATATATTAAAAATGACTTTGATTTCTCCATCAAGCTATTTCAAAAATGTATAAATGAAACATTTATTAGGTGCCACTATTAGTAGTAGTACTACAAGCAAAATGCAGCTTTTTGCTGCTAAAATAAAATCTCATGATTAGATGCTAAACTATACTTTCATTTTACTCAGTAAACAAAACATATATAAAATCATCACAAAAAGTTCAGTTTTATTTAATTCATAATATATGATAAATATACCTATATATGGGCGGCATGGTGGCGCAGTGGGTAGCGCTGCTGCCTCGCAGTTGGGAGATCTGGGGACCTGGGTTCGATTCCCAGGTCCTCCCTGCGTGGAGTTTGCATGTTCTCCCCGTGTCTGCGTGGGTTTCCTCCGGGCGCTCTGGTTTCCTCCCACAGTCCAAAGACATGCAGGTTAGGTGGATTGGCGATTCTAAATTGGCCCTAGTGTGTGCTTGGTGTGTGGGTGTGTTTGTGTGTGTCCTGCGGTGGGCTGGCACCCTGCCCAGGATTGTTTCCTGCCTTGTGCCCTGTGTTGGCTGGGATTGGCTCCAGCGGACCCCCGTGACCCTGTGTTCGGATTCAGCGGGTTGGAAAATGGATGGATGGATGGATATCTATATATGTATGTCTTGTCACATTTGGGCTTCTGAGTTGCAAAAGACAGGGGAGGGAGAATTAGGCAAGGAGACATTTATTTTGGCATTTGAAGGAACTGTATTGGAGCTTTATTCAGTGCAGGGAGCTTTACTCAAAAAGTTCCAGCAGCCGTTCCTTCGGATTAAATGAACTTGAAGGCGTCTTCCTCAGGAGCATTCAGTTGAAGGGAGGCTGGAGTGAAGCCACAGGCAGTGTGGAAACGAAAAAAGAACAAAATACTACATACAGTACGTAAGACTTAAAGTCTCAAAACACAGTGTAACACATGGTTAAACATCAAGTTGTTTGAATGTGTATTTTTTGGTATCTGATTGCTGTTTGACCTAGCCCCAGAGTATGAAAGGGTAATCTGATCAGTCACAGTATATTGTCACATATGCGCATCAGAGGGTCACCTTCTGGGCTCAACAGAGGTAAACACTATCACTTTGGGACACCAGGAAATGGGATTGCTGACTCTTCTGTCTCTTTTGTTACCCTCAGGTAATCGAAGAATGCCTATTGCAGACAACTGACCCCGCTCCATCTTGTCCAGGGGCTATAAAAACAAGGAAGGAGGTGTCTCGTTCGGGAAATGAAGCACCCGTGCTATGGAGCTCCGACACTGAAGCCTTACTGCTCTACTGAGCCTTTTAAACCAAACCAAATGGCTATATTTTGCTTTTATCTCCTTATGGCTCTACTAAGCACTTCTTACTTTAAGTCACTTTGTTATTTCGAGTAAACAGGGTGGCCCAGTTGGCACTCCAACATTTCCTCTTGACTGTCATGCCCTCAACAGACGACAATATATACTGTACACTGTATAGCGGAGCTGCAGTGCTCTGTAGCGGCAAGTGCCAATGGATTGTTGCTCCTTACATCACTCTTTTAGGTAGTTTGCTGTTCTTAGAAGGAGAGTTTACTGTTACTGCACTAATTGTAATTCTTTGGAAGACTTGCTGTTTTTATAGGCTCCCCTGCAGCTGACACTCACGCTGCTCATTTACATGATGGCTTGCCATCTCATACTGTTGGTGACTCATTTCCCAGCTGATGCAACATATTAGTAGCCTTACATAGCCCTCCATTCAAAGTAGCTGTCCTCCATAACCAGTTACAGGTCATTACAACAGGGTATAAACTCTTTAAAAAACAGGCAGTCTTTATTTCCACTGAAAAAGACACATCAGCAGAGGTCTTGAGTGCTTTGTTATCAGATGGTGCAGCAAGGACATTAAATGCTGTGCTATCATGTGATGCAGCAGAAGTGTTTAATGCTGCTTATCTATTTGGTTATCTGTCCATTCTAGGTAGGTAGAAGAACTCATTGTGTGGCGTTGCAGTTGCATTTGTTGGCTGTCCTCCTTCAATGAACTTAAATTGCAAAGGGCAATCCAGATTCTGAATTTCAGCCTTGAGACCCTCCAGTAATTCTTTAGAAGAACCCAGCATGTCTATTTTGGGTCTCTGTGGCACTCTGTAATTTGCTAAGTCAGACTTTAGGTCTTTTCCTTATTGCACACTGTCACCAATGTAGTGCTGCGTAGCTGCCGTACTTGGCAGCATCGACTGCCAATGGATTCTCACTCTTTACATTGCCCTCTTAGATGGTTAACTGTATTTAGAAGGATGGCTTGCTATTGCTGCATTAGCTGTAATTCTTTTGTGACTGGCTTGTAGTTTTTAGACAGACAGACAGACAGACAGACAGACAGACAGACAGACAGACAGATAGATAGATAGATAGATAGATAGATAGATAGATAGATAGATAGATAGATAGATAGATAGATAGATAGATAGATAGATAGTGTGGAAAGCATACCCCCAGACACAGACAGACAGACACCAGAATGTCCAAAACACACTTCTTTATTTTCCTACAGCACCACAATGCCTTCCTTCACCAACCCTTTCTTCTTCTCTTTCTCTTTTCTTCTCTTCTCACCTTCAACCTTCTCTCTCTTTCTCTCTTCTTCTTTTCTTCTCTGTCTCTTCTTCTTCTTCTTCTTCTTCTCTTTCACCTTCGACCTCCTCTCGCCCTCCTCACAAGCTTTGTCTTCTTCCTCCCAACTCTGGCTCTCTTAGTGGAGGGAGGCGGCCCCTTTTATTACGACCCGGATGAGCCCCAGGTGCTCCCCATGACATCCCTTCCTGGTGTGGCGGAAGTGTCAGGAGAGCACCTGGAAGTACACCGGGTGCCTTTGGGATTACTTCCGGCAGCACTTCCTGGTGTGGCGGAAGTGCTGCCATCCAGGACTCCCTAACTGTCCGGGCGCCCCCTGGCGGTGGCCACATCTTCTCACAGTGGTGAGTATCCTGGCTCCATTCCTGTGGCCCCAAATTAGGCCCGGGCGGCTGCCCTCCCGTGGCCGAGGAGAAGTATTGTCCAACTTGGGGACTATCCAGGCGTCCCGGCCGGGCAGTGTCCCTGCTCATCCGTGACAGTGCCCCCTCACCAGCTGAAGCCCATCTGGCAAAGCGGCCCGTCCCGCGAGGGATAGAAATGTCCCAAGGCGGGGTCCTGGAATACCATCTTCCACGGTCCAGACCTGTAAAATAAGAAACAGACGCGGAGACGTCGTCCCGACGCCGCCTAACGGCATCTCTGCTCAAGGCATAGGGACAACGTCTCCACAGATGCCCGACTCCATGGCAGATGTAACACCGGCGCACCCCTCGTCTTTCCGGTGCCCTCCAGGTCTGAAAACAGGACGGGAACGCCCGTGCCTGTATCTCTTCAGCTTGGCTTGGGGCAACTCTCCACTGCCTTGGAGAGAGCTCTCTCACCGCACGCGAGCTCTCGTGGTCTTGTTTCGCCCTGGGAGACCCTTCCGTTTTCCTCCGGGGCCTCCCGTTCCTCTGGGGTGCTGTAACAGCCTGGATCCCCTTATGGGACAAAGAGGGACCCTGTGCTGTTTGCACACCTCTCGAACGGGTTATGAGCGCCGCAGTTTCCTTGCGCGGGGTGGTCTGGGTACCGACACAAACAAGCCGGCACCGCCCCCGCGTCTCTGCTCGTACTGCAGGCTCAGTACTCGTCCCCTGATCTACTGTCGGAACCCTTGCTACTTGGATCCCTTCCGTTACATCCGGGTCCTTTTCGCTAGGGTTTCCATTATTATATTTGGTACCAGTATCACTTACCTGTACCCCGACATCGGACTGGCAGGAGAATCCCACGTCGCGCCGCCTCAACCATCTCAGTACGGTTCTCAGGGGCGCGTCCGCAGTCTCTTCCAGTGTCTTAATTACGCCCTTTACCTCACTCAGCATCTGTAGAAGAGGCTGTATAGGACGAAAGACTTTCTCCAAGTCCCATACAGCCAACAACAATTCACTAACATTAGCCGGCGGTGAATTCATGCCTTCTCTGCACTCACCTACCGGCTGGGAGCCGTGGAGCCCCTGCGCATGCTCCGTTGGGTCTTTGAGCGTTTCAGGATTGACGTTCGTTGGTCCCGCCTTCAAGTCTTCACCGGCGGGTATACAACAGACCCCGTCCAATCCTGTGCTTGTCTCTGGGAGGAACTTCCGGTCTTTCGACGCTCCCTCCACCCTATGAGCGGACTCGATTGGGGAAGAGTCTTCCGGGCAGCTTCCGCCCCGCAGCCCTTCTGCAACCAGTAGCGATTCTTCCTCATCTTCCGTCTCCGTCTCGCCATCACTCCAGGGGTTGGCGTGCTTCGGCCACAGACGCGGATTCGGGCAGTCTCCTGCTAAAAAGCAAGACCAGGAGACAACAGGGTAAGCCCCGCCAAGCGTATCGCCGTCACACGCGAGACTTACCTCCCGGTTTCCGTCTTCTTGAGCATACTGCTGCTGGGTGGCCTCTTCTGCTGAGCTGTTAACCCGTGCGTCCGGAAAGACGACGTTGGGCAGAGGCGTCGCTATCTTAGGGGCGCGTTTGCCCTTCTTCTTCCCCATACTGCTAAACGTCCGTCAAGCGTGGTCTTTGGCGAGCGTTTTCTGGGACGTTGGCGCAGGACTGCGTGCCACAATAAACGTGTGTCTTCGTCCGCTGTGCGGGCAGCCTCCACAAAATTTTTTTTTTTTTTTTTTTTTTTTTGAAAACGGGGTCCCCTCCTTTTAGCAGGAGGAGGGCCCCACGTTGGGCGCCATTGTGGAAAGCATACCCCCAGACACAGACAGACAGACACCAGAATGTCCAAAACACACTTCTTTATTTTCCTACAGCACCACAATGCCTTCCTTCACCAACCCTTTCTTCTTCTCTTTCTCTTTTCTTCTCTTCTCACCTTCAACCTTCTCTCTCTTTCTCTCTTCTTCTTTTCTTCTCTGTCTCTTCTTCTTCTTCTTCTTCTTCTCTTTCACCTTCGACCTCCTCTCGCCCTCCTCACAAGCTTTGTCTTCTTCCTCCCAACTCTGGCTCTCTTAGTGGAGGGAGGCGGCCCCTTTTATTACGACCCGGATGAGCCCCAGGTGCTCCCCATGACATCCCTTCCTGGTGTGGCGGAAGTGTCAGGAGAGCACCTGGAAGTACACCGGGTGCCTTTGGGATTACTTCCGGCAGCACTTCCTGGTGTGGCGGAAGTGCTGCCATCCAGGACTCCCTAACTGTCCGGGCGCCCCCTGGCGGTGGCCACATCTTCTCACAGTGGTGAGTATCCTGGCTCCATTCCTGTGGCCCCAAATTAGGCCCGGGCGGCTGCCCTCCCGTGGCCGAGGAGAAGTATTGTCCAACTTGGGGACTATCCAGGCGTCCCGGCCGGGCAGTGTCCCTGCTCATCCGTGACAATAGATAGATAGAATTTTATTTGTCCTTAGGAGGAAATTTGGATTTTTACAGAAACTCTTTAAATAAATACATACATACAAAGATAAATAAATATTTATACCACACAGTATGGTCCTTTTTTTAGACTTCCCTGCAGCTGGTTCTGAAGCTGCTGATTTGCATGATGGCCTGCCAGCTCATAATATTGCTGAATCCTCCCCAGGTTGATGCAACTCGTCAGCGCTGTTACAATATATTAACTATTTCCATAAAATTAAGTAAAATCTTGCCTTAGAAACAAATTTACACACATACATAACAATATACGAAGTACCACAAATAAACGTTCATGTACTCTCAGGCATATGTCATTTCTTGAGTACATTGTGACCCCACAAATAAAACAGCAACTGGCCCCTTCACTTCTATATAATGAGGAAACAATCAAACTAAAAAAAATAAATAAAAAATAAATAAACAAGGCCAAATACCTTTCATAGCTACTCAAGACTCCTTTCGATTGACCATTCATTACCTTGAATCTTGAATAATAACCTGAGGCTTTTTTCATCCAAGCACAACACCAGGCCTCAGAGATGCAAGTATCTCTGATTCACCCAACATAGAAATTACATCACATCAAACGTTCAGATTGGATTTTTGGAATTTCAAGTAAGTTTATTCATTCACTTCACTCTATCCACATTCTTTCCTTTTACATTAAACGACTGCTGAAGGTCTGTGCATCGGAGCTGGGGGGTCCTCTACAGCGCATCTTCAACCTGAGCCTGGAACAGGGGAGAGTCCCGAGGCTTTGGAAAACATCTTGCATCACCCCAGTCCCAAAGGTATCACGTCCTAGTGAGCTGAATGACTTTCGGCCTGTTGCTCTGACATCACATGTGATGAAGATCATGGAGAGGCTGCTGCTTCACCACCTTAGGCCACAGGTTCAACACGCCCTTGACAACTCTGCAGTTTGCATATCAGGAGAAGGTGGGAGCGGAGGATGCCATCATCTATATGCTAAACTGATCCCTCTCCCACTTAGACAGAGGCAGTGGTGCTGTAAGAATTATGTTTCTAGACTTCTCTAGCGCCTTCAACACAATCCAACCTCTGCTCCTTAGGGACAAGCTGACAGAGATGGGAGTTGATTCATGCCTAGTGGCATGGATCGTGGACTATCTTAAAGACAGACCTCAGTATGTGCGTCTTGGGAACTGCACGTCTGACATTGCGGTCAGCAACACAGGAGCGCCACAGGGGACTGTACTTTCTCCGGTCCTGTTCAGCCTATATATATTGGACTTCCAATACAACTCGGAGTCCTGCCACGTGCAAAAGTTCGCTGATGACACTGCTATCGTGGGCTGTATCAGGAGTGGGCTGGAGGAGGAGTATAGGGACCTAATCAATGATTTTGTTAAATGGTGCGACTCAAACCACCTACAACTGAACACCAGCAAAACCAAGGAGCTGGTGGTGGATTTTTGGAGGCCCAGACTCCTCATGGACCCCGTGATCATCAAAGGTGACTGTGTGCAGATGGTGCAGACCTATAAATATCTGGGAGTGCAGCTGGATGATAAATTAGACTGGACTGCCAATACTGATGCTCTGTGCAAGAAAGGACAGAGCCGGTTATACTTCCTTAGAAGGCTGGCGTCCTTCAACATCTGCAATAAGATGCTGCAGATGTTCTATCAGACAGTTGTGGCGAGTGCCCTCTTCTACGCGGTGGTGTGCTGGGGAGGCAGCATTAAGAAGAAAGACGCCTCACGCCTGGACAAACTGGTGAGGAAGGCAGTCTCTATTGTTGGCATGGAGCTGGACAGTTTAACATCTGTGGCAGAGCGACAGGCGCTCAGCAGGCTCCTATCAATTATGGAGAATCCACTGCATCCACTAAACAGTGTCATCTCCAGACAGAAGTGCAGCTTCAGCGACAAACTGCTGTCACTGTCCTGCTCCACTGACAGATTGAGGAGATCGTTCCTCCCCCAAACTATGCGACTCTTCAATTCCACCCGGTGGGGTAAACATTAACATTTAACATTATACAAAGTTATTGTCTGTTTTTCACCTGCATTATTATCATTCTTTAATTTAATATTGTTTATTGTATCAGTATGCTGCTGCTGGAGAATGTGAATTTCCCATTGGGATTAATAAAGTATCTATCTATCTATCTATCTATCTATCTATCTATCTATCTATCTATCTATCTATCTATCTATCTATCTATCTATCTATCTATCTATCTATCTATCTATCTATCTATCTCTCATTGTCAAAGCTTCCTGCCCTCCTTCCACTCAGTGACACGCAACTCAATATGCAGCACCCTATTTCGGCAAGTTGGTCACTTAATGTGGTGGATAAACGCACATTTTAAATATAAAGCAGCTACCAGCAAGATCAAGTCTCCTCTTCATGTACTGCTGTAATGAATAGTGCAAAAAATCATGTGTAGGTGCTCAATTTCCCTAATGATGGCTTGGAATATATCTAGAAAATGGATGGAGCTGTTTTATGCATTGTTTCTAAACATTGAATCATTTTGTATAAGTTAACTAGCGGAAGTACCCAGTATTAAGGAAAGAAAGAAAAGGTTTTTATGTTTTTGACATGCTGGTTGGGGGGTGGGGGTCTCTCTATGGATTTAGTGTAATTGTCTGAGTGGGGGAGTGCGGTACTCCCCCTCAGTGAATCAAGTGCAATTGTCAAAATGTATGGGAATCTCAAGTGATCATCAGAACTTTAAATGAATCAAGCAAGATCGTCAATGCTTTTCCTCCAGGGAAAGCTGTGAAGTTGGCCACATTCCGCCTGCAATGTCACCATGGCCTACAGGTGGGAAATACTGGTTTAGAGAATTAATAAAGGGAGGAAGAGGAATTGTTGTAGACAAAAAGTTGATGGGTTAGTCATCCATTTGAACTAATTATGGTACATTTAACATACATTTACAATTTATTTATTTTGAATCTTTATTTTCAAATTGTTTTTCCCTGTAACAGGACCATCCCCACATATACACAAACACATTTCAAAAATATAACAGAAATGCTCTCCTGCACTGCTCTGAGAAGCGGCCACGCTACCTCTAAGACAATCACTTGCAATATGTATATGTCACCTTTCCATTGAAAGCTGCTTCCCGTTGGCTTTTATTTTAAATTGAACCTGATAGGGTTGTGTTTTCTCCCAAGCCCTTACAAGACAGGCAATTCTGCGGCCTGCTTTTTAAATTAGCTGAAAGATGCTCTGTAGCAAAATGCTCTCTGGGGATGAGCACGGTCCTCGGATAATTAGAGCAGCCTCAGGGCAACAGCACCTCGCAGCTACTCTTCATCAATCACACTCCTGCAAACCACAGCGGATAAAAACGCTTTGCAATCATAATATTTATGAAACTCAGTAAACCGTCCTGGCGGAGTCACAACACAATTGAAGTAGAAGGGGCAAAAAAAAGGAAAGTAAAAAAAAAAATGAATAAACAAGGCAGCTCATTTTACATCTGGTTGGAAGATGTCAGCTTAGATGTTGAATTGTGCAATGAGGAAAGGAGCTGGGGCAGTATCTTTACAGCAAGTTAAATGTCTTAAACGAAGGAATTAGAATTGTAAAATGAGCCCCAAGAGAACCCATCTACATCTTGGAAATCAAAGGGAGCCAGTTTCAATTACTGTGCGTCTGCTGACTGATGCTTAAGCCCCAGTGATGGAATCTTATTTCCACTAATCACATCCCCTGGCTCCTGAAAGGTCTGGACTGTTTACCTTCTCTGTCTTGGTCTTCACTCACTAGGCTCACATTTGCTGGCAAAGATACCAGACTATGGGCATTGGCACGCATTTGAATCTGTCCAAAGCATTGCAGGTGTGTGTCAAATCCTATCCCTGGTATGCCCTTCATATGACAGGCAGCTGTGTCCATCAGAAGTAACCGTGTTTGGGGAGTACAGCTGTGAAAAGTTAAAAAAATAAATAAACACACAAAAGTCTTGATAGTTAAATTCTGTATTAACCTGTGAAAATGTTGTAGCTTCCCATCAATAGGGAAGACAGTGCTTGGCTTTAAATAGTTCAAACCGCACCTAAACCTGTCTCTGTAAAATGGACGCAAATGGATGATTCATCATAAATAAGCCCCATCATGGATGAAACACATCGTAACGTAATATACTATAGCCTGCTGAATCCAGTTCAGGGTCATGAGGGGACACACCCTATGATGACGATTGGATATCAGAAGGTTGCTGTTGTACTGGGAACAACATCATGTTGTGGCATGGAGTTAGAAACATGACAAAAGTAGGTTGAGGCCTCCAAAATGAACATAAAGCAGGCCAAGACCTTCACTTGCCAGACCAGAGGGGATTCACCCATGCCAACCTACCAGCAGGCTTTAGGCTAAGCAGGCCCAAAAATGGCTTCTAAAACTTTAATATATGCACTGAAGTCCCAAACATAACAAAAATGCTTTAAAGGAGAGATAAAACCATGAAAAGTTTAGTTTGTACTGATATGTCAAACTGTGATCTTCATAATATGAAAGTTTACTAACAAAAAAGAAAAAAAAATTAAACAGAAATGCTACAAAGAGCCAAAAGCATATGTTTTTGTATGGTCTTTGTTATTTAGTGAGATTATGTTAAACTGTGTCACGCTCAAGCGCTTGGGGAACAGTCGATCGACCCGGTTTGCTGAGTAAAATACCCCGCGGGGGGACAACGGCACTGTACTAATCTTTCTCTCTTTACTTCCTTAGAAAGACAGAGACGGCGCAACCGTAAAGAGCGCCCAGATGGCTCTAGAAAGCGCACACTTCCCAGGTTCATTCCTTCCCCCTGCTGACCTATGATGACATCATGCTCCCAGAATCCACCACGACCCTTCCCAGCATCCATCACGTTAATTTCCTGTCTGCCAGCATAAAATGTCCGTCCTCCCTCCCTTCAAGGTTTTTTTTGAGTTTATGCAAAACAAAATTGACAATTACTTTACAGTATACGTGGGCTAAAAAACCCCAAAACTTTATCCTTGTTTGTGTCCTTATTCCACAACTGATAGAAGTATTTTCTTAGTTATTTTAAAATGTTTGCCTATATATTAATGCATAATCTATGGGAGATTCTATGATATCCCCCACAAGCTAAACTGAAATGGAATATTCTATTTCCTGTCACTCGGACAACAGATTAGTTCCAGTTTTTGATCTGCCTTTGCAGTTGGTAAGGCATGAAGGGCAAACAGTTTTCAAACCGTATCATCTCATAATGAACGTACTGACCATATCGAATGTGCCATACGTATAGAATGAATTACATTTTTTAAGTAAAACATATGTAAGTTTGCCATAGAGAAATAACACCATCTTTTCCTCTTGTCTTTGGTTTTAATTTTGGATCTCAAACTTGGACTTTTGAGGCTTAATTTTATCTATATTTCCAAAAAAATTTGGATTTTTACTTTTCTTTTTCTTCATTCTGAATACAGTAATCCCTCGCTACTTCACGGTTCACTTTTCGCGGATTCACGACTTCGCGGATTTTATATGTAAGCATATCTAAATATATAACGCGGATTTTTCGCTGCTTCGCGGGTTTCTGCGGACAATGGGTCTTTTTACTTCTGGTACTTGCTTCCTCAGTTGGTTTGCCCAGTTGATTTCATACAAGAGATGTTATTGGCGGATGGCTGAGAAGCTACCCAATCAGAGCACGCAGTTAAGTTCCTGTGTGCTGCTGATTGGCTCAGCGACGGAGTGCTGCATTAACCAGGAAGTCTCATCTCACTCATTCAGCATTAACGTGCTCCTGCTACTGCTTCAGGGGCCGTGTCCAAGCGCCAACAGAAGATGCAATTGATTGCAGAAAAGGTAAAAGTTTTGGATATGTTGAAGGAAGGGAACAGCTACACCGCTGCAGGACACCATTACAGCATCAATGAGTCCACGATTCTTTTTATTTAAAAAGGAGGAAAAGCATATAAGATCTACGGCCACAGTGTCCTTTAACCAGGGCGCAAAACGAGTTGCAAGTGTACGTGATAAGGCAGTAGTCTGGATGGAATCTGCTTTAGGAATCTTTGCAACAAGGTCGACGACGTCATGACCGCCTACAAGCTGCTACGTGTACTTCGCTATACAGTAAGTGTAAACTTATCTACCGATTTCATATTGCTTAGCAGTTGTCCCTGTTATTAATAGAGTAAAGGGTGGGTTGTAAACAATACAGGGAGGGTTTAAAAACATCCAAATACACGTTAAATAATTAAATAAATATGGTGTCCCTACTTCGCGGAAATTCAGTTATCGCGGTCGGCCTTGGAACCTATCTCCCGCGATAAGTGAGGGATTATTGTAAACTTCATTATTAATATCAGCAAATCTGTTTGTTCCTGGGACCAGAAACTTTATTGTTCCCTTTTCCATTCTGGGATATTTAAAGGCCTAGTGTTCTTAAAGGTACAAGTCCAGACCTTGAGAAGCCTTATTTGGACAAGACATCACAACAGGAATATGGTAGAAAAACTCAAATACACGGTGGAAAATACAAGTAGCCATGGAGAGAACATTTTCACACCTCCCAATCAACAATAGGTTGTGGGATTTGAACCCATTACCCTGAATGCATGGGGCACTTGCATTAACTACCATTCTTTCTTGCTGCCCAACAATCAAATCTAAGTCTGTTAAAAGGCAGTCCAGTTTAATCTAGAATCCGCAAAGCCCCATTTTATTACAAGGTTATGTCTGTTTTTGCTACAAAACATTATATGAGCTACATGCTGCATTTTGAAATTAACCACATTCCAAATCATTGCCTACCTTTGCTAATAATTCCAAAGTGACAATAATGCAAAGGCCTCTTGGCAGGGTTTTTTCACCATCTGCTGCATTATTTAGTTGATCTGTTTCAGTCTGCACTGTAATAAATGAATTTAGTAGGGTAGATTAGACTTGTCTTTATTTTGCAGAAGGATCCATCACCACTAGGGGTTTCCATGAGGGCAATTACAGTGACATATGTGCCCAATAGCTTGTCCCAAATCTGTCTTAGGCTCCTTTGAAGTGCTCTCTGTCTGATTCTTCTCTAGAAGCATACTGTGGTAAATATTCAGACATCTTATTTTCTTGATCCAGGACGTTCTGGCTCAACAAGACACAGTAAAAATTATTTTAATTATACGATCAGGAGATGAAACATGGTCCAAAATTTTGAGCAGGGGTCGACAACAAAAGACATATCGATATTTCTCCAAACTAGATACAAAAGACACAAATCAGAAACCATAGAATGAAAGAAAGTCATAATATTACGATTAAAAAAGACACAGATAAGCGCACATAAAGTATTTTTAGCCAAAACATGGATACATTAGAATCACACATGCTAGAACTTATACAGTAGCTCGCACTGATAATGCCATGTGTCACGCTCTCCCACAGAACTCTGGGAGAGTTGCCTAGAAAATGGCTGACACTCTTACTACAAAATAGTGGTTCCCATGAGTAATCCAAAATATTGCAGGAAGATGATAAAGATCACTAAGTTTTAAAGACTGGGAGATAGAGACAAATGAATGTCATAATTGGATTCCCTAGGTATAAAATTCCCAATTTAGCAGAAAAGGCCTCCAAAAAAATACAAAGGGAAAGGTACAAAAAATGAATGTACCGAACATAACACAGGGGAGCATCAGGTCTGATCGAAATGCCTCTCAAATTGATTAGATGTTAACAATGGCATAAAACTTAAATCCTCGGAGGACTGTGACTTTGCAGGAAGTTAACTCACTAACTAACTCAGCAACCATTCACTTGTCCTGGTGAGGGTTGCAGTGGCAAATCTGTCCTGAGTTGGATAATATTAATAATAATAATTCTTTACATTTATGTAATGATTTTTTTGCTACTCCAAGCACTTACCATCGACAGAGAGGAAGCACTTCAACAACAACAACATTTATTTATACAGCACATTTTCATACAAAAAGTAGCTCAAAGTGCTTTACATAATGAAGAAAAGAAAAATAAAAGACAAAGTAAGAAATTAAAATAAGACAACATTAGTTAACATAGAAAAGGAGTAAGGTCCGATGGCCAGGGTGGACAGAAAAAACAAAAAAAAACCCCAGAAGGCTGGAGAAAAAAATAAAATCTGTAGGGATTCCAGGCCACGAGACCGCCCAGTCCCCTCTGGGCAACCACCACCAATGTGTAGCACCTGGAGGATAGATCAGCAGTCATTATTGCAACAATACGCTCACCACACATTACCTATTATGTGGGGAAGGGGTGAACGATATAGCCAATTAAAGACAGGGAATAATTAAAGGGCCAGAATTACTAGGCCATGGAGGGCAATTTAGCCAGGACATTGGGATACACCCTTACTCTTTGCAAAAGATTCCCAGGATTCCTTAAAGACTACAGAGAGTCAGGACTTCAGTTTATGCCTTATCTGAGGGATGGCACCATATTACAGCACGGTGTCCCTATCACTGCATTGGGGTATTGTGATTCCCCCACAGACCAGAGGGTAAGCACCCCTGCTGACATCATCAACACCTCTTCCAGCAACATCCCCACCTTTCCCCAGAAGTTTTTCTATCCAAGTTTTGGACGGGTACAAAACCTTAGCTTTTCATGGACAACTTGTTGTGAAGTGCAGGTAGTATGACTGCTGATAGACTAGGCCACCTTCATTTTAGCAACAGCCTCCAAATTATTCCTTTGATGAATATTTATTTATTAAGCTGATTACTTACCTAAAGTGATTTCAAAATTACAAGTACATGTATCCATCTCTTTTTATTGTTAGACCATCAGTAGGTTAATCGACTGTCTACAAGACAAATCCTGACTTGCTAGAGGGTAATTGACAAACTGCCCTTGAGCTTTAGTGACTAGTTACCTACATTTCATGATCAAAGAGCTAATTTTATAGGAACAGAAGTCATCATCTTAATCTGTTAATCTTCACAATATGTTTCTTTATACTTTTAAAGCTCTCTTTCAAGTCTTCTTTGGTCTTTCTTAGAATTTCAAAGTCTTCAGAATTAGAATAAGTCATCTACCTATACTCTAATATTTTGTTCCTGATATATGGAGTCTAATGCTGGATCTAGTATTCCAGTTTTGGCTGAAGGTGTACTTCAGCAAGACATTTTACTTAAAGGCTGCAAAGCACTTTTCTAGCCAAAACACAGTTAACAACATGTAATGTGTGAATGTTTTAGACTCTACTCTACTTTTAGACTCTAGCCTTTACACTCTACTGAAGTTTTACAGCATAGTTCTGGAACTCTCTTTTTATGTGGGAATGAGAATCTCCTGCTATTCTGAATTTCAACTCCTCTGCTATTCTTTAAAAGATAAGTTTGATGTTTTTCAAGTCAAAGTAATTTCTTCACCATCATGGTATATATTAATTGTTTCCATGAAACAACATTTTAAACTGAGGCATTTTTCATAAATTTGTTTAGTTGTTCTTTGACCAACTATTAGAATGGACAATACATGTGATATTGATTATTAACAACTGCCACAAGGGATTTTCACACATTTCAGTCAGTAGAGATTATAGAGAACTAGACAAAGAGCCCGTTTCGAAAACGTAAGATGAAACGGGCACGAGTTTGTGTCATCAGTGTATGAAGAACAAATGATAAGTAACGAAGAAGTTGTTTTGTAATGATTGTAGTCCGCTTTACTCATTACTGTACAGGCTTGTACTGTTACCTAATGAATTTTCCAGGCCTATAGTATAATATTGAATGATGAATGTTCCAGTACAATATGGAATAGTAATAAGTATAAGCACCACAAACCTGATATAGGTGTATTGAATGAATGCGTAATTAGGCCTCAAGCTGTAGTCGAAATCGCCTTTCAGGCCTCTAGAGCTTTAATCGAAGTCGCCTTTCTCTTTGAATTTTCACGGCCGTAAATCCGCCGCCTGCCGCGATGTCGGTCTCGTAAGGTTTTTCGGGCAGCTGCACAGAAGGCGACTGTGCATTCGACTTCGGACAGACGTCAGTGAGTAGGCTGGCGAATTATATATAAGATGATGTGAAGAAAAAAAGAATTTCCACTGAGTGATGTTTCTGTCTGGCTACATTTACTCTGATATATTTTGCTAGATACATTAATTACTGCAATATTATACTAGAAAAAAATGACTCACATAAATATACATAATGTTTTACTCAATTAATTATATACAATTAGTCATCTATACTAATTAATAAAAGGCAAAGCCCTCACTGACTCACTCACTCACTCACTGACTGACTGACTGACTCATCACTAATTCTGCAACTTCCCGTGTAGGTGGAAGGCTGAAATTTGGCAGGCTGATTCCTTACAGCCTACTTACAAAAGTTAGGCAGGTTTCATTTCGAAATTCAACACGTAATGGTCATAACTGGAACCTCTTTTTTCACAATATACTGTAATGGACGGCAGCTCGATGGCCGTGGGAGGAGGAGTTGAGTTTCACGTCATCACGCCTCCCACGTAATCACGTGAAAAGACTGTGAACGCAGTAGGGAGAAATGAAGGAGGAGCCGCAAACAGCGAAGAACAAAAAATTCATTAAACAATTGAGAAGGGAACCAAACAATAAGAAGCGAGCGAGTAAAGCATACAAGCATCTTCATAAGGGAAACAAAGCACGGTGTAAAACGTAAGTTTAAATTAAGTTTATAGAAACGCTCCCACTGCGGATTGCAATAACATATTCGCGAGATAAAAGAACGCAGTAGGGAGAAATGAAGGATGAGCCGCAAACAGCGAAGAACAAAAAATTCATTAAACAATTGAGAAGGGAGCGAAACAATAAGAAGTGAGCGAGTGAAGCATACAAGCATCTTCATAAGGGAAAAAAGCACATTGTAAAATGTAAGTTTAAATTAAGTTTATAGAAACGCTCCCGCTGCGGATTACAATAACATATTCGCGAGATAAAAGTTTAATGAGAAGACACGAGGTATAAACGAACCACACGCCGTAGCGCAACGTTAGGGGCTTCACCTCTGGCGCTGACGTTCGAGATTCGATTCCCGAGAGCGGATGCAGTGAGTGTGTACGCCTGATGAGTCCAGAATTATGGAGAAACACATGTCGCATACTCTTTGCATTATTTGAAAGTAAACTATTAAAACCATTCTATGATCTGCTTCTCGCAACTGAAAGACGGCACATGGCGGATGTTAGCCGACTTGCTGACCGCAACGTTAGGGGCTTCAACTCTGACGCCGCAAACAGCGAAGAACAAAAAATTCATTAAACAATTGAGAAGGGAGCGAAACAATAAGAAGCGAGCGAGTGAACCATACAAGCATCTTCATAAGGGAAACAAAGCACGGTGTAAAACGTAAGTTTAAATTAAGTTTATAGAAACGCTCCCGCTGCGGATTGCAATAACATATTCGCGAGATAAAAGAACGCAGTAGGGAGAAATGAAGGAAGAGCCGCAAACCGCGAAGAACAAAAAATAACAGAAAGAGGGCACGTGGCGGACGTAAGGCGACTTGCTGACAAACCACAAGCGTGACCTGGCAGGTAAC